>NC_138962.1:183224995-183844995 GCF_055761805.1 Camellia sinensis
AAATTTTGATCAATTTTTGTCATAGGACCTTGCAAACACTTACAAGTATGGATCTATAAATATCGTGAAAACAATTATGAAATTTCTATATCGATTGAAATATTAAGGTACAATATCAATCAATTTTTTTTTTTTTAAAAAAAACTATTCCACATTTTCTACATAAATGAAAATATGCTAATAATTAATGTTAATATTTTTCATCATGCAAGACATTCATGGCACATGAACCGATACTCAACAACTCTTGAAGTATAAAAATATATTACATATTGATATTAATGCATTCTTACACCAATAATATGCAAATAATATATAATAGTGGGTTCAACGAATTTATATTACAAAAATGCTAGACACCCCAAAAATTCTACTAAAAGTTTTACTAAATGCCTCACATGGGTGTGGGACCCACACATGTGAGACATTTGGTAGAACTTTTGGTAGAATTTTTGAGATCTCTAGAATTATTCTTTATATTATGAGATGAACTATTAAACAAAATTATGTAATTGTTCAATTAATTTAATACCTTCAATTTATTACATACATATTATAAAAAATTGAAGTGGAAAGTTGATATAAAAAATTTAATGTAACACTACATATTTAAATGACTCGTTTATTATTTATTATTTAAGATAAAATTGTGATCTCAACAATCTAACTATAAATTAATGTTTATATTTATAAAATTTCTCATTTATTATTTAAATTCTTCAGTCGAGTATGTATTTATTTTTGCTTAGTTGTACTTTGAATATAGATCAATTTACTTATATAAGTATCCATACTTTGTATATATATATCACATACTAATTTAATAGATATGTATGATCACAATACTAATAATTGATGAAAAAACACGTGCTATGTGCAATGCACGTGCCCAATTACTAGTATACATAGAAGACATTACAAAATGAACGATTTAAATCACTGTAACGAAACTCATGATAGATCCCATGAGTCAAAACATAATGGTAAAGTTCATTTCTTGAGTTTGAGACAATCCTAACCTTATATATATATATATATTTGTGTGAAAAGTTATGAGGGTTAATTACTCTTAAAAACTTATAGGTATGTAAAATATAGACTTTGTCCACTAAAATTAAAAATCGTGGGATTTTATCAATGACAAATTTTGTCAATCCTTTTTTAAGCTTAGTTTGTTTACAATGAAAGAGGTATAAAATAAAGAAAAGAAAAAAGAAATAACTTTTATGTGAAAAGTAAAACAAAATTAATTTTCTTGTATAACTAATATTAGTATTGTAACTAATTTTTAATTTCTTGTAAAAAAAAAAATAAGAAAAATTAAATGTGTTATGCATAACTAAATTTTTAAAATTTTCTATCTTTTTCTTATAAAATTTTCATCTCAATTAAATGTTTGCAAGAAAATATATATATATTTTTTTCACTTTCTACCAAATTTTATTTGTAATCAAATAGAGCCTTATGTTGAGGGAGTATGGACCAAATAGACACCCATAATTTTAGGCTCATAAATTTACTCACAATATTGTGATAAGGAAGTTGGGCCCTATATCATTAAGGAAAAATTATTGAGTATGTAATAAATCAAAAATTGACACTTATCTCGCCATATCATTGTTGGTCAAATAGTGAAAACTTCTTAAGGTCTCAAACATTTTTCTTAAATAAAAATAATGTGTAATACATGTTTAAGAATGTTAGATACAATTTTTTTTTGGAGAAATTATATATATAAAAAAGAATCTCGAGTTTGAGTTTTATAACAAAATAAATTCTGAATATTTAAATTTTTTCAATTTAAATCTTAATCTTTTTAGTTTTTTCCAATCTAAACATGTGCTTAAAAAATTTAAATATTTCTTTCACCAATAAACTATTTAAAACATAATAATGTTAAAAATAGTCTTTTATTTACAATACAAGGGGATTGGATTAGCAATCCCAACTTCATAATGGGTATTATAGCGATTCCGGTTTTGATCTGACCCTTTTTGTATTCTGGACTCCAGTTTCATGATTTTGTATTGTTGCTCTTGCGTTATTTCTCTTTTCTCTCATTGAGTTTGGCTTTTGGGATGTACTGGTTGTGTTTAGAACAGGTTGGTTGTTTGGGTTTTAACCTTTTGTTGCCTAGAATTTTACTTTTTCGCTCAAGCGGCACTTCTTGCGCTCGAGCAGGCTTTGTAAACTCTTAGTACTTTTGTAGGTCTGCAAAACTATTAGGAGAGTGTATTCTACACTCGAGCAGTGCTTTTTGCGCACAAGCAGGCTCAGCTAGAGCGGTCATTCTTGCACTTGAGCGTTGGTCTGTTGTTTGTAAAGCTATTGGGAGTGTGTATTCTACGCTCAAGCGTCACTTCTTGTACTCAAGCGGACTGTCGGTATATCAGTTCATGAAAATGACTTTTTACATCACTTTTTTATATCTTTTCTCTCAAAACCCTAAAGTTAAGACTCTTTCTCTCTAAAACCTATCTTCTGTTTACATTTTCATCTAAATCTAGTAATTTCTCTACCTGTGTGCCTTTGTTAAAAAGGTAGAGCACGCTATGGGCTCTCTTTTCATCCGAACAAAAGTGGGTTTCAGTTCATTTGAGGTTTCTCTGCTTTTTCTTGATCTCTAGCTTCGAGGTAGGGACTTTCTACACTCTTCTATGAGTTTTAACTTGGTTATTTGTTGATGTGTAAAGAATATTGAAACTTTGGACGATTTTGAATAAACCTAGGGTTTTGGTTTAAAATCAAAAGAGGGGTTTTCAAATATATGTATAAAAAAAATGGTTATAGGAGTAGATGTGAGGTTATGTTGTGATAGATTTGTTGATTTTCATACTTGGAGTGGATTTTGGAAGAAAATTGAGTTTTGCCCTAAAATGTCTCAAATAGTTATTTTGTATAAATAAATGAAAATGGTATTGTGAATATTAAATTGGATGAATCTTTATATAAATGGTGGAGTTGGATATATATTACCACTCACCTATGGAAACTTGGATAATTTATTTGTCTTGGAGATTGTATATCTGTTTAGAAATATCTGTTTTGGGCTATCGGTGGAGGATAGTTATGATTGTTGTAGAGATTACATGAGGATTAGGTAAATTGAAACTAATCTCTTAACCGTTGTCATTGAATATGACTATGTCTTTGATACATTGTAAATGTATGATGTTTAGGAGAAGAAAGAGGATGTACTCCATGTTTGGGAGAAGAAAGGAGATGAACTCCATTGAATTAAGTTGGCATGTATATCCAGTGTGAAAGTCCTGAAAACCACGTGTATACATGGGTGCCAATTTCTGCAGATGAAATATCTGTAAAATGGAAAATGGAATTGTGTGTATAATGTTGTGTTGGGTAGAGAACCACTGAGTTGTATCCGTAGTTTGGTGGTTAGAATGAAATGGTGAATGACCCATGAATTGAGATGAAATGAATATAGATAAAATGAATTGAGGTGTAAAGCTTGGCATAACATGGTTCTGTAAAAAAGTTATAAATGATTTTGCCACAGGCATTGGATATGCATATCATACTCATATCTTTGTTAAAGTTCATATATTGTGTTAGATTGTTTCTACTGGGCTTTAGCTCACCCTAATTGGGAAATTCATTTTAAGGTGCTAATGAAATGCTTCCTCCAAGACAGTATCTTAGAGGGATTTAGAGCAAAGGATTCTCTTTTGTGTATTATGTTATTGTTTTGATTCAAGCTAAGGGCTTTACATGTATTGGATTTATATCCGCTTTTGTTTTAACCAAGCACAGTCTTGGAAAAATGTAAGCCTATAGGGTATTTATTTAGTTAAACTCTTTTGTAATATTAATTCTCATGAAATGAAAGAACATTATACTCTGATTCATAATGTTATTTACATATGATTTTGAATGGATTTATGACATTTATTTCGGGGGGTTACAACTTGATATCAGAGTGTACCAGGTTTGAATACTTTAGGTATGTAGGAAGTGGTTATTGCCACAATGGGTTTGTCTTGTTTGATAGAGACATTAGTATGTATGGTATACTATGTGATAACATGCTTATGTGATTATATGAGTATGGCATTTAGTTCCTAAGATATTGATTGGGTCTACGGGTTTCTAGAAGTCCTGTTAGAAGTGCACTAGATCACTGCTTTTTCTAATTGAAACTCTAGCAATGCCGCGAGACGGTCGTTATCTAAGAAGAAAATTCGCATGTGTTTATGTGACAACGTGCTTATGTGAAGTGAATTACTGTTGTCCATCGCATTAGGACGCGAGTGAGTTAGCTTCGGCACATTTGTAAATGTGCTAATCACTTTTGTTACCTTCATTAGGATGTCAAGACGTGGACGTGGATGTGGACATGGTGGTGGTAGGCGTGGTAGGCCTAGAAGGCATGAGGTGCCTTTATCGGATGAAATTCCGATGCAGGAAGAAAGGGTTTGTAACAATCCTGATCCGTAATTAATTACTAATCCGTAATTAAGACTGTTAATTAACTAATTAAAGTAAATTATGTGTTTATTGTGTATTTTGTATGCTATTTGACTTTTTATCTGTTACTCGTAGAATTATTAATCCGGAATTCTGCTTTGATCTAAAAATTGAAAGCCTTATCGGCATTCGAAATTGAAATTGGTTACATGGATATGTTATTTGGAATATTTAGAACACTTTGGTAAGTTTAATTAAAAACTGATTCAGTTTGGTAAATTAAGTTGTATTTAATTAGTCCAATGTTCTCATTAATGTATTCATACTTCATAACTATATATATATGAACCATAAGCTCATTTGAGCTCTTCTCTTCATCATTTTGAGCTCCCAAAATCTGAGTTTATACATTTTAGAGAGAGAAAGTGTAGATTCAAGGTAGAAGTTGAAGAATTTGCTAAAGTTCATCAATATAGTGCAAGAATCTAGCTAATTCAAGACCTTTGGTGAGAATCTAATTGCATGTTTTTAGTTTAAGGAAGCTAAGAAGATGAAGAAACCATATATGCATGTATAGTTTTGTCATGATACATCACTTTTGATCATGAATATGTTGTTTAAGTTGATTTTTGAAACTAATTTACCCATGCATTTAAGAATTGAGTTGTTTTGAAATTAATCTTCATGATTTGGAAAGCTAAGAAAAGGAATTTGGAAAGAATTTCTACTTGCATGTATAAATATGAAGAGTTTTACCATGTTGCGTTTGAGTATTCAAGGTGTTATTGTGAGTTGATTGGCACATGCATGTTTGAATTATCATGTTTTGAACCTTGATTTCATGTTTTGAAAAAGAGATTTGGTCATGCATGGGGCTTTTGAGGTCAAGTTTGTTAAAAACATGGGATTTAAGAAAAAGGTTTATACTCTTGTATACATGGGAGTTTTGAGCCCAATTTTGGTTAAATTCATGAGTTTTGAGCAAAAGGTTTGTAAAGGATCATGTTTTTGGATGCGTTTTCAAGATTTAAGGACAAGCCATGAATGAGTTTTGCCCTTGAATTTGCATAGAATTTTTGCAGGTCGCTCAAGCGAAGGACTTGTCGCTCAAGCGAACATTTCGAGTATCCAGTAGTTTTGCAATCTCTTACAGATTGCTCGAGCGACCACTTGGTGGCTCGAGCGAACCCTTTGTCTTTTGTCTGACTACTCGAGCATAAGAGTTATGGCTCGAGCATATTTTCACCCATCCATTACTTTTGCAAGTAGAGCAGTTCGCTCGAGTGACCAAAGGTGCGCTCCAACGGCCAGGCCAAATTCAGCATATTTTTGACAAACATTATGTGTTCATATTTTTGTTCCCATCCTTTTCTAAGCATATTTAGGCATGAAGTATGAGTCATTAAAGTGTAATAAGCTAAGAAATGACATGAGTAATTGAATTAGAAAATATGAGACAAATCCGAAATCCGAGAATGTGATTTACGCGTATAAGTTTTGAGTGATGGACTGAATTAGAAACCCATGTAAAGAAAGCTAAGCCGTATTGATCAAGTGCATGTGTAATGATAAGATGTGTTCGTGTTATGTACTTTTGTCTTTGTAGGTCAACGTTCGAAGATTGATTGATCGTTTCTGGAAGCCTACTGTGAGTAACGTTATTGTAAAGATTTGTTCATATGAATTATGTTCTAAATATGATTTGATAAGTTATGATTTCTGAAATGATATTGTTTACGTGAACGAATGTCCTATATTTGAAATCTATTATGGCATCCATAACATATATGTGATTACGAGATCTCGTTAGCCACTTGTCAAGTGGTGATGTGTTTAATTGGTATCCAGAACCGATTATTCTAGTCGGATGTCGATGTGATATGTTCTATTGGATGCACCATTATTATGTTCGGATATGAGAATTGATTCTGTTATGATCTGTTTTATGAATATGATATGTTCGGAATTCGTTCACTAATCTCTTTACATTTGCATTATTCACTAGGCTTTAGCTCATTGTTTGTATATGTATATATATATGTGTGTGTAGGTGAGTGTGTGTAGGACCAGGCCTAAGGGCTTTTGTTTGACTTCTGTTTTGTCAAGCTAACCATCGTGCCTCACGTGAAGGTTCCTGAAAGTCAATGTGATCAAGATGTTTTGTGACCAAGTTAATGTCTTTGTTTATATTGTATACAAGGCTAGTCCCTTTTGTTGTTTCTGCATTTGCTTGGCATAATGATATTGTTAATATATGTATGAAAATGTTTAAAGTTTTCTGTCTCATGTAAGTCAGTACAGCTCAATGGACAATGTATCTATTTATTTGCTTCCGCTAGCCCCCTAATTTTGTTAATCTGTTTCAGAGGCCGTAGGTAATCTTAGGATAATGCAAAACCTATAGGAACGGGGTTTTGGTCGTGACAGGGTTGGTCAGGCCAATGTGGCCGAACCAGTTGGTCAATAGGCCATGGACGCCTTAGCCTGTGAAATGACCAGAGCATTGTAGGAGTCTATGGACATTCTCAAGGCTGAGAATTAAATCCAGGCCCAAGTAGCTGAGGTAGGGTCGTCTTTCTTGAAGCGAGAGTTTTTCCAGTCGAATCCAAATGAGTTTGTGGGTGATCCGAATGAGCCACTGAAAGCAGATGAGTGGCTAGAGCAAATAGTGAAAATGTTTGAGATGCTTGGCGTCGAGGATGACTAGCTGAGAGTGACCTTGGCATCCTTCCAATTAAAGGGAAATGTGGGTCAGTGGTGGAAGTATGCGCGTAGGCGCATTGGAGTGACTTGGGAGACTTTCGTCAGCGCCTTCCAGGATAAGTTTTTGCCTCCTACTTTTAGGGAGAAGTTAAGGGATCAGTTCTCCAAGCTTGTACAGTTGAACACTTCGGTGGCCGTGTTTGAGGCCACATTTGCTAACTTGTCAAGGTTTACACCGGAACTCATGGTGATTGAGGAACGCCGTTGTTTAGAGTTCAAGAAGAGGTTGAGGACCGGGCTCATGTTCAAAGTGGCCGGGTCAATGATTAGAGATTATGGACGCCTTGTGGAGGCGACGGCTCAACTAGAGACCGTAATGCAGATGGAGGAGGAGAGAATGAGGGGCTCTATGAGGAGTCAGGATGTTCTGGAGAATAGTAAAAGGCAGAGGGGTTCTAACCCACAGCAGTCCCAAGGAGCTCAGTCGATATCCACTTTTCCAGTACCGAGTTCCGTTTCTAGGAGAGATGGTTAGGGAGATGTCACTTGTTTCAAATATGGTCAGTTAGGCCACAAGTCTCCAGCTAGCCCATAGAGAGGAGGAGGGCAGCGGTCTGCATCGTCTTCAGCTTGTTCTTAGAGCCAGAGTTAATGGAGAGGCTAGCCATTTACTTGTTATCAATGTGGACAGACATGGCACATGAAGAGGTTTTGCCCTCAGTTGGGCAGCACACCTGGTGCGTCTGGTTCGAGGCAGACACAGAGCCACTAGCCTACACAGTCAGCACAAGCCTCGAGGGCCAATCAGGAAGCCTCTTCGGCTCAGTCAATGCATCAGGCTTATGCTCCGAGGGGTGAGTTGATTGAGTAAAGACCTACGGGGCGTGTGTATGTTGTTACCGCGCCAGATCTTGTACTAGCTCTTTCAGTAGTGGGAGATACCTTCTTGTTTTGCAATTTAGTTGCTAATGTGTTGATTGGTACGGGGTGCATCCCATTCATTTATCTCATCTGTGATGGGTTAAAGTTGGCTCGGCTAACATCTCCTCTCTGTGTAGAGTCACCTATTGGTGGTGAGATTGTTTTGAAGTAGGGATGTCGGGATTGTGACATAGAGGTTGCCAGTTGCCAACTTCATTTTGCTTTTGTGTTAATTGACATGTCTAGTTTTGATATTATTTTGGGTATGGACTGGTTGTCATATTCTGGGGTTGTCATAAATTGCTACTGTCAAAGGGTTACTGTGTGTACCTTCAACGGTGATTGCTTTTATTTCTTGGGAGACCGGGTTGATAGAGTCTTATTACCAGTGTATGATCCGCGTGGGCGGAGTGAACTTCGTTCCTTCTTGCCAACTTCTTGAGTAGAGAGTGTGGTGAAGTCCGAGTTGAGTTGCCAAGGGTGGTTTGTGAATACCCGGACGTTTTTTCTGAGGATCTTACTAGTTTACCATTTTATCGAAAGATCAAGTTCTCTATTTATTTAATACTTGGCACAGCACCAATTTATATGGCACCATATAGATTTGCACCTGCCGAGTTGAGTGAGTTAAAGATTCAACTCCAAGAATTGTTAGATAACGGTTTTATTTGCCTTAGTACTTCACCTTGGGGAGCACCGGCTCTTTTTTCCAAAAAGAATGATGGTGCGTTGCGACTTTGTATAGATTACCAGAAATTGAACCGAGTAACGGTGAAGAACGAGTACCCAATGCCTCGTATAGATGATTTGTTTGATCAGTTAAAGGGGTCTTTTTGTTTCTCTAAGATAGACCTAAGATCATGTTATCACTAGTTGAGAGTAAGGGAGAAGGATATCCCGAAGACGGCATTCTGTATGCGGTATGGCCATTATGAGTTCCTAGTGATGTCCTTTGGGCTAACCAATGCACCAGCTATGTTTACGGATTTGATGAACTGGATCTTCTGCGAGTTCCTAGACCGTTTTGTGGTCGTCTTTGTGGACGACATCTTGATTTACTCACCCTCTGAGGAGGAGCATGAGGAACACTTGCGAGTAGTGGTTGAATAACTTAGAGGCCATAAACTGTATGCTAAGTTTGGGAAATGTGAATTCTGGCTGAAGGAAGTTAAGTTCTTAGGCCATATGGTATTTGGAAAAGGAGTGACTGTAGATTCATCCAAGATAGAGGCAGTGCAAGATTGGGGACAACCTAAGAATGCTTTTGAGATCCGTAGTTTCTTGGGGTTGGTTGGGTATTACCGGCAGTTTGTGAAGGATTTCTCTAGATTAGCTTCACAGTTGACTAGACTGACAAGAAAATGGATCAAATTTGTATGGAATGAGATTTGTGAGAAGTCATTTCAAGAGCTTAAGGTTAGACTTACCACTGCCCCCGCATTGATTATTCTGGAGAGAGGTTTGGGCTATTCGGTATATTGTGATGCTTCACGGGAATGTTTAGGTTGTGCCTTGATGCAAGAGGGGAAGATAGTAGCCTATGGCTCGAGGCAGTTAAAAACACATGAGAGGAACTATCCTACTCATGACCTAGAATTAGCGACGATAATCTTTGCCTTAAAGATTTGGAGACATTATCTATATGGTGAGAAGTTTGAAGTGTTTTCTGATCACAAGAGTCTGAAGTATCTATTTACACATAAATACTTGAATCTGAGGTAGAGGAGGTGGATTGAGTTCATAGAAGATTGTCACTTTGAGTTACATTATCATCCGGGAAAGGCCAACGTTGTAGCCGATGCCTTGAGTAGGAAATCTATTAGCAGTATAGCTTGTATTGCCATTCGGGGATGGGAAATGTTGGGTGCTCTTAGTGAGTTTGACTTGCATCTTGGCGAGTCTGTTGAGTTTGCAGCCTTATTTTCGGTAGTTGCGCAACCTACACTTGTGAACCGAATGATAGAAGCACAAAAGAGTGACCTTGAGGTAGAATCACTCCGGGAGAAAATCTCCAGTGGGAAGGTAGAAAGAGGCTTGAACGTGTACCCTGACTCGAGCGTTAGATACCTTGACCACCTTTTCGTGTTGGAGTCTTGCCGAGAGGAAGTACTCCGAGAGCTTCGCCATTCACGCCTTACGGTGTATCCAGGAGTCACAAAGATGTATCACGACCTTTGTCACCAGTTTTGGTGGAGGGAAATGAAGAAGAATGGCTGTGTTTGTGTCAAGGTGCCTTACTTGTCAACAAGTGAAGGCCGAACATCAGAGGCCAGCAGGTTTGTTACAACGCTTGCCTAGAGCCGAGTGGAAGTGGGAGCATGTCATGATGGATTTTGTTGTGGGCCTTCCGAGGACTCAACGAGGTAGTGATGCAATTTGGGTGGTAGTTAACCGGTTGACCAAGCCGGCCGAACATCAGAGGCTAGCAGGTTTGTTACAACCCTTGCCTATAGCCGAGTGGAAGTGGGAGCATGTCACGATGGATTTTGTTGTGGGCCTTCCGAGGACTCAACGAGGTAGTGATGCAATTTGGGTGGTAGTTAACCGGTTGACCAAGTCGGCGCACTTTATATCTATGCGCGTGAGTGACTCGGTATAATATCTTGCTGACCTTTATGTTAGGGACATAGTGAGGTTGCACGAGATCCATGTGACAATTATCTCAGATAGAGATCCGCATTTCATGGCTCAGTTATGGCAGAGTCTACAGAGTGCCTTGGACACAAGATTGACTTTTAGTACTGCGTATCATCCTCAGACTGACAGGCTGTCTGAGTGTATTATTCAAATCCTTGAGGATATGCTTCAGGATTGTATTCTTGACTTAAGGGGTTGTGGGAGAGACACTTGCATTTAGTGGAGTTTGTCTATAACAATAGCTTCCAATCGAGTATTAGCATGGCACCATTTGAGGCCTTGTACAATCGACCATGTAGATCCCCTGTGTGTTGGACCAAGGCGTGTGATGCACCTATGTTGGTTCTAGAGTTAGTCTGGGAAACGATAGAGAAAGTTCCGCTTATTCATAAGAGATTAGCCACTGCCCAGAGTCGCCAGAAAAGTTATGCCGACTGTAGGAGGAGACCCTTGTCTTTTGAGGTGGGAAACCATGTATTCTTAAAGATATCACCTAGGAGAGGTTTGGAAAGAATGGGAAGTTGTCCCCTAGATTCATTGGGCCTTTTGAGATCCTTGAACGGATTGGAGAGGTAGCTTATCGTTTGGCTTTGTCGCTACAGCTTTCTGGGGTTCATGATGTGTTTCATATTAGCTTGCTTCGAAAGTATGAGCCAAGTCCACCACATGTGTTGGATTGGATCGACTTAGAGGTAGATGAGGTTGCCTCATATGAGGAGAGACCAGTAAGAGTCTTGGATACTCGGAACCAAGTCTTGCGAGGCAAGACGATTCCCTTGGTTAAAGTATTGTGGAAATATCACGGGGTTGAAGAAGCAACTTGGGAATGTAAGTTGGAAGTCCGTGAGAAGTATCCAGACTTATTTATTGATGTTTGAGCATGTATTGAAATTTTGATTATGTTAATGAAATAGGAAAACATTGTATATATTTTGAGAATATGGAAACATTGTATATGTTATATATGTTTTGGAAACATGGGTTTAATATAAACATTGTATATGTTTTGGAGAAATGTGAATGATATTTTCAATGTTGGAACTTGTGTATCGAGTTGATGAGAATGGATGATCGGAGAATGGGTCATAGTGATGGAATTGATCGATTATCATTGTTGTGATTGGTTTAAATATAGTTTTAAAGTTGATCTATAATTTCGGGGACGAAATTTTTTAAGGGAGAGATTATAGCGATTCCGGTTTTGACCCGACCTTTTTTATATTCTGGACTTAGGTTTCATGGTTTTGTGATGTTGCTTTTGCCTTATTTCTCTTTTTCCTCCTTGAGTTTGGATTTTGGGTTGTAGTGGTTGTGTTTGGAATAGGTTGGTTGCTTGGTTTTTAACCTTTTGTTGCCTAGAATTTTACTCCTCTGCTCGAGCAGCACTTCTTGCGCTCGAACGGGCTTTGAGAACTCTCAATACTTTTGTAGGTTTACAAAACTATTGGGAGAGTGTATTCTATGCTCGAGCGGTGCTTTATGCGCTCAAGCAGCCTCAGCTGGAGCAGCCTTTCTTGCTTCGAGCGTTGGTTTGTTGTCTGCAAAACTATTGGGAGTGTGCATTCTACGCTCGAACGGAAAAATTATTGTGTCTGACGCTCGAGCGTCACTTCTTGGGCTCAAGCGGACTGTGTGTATATTAGTTCTTGAAAGTGACTTTTTACATCACTTTTTCATATCTTTTCTCTCAAAACCTTAAAGTTAAGACCCTCTCTCTCTAAAACCTACCTTCTCTTTACATTCTCATCTAGATCTAATGGTTTCTCTACCCGTGTACCTTTGTTAAAAAGGTAGAGTACGCTATGGGCTCTCTTTTCATCCAAACAAAAGTGGGTTTTGGTTCATTTGATGTTTTTCTCCTTTCACCTTGATCTCTAGCTTCAAGGTGGGGACCTTCTACACTCTTTTATGAGTTTTAACTTAGTTATTTGTTGATATGTAAAGTTTATTGAAACTTTGGATGATTTTGAACAAATCTAGAGTTTTGGTTTAAAATCAAAAGAGGGGTTTTCAAATGTATATATATATATATATAAATAGTTATGGGAGTAGATATGAGGTTATGTTGTGATAGATTTGTTGATTTTGATACCCGGAGTGGATTTTGGAAGAAAATTGAGTTTTGTTCTAAAATGTCTCAACTAGTTATTTTGTATAAATAAATGAAAATGGTATTGAGAATATGAAATTGGATGGATGTTTATATAAATGGTGGAGTTGGATATCTATTACCACTCACCTATGAAAATTTGGATAATTTATCTGTCTTGGAGATTGTATATCTGTTTAGAAATATCTGTTTTGGGCTATCGGTGGAGGATAGCTATGATTGTTATAGAAATTGCATGAGGATTAGGTAAATTGAAACTAATCTCTTAACCGTTGTCATTGAATATGACTATGTCTTTGATACATTGTAAATGTATGATGTTTAGGGGAAGAAAAATGATGTACTCCATGTTTGGGAAAAGAAAGGAGATGGATTTCATTGAATTAAGTTGGTCTGTATATCCAAGGTGAAAGTCCTGAAAACCGCGTGTATACATGGGTGCCGATTCCCACGGATGAAATATCTGTAAAATGGCAAATGGAATTGTGTGTATAATGTTGTGTTGGGTAGAGAACCACTAAGTTGTATCCTTAGTTTGGTGGTTAGAATGAAATGGTAAATGACCCATGAATTGAGATGAAATGAATTTAGATAAAATGAATTGAGGTGTAAAGCTTGGCATAGCGTGGTTTTGTAAAAGAGTTATAAATGATTTTGCCACGAGAATTGGATATGCATCTCATACTCATATCTTTGTTAAGGTTCATATATTGTGTTAGATTGTTTTTAATAGGCTTTAGCTCACCCTACTTGGGAAAATCATTTTCAGGTGCTAATGAAATGCCTCCGTCAAGACAGTAGCCTGGAAGGATTTAGAGCAAAGGCTTCTCTTTTGTGTATTATGTTATTGTTTTGATTCAAGCCAAGAGCTTTACATGTATTGAATTTATATATACTTTTGTTGTAACCAAGCATGGTCTTGGAAAGATGTAAGTCTATAGGATATTTATTTAGTTAAACTCTTTTGTAATATTAACTGTCATGAAATGAAAGAATATTATACTCTGATTCATAACATTATTTACATTTGGTCTTGAATGGATTTATAGCATTTATTTCGGGGCGTTACAGGTATGCTAATCCGCCCCAAGGGAATTGGTAGTCTAATTGGAATAATAGTCCTACAATATTTTAACACAACCAAACATGATTTTGATGGGCCTCACGGATTGTTAATCCAATCCCCTCTTCTAAGAGGACAAACAAACATGATCTTAAGGGCTCGTTTGTTTTCAGAGGTAGGTTGGATGGGATTGTTAGTGAGGGGATTGCTAGAGAGGGGACCAAGAAAAATTATATTTGTTTGATAACCAATGGACTAGTAATAGTTTTTGTTTGTTTTTAGATATAAGAGTGATATTAAACATGTAAAATTCTACAAATACCCTTATTACATTACTGTCAAATTTGGGCTTATACCAACTAATTAATGCATTACATATTTTAATATTAAAAATATATTTTTATAAATATTAAAATTATATTCTAATATTAAAAATTATATTTCATAAATATATATTTTTTGGTTCCATTTTATTTTTTTAATATAATTTTTTTGGTAAACTATCAATAGGTCCTAATAGTTGAACTTAGGTTTCGCTTGGGAACAGGCTATTTTAATAATTTTTTGGCCTTTTGACTAAAATATAAGGTAAAAAAATTTATTATGTTTGGGATGACTTTTTGGTTTTTACGAAAAGATGTGCAAAAATTAAAGGGAAAATAGAATTTTTGACTTTTTGATATAGATTATTGGCTTTTTGAATAAAAAATGATATTACCAAATGAGGCTTTAATTCCCATAAAATTCTATTGAAAATAAGTTCTAAAAAAATCGTTGCTAAAAATAATTTTTTGTGACGATTTTTTATATATGTTGCTAAAAATTGATAATTAGTAACTTTATTTTTCACGATTTTTTTTTTATAAATTGTCGCTAAAACTTACAATTAGTAACGTTACGAATTTTCAAATTGTCGCTAAAAATTTAAAATTAGTGGCATGTTTTTGTGACATTTTCTTTAAACTATCGCTAAAACTTATAATTAATGACATTTTTTGTGACAATTTTCAAACTGTCACTGAAAATTAACAATTGGTGATATTTTTCAATAGTGTTTGATGGAAAAGTCATTAATTATCATAAGACCTATTAGACAATAAGTTTACTTACTAACACTTACACGTAAGTCCCATAATTTTTTTGGTATAAATATTATAATACTATTATATTTTTATATTAAAAATTAATTTGATATAAAGAATGGTGGTGTAAAAAATGGTGGAATAATTAAGAAAAATGATAGAAAAAAGACTATACTAATCAAGTAGAGTAAGTAAATTAGGTAGGATAATAGAGAATAAAATAATAAATCCCCCTCTAATTTTAAGGGATTGTTTTTCTAACGGTCCAACTTGTCTCCAGTTAGAGATCAAGACTGGACCGTCCAGTCTGGCCTGTGGGCCCATGTTTAGGCCTCGTTTTGATAATCTGAACTGTTCAATGTGTAAAACTTGTCAAGTACTATAACCCGGTAAAAGATCACGTTGATTGGATATCAATAGCTATTTGATCAGATAAGTTTTGTATAAACAAAAAATAAACGGTTTACAAAAATCTGATTTGATCAAATAGCTATTGTGGAGAAGTGGTTTTGGAAATACTCTTCTGATCCTGGGGGACGCTCTTGATCCTCTTCTAGTTACCTGAAAAAGAATGAACACTCCGGTTGGGGGTGCCGGAATTAGCACTCCGACGAACAAGTCAGTTTCACACTCAATATTGCTTGTATTCTAAGTTAAGCACCACTCTTTTTTCACATACCTCTTTCTGGCTGATGTCTTCTCTATTTATATCCTTTCCTCTTTGGGCCTCGGGATTAGATCCATTTCCAACCTCCTATTCAGCATATTTTATATCTGACCGATTTTCACTCGGCCCTTGCTTAATCGGCTATTTGGCCGAGTAGGGTTAGATTTGAGTTTTCGAGCCGATCGCTGAATGCTTTGAATCCCGGCTCCCAGATTCGACTATCCAGAATCACTACGACTCCCAATACTCAGCCCCCACAATTGCCTCCCAAACGCTCCACTAACGACAGTTGGCTGGAGTGTTTGGCTTAGAACTTCGAAGAGCTAGAGCTTAAATTTGGCGGCTGACCGCATTCCAACGCAAATGTCTGTGTACACGCTTCTCGGTTATTATTTCAACTTCCCGCCTCTTCATACACTTCTATTTATTGTGATTTAAAATTTCAACGTCTTTTCAAATGCATACACGCTTTTAGACGCCCGTCGTTTGACTGCCTTCCGAGCTACCTCTGCAACTTCGTACTCTTCTCCATCTCCTTCACTTCTTGTAAGTTCTCTCATTCTTTGCTTTGAACCTCCTTCCTTGCTTTATTTTTTGGCTTAGCATAACCCTATTAACTGGGGACAATGGCGAAACATTTAAAAGATCTCATTTCACCGAATCGAACTTTTGGCTTCCGACGCCATTTTTCCATTCCTAACTGTAACAAGTCCGCGGGGGACCTCGCTACAGTTCGGACTCGATTCGTGTTACGGTTCTAAGTCTGAACCAAAGAGTCCAAATCCGGCAAATCATTTTGAGAAAACAGATTTTTGAAAGAAGTGCCAAACATGGACTGCTTTGCCAGATACAGAGTCGCCACCTAAATATTTTGTTTTGGAAAATTTAGGAAACCCTGACTCGGTGCCAAAGGCCACGTGTCCGTCATCACCAAAGTTCCCTCGGCTCGGGAAGTTGGGTACGATTGGGGAAGGTCACTTCGTGAGCACCCCCGCTCGCCCGATCAAAGATCGGCCTCTACTAACCATGATATCTATTTTTGAAAACTTTGTGTGTCCTTATTCCGGTTATTAGCCTAGGTTACTATGTGGTGCACACAGCATACAAGTATAGACCAGGTCGCCTGGATTAGAACAAAACATCTCATGTTTGTTTATTTGAAAGGTGGTTTGCTACTCGCAAGTAGGCTTAAAATGCAGATTTTGCCACCCTCGGGTGGGCTTAGAAAAGGTGGTTTTGCCACTATCTAGTGGGCTTAAAACAAATAGTTGATGATTTATTCCAATCCAAATAACCCAACCTTCACCCACAGGCATTCAGGCAGTTATATCACATAAGCAAATAGCCTCATGGTAAGCATGCTATCATAGTAGTCACTCACACGCATGCAAGGATGCTAAAGCATACAACTCACCGGGTACTCCAAGCCAAAACAGAATTTACATTAGAAATCATGCATGATCCTAAGTATACAGAAATGCCTAATGCAACACATGCAAAATGCAACTATAGTAGGCTCGGCTATTCTAAGATGGCATATGAAATGCTATAACTATCATGTATTCAATTTGGAATTGAAAGTACAATGCAGTTAGTATGATGCGCCGAGCCCGGTGCATGCAATACAGATGAATGATGCAAACATGCTGTCATACTGTATGCTAATTTAAACATGCCCTAATCTAACCATCATAAGTAGGTAAATAAAAGGGAGAAAGACGTGGGGTTGGAAGACATACAACACACACACGCACACTTATTATAGTTGTGCCCTCGTGCAGAGGGTCCGAATAAATAATACAGTTCCGAATAAAAGAATATTACAGTCCAAATATTACAGTCCAAATAATATACAAATTCCTAATTAATTAACAAATCAACTAAGAAAATAAATAAAACTGGCATGCAAGCCAGGGACTGCCTTGCTTCTGATGGATGATGCATGTCCGGGTTGTCTTGCGCGGAAATCCACCGGGATGCCCCAATTAGCCTCTGTTTAGCAGTTTATTCTTGGAAAGCGCGCCGAGCCCCAGAAGACGGCTGATTCCTGATTTTGCTGCAACAGAGAGCAGGAAAGGGGCATAACAGTGTATTTTCACAAATATATGCATGCCTCGATCCTCGTGCCACCAATCACACATACCGAGGCATGATGGCCGAGGAGTCGAATTGCACAATTCAATATAGGATGAATGCACATGAAAACACAACAAAAACCTAACTCCATCATGGATAATCCGGAGTGTCGGTGAGTGGGGAATTGAGATACATTCCGTCACACGGAGTACGAAATGTGCCTCGTTTCCCGTGCCCGGGCTAACTCCTATCCCGAACACGATGTGATATGCATGACATGCATGAAATGCAACTAAGATACAATCCTAACATACACGATGCTATGGAAATGAGATGCCTCGAAAATGCGTACACACGAGCACGCAAATCGAGAAAATGCATGAATGCGATCTAAGATACAACCTAGTATACACTATGCTGTGAAA
The DNA here is from genome assembly GCF_055761805.1 of Camellia sinensis. Lineage (NCBI taxonomy): Eukaryota > Viridiplantae > Streptophyta > Magnoliopsida > Ericales > Theaceae > Camellia > Camellia sinensis. The sequence continues at coordinate 183,243,105 of NC_138962.1, forward strand.
ATGAGATGCCTCGAAATGCGTGCACACGGGCACGCAAACCGAGGCAATGGCATACGCAATGCAATGGCATGGGATGGCATATAGAATGCAACATGGACTTATACTAACATGAGAGAGCCTCAGCCATACTCACATAAGAGGCCGGTGGATGAAAATGAAGTGCCTCGAAATGCGTGCACACGGGCACGCAAACCGAGGCAATGGCATACACAATGCAATATGGCTAAAATGGCATGAAAAATGCAACATGGACTTATACTAACATGAGAGAGCCTCAGCCACACTCACATAAGAAGCCGATGGATGAAAATGAAGTGCCTCGAAATGCGTGCACACGGGCACGCAAACCGAGGCAATGGCATACGCAATGCAATAGGGCTAAAATGGCATATAGAATGCAACATGGACTTATACTAACATGAGAGAGCCTCAGCCACACTCACATAAGAAGCCGATGGATGAAAATGAAGTGCCTCGAAATGCGTGCACACGGGCACGCAAACCGAGACAATGGTATACGCAATGCAATAGCATGGAAAATGATATGCAAACATGCTAATGGAATTTCAGCACTGAAATGTGGGGGAAAACAACCCCGAAATGAGGCGAAAGTACACCCGATGCATGGAATAGTCCCGAAACATGAATTTTGGCACCCGAAATGGCCTATAGTTATACCAAACATGCACAATATGGACATGCAATGAATAGAAAGAAGCAAGGCAACCCCAAAATAAGCACTTTTGCAGTTTATATCAAAGCCAAACAGTGAACACAAACAGGGCAAAACTAGCATGCAAAAATGGGGATTAAAAGAGAGATAAAGAAGCAACTCAAAGTTGCTGTCCCCAAACAGATTAGGGCCCTTCAACAAAGTTGAAGAGGGGCCCAAAATATGATCTTTTTCAGTTCTGAAAATATCCCAAAAACAAACACAGGTATAGCTACACTCTTATGCAAGAAAAGGGCCAAAAGATGGCCAAAGAAGGAAGTGGTAGATGCAAAGCCCAAACAGAAAAATACTCTTCTACAATACTGATGAGGGACCAAAAATAAGGCATTTTTCAGTTGAGGGTCGGACCCAAAACAGTATGCAAATATGTCAAAAATGCTATGCAAAATGAGGTCCAAAAGAGAGATATAACATGAAGTGTATAAAAGATGCCTCAAATCATGAAAGGCCCTTAATGAAACATGAAGAATGGGCCAAAATAAGACTTTTTCTAGCTCTGTAAAATGACCAAAAACAGAAGCACAAGGGGCTGCCAAGTCATGCAAAAATGGGGATTAAAAGAGAGATACAACACAAAGTATATGAAAGATGCCTCAAACCATGAAAGGCCCTTAATGAAACATGAAGAATGGACCGAAATAAGACCTTTTATAGCTCTGTAAAATGACCAAAAACAGAAGCACAAGGGGCTGCCAAGTCATGCAAAAATGGGGACCAAAGATGGATAAAATGACAAGTGGTACATGGAGGTCCCAAACGGTGATGATCCCTTCTTCAATGTTGAAGAGGGGCTCAAAATAAGCCTACTTACAGTTTACATCATGCTCCAAAACAGATCATACACAAGCTAAAACTGTCATGCAAGAAAATGGCATTCAAGAAGGATATTGAAGCAAGTGCAAGATGGGGGGCTCAAACAGGGTTGAGCCCTTAAGCAAAAGTGAAAAAGAGCTCAAAAGAAGGCCACTTTCAGTTAGGGCCGGAGCTCAAAATAGTAAGCATGTATGGCTTACAAAAGATACAAGAAATGGACCAAAAAGGGGAAAATGCAACTCACCCTTGAAAACAAGCCTTTAGCAACTCTTGGCTTGAGTTTGTAGCACCCTTAGACCTTGGAGAACACCTTCAAACTTCTGGAATGGAGGATGGAAGGGTAGGGGTTGGTGGTGTAGAAGAAATGGTGGTGTAGGACTTGGAGGTTTTCAAGGAAATGAGAGAAATGGAGGAGGATTTTTGTATACAAGCTTGAAGACCAATTTTTCTCCCCCTCAAGACCAATGCTTGCAGCTGGTTATAAGGACCAAAAAGGGAGAGACATGGAGGGGAAAAGGTGGGGGAAAAGGAGGCAAGTCTTCCCCCACAAAATATCCCCCGGATTGAGATATTTTCTGGGGGAAACAGCTATACAGTTGTAAAGTGCAAATTGAGAGGATCATGGCCGGCCAGTTCAAAAGGGAGAAAACGGTCAACCACCAGGTAAGTGGCCGGCCGGCAAGAAAAAGTGGCCAGCCACCCCCTAGGATGAAGCCCCAGAAGTTAGCTTTCCAATGGCGCAAACCTTGCATTAAAATTCCTCCTGTAGAAAAAGTTATGCCCTTTTCCGTGAAGCTGCGCAGATTCGGTCCAACCAGACTTCAACCAACCACATCTCCCCCCCCCCTGGGACTTGGACTTGGGAGATTCTTAAGTACAAAATGAAGCCCCAGAAGTAAGCTTTCCAACGGTGGTGGCCTCATATCTTAATTCCTCTTGTGCAAAGAGTTACGCCAGTTTCAGTGAAGTCGCGCAGATTTTTCTCCTTCCCGGATTCATGCTGAACCACTTTTGACCAAAAAGAAGTTGGCTTTTCAGAAAAATTGCTGGCCTCCCACCCTCCTACAAGCTTTATAACAGTGAAAATAAAGTCTCCACCAAAAATGAGCCCAAACCGATGCAAAATGAAGGTTCGGGGGCCGAAACGCGCAGCCCGAGGCCCCGAAAACTGGCTGTTAGGCACCGGGAGTGGTATTCGACCACGAAGTGGGTCTCTTAGACCTCAGTGTCCCTCAAAAGGGAGTAAATAAGATGCATCCCAAAAATCGGAGCAATAGGAGATGGTTAAGCGGTCCCGAACCGAGGCACACGGCCTGACGGCTCCGAAAATCGGGAACCGGGCTCCGAAATGGAAAAAATGGCCTACAGCCACAAAATGTAGCCCACGGCCACTGAGAGATGGTCTATGGGACCTCTCCCTCCCCTCAGGAAAAGAAACAGAGAAAACCGAGCCTGGTTCGCAAACCGAGGCAAAGCACAAAAGAGTCCGGAAGTCCGGAGGCAAGGCTCGCAGCCGAGACTCTAAAACTTCTAGACGAGCACGATATGCAGTATCACCAAGCGCTCAACTGGTGATGTCTGAGTCTTAAGGTCGGTCAAAAATGGAGTGTCTACAGTTGCCCCTCTTTGACAGAACTCGAAAGTCACAAGTGACGGGAGTGAATGTCAAAGCCCAGAGACGACCCATTTTTGACAAGGCCGAAGACTTAGACAAACAGGCGTGATAAACAGAGATGTGCCCGTAGGCAGGGGCAAAATGCAAAATGATACGCAGAAATATTTTGATGATTGGACTTATACGCTACGTGAAGCCGGTTTGACAATTGGACTTACACGCTATGCGAAGCCGGTTTGATAATTGGACTTACACGCTAAGCGAAGCCGGTTTGAAGATTGGACTAATACGCTAAGCGAAGCCGATTTGAAAGTTGGACTTATACGCTACGCGAAGCCGATTTTGAAAGTTGGACTTATACGCTACGCGAAACCGATTTGAAAGTTGGACTTATACGCTACGCGAAGCCGATTTGAAAGTTGGACTTATACGCTACGCGAAGCCGATTTTGAAAGTTGGACTTATACGCTACGCGAAGCCGATTTGAAAGTTGGACTTATACGCTACGCGAAGCCGATTTGAAAATTGGGGATTCATGCAATGCACTGTAACGTAGTGGCTAAAATGCAATGTAATAGCTAAGAGGTAAAGGTACCTTACAGGGGCAATTGGCAATGACTTACCTCATGCTGCTGGGGATCTTCCGCTTCTTTTTGGTTGAATTGCAGGTACTACTTTTCTCCCTGACTATGGTCGCAGCTTTCCATATTCTCCAACAGGGTGACAGACTAGGTTGGATCAGTATCCAGAATTAAGGTGCATACAGATGCTATCTCAATCTATGGGGCTGCCATACAGATTTCAAGCCGAGGATATATCCCTGGGTATTTAAACCAGACTTTAGTCTCAGAAATCCCGAACCTTTGCGTTCTAGGCATAAGCCATTCGAACTCTAGTTTCCACCGTCTCAGTTGGTCTCCTAGGAACTCACCGCAAACACAGGCAGGTGGCTATACCAGACCACCGAAAGTCGTTCGGGCACGACAAACACCAAAGGAATTGCACCTTTAGAGGATTTAAGGTCTCCTAGACTGGGGAGTGCACAAGACAGTGCGAAGAAATGCAAGTACGATGCGCAAAACAGCGTGAATGATGGTGCAGGATTTAAGGTCTCCTTAGACCAGACGATAAAACATATATGATGCAATGGATGTAACAGATGCGATGCAATAGATAATAGATGCGATGCAACAGAGAGTACAACAGATGCAAAGGGCGACATACTCCAACCACGTTGGACTCGTGAATGGAGGAAGAATAAAGAAGATCAATCAGGAGCGCGTTCTACGCACCCTAAGATAAGTTCCAAACACGCTGAAATCGCGTAAGGAATGGGACACTCAAACCACGCTGAAATCGTGAGAGGAGGCCTAAAAACAACCGCCCAGGTGCGTACACAACGCAACATGAGAAAAATTCCAAACACGCTGAAATCGTGTGAGGAAAAGAACACTCTAACCACGCCAAAATCGTGAGAAGAGGTCCGAAACCGCTCGGGCTTGCGCTTCACGCATCCTGATGTTTCTAACCCAGTGAATCAGCGACCTAACGCGTCTCACGCGAAAGGCGGAAAGATGGAACTATAAGATTCAAACACGATCCACGCGACTGCAGGAAAATGAACACGAAATCCTAACACGTTTCACGTGAAAGGTGCGAAGGTGGTGTAACCAGCGGGCATACCTAACCGCATCTCATACGGAGAGGGAGAAGGTTTTAACTGGGGAGAAAAAACAATGGTGTAACCAACAGGCATATCTCAACGTATTTCATACGGAGAGAGGGAAGGTTTTAACCAGGGAGAATAACAATGGTGTAACCAACAGGCATATCTCAACGTATTTCATACGGAGAAAGGGAAGGTTTTAACCAGGCAGAATAACAATGGTGTAACCAACAGGCGTATCTCAACGTATTTCATACGGAGAGAGGGAAGGCTTTAACCAGGGAGAATAACAATGGTGTAACCAACAGGCGTATCTCAACGTATTTCATACGGAGAGAGGGAAGGTTTTAACCGGGGAGAATAACAATGGTGTAACCAACAAGCGTATCTCAACGTATTTCATACGGAGAGAGGGAAGGTTTTAACCGGGGAGAATAACAATGGTGTAACCAACAGGCGTATCTCAACGTATTTCATACGAAGAGAGGGAAGGTTTTAACCAGGGAGAATAACAATGGTGTAACCAACAGGCGTATCTCAACATATTTCATACGGAGAGAGGGAAGGTTTTAACCGGGGAGAATAACAATGGTGTAACCAACAGACGTATCTCAACGTATTTCATACGGAGAGAGGGAAGGTTTTAACCGGGGAGAATAACAATGGTGTAACCAACAGGCGTATCTCAACGTATTTCATACGGAGGGAGGGAAGGTTTTAACCGGGGAGAATAACAATGGTGTAACCAACAGGCGTATCTCAACGTATTTCATACGGAGAGAGAGAAGGTTTTAACTAGGGAGAATAACAATGGTGTAACCAACAGGCGTATCTCAACGTATTTCATACGGAGAGAGAGAAGGTTTTAACCGGGGAGAATAACAATGGTGTAACCAACAGGCGTATCTCAACGTATTTCATACGGAGAGAGGGAAGGTTTTAACCAGGGAGAATAACAATGGTGTAACCAGCAGGCGTATCTCAACGTATTTCATACGAAGAGAGGGAAGGTTTTAACCGGGTAAACGTCACATCCTAATACGTTTCACGTGAAAGGAGAAAAGGTGGATTCAAAATCCGAATGCGTCTCACGCGAGTGGAAGAATGGTAAAATGATTTCTTTCTGACAAAGGGTAATATCTACATATAAAAGCCACGGATGCCGCTTTTCTTTCTGATCATATTCACAACTTTCCCTCATTACAAACAAAAGCCAAGATAACTCTGACGGGGAATGGTACTTGGGGAGAGCACTTCTAATCGCTATTCTGGCTTGAGACAGTGGAACAGTCAACAAAGTAATCTGTTCACTTTGAACACACAGCTCATATCAGCACACTGCTCATTCTGAACACGCAGCTCATAACACAGTATTTGGTTTATTCGGCACACAGCTCATTCTGAACAGACAATCTGATCTGAAAAGACAGGACGCAAAACGGAACCTGTAAAAGTTGAAACAAACTCAGATACCCGACATTTTCTCTTTTGCTTTTGCTTTGCAGTCCGGAACCATATATAGCTTCAGATAGGTCCTGGTTCTACTGTTCTCACATGACCTGGGTTGAATCCTGCGATTTTATGAAAGAACGAATCTTGTTTTGCACAGATGTGGAGAACGACACGGCACTCGGAGCGCAAAACGATTTTATTTTGAAATTGATAAATGAGTTCTCGACCGGGTATTGAGCCTACAACTGAACACCACGCACTACGACTCAACAACGGAAAACAAAAAGCAAACAACCTAAACACATCGAGTAACACTCGAAACGACTTAAAACAAGAATCGAGATAAAACAAAAAGACACGACGTTCAGACGTGCACCGGGAGCCTGTTTCACCGAGTAATGTTTCCCACCCTTTCTCATTTGTGGTTCTCACATCACTTGGCCCTCAAGCTCTGTTTTTCTGAAAAAGCCCTCTTCTCACTTTTCCTCTCATCGCACATCTCTCTATTCTTCAATCTCTCATTTTTCATCCCTCCCCTGGGTGGTTGATGGATAAACAGCCAATTGTGGGCTCGTGCCCCTAGCATTCTGCTAGATTCTCTTTCTTCCACTCACAGCTAGTGAATTCCTCCCACGGAAAGATTGCGCTACAACTGGGTGTGTAGCAAATCTGCAGCTAACATCAGTTGATGATGCTTTGCTGGGGAGTTTGGACGTGATAAAATCTGTCCAGATGGAGTGGAATATCTTGCCCCATTCTAGTTCGTGCTTCGCACTTTGCTTGATACCTCGTTGCTTGGAGGATGTGAGAGCTTTCTGCCCTTTGTTGTGCCCTTTTCTGGCGAATACGGTGCCCTTTCGGACAAGTAGAGGTGCCCTTTCTGGCAAGTATTTTGACAAAGGGAAAAAGACAGAACACCTGACTCAACTGTGCCCCTAGTTCATCATTTTGATCATTTTTTTTTTTTGCTTTCTACTAAAACAGTTTTGACCAACATGAGAGTTAGATTAACACACTTGTTCGATTTTTTATTTGAAATCATGCAAGTTAGGCTATGAGCACTGAGAGTTTTCCTTTTTTGGGTCCAAGAAATGGTCCAGTTTTGAAAAATGGAGTACTTTTCGAGAAGATTAGTCAACCTCAGTAAAAATTCTCAAAACCTGTTTTTGCAAATGACCACTGCTTAACGAGCACGGAACCTACTCTCGGGATGCACAACCTCGGATCCATAGCAATGGAAAATTGCCCCTTGTCTGAAGGACACTGCATGGCAATGGAAAGTTGCCCCTTGTTTGAAATGACACTGCGGCGTTTGGAATGGCAACGGAAAGTTGCCCCTTGTTTGGATAGCACCGCAGCGCATTGTAGTCAGTCCTCAGAGCGACGAACACAACCAGACTCTCAGATACAGAGAAGACAAAGATGACCAGAACCATCGCATGGACACAGTCGATTTGGAAGTGTTTATGGCTGGACTTCAGAATAAAGTTGCCTACGTATCCCAAAGATGGGAATCAAGCCTTACGTAGTTCGGGGTTAAGGTACACTCGGGTATTAACCTCTCCTTTTTAGGCTCTAACTTTTGCCAAGGCGCCCGTTGCGGGTTTTCGACCTTGCGAGCTTTGTTCTTCTTTTTTCAATTTTTGTATCTTTTCATTTTTTTTCATTTCTTTTTTTTTGATTTTCTTTTTTTTTTTGCTCTTTTCTTTGCATCTTTCTTTTTTGTTCTTTTGTTCTTTTTTTCTTCTTTTCATGCTCTAACTTTTGGCTGGACCGCCCTTCCGGGTTTTCGGCCCAGCGAGCCTCTCAAAGGGTAAAAGTGTGACAAGTCCATGCCAAATGGTTTTAGGATCTCGAAGCCATCTGTATCCAAGAGAGTGGCTGTTGTATCGATTTGCAGAAGGATCCATCTTCGGCTCTTCGAGCACATTGGACATTTTCGCCCCTAGTTCGAGGGGTGTTTCTGTTCTAGCTTCGCAAGCTTCTTCTGATGAGGTCTGATCTTCTTGATCTGACTTTGGTGCCTCTCGTTCGAGGGCTGTTTCAAATCTGGCCGCACAGGCCTCACATCGCGGTTGACCGTTGAACACTCTGAATCCAAGGTCAAGGTTTGAAAGCAAAGGCTCGAGTCTTGAGACTGAGAGTGATCCTAAACTGCACAATCTCAAAAGCGATTCCACACAAGTCTTCGCAGGACTGCGCAAAACATTTTGTTTTTGAAAATTTTTAAGAAAGCGACAAATCGCTCACGCTGAAGATAGTGTGAAGCCAGTCTGGATCAAGCTAGGGTCCTTCTCAGTACTCACGCTAACAAGCATGATTTCATTCATAAAGGGGCTTAGCACGCCTCTCTTTCTCTCAAATGATCAAAGTTTTGCAAATCCCAAGGAATTCCTTCCTCTTCGTTTTCACCGTAGTGTTTAAAAAAAGTTTTGAAAAACTTAGGTCAATGCAATGATTTTGGGATGCAGAAGAGTAGGCGAAAAGTACTGTCGTTTCATTCAAACTTTCTGGCACAATTGGCACACGGTCGAGGCAAACACAAGAGCGCGAAAAACCACTGTTGTTTCATTCAAATCTGTCGGCCCAACTGGCTCCCTGGCAGAAACAGACTCAAAACAAAACGAAAAGACAAACAAAATGGTGACGCCCGAGGTAACACCCTCTGGAATCACCCGACTCCTATACAACAGGACTGACTTGATACAACAAGACAGACCCGAAACAAAAGAGACTGACTCAAAATAAAAAGACAGACTCAAAAACAAAACAACAAGGCTGACTCAATACCTAAGTCGGCATGTACAAAAACCAGCATTCACCAATGCTCAAAACAGTGCGTGCCATACTCTATATCTGAAATAAACTGAACACCGCCCGCAGGTGGTTCATCCCTCGATCACATCACATTATCCCCCCACAAGTTCACTTATCAAGTGCCGATAGACTTTGCAGGACCTGGTGCGGGGATGACCCCATTGTCAATCAAATTTTGTATCTCGTGGCGGAGACGGACGCAACTGTCGGTGTTATGACCGATTTGTTGATGGAAAGCGCAGTGCTTGGTAGCATCATGCATAGCCGAAAGAAGGTTCGGGAGAGGCCGAGGCTCAAGGGGTTTGAGATGGCCTTGTCCAACAAGGATTTGGAGAGCTTTGGACAAAGGCATATAGAGAGCATGGAAGACTCTCTGACCTCGGGGTAGATACTTCGAGGTTTGTGGATTTTTGCTGGACGCACCAGTAAAGGGATTGGCAGGTGCTGGCCTGGTTTGTTGATCTCTTCCGAGCGCAGGATTATAACTGAAAGGAACGTTTCTGATACAACGACCCTTCTCCCGGCTTGCCCCTTGATTCAAAATGCTCTCATTCTGAGTGGCAAAAGTGTCGTCCACAGTTTTTGCAACAACCGCGAGCACTTGCTCTTTGTTCAGTCCCTCGGCTTTCAAAGCCTCAACAGCCAACAGAAGATGTTCATGGGGATCCATGTCCATCCCTATCTTGTTTTCACCACTTCTCCCCACTTGGTCAAGGGATCGGCCTTCTTCAAATGCAGCCCATCCCAAGATTGGGGAGCTTTTGGTCGTGAAACTCCTGGTATGTGCTGTGGTCGATGATGGAGCCAATGTCCCAGAAGCTAGATCTGTCACAGTTCTTTGAAGGTCTTCAATCATTCTCTTTAGCTCAGAAGTAGTGGGTTCACGGGTTTGAAATAACTGGGGTTCCCAGATCGGATGTGCGGCAAGTGACCTGGGTGGGTGTGGCACTCCAACATCGGTATCACCCCGCAATGTGATTCCTTGGTCTGATGCGGCTTCCATAACCATAATTTCTTCCGAATTTTGCGTCATCACGAGTCTGCTGATGATGTGACTGGTGACTGTCAGATCAGATGAACAAAGTGAACCTTATCTGGCCCTCCTTTGCCTTACCTCAGCGAAGAAACACTGATTTGCCCTTGAACTGAATTTTCGACCTGACAAAGTCTATCAACACGGATCCGAAGTACCCAGGGGATATCAGAGCCTTCTGAAGCTATGGTTCCAAGACTACCTGGCAAAAGGGAAAACATGCAGCACCTCAGCCTGATTTCCTAGAACAGATTTGAGCGTAGTTGAATGAGTGTGCTCTCTACTGAATTCTGCCCAAATTTTCGCCCCTGCAAACTGATACCCTCAGGTAAAACTGATTCCCAGATACTGATGGTAATGCCCGCAGGCCTGATGCCCAGACTTGCAAACTGATACATGCATTCCTGTAGAGACGCACTCTAAAGCACATAGCAGACAAGTGAGAGCCAAAACACCCCTATATTGGGGTAGGGTTTCCCTGTCCTATTCTGTCAGGAGCTAGGGTTTCACTACGCACGCAGCGGTTTCAAACAACCTATGATCGGGTGAGCAACCTGTCCTAGTTTGGAATGGTCACTATGGATCCGAATATGCACTAGGTCGAATGGTCAAAGAGGGTGCCCCGGTAAAACCGGGGTTTGTGTTCTCATACTGGCAGAGCCCACAACCGGTCAGCCTTATGGTCATGCCTTGACATGACAAGCCTCCGGCAAACCGTTCAGGAATAGCAGATGGCAAACACGGTGTCCTAGGCGCACCAATGCAAATGCAATGCAAAGAAACACACAAGTGTAGTCAAAAACAGATATCATGAGTTCGAGTAAAGTTCTCTAAATCCCCAGCAGAGTCGCCAGAAACTGTAACAAGTCTGCGGGGGACCTCGCTACAGTTCGGACTCGATTCGTGTTACGGTTCTAAGTCTGAACCAAAGAGTCCAAATCCGGCAAATCGTTTTGAGAAAACAGATTTTTGAAAGAAGTGCCAAACATGGACTGCTTTGCCAGATACAGAGTCGCCACCTAAATATTTTGTTTTGGGAAATTTAGGAAACCCTGACTCGGTGCCAAAAGCCACGTGTCCGTCATCACCAAAGTTGCCTCGGCTCGGGAAGTTGGGTACGATTGGGGAAGGTCACTTCGTGAGCACCCCCGCTCGCCCGATCAAAGATCGGCCTCTACTAACCATGATATCTATTTTTGAAAACTTTGTGTGTCCTTATTCCGGTTATTAGCCTAGGTTACTATGTGATGCACACAGCATACAAGTATAGACCAGGTCGCCTGGATTGGAACAAAACATCTCATGTTTGTTTATTTGAAAGGTGGTTTGCTACTCGCAAGTAGGCTTAAAATGCAGATTTTGCCACCCTCGGGTGGGCTTAGAAAAGATGGTTTTGCCACTATCTAGTGGGCTTAAAACAAATAGTTGATGATTTATTCCAATCCAAATAACCCAACCTTCACCCACAGGCATTCAGGCAGTTATATCACATAAGCAAATAGCCTCATGGTAAGCATGCTATCATAGCAGTCACTCACACGCATGCAAGGATGCTAAAGCATAAAACTCATCGGGTACTCCAAGCCAAAACAGAATTTACATTAGAAATCATGCATGATCCTAAGTATACAGAAATGCCTAATGCAACACATGCAAAATGCAACTATAGTAGGCTCGGCTATTCTAAGATGGTATATGAAATGCTACAACTATCATGTATTCAATTTGGAATTGAAAGTACAATGCAGTTAGTATGATGCGCCGAGCCCGGTGCATGCAATACAGATGAATGATGCAAACATACTGTCATACTGTAAGCTAATTTAAACATGCCCTAATCTAACCATCATAAACAGGTAAATAAAAGGGAGAAAGACGTGGGGTTGGAAGACATACAACACACACACGCACACTTATTACAGTTGTGCCCTCGTGCAGAGGGTCCGAATAAATAATACAGTTCCGAATAAAAGAATATTACAGTCCAAATAATATACAAATTCCTAATTAATTAACAAATCAACTAAGAAAATAAATAAAACTGGCATGCAAGCCAGGGACTGCCTTACTTCTGATGGATGATGCATGTCCGGGTTGTCTTGCGCGGAAATCCACCGGGATGCCCCAATTAGCCTCTGTTTAGCAGTTTATTCTTGGAAAGCGCGCCGAGCCCCGGAAGACTGCTGATTCCTGATTTTGCTGCAACAGAGAGCAGGAAAGGGGCATAGCAGTATATTTTCACAAATATATGCATGCCTCAATCCTCGTGCCACCAATCACGCATACCGAGGCATGATGGCCGAGGAGTCGAATTGCACAATTCAATATAGGATGAATGCACATGAAAACACAACAAAAACCTAACTCCATCATGGATAATCCGGAGTGTTGGTGACTGGGAAATTGAGATACATTCCGTCACACGGAGTACGAAATGTGCCTCGTTTCCCGTGCCCGGGCTAACTCCTATCCCGAACACGATGCGATATGCATGACATGCATGAAATGCAACTAAGATATAATCCTAACATACACGATGCTATGGAAATGAGATGCCTCGAAATGCGTGCACACGAGTACGCAAACCGAGAAAATGCATGAATGCGATCTAAGATACAACCTAGTATACACTATGCTGTGAAAATGAGATGCCTCAAAATGCGTGCACACGGGCACGCAAACCGAGGCAATGGCATACGCAATGCAATGGCATGGGATGGCATATAGAATGCAACATGGACTTATACTAACATGAGAGAGCCTCAGCCACACTCACATAAGAGGCCGGTGGATGAAAATGAAGTGCCTCGAAATGCGTGCACACGGGCACGCAAACCGAGACAATGGCATACGCAATGCAATATGGCTAAAATGGCAAGGAAAATGCAACATGGACTTATATTAACATGAGAGAGCCTCAGCCACACTCACATAAGAAGCCGATGGATAAAAATGAAGTGCCTCGAAATGCGTGCACACGGGCACGCAAACCGAGGCAATGGTATACGCAATGCAATAGCATGGAAAATGATATGCAAACATGCTAATGGAATTTCAGCACTGAAATGTGGGGGAAAAAAGCCCCGAAATGAGGCGAAAGTACACCCGATGCATGGAATAGTCCCGAAACATGAATTTTGGCACCCGAAATGGCCTATAGCTATACCAAACATGCACAATATGGACATGCAATGAATATACAGAAGCAAGGAAGCCCCAAAATAAGCACTTTTGCAGTTTATATCAAAGCCAAACAGTGAACACAAACAGGGCAAAACTAGCATGCAAAAATGGGGATTAAAAGAGAGATAAAGAAGCAACTCAAAGTTGCTGTCCCCAAACAGATTAGGACCCTTCAAAAAAGTTGAAGAGGGACCCAAAATATGATCTTTTGCAGTTCTGAAAATATCCCAAAAACAAACACAGGTATAGCTACACTCTTATGCAAGAAAAGGGCCAAAAGATGGCCAAAGAAGGAAGTGGTAGATGCAAAGCCCAAACAGAAAAATACTCTTCTACAATACTGATGAGGGACCAAAAATAAGGCCTTTTTCAGTTGAGGGTCGGACCCAAAACAGTATGCAAATATGTCAAAAATGCTATGCAAAATGAGGTCCAAAAGAGAGATATAACATGAAGTGTATAAAAGATGCCTCAAATCATGAAAGGCCCTTAATGAAACATGAAGAATGGGCCAAAATAAGACTTTTTCTAGCTTTGTAAAATGACCAAAAACAGAAGCAAAAGGGGCTGCCAAGTCATGCAAAAATGGGGACCAAAGATGGATATAATGACAAGTGGTACATGGAGGTCCCAAACGGTGATGATCCCTTCTTCAATGTTGAAGAGGGGCTCAAAATAAGCCTACTTGCAGTTTACATCATGCTCCAAAACAGATCATACACAAGCTAAAACTGTCATGCAAGAAAATGGCATTCAAGAAGGATATTGAAGCAAGTGCAAGATGGGGGGCTCAAACAGGGTTGAGCCCTTAAGCAAAAGTGAAAAAGAGCTCAAAAGAAGGCCACTTTCAGTTAGGGCCGGAGCTCAAAATAGTAAGCATGTATGGCTTACAAAAGATACAAGAAATGGACCAAAAAGGGGAAAATGCAACTCACCCTTGAAGACAAGCCTTTAGCAACTCTTGGCTTGAGTTTGTAGCACCCTTAGACCTTGGAGAACACCTTCAAACTTATGGAATGGAGGATGGAAGGGTGGGGGTTGGTGGTGTAGAAGAAATGGTGGTGTAGGACTTGGAGGTTTTCAAGGAAATGAGAGAAATGGAGGAGGATTTTTGTATACAAGCTTGAAGACCAATTTTTCTCCCCCTCAAGACCAATGCTTGCAGCTGGTTATAAGGACCAAAAAGGGAGAGACAATGAGGGGAAAAGGTGGGGGAAAAGGAGGCAAGTCATCCCCCACAAAATATCCCCCGGATTGAGATATTTTCTGGGGGAAACAGCTATATAGCTGTAAAGTGCAAATTGAGAGGATCATGGTCGGCCAGTTTAAAAGGGAGAAAAAGGTCAACCACCAGGTAAGTGGCCGGCCGGCCAGAAAAAGTGGCCGGCCGGCTAGGTCAAAGGGAAAAAAGTGGCCGGCTACCTCCTAGGATGAAGCCCCAGAAGTTAGCTTTCCAATGGCGCAAACCTTGCATTAAAATTCCTCCTGTAGAAAAAGTTATGCCCTTTTCCGTGAAGCTGCGCAGATTCGGTCCAACCAGACTTCAACCAACCACATCTCCCCCACCCCCCGGACTTGGACTTAGGAGATTCTTAAGTGCAAAATGAAGCCCCGGAAGTAAGCTTTCCAATGGTGGTGGCCTCATATCTTAATTCCTCTTGTGCAAAGAGTAACGCCCGTTTCGGTGAAGCCGCGCAGATTTTTCTCCTTCCCGGATTCATGCTGAACCACTTTTGACCAAAAAGAAGTTGGCTTTTCAGCAAAATTGCTGGCCTCCCACCCTCCTAAAAGCTTTATAACAGTGAAAATAAGGTCTCCACCAAAAATGAGCCCAAACCGATGCAAAATGAAGGTTCGGGGGCCGAAACGCGCAGCCCGAGGCCCCAAAAACTGGCTGTTAGGCACCGGGAGTGGTATTCGACCACGAAGTGGGTCTCTTAGACCTCAGTGTCCCTCAAAAGGGAGTAAATAAGATGCATCCCAAAAACTGGAGCAATAGGAGATGGTTAAGCGATCCCGAACCGAGGCACACGGCCTGACGGCTCCGAAAACCGGGAACCGGGCTCCAAAATGGGAAAAATGGCCTACAGCCACAAAATGTAGCCCACGGCCACTGAGAGATGGTCTACGGGACCTCTCCCTCCCCTCAGGAAAAGAAACAGAGAAAACCGAGCCTAGTTCGCAAACCGAGGCAAAGCACAAAAGAGTCCGGAAGTCCGGAGGCAAGGCTCGCAGCCGAGACTCTAAAACTTCTAGACGAGCACGATATGCAGTATCACCAAGCGCTCAACTGGTGATGTCTGAGTCTTAAGGTCGGTCAAAAATGGGGTGTCTACAAGTGCGAATGCACAAGATAGTGCGATGCGCTAAACTGCGCGATGAAATGCATGCACAATACAAGTAAGGTGCACAAAACAGTGTGAATGCACAAGACAACGTGATGCGCTAAACAACGCGAGTGCACAAAAAAGTACGCATACACAAGACAGTGCGATGCGCTAAACAACTCGAGTGCACAAGAAAGTGCGAATGCGCAAGATAGTGCGATGCGCTAAACAGTGTGAGTGCACAAGAAAGTGCGATGCGCTAAACAGCGCGATGAAATGCATGCACAATGCAAGTAAGGTGCACAAAATAGTGCGATGAAATGATAGTATAGTACATACAAAAGGGTGGCATACTCCAACCATGCTGGAATCATGAGAGGAGGAAAAACAACCAATCAGGCACGTACACAACGTAACCTGAGACAAATTCCAAACACGCTAAAATTGTGTGAGGAAAAGGGACACTCAAACCACGTTGAAATCGTGAGAAGAGGTCCAAAACAACCCGCCCAGGCGTGTTCAAGACACAACCTGACATAAAATCCAAACACGCTAAAAATCGTGTAAGGAAAGGAACACTCAAACCACGCTGAAATTGTGAAAGGAGGTCCAAAACAACCCCCCCAAGCGTGTTCATAACACAAACTAAGATAAATTCCAAACACGCTGAAATCGTGTAAGGAAAAGGGACACTCAAACCACGCTGAAATCGTGAGAGGAGGTCCAAAACAACCCGCCCAGGCTTGTTCACAACACAACCTGAGATAAAATCCAAACACGCGGAAAATCGTGTTAGGAAAGGGACACTCAAACCACGCTGAAATCGTGAGAGGAGGTCCAAAACAACCCGCCCAGGCGTGTTCACAACACAAACTGAGATAAATTCCAAACACGCTGAAATCGTGTAAGGAAAAGGGAAACTCAAACCACGCTGAAATCGTGAGAGGAGGTCCAAAAACAAACCGCCCAAGCGCGTACACGACGCAACCTGAGATAAATTCCAAACATGCTGAAATCGTGTAAGGAAAGGGACAGATGGAGAAACATAGGGACATATCCCGGTGTTTCAGAATGGCTCAGGCATTGGAACGTATTCCAAATGCTCTAAATCGAAAAATGAGAAACACAAGGACATATCCCGGTGTTTTGGAAAGCAGGAGAAGCGTAGGGATGTATCCCCACTTTTCAGAATGGCACGGGCATTGGAACGTATTCCAAATGCTCTAAACCAAAGAGGGAGAAACATAGGGACGTATCCCCGTGTTTCAGAATGATACGAGCGTTGGAACGTATTCCAAATGCTCTAAACCAAAGAGGAAGAAACATAGGGACGTATCCCCGTGTTCCAGAATAAGAGAAGCATACGGACATATCCCCGTATTTTAGAACGGTACGAGCATTGAAACGTATTCCAAATGCTCTAAACTAAAGAGGGAGAAACATAGAGACGTATCCCCGTGTTCCAGAATAAGAGAAACATAGGGACGTATCCCCGTGTTCCAGAATGGTACGAGCATTAGAACGTATTCCAAATGCTCTAAATCAAAGAGGGAGAAACATAGGGACGTATCCCCGTGTTCTAGAATAAGAGAAACATAGGGACATATCCCGTGTTTCGGAATGGTACGAGTATTGGAACATATTCCAAATGCTCTAAACCAAAGAGGGAGAAAGATAGGGACATATCCCCGTGTTCCATAATAAGAGAAACATAGGGACATATCCCCGTGTTTCGGAAAGAGAGAAACATAGGGACATATCCTTGTGTTTCAGAAAGAGAGGAACATAGGGACATATCCCCGTGTTTCAAAATGGTACAAGCATTGGAATGTATTCCAAATGCTCTAAACCAAAGAGGGAGAAACATAGGGACGTATCCCCGTGTCCCAGAATAAGAGAAACATAGGGACATATCCCCGTGTTTCGGAAAGAGAGAAACATAGGGACATATCCCTGTGTTTTAGAAAGAGAGGAACATAGGGACATATCCCCGTGTTTCAGAATGGTATGAGCATTGGAACGTATTCCAAATGCTCTAAACCAAAGTGGGAGAAACATAGGGACGTATCCCCGTGTTCCAGAATAAGAGAATCATAGGGACATATCCCCATGTTTCAGAATGGTACGAGCATTGGAACGTATTCCAAATGCTCTAAACCAAAGAGGGAGAGACATAAGGACGTATCCCCGTGTTTCAGAATGGTACGAGCATTGGAACGTATTCTAAATGCTCTAAACCAAAGAGGGAGAAACATAGTGACGTATCCCCGTGTTTTAGAATGGTACGAGCATTAAAACGTATTCCAAATGCTCTAAACCAAAGAAGGAGAAACATAGGGACATGTCCCGGTGTTTCGGAATAAGAAGGAAAACATAAGAACATGTCTCGATGTTTCGAAATAAGAGGGAGCATGCATAACAATACAACAAGAAGAAAGGCACACCTCTCAGCGCATCACACGCGAGAGAAGAAAAGGAAAATATCTCTGCATATCACACACGAGAGAGAAAATGGGAAAACCTCTCAGCGTAGCACACACGAGAGAGGAAAGGGAAAACCTCTCAGCGTAGCACATGCGAGAGAGGAAAAATAAAATCTCTCAGTGTATCACACACGAGATAGAAAAGGGAAAAACCTCTCAGCGTAGCACACGCGAGAGAGAAAAAGCGAAAACCTCTCAGCGTAGCACCCGCGAGAGAGGAAAAAGAAAATCTCTCAGCGTAGCACACGCGAGAGGGGAAATGGAAAATCTCTCAGCGTAGCACACGCGAGAGAGAAGAAAGAGAAAACCTCTCAGCGTATCACACACGAGAGAGGCAAGGAAAAAAAACCTCTCAACGTATCACACGCGATAGAGGAAAGGGAAAACCTCTCAACATATCACACACGAGAGAGGGAAGGTAAAACCTCTCAATGTATCACACACGAGAGAGGAAAGGAAAAACCTCTCAGCGTATCACATGTGAGAGAGGAAAGGGAAAACCTCTCAGCGTATCACACGCCAGAAAGGAAAGGGAAAACCAAACGTGTGCCAAATGCGAGAGGGAAAAAGGCATCAGTCAAACTGAACTGGAACTTCTCTGAATGAACAGTACATATAATACCGTGCATGAATGAGAAAGAAACTCGATAGGTACAATGCAATACAATGCATGATGTTTAAGGAATGCAATGAACAGACAAAGTGGCACTTTAAAAAGCACCTCATGAGGTGAGTGGCGGTGAACCGCTCTGCTCCGACGGGGATCTCTCCCCCTTTGTGTTCTTCAAACTCTTATCTTCAACTCGCAGTGCAATGGTCCTGAAATGCTGACAAGGAGCAACATCTGCTGGGGAAACCACGGATGCACTTTTTTCTTCTGGATCATGCTCACAATTTTCCCTATTCTTCAACGGGGTGACAGACTAGGTTGGTTCAGTAGTCAGAATTGAGATGCATACTCGCTACCACAACCTATGGGGCTTCCATACAGATTTCAAGCCGGATACACCCCTGGGTATTTAAACCAGACTTTAGTCTCAGAAATTCCAAACCTTTGTGTTCAAGGCAACAACCATTCAAAACTGTAGATTCTGGGTTCTGGGTTCGATCCGCAGCAGAGTCGCCAGAAACTGTAGACGCGCTCCGAGGACTCCCCGATATCCGCGCTGCGAGGGCGCAAATTCTGTTTACTCTCTAGCTACTACAAGTTCAGACTCAATGTCACGGTTCTGAATCTAATCTTACAATGTGCGATGTAAGACCGATAGATCACCAAAGAGTTCAAATCCGGCAAATCGTTTTGGAAAACTGATTTTTAGAAAGAAGCGCCAAACATGGACTGTTTTTCCAGATACAGAGTCGCCACCTAAATATTTTATTTTGGGGGATTTAGGAAACCCTGACTCGTGCCTAAGGCCACGTGTCCGTCATCACCAAAGTTGCCTCGGCTCGGGAACTTGGGTACGAGAGGGGAAGGTCATGCAATGAGCAACCCCACTCGCCCGATCAAAGATCGGCCTGTACTAAGCATGATATTTTGTTTTTTGAAAACACATGTGCTCTTATTCTGGTTAATTAGCTAATCTTACTACGTGATGCGCACAACAAACAAGTATAGACTAGATCGCCTAATTTCAAACATAACATTGCATGTTCGTTTGTGAAAACGGTTTGCTACTCGCAAGTAGGCTAAAATGATAATTTTGATGAATTATTCTAATTCAAGTAATCCGACCTTTACCCACAGGCATTCAGGCAGTTATATCACATAAGCAGTTAGCCTCATGGTAAGCATGCTTTCATGGAAATCAATAACACACATGCAGTGTGCTAAAGCGTAAACACTCACGGTGTACTCCAAGCCAAAACAAAGAACTAGCTAGAAATCATGCATGATCCTAGTTCATGTTAAGATGGGTAATGCGACACATGCGAAAATGCAACTAAAATAGGCTCGGCTATTCTAGAATGTCATGTGAAGTGTAACTCGGTACATGTATTCAAATTGGAATTGAAATACAATGCAGTTACTATGATGCACCGAGCCCGGTGCATGCAAGACAGATGAATGGATGCACACATGCAAGCATAAGGTATAGTAAATGAAATATGCCCTAAAACTAACTATCGTAAGTAGTTAAGTAAAAGGGAGAAAGAAATGGGGGTTGGAAGACATGCATCACACACACGTACGCTTATTACAACAATGCGCCCTCTCGATGGAGGGACCGAATAAAAAAAAGCTAAGTAGCTAATCTATGCTAATTAAACTAATTATTACACAACAAATTAATTAACTAATCCTAGTTAACCAATTATTACAAAACAAATTGAAATAACTAACGCATTAACTATTAAAGGTACAAAATGAATGCTTAATCTAGCTAAGTAAAGAAGCTAAATAAAGCAGTAAACAGAGGTGCCCTAAAAGGGAAGAAAGTATGCATGTCCGGTCGCATCGCTCGGAAATCTGTCGCGATGCCCCAATTTGCCTCTGTTTGCAATTGTTTCTAGAACACTGCACAAAGCTCCAGAAAGCTGAAACTCCATCATGGGAACCTATGGGAGGGCTGCCGGCCAGTTGTTGAGGAAGGAGGCCACCTGCCGACCACTTTCTGTGCTGAAAACCAGAAAAAGTGGTCGGCCAGCTAGTAATATTGGTCGGCCGACCAGTTGTTGCTGCTGAATTCCAATTTGCTGCAACAGAGAGTAAAAAAGGGCATGGCAATGTATTTGCAAGATATGTGTGTACAACCACCCTCCCTATCATTTCACAAGCTCAAGGGAGTGTGGTTCTCGACCCTCGGGCCACCAATCGCGCATTTCAATGCATGATGGCCGAGAGGCGAAGTTGCACAATTCAATATGAAAATGAATGCACAAGTAAACACATAAGGCCCAGAACTCTATCATGTAGGATCAAGAGTGTCGACGACCGGGATTTAAGGCACGTTTCATCACTTCAAGTATGAAACGTCCCTCGTTTTCCGTGTTTAGACTAACACCTATTCCAAACACAATGCAACACATAACATGGCATGCACAACGCAACTTAGGCATGCAAACATGCAACTACATGGCATACTCAATGCAATGTGATATGATTAACTTAACAAAGCTAATGATATGCGAACAATGCTAACACATACATGCACAATGCAATGAAACATAAGCATACACAATGCGATGAACTACATGGCCTACTCAATGCATGCACAATGCAATGAAACATAAGCATACGCAATGCAATGAACTACATGGCATACTCAATGCACTAACAACATAGCATACACAATGCAAGGAATAACATGACATACACATTGCTAAATGCTAAGAACTAGATGGCATACTCAATGCAAAGGAATCATAAGGTTCTTAACATAATGTAATGCATGCATGCACGATGCAATGCAACAAGGGCAACAACATGCAATACACAAAGCATGCAACAACATGCAAACCACATACTCAATGGACTTAAACCAAAATGGACAAACCTCAGTCATGCCAAGACAGTGGCCATAGCACCAAAACAAAGCCACCAAAAGGCAAGGTATGCATGCACAATGCATTGGCCAACCAAGTAGGCTTAAGAGCACAACCCTCAAGAAAGCTCAAGGAGTGATAAAAGTGGAAGTGTAACAACACTAAGTGCACTGAAATAATGCAAGAAATGATGCCAAATCCTTTAATTAACACATGGCATGCAATGGTCTTTAAGCATTAAAGCTAATAAATAGGACTACTAAGGAGGCATGCAATACATGGAAAATGTGCGTGAACTAAGCATGGACAGAGCTCAAGTAGGTCAAAACAATGACCTAAACATGCTGAGATGAGGGCTCAAAGACCTAGGCATGCAAGCATACAAGCTAAGCCATAAACTAGGCAACAATGCACAACACTCAAAGACACTTAAAGAGTAAATGAAGTGGGAACATGGTAGTCCTAGATGCTTTGAAATGTCATGTTAGATGATGTCAAATCATGTACACAACACAAATGAAGCATGCAATGGTGCTCGAAGCATGAAGCAAGCAAGAGCACTTGTACTACAAGTATGCAAAACATGAAGCATGTGATCAAGGCAACCCAAAACAGTCCTAGACCATGTTAAAGTAAGTCTAAAACATGCATGAAAGGAAGCCAAAATAAGCTAGCATGGAGGGCATAAGGCATGATGCATACAAGGCAAATAAGGTGGATTACACTACACCTATTAAGACCAAGCATGTAATGACTTAAGCAACAAAAATCAGAGTTATATCATGGCATAATAACCCCAAATAAGCACTGAAATGATGGCTCGCAAGCTAAGGCATGAAGGCATACACAATGGTTCATGTAAAGGCACAAAGGGGCCAACCCTCCAACACATTGAATGAGTGATAAATGCAAGTGCATGAGCATGAAACATGGACTGAAATCACATAATAAATGATGCCAAATCATTCAAATAGTCCAAGTAAAGCATGCTAGCGAACTTGGCACACAAAGCTAACAAGCTAGATTGAACTATGGCTATACAAAGCAAGTCATGCATGGCCAAAACAACCAAAATTAGAGCTAGAGCATGCTAAAACATGGACAAAAGCTTCTTGAAGTTAAGCCAAAAGCATGCTAGAATGACATGTTAAAGCATGATGCATGTTAGGCTATTTCATGGAAATGCACTACAAGTGCATGGAGCATGCAAGGGCCAACCAAACCAAACCAAAACAGAGTCATGACATGGCAAAACATCACCAAAAACATGCTGAAATGGACTCAACATAAGCTAGAATGACATGCTACTTCATGAAGCATACAAAGCTAGTGTGTGTGATTTACACTATAAGTGTATAAACCATGCATGGAGTGACCAATTCAATCAAAAAAAGTGGTAAGCCTCAGCAAAATAACCACAAATACAAGCTAAGATATGGTCAACATAAGCCCAACAAAAATGCTCACACATGAGGTATATGAAGACAAGTATTGAAAATATAAGGAGAGGGGATGACCCTCTCCTATTTAGGACTCCAAAACCACCTTTCCACCACTAAAAATCCTCTGGATTTCAGTGGTACAAAGTTCATGCAAAGGCTACAACAAGAGCCTAAAGGGATGGCTCAAAACAAGGCCTAATAAGGCCTAAGAGGGGGTAGATCACCCCCAACAAAAAAGTGACCTGAAACAAACTTTTTAAGCATACAAAAATAGAACTTTTTCTAGTTAAGAGCTATGCTTAAAACAGTATGCAAATAAGGCTAAACGCTTAAGTAAGAATGGGGGATTTAAGGGTTAAAGACTCATCCTTGAAGACCACCTTTACTACTGCAACTCCAGCACACTTTTTGAACCAAAACCAATCCAAAAACCTCAAAAACAACCTCAAGAAGCCTCAGCAACACAAGCAAGGTGTTTGAGTGTGTGTTTGTGTACAAAAGTGAGACAAAATAACACTTTAAGGCACAAAATAGGAACAAACAAGGAAGAATAGATACAAGTGTATATCTCTCTCTCAAGCCTCAAATTTCTGAACCTAGAGAAAGGAGGGAGAGCCTCCCTCTTATAGAAACAAAAGGCAAAGCTTCTCCAAGAAGCTAAGGCTCAAACCAATCCCTCCATACACGTGTATGGAGGATGGCTTTGGTGCCCTCCAGCTGTGCTAGCTAGAGAAAAATATCTCCAAAAAGGTGCCAAAAAGCAGCCGACCACTTAAAGTGGTTGGCCAGCTACAAAAAGTGGTCGGCCGACCACTTTAAGTGGTCTCCCAAAAATGAAACTGGTCAGCCAAGGTGGGAGAGAGTCCAGAGGATGAAAACAAGCAAATGGTGTGGTGGCCGACCACTTTTGATGGTCCAAACACCAGGGAGACCAGTTGTCAGACCAGAAAACTGGCTGGCAGGAGAAAAAGTGGTCTCCAAGGGAAAATACTGGTCTCCTACCCTTGTACCACCTTCCAAACAAGGAAAACAAGGTTTGTACCAAAAACAAACCAAAACCGATACAAGACGAAAGTTCGGGAGGCAAAACGCGCAGCCGGGAGCCTCGAAAACTAGCTGACAAGCACCAAAAGTGGTATACGACCACAAAAGTGGTCTCCCAAATCACAGTGTTCCTCTAGGCAGAGGCAACAATGTGTGGTTCAAAAACCACGCCAAACGGAGAACGTTAAGCGGTCCTGAGACAAGGCGCGCGGCCGAAGACTCCAAAAACCGGAAACTAGTCTCCAAACGGGAAAAGTGGCCTACGACCACAAAAAGTGGTCTATGACCACAAAGAGATGGTCTACCATATCACTCCCTCCCTCCAGGAAGAGAAAACAAGATTCAATCCACAAACCGAACCAAAGCACAAAGAGTTTAGAGGCCCGGAGGCAAGGCTCTCAGCCAAAACTCTAGAAACTCGAAACGAGCAGAACATGCTCAATCACTGAGTGCTTAATCGATGACGTCTGAGTCTTAAGGTCGGTCAAAAATGGGGTGTCTACACATACTCTACTTCATTGTTTGAGGCTTTAAACCCCAAACGAATGGATTGTTCCAGTATTTGCCCATCTTGTGATACTAGCACTACTCCTGCCCCCGCTCCTTGTCGGTTTGAACTCCCATCAACAAACAGCCAGAAGAAGTCGCCGATGTAAATTCTGCATGGCCTAAGTTTCTCTTCTTTCCTCTATTTGGTTATCCCCAACTGGGTTTCTCCTTGTTTACCTGGACCTCGGCTTAACGGATCCCAATGTGTAATGGCGCCTGGTGTGAACTCGGCCACGAAGTCGACCAAAACTTGGCCTTTGATTGCTATTCTGGGTCTGAATTCCAGGTCATATTGGCCCAACACCACTGTCCATCTGGCTATCCTACCTGTCAGATCTCCTTGTTGCAACAAGGACTTCAGAGGATGCTCAGTTAACACCACAATTTTGTGGGCTTGAAAGTAATGATTCAGCTTCTTGGAAGCCATTACTAAAGCCAGTGTTAGTTTCTCCAAGGGTAGGTATCTGGTCTCAGCATCAGTTAGGGTTTTGCTTACGTAGTAAACTTCTATTTGCTCTCCATTTTCTTCTCTGATTACTACTGCACTCACTGTATGCTCTGAAACCGCCAAGTATAAAAACAGCTTCTCTCCAGGTACTGGATTTGAGAGAACTGGAGCTGTGGTCAAATACTTTTTCAAGTCGGCCAAGGCGACTTCGTACTCTTCTGTCCATAAGAAGTCTGTGGCTTTCTTCACTAAGTTGAAAAAAGGTTTACATTTGTTAGAGCTTCTGCTTATGAACCTATTTAGGGTTGCAGCCTTTCCAATCAATATCTGTACTTGCTTTGTCGATGTTAGGCTCTCCAACTCCAGAATGGCCTTGATTTGGTCAGGGCTAGCCTCAATGCCCCTTCTGGTAACCAAGTATCCTAAGAACTTACTAGACCCATCTCCAAATGCGCATTTCGATGCATTGAGTCGAAGCCGATATGTTCTAAGGATGTCAAAAACTGCTTTTAAGTCTTCCAGATGATCCTCAGGTTCCTTGGTCTTCACGACCATGTCATCTATGTATACCTCTACTGTTCTGCCTATTAGATGCCTAAACATCTTGGTCACCTGTCTCTGGTACATTGCTCCTGCATTTTTCAACCCAAAAGGCATCACTCTGTAGTAATACAACCTTTTTGGGGTGATAAATGCAGTCTTTTCCTCGTCTGGGGGATGCATAGCTATTTGATGGTACCCCCTATAAGCATCCAGGAAGCTCATCCTTCCATATCTTGAGGTGGCATCCACCAATTAGTCAATTTTGGGGAGTGGAAAACTGTCTTTGGGACAAGCCTTGTTCAGGCTGATAAAGTCCACACAAACCCTCCACTTTCCATTCTTTTCTTCACGATGACTGTGTTTGATAGCCATGTTAGGTAGCTCACCTCTCGAATGGCCCTGGCTCACCTCTCGAATGGCCCTGGCCTCCAGAAGTTTATCTACTTCCTCTTTTACTGCCTCGACATGCATCAACGTAGGCCTCCTTGCTCGCTGGATGACAGGTTTGGCCGACCTGTCCACATTCAGTCTATGGCAAGTGACCTCGGGGTCAATGCCAGGCATCTCGTATGGCATCCTGGCAAATACCTCAATGTTTTCTCTCAAGAACGCCTCTAGCTCTTTTTCCTTTTCCTTGGCCAAGCCCGAGCTGAGAAGGAAGAATCGCTTTTCTCCTTGTTGGACAAGGATTTTCTTCAAGGCTTCCTCACTCTTCTCAGCTGGCTCTTTGCCGACGTCATCCAGGACTTCAATGTCCTCATTCTCGATCTCTGCTGATTCTGTTTCTCCTATGTTGCAGGTGGATTTCATTGTTGCCATGGAGTAATTCTTCGTTTGCACCTGATCCCCTCTAACTTCCTCAATTCCCTGTTCTGTTGGGAATCGTAACAACTGGTGCAATGTTGAGGGAACAGCCCCCATTGCATGCAGCCATAGCCTTCTCAGAATAGCATTGTTAGAGGATGGGGTGTCAATCACTATGAACTCAGTTTTTATCTTCTTGGTGCCAGCCTGCACCTTCAATCTAACTGCTCCCAGAGGCCATGTCGGCGTTTTATTGAACCCGACCATTGAACCGTTGGATTGTTCCAGATCATCTTAGTGAAGGCCAAGCTCCTTATAACACCTGACATACATGATGTCACAAGAGCTGCCCTGGCCAATTAAGATGCGCTTCACTTGGCATTCTCCAATCTGGAGGGATATTACCAAGGCATCGCTGTATGGATGTTGTACTATCTTTAGGTCATCTTCAGTAAAGGACACCACTGGTCCCTGGCACTCATCTGCCCTAGGTCTTTTCTGCCGGACCTGGTACACATGCTGCAAGTGTTTTACCTTCTGAGTCTCCCCTCATATTTCGTTCTCATTAACCTTCGAGTGAATCACATTGATCACTCGAGGTCCACCTGCCTGCGGTTGTGGTGCTGGAGGAGGCGGTGCTGCCGGTGCCAGAGGTAGTCTTGCTTGCTCCCTTGTTCTGGCCTTATCTACAAGGTCCCTTAAATGACCTTGTCTTACCAGGTCTTCCAGAGGTGTCTTTAGAGCTCTGCACCCCTGAGTCAGATGCCTATCCTCGTTGTGGTAGGCACAATGTTTTCCCAAACTTCTTCCCATAAATTCGCCCAGAATCCTTACTGGTGCTCTGTAATAGGGCTGATTTTGGATTTTCTCCAAGACTTTGTAAACTGGGATTCGGAATACGCTTGTGACTGCCTGCAGCCCTTAATCCTATCTCTTGCTTGTTGTACCCAGTGTTACCTCGGCCTTGCTTCGGCGAGCCATTTGTTTTCTCTTATTTTGACGCCTTTGTCCCCGACGTGTCCTCATTGGCCTTGGCATACTTTTCTATCATTGCCATAAGTTCCTCTATACTTTTTGGAAATGTCTTTGCTAGTGATTTTCGAAGTAGGCAATCATCTTTTAGGCCGTTCTTAAAAGACACGACCGCCACCTCTTGGTTGCACCTTGGTATTCGGTTGAACACCTCATAGTACCTCTTGGCATAGGCCCTAAGGCTTTCATCCTCACTGATTCTCAAAGCCATTAGGGAGTCCATCCTTAATGGCTGTAGTTTGTTTGCCACAAACCTGGCTACAAACGCCTCGGCCAGGCCTTCCCAGGTTTTCACAGTTCCCTTCGGCAACTTGTGAAACCAATTCGATGCAATTTCCTCAAAAGACGAGTGGAACACCTTGCAAAGCAACGGCTCGTTCCCGGTGTATAGTGCCATCGAGTTCAGGTACAGGCCGACGTGAAAGTTGGGGTCCGACTTACCGTCGTATATCTGGAATCTCGGCATATTGAACATTTTCGGGGCTTCGAATTTATCCAATTCTACCAAAAACGGCGTTCTCGACTCGACCGGAGAGGTTACCTTGGCATCCTGTCACTTCCTCTGGAGGTAATCCCTCAGATCCTCCTTGGTTCGTCCAGGAGCTCAGCTATCACCAGATTTCAGCCTCTTCGGTGCGCTACTTCCATTGTCATTGTGAGTCCTCTTGGACCTCTTTTCGTTAGTTGCATCGAAACAGAGTTCCTTCCCTTGAACATGCCGATGTTCTTTGGGGTCAGCTTCTTTGGTGTGATGCGTCCTCCGTGAATCTCCCTTCATTGACTCTCCTCGCCTGACCTCCCTTGAAGGCTGGTGAGAGTGTTCCTTGGTTCTGGTGTACTGGAGGGCTACAGGGACTGTTTTCTGCCCTCCCTTCTGGGCATTGTCCTTAGCCGCTGGAATCGGCGTGTCTTGTAACGGGAATGGTGGCTGCATGACGTTGTTCTGCATCATGAAATTGACGACCGTTTGTAGGTCCTCCAATTTGTCCACCATTCCATTCATCTCTTCGTCCCTCCGCAGGCATCTATCTTTCCATACCTGGAGGTTGTTCTCGTTGTAATACCCACCTCGGTCTGCCTTCTTTGGTACGTCGCCCTCCTGGCTGACATCATTCTCTCCGGGATTCTGATCCCAAGATTCTTCGTTGCAGTCATCCTCCTCCACGTTAGGGTCAATATGCTTACCACTCCCAGCAAGGATGTCGTCCCCAACCTTTTCTTTCTATCCCTCGTTGGCCATCTATTCTCATTTCTTTCCCACAAACGGCGCCAAATTATGTGTGTCAATTTCTGACCACACTGCCAAACAGATACTCAGCTGGAGAACACTGACAGAATAGATTAAGCCCGAACAACCTGTCACAGAAAGATAAGATTCCGGCGGTGGTTCATCCACCCGAGGGGCACTCCAACAATCAAGTCAGTTATCTCTCAAAGATAGCAAAAGTGCTTAACTCATTATTCAGAATACAAAAAGTGTACCTTAAACTCACAAGGGTGCCTCTCTTTTATAGCCAACACTGACCTAATCCCAACATAAGCCTAGCTTCAATGGACTCTGGCTCAATGCTAATCCTAGACTCCCAGTTAGATTGGGATAAACTCTCTAAGAGTCTCATCTTTATCCAAACTAAAGTCCTCTCTCATTCTAGGACTCTTGTCCCTTATCCGCTTATCCCGGATTCCGGTATCCTCGCTGATAACCTCGGCCTATCGGAGATTATCTCGGCGTCATGACCAGAACACGTGGCACCTCGGCTAGCACTTCGATGCCACCTCGGCCACGTGTTGTCATTTAAAAATTATGTCCCCACATAACCATAACTCCATAAGACGAGAGTAGTACAACAATAAAACTTTAGAGGAGGTTCATAACTTTGATGTTGTTCTTAGTTTAAAGGAGATTGGCCTTGTAAGGATAAATTTCTTGAAAAAAAAAATGGCAAAAATAATAAAATTTGTTCGTCATTTTTTCGGGACTAAACTCCCGAACATATGATAGAAATTCGGGAACACCGGCCCGAACATTGTTTATTTGTTCGGGAATCAGTAACCGAACATTTATTATTTGTTTGGGAATGCAAGTTCGAATATGGAAATTTCTGAACAGTCAAAATTGTTAACGCTTGAAGAATTTTTCATTTTTCAATTTCGGGAATACAAGCCCGAACATTACTTATTTGTTCAAGAAGGCATTCCCGAACAAATAAGTAATGTTCGGGAATACAGGTCCGAACATAAAAATTTCTTAACACATTGAATGGTAAGAAATTTTAACACTTGCAGAATTTATCGAAAGTAGCCCAAATCCATTATCAAGTTCAAAAGTTATTCTTTCATCACGTTGCTTTGATAATATTGCTGCGTAGTTCTCTGCTGAACTCATAATTTTATAATATCTACCAACAAAACAAACCAAACCAATTATTATGATTTTTTTCTTGCAAGAGAAGAAATTATTACGAGAAAACTAAGAAATTATGTATATATATATATAGAGAGAGAGAGAGAGCATACCAACTGTGATAATGGTGGATGAGGCAGCACAGACAATAATCACATTGGCTTTTCTTCTTCTTGATGGGTTTTGTTAAGGTTTTTTGGAAGATGGGTTTTTTTTTTTGGGTGTGGGGGTGTAGGGGGTGTACATTCAATGGGTGGAATGTTTTCATAAGGATAATTTTGGTATTATTTGGAGGAGGAAAAGAAATTTTAAGGGTTTCAAAATTTATAAATGAGGGCCCGAAGAAATGAGGGGTCCAAAATAATTCATGGGGTGCTAATAGCACCACTCTTCAAAATTTATAAGTGGGGGTCCAAAGAAATTGGGAGTCCAAAATAATTCATAGAGTGCTAATAACACCATTCAAGTAAAAAACATAACAAACTCTTCACACTTTTAAAATTAAAATAATAGTAGATAGATTATCAATGAAAAAAATTAGGTTAATCTATTTATTCTAACCTTTTTATTTTATCACGTTTATTTAAAAAAAAAAATAGATGACAAATGTATATTTCAAAATAAACTATCTATTTTTTTGGAGACAAACATAATAAAATAAAAATATTATAATTATCGAATCAATCTAATTTTTTTTATAAATAATATATAGAGAGAGGATCTTATAAAATTAATAATTTAAATAATTAAAATAAGACTCATGTTAATTTCTACAAGCTTGATCATGACAATAAAATTTAGATTTTAAATTTTAGAGAATCTCAATCTAAGAAAAAGACCCTGGGCTGCACTTTTAACACTATATAAGCCATTGCACTTCAATATAAGCTTTTAAAATTTTATAAATCCAATATGATTCATCAATGGTTTTGATAATGGGGGTTAAATCACCACGCGGAACGGGTGCAAACTCTTTATCACAAATGTATTTATGTTGTTCTAACAAGGGAATATGAATTAAGATATTATTTATGCTTAATGAAATGGCTTTTTCCTGTATTTGTATTGGAATGTATTTTTATATAAAATTATTTTCAAGAAGGAAATCCCCATGCATATAAGGAAAACATAGAGTTTTTGGTATAATGAACTTGCTATCATTTAACCAAATAGCTATATTTTTAGCCTTGAATTGTATGGAAATATGGTTGCCATCAATTCCAGCAACCAAAATTGGATGTTTCATTAATGTCCATTTTTCTTTTGGTATGACATTCCATTTACATGAACTGATTGTGGCTCCTGTGTCTATGAGAACACTGAGACTATAGGGTTTCTAATCTGCAAAATTAAATGTTTCCAATACATATGTGTATCTTCTTTTTCCTTGGTTAGGAGAAAAAATAATATCATCATTTTTTTGTTTGAAAATGATACATATATACAGACTTAATTTGTTCAATTTGTCTTCTTGTTCCTGCGAAAATAAGAATTTGAACACTGTTTGAAGTAATAGATTCTTGATTAGAATTATTACTCGATTCTCCAATGCTTAATTTTGAAAATGATTTGTTAGGAAAATCTTTTTCAAATACAGAAGTTGATCTTTTAATTTTTGGAACTGTATTTTCAATATATTAATTTTTTCCTGATGCTTGCATTTGTAATTGTGCAAGATTTTTTGTTTTAGAAGATTCTCCTTATCCTATTAGGTCATGGATTAACCATTGTCGAGGGACTTCTAAATCGCTCCAATTCATTAGACGATGTTATATTACCATCAAATAGTCTTGGTTCAAAGATTTCAACGATTTTATTATCGTTTGATCTTGTTTTTGTTTCAAAAAATTTGGTTAATTCGTGAATTGTTTTCCAACGAATAGCCAAATCATGGGAATTTGATTTCATTCATAATCCTTGTGTTTTAATTTTTATTCTAGTTGTGTCTTCAAGATTAGGATCAATTATGAAAATAAAGAAATTTGGTCTAACATTAAACCAAACTACTCCATTAGCCAAATTAGATTGAATTCCTCCAATGATTGCTTTCATTGGGTCAGAAAATCTTTTATCAAAAATAACTTCCAAAGTAAGAGTATCTATCCCTTGGTGAAATAAGATTGTTATGGTTACTTGAATTAATCCAATATGAATATATTGAATTTCAGGATATTTCATTTTTCATCTTGCAACCTTTTTCTTATCAAAAAAAGGAATATCAATATTTCCTTCTTCTGGCCATTTTACTTGAGTGTTACCATTGTATTGTTCAAACACTCTTGCTGAAAAAAGTTAAATTTTGAAAGTTTATAAATTTCTGGAACAACAATTTCTTGCATTTTTTCGAATTTTGCTAATTCTTCGTCGGTAAAAGTTTTTTCTTCTCCGATGACATCTCCAAGTCGAATTGCCTGTAATTCTTCTTGAGATATACTATCTGCTTTTTGAGATATTTCTTGACTATTAATATTAGTCACCATGAAGATTAATTCTTTATCTGAACTTTCTTCATCACTAGAAATTTCGTATAAGATTTCTTCTTCATCAGAAATTTCTTCGCTATATATTATTTCAAAATCTTATTGTTCAAAAACTTTGATCATTTTCTTTGCACTTTTTTCCCTTTTTGGGCATTCGGGTGCATAGTGACCTTCTTCGTTACAAATGTAACATTTACAAGTCTTCTTTTTTGAAACACTTGTTGGTTTCTTTTTCGAATATACTTTTTCTTTTTTGAAAAATTTTTGTTCTTTTTCCAAAGTTTCCATTTATATTTTCTACGTTTTTTTGAAAAATCTTTTTCGCTTAGGAAATGTATTACAACCAATTTTTCAATTTTCTTTCAGAATTTTATCACAACATTTTTGACCGTGTTGTGAATTGGAAATTTGATTTTTTTTTTTTTTTTTTTTTTGCCTTTGCTTCTAGACACTGATCTGCTATCAATCTTAGAACGTAATTGATGCAAAAATCAAGATTATCATATTCTTCATTCCCCATTTGTTTGAGAAAATCATGATATGTTTTAATACATAACTTATCCTATGGGTTAGGGAGTTTATGGAAAAATTGATCTAACCAGGGTTGATTTGCTGGTAGATCAATAAGATAATAATATTTTTTAAAAGTTTGAACATAGTTTTCAAAGAGACAAATATTATATAATTCTAATTTAGTCAAAATATAATTTGCATCTGCTTGCAAATTAGTATCTCCTGCAAAACCACATAAATTTTCTTTTATGATTTTTGCAAACTCAGTTAAAATTGTGTCAAGTGTGAGAAAATTTGTCAACAAAGCCGTTTTTTTGACTTTTTCCAATTTTAGATTTTTCCCACTGTCTAAACCATTGCAGTACATCAACCTAGAGAGTTACTGCAATATAATCAAGGAATTTTTCCTTTGACTAACTATTTTTATAATTGGTAATAATGATGGACAAGGATTGTGCCCAATCATCAATTGCTTGTGGTTGATCCTTAAATGGAACATGAGACAAGTCTAAATAAGTACTATTTTGAGCTATTGGATACTTATGATTATTATCTTTTCTAGATATTACTGGCTCAAGTGTAGGATTGGAGGTACTTCCAGTGTTAGTATCATTTTTAACTTCATTTGTTTGAATAAAGTCAAAATTTTCTCTATCTCCCCATATGCCAAATAATTCAGGATTAATTGGCGCTTCTGCCTTTCTTTTTTCTTTATTTATTTCTAGTAAAATATATTGATCTAATGTTTCTTCAGATGTGGATGATTGGCTATCATCATCGTTAGTTGACATATTAATATCATAATTAAAGTGCTGTAAAAGGGCGTCATGTTCTAGATAAATCTTTCTTATCTGATCTAGTAGCCTATTTCTTTCATCAATATCTAAATCTGGGTCTTTATATAATTTTCTCCAATAATTCAATATTTCAACAATATTTTCATATTCAGTCCTATTATAGATATTGGTTTGAAGTACCATAATATCTTATGTACCATAAAATAGCCTAGGAATTGAGTTATCTCTTGGACTATTCATTCAATCATTGTTTATGAATGATATAGTTTCTAATTTTATCACCAAATTGTTTATTTGGTTTTTTGCTTCTTTGTTTAAGTCAATATTTATTATAGAACCCAAATTGTCTATTTTAGATTCTATAGACTCAACTTTGGTTTCTAGGTAATTTTGACTTATTTTTTGATTTTTATCTAATTTAGAAAACTAAGAACACATAATATCCGTAATATTATTTAAACTGGAACACACACTATTTATATTTGCAGATTCTTTAGTAATATGCAAACTATGGTCACATTTATTATTAACATTATTTTTTGTATTTCCAAAGCATATTATATCTTCAAGGTTAATTGCCATTATAGATTATTGTTGGTACCTAAGACCCTCCTAGTGTATAATCTGGTGCCTAAAACCTCACTTTATGATCTTAAAGACTTAAAAATGCCTAATTATGGCCACTAGTCAAAAGATCTTAATGACTATATGGGTTTTGACATACACTAAGCATATAGGTTTTACAACAACTATAGATGAAACAAATAATTATGAAGATATAAAATACAAAGGATACATAATTAAAGACTAAACTGGACTAATAATATTTTTCTGGTTAATTATTTATTTATTTATTTA
The DNA here is from genome assembly GCF_055761805.1 of Camellia sinensis. Taxonomy (NCBI): domain Eukaryota; kingdom Viridiplantae; phylum Streptophyta; class Magnoliopsida; order Ericales; family Theaceae; genus Camellia; species Camellia sinensis. The sequence continues at coordinate 183,277,627 of NC_138962.1, forward strand.
TTTTTTATATCATTAAGCACACCATACACATTTATATATATCAAAATTTATACATAGATAAAAATACTTACATAGCTTGATCTTGCTTTCAAAAGCTCTTCACTAAACTTTGATACCAATTACAAACCAAAAAGGAAAGGAGCTTTCTACGATTATTTTATGATGGAGTTATGGAGTTAGAGACGAAAAGAGAAGTTTAGGCAACGAAGATGCGGAGAATTTACATTATTTATGATGTTGGCTTGAAAGCCAATTTATAAAATACGTCTTACATATACAAACAAAACCATAAAGTCATCCTAGTTTCCTAACATTATTATATTGTAGAAAATTAGCACACCAATACGTCCAAAATTTTGCATCTTTCTACCAAAGGCTATAAGCCTAGACATAGGCTTAGACAAAAGTTCTACAAAAAATAAATACAAGATCAAAAAAGTCTTGACAACAATAAATAAAAACCTGCCATTATTGGTAATATTCTGACACTACAATTATATACATCGTCTACCCTTCCCGGTTTTCGAAGGGATAGACTGAAACAAATAAGATTTAGCTGATCTTTTCTGTCTTGTAGCGTTGACTGAAAGGATTTGTCTGACTACTTTCTGCCTAATAATGCAGGTTGCTCCACGTGTCCGAGATAAGGTGGAGTCGATCAGGAGACAGCTACATTTGATAGTGGGATCCACTATGCTTCCATCCTGTTGATGAGATTGTGATATTCTTCATCAGTCTCTGATGGAGGGGAATCAGGATTCTGACTATATTGCTCATTTTGAAAATGTTCTACATCATCTGCTGTCATGGCTAGTTCCAACGGAAGATCCAAATTATTTCTCTTTTTGAGATTTAATAACATCAAGAGCCTTATTAATTTGTATAGGAGACCTTTAATATGTTATAGGAAAATGGGTTACAAATAGTATTTTACCATTTGTGACCATGAATGGCAATTTTGCTAAGCCATGGATATTTGATGTTGCCTGTGAAACAGTTATTAGACTATCTATCCAATATTCTGTCAAAGAGAGTTTTTGAATATTTTCCAATCGCTCTCTCCGGCGATCTTCATCTAAATAATCATCTTCAAATTCAAAATCTTTAGTTTCTTTAAGATATCAAAACTGGTATGGTTGGAAAAAATGTTCTCGTTCCCGCCAACCAACGGTGCTGGAGATCCAAAAAGTAAAATATTTACTTTATCGGAAGCTTTTACTACCCATGAGAGAATTGATTTGATGATCATTGGATATTCTATCCATTGGATTGGATCTAAAATTTAGGAAATAACTCGATTAGTTATTCCCCAATCTATATCTTCAAAATACCACATGTCATGATTTGTCATGATGGTTATTTTGGAAATTCCATCTTTAAAATTTAATTTATCATAAGATCGTTTTAAGATTTGTCTAACCTTATCACGATGATTCTCAACTCAATTTTTGATTAACAGAAATTTTCTTTTGGGAGCAAAGTTCTCCCTTTTTCAAAAAGACAAATTCTTTTTATTTGTTTAAAAATTGGATCGGAAAACTCATTTGATATGAGGTCTGATAGCTGAAGAATTTTTTTTATTTTTTCAAAATTAAAATTTTCATTCCAATTCATTTGTTTAAGGATATTAAAACAAAGATTTTGCAAGTCTTTTAATTTAGCTATTTGCTCAACTAATTTGTTGGCCAGAACTCCCATGTGTTTTCGAAATATCACTTTGTTATCTACAATGTGAGTTTTCCAAACTCCATTGAGTTCTATATAAATTTCTCTAGATATACCAGGGTTGAAAAAAAAAATTATTTCAGATTCATCTGGTTTAGATGTCTGAATATTAGTTGGAACTGAGTTAGTTCCCATTTGACAGAAATTCATTTGATAAACATGCATAGCTGGTGCACTGTAAAAAGCCTTTTTAGCTTTGGTCATGCTATCATATGCTTTATAGCTTGCTCCTAAAAATTTCCAAACTTGTATTTTGCAATCATTCCATTATGTGTAAATTCCAAGTTGTCTTCCTGCAAATACAACATAAACTTTTTCATGTCTGGGGATTGGTTTTTTAGCAATTGTCACCCAATATCCTTGAGCGGGTTGTTTACCCTTGTCCATTGTTTCCTCTTGGTCTAGAAGTCTTCTGCAAAAATTAAAAATACTTGTTTAGTAATTTAATTTTCTGAAACAATTCCTACTAAGAAAATCTGCAAGAAAATTGTTAGTACCTTGAAGATGTTCTACCTCAAAAGTATATTCAAAAATTTTATTATACCAGACTAATCTCCTTCCTTGTTTAATAGGTTTTTTATTGATCAAGAAATCTCTTACTGCCTTATTGTCAGAGTGTATAATAAAATTTTCTAGGATTAAGTAAATATGAAAACTTTTTATTGCAAGTAATTTTTTTTCAAAAATAATATATTTCTGTTTATTTGGCTTAAATGTTCCAGAATTATATCTACAAATTAATTCTTCTTTTTGTAATTTTATGGGTATTGGATTTTTTCTTGGTCTAATCCCATTTTCAGATAAAGGTCTCTCTTTATCATGCCATAAATTACTTGGTATTGCTTTAAGAACACATCCCTATCATGCTTATAAGGTATCTATTTCTAAAATTAATTTATCACCTGTTTTAGGAAGATAAACATCTGGTAAAGTTTTAACATTTTCTTTAATTTGTTTAATTAAAGCAATATTTTCTGATGTCCATTAAAAAATAACATTTTTCCTTAATTTGGTTAACCAAGAAATTTCAATTTTTGAAAGATTTTTGATAAAATTTCGTCCATAATTTAAAATGCCTAATAAACTCTGTAATTGTGTTATGTTTTCAAGAGTGTCAGGAAAATCTCATACTTTTGACAAAATATGTTCCTGTAATTTTAAACTTTTTCGGTCTAAAATTATTCCCAAAAATTCAATTGATTTTTTTTCTAGTTCAATCTTTTTTGGAGACAAAATAATTCCATAATTTTGGAATTTTTCACAAAGTAATTTTAAATGTTTCTTATGCTCCTCCTTGGTTTTAGAGAAGATAAGTATATAATCAATATAAACTACACAACAATCTTTAAGATCTTTAAAAATTGTATCTATCCACCTTTGAAATACCTGTGGTGCTATATTTAACCCAAAAGGCATGACATTCCAGTGGTAATATTCTCTAGGTGTACTGAAAGCTGTCAATTTTTTTGACTCTTTAGTCAATTGAATTTGCCAAATCCACTTTTACAATCAAATTTACTAAAGATTTTTAATCATTTGGTTAAGTTAATCAAAATATCTTTTCGTGGAATAAAATATCCATCAAATTCTAAATTTTCATTTAGCCGTTTATAGTTAACTACCATTCGGGACTTTTCTTCTTTTAATTTCTGTATGGTTTCTTACCATAAAAGTTGGACTAGAGTGAGAGCTTCTAGTTTCTTCGCTTAACTTTTTATCTAAAAGTTCATGGAGTTAAATATCAAATTCATCTATATATTGTCTAGTATAGATCATTGGTCTTACTCTAATGCTAACATTAAAGTCTTTTAATTTCAAACTACAATAACGTGGACTACGTTGCCATAGTTTTAATGGATTTTTACTAAAATTTTCTTCTGAAATTTTATAAATCCAGTGTGACTCGTCAATGGTTTTTCAATGTGAGTTGCGATGGTTATGCATAGGACTGGGGTAAGATAGGGATACGTTTCTTCCATATCTCATCTTTTTATATCTCTTTATATTATTTTTGTAAATTTTAATTCAGACTCGTATCGACAATCTAAAATGCCTATCTCGCAGGCTCTATAATAAAGGTCATTCATACAAAAAAATCAATTTCATTAGACAATTATAAATACAAAAACAAATTACATTTTATTTTATAAAATGAACTGTAAATATAATTAAATTTAAACCATCATTTTATAAAATAAAATGCTATTTGTTGTTGTATTTGTAGTAGTTTGATGAAACTAATTTTTTACATGGATGATCTTCATTGCGGGGCCTATGAGATAAACGATTCGATTATCAGTGCAGGTTTGAATTGAAACCCATAAAAGGAGTATGGAGAGGTATGAAAAGATGAGGTATGAAGGAGAACTTATCCCAGTAAGATATAACTTAACAATCAATGTGAACTATATGGTTATGCATAGTACTAGAGTTGGATATATATGAGAAATTCTATGATACACATCCTCCAAATGTTATAACTTGAATATAATATACACACTTTTGAAGGTGTGTATCTTACCATTACAGTACATATACATGTAATTGCATATCTATTTTCACATCATAGTTACATGGGTGATGGGTATGTTAACTCGGTGCAAGATTAAAGTTTTTAAATGGGGTTATTTTTTATAGTGCATTCAAATTTTATTAAAGATGAAAAAAGGTTTTTTCTCCCCATAGGTTTTTATCTTAAATATTAAAAAAATAAAATTAGAAAAAATTTCTAAGATTTGACATTTGTAACAAAATAAACCTTGAGTTTTTAATTTTATCAATTTAAATACTAATATTTTGATTTATTTTCAATATAAATTATTTGCCTATTTTTATTAAATAAAACTGACAAAAAATTAGTATTTTAGTTATTAAACTCAATGAAAAATAATATTTAAACATTTTATGTATACATATGTTAAGATTAATGACTAAAATATTTTTTTTAGGTAAATTTTACTTAATGAAAATAGAAAAATAATTTAGATTGAAAGTAAATTTAAAAATTTAGAATTTATTTTGTCACAATGGTCAAATTTTGTATTTTTTTTTATAATTTTTCCATAATTTTTTTTTCCGCTGTTTTTTTTTTTTTTTTTTTGTTACAGGGAAATCCTCTCACCCTCCCGCAGGTCCAAGGCAGCGCCCCATGAGGAGAGCTTCGATTAAGTCAGGACTCGCACAGCGGGGGAGCATTAAACCCACACCAAGTAGCTGATTAGGCATCCTTGAGGTCCAACCTCCTAACCAACAGTGCTTCGCCCAGGAGATTGGCCCAAGGAGGGAATTGAACTTGTGACCTTGGGGTTTAAACCCCAAGGCCTTACCACAATGCCACAATTTTACTATTTTGTTAATATTACAATTTAAACTAAGATTAATACAGTAAACTTTTATTCTGTTAATATTACAATTTTACTATTTTGACAAATTTTGTGCTTAATATTTATAACTGTAATGGTCATAGTACATGAGGTAGTTAGTGATGGTGATGGTATAGTTTTCAATCAGTGATAATTTGAGAAATTATTATATATTTATGAAAAAACTTATGATTTTAATTATTAATATTTATAAACTCTATCACTTATTGATAATTACTTTTAAGTTTTACATTGATATGAAATTCATTCTAGTTTTTATTGTTTAAATGTTAATTTCAAACAATAAATTTTACTATTCAAGATAACTAGAGCTAAATTTTACTATATTAATGTTAGATTAGATAGGAAAATTTGTTTGTCATTTTTTCTCAGAATTTTATAGTCAACATAGATATTGTTTGTTTGATCTCGACTAAAAAATTATAAAAACCATGATTTTATCAAAAATCGATTTTACATTAAAAAGTTATGAAATTTTAAATTTTAAAGAATAAGAAGGACATTTTTGTCAATAAACTATAAATCATGCATGTAGCATGAAATACATGACACACTTATTGAACTTTTAGAATAATAATATCCGTTATTAATTTTTAGGGTAATAATACCTATTATTAATTTTTTTAGGACAATAATTAGTGATCTCATTTGCACCTTGTCTCCTTTAAATCACCAAATAATGACATTATTGCCTTAAAAATTTAGTAAATGTGTTATGTGATTCACATACGATCTGATTTTATGTAAATTATTAATAAAATTCTAATATAAAGGAATTAATTGTAATAAAATAATATTTTATGATGGTTAACGGTTGAGTTCTAAAATTAAAGATAACAAAATATAAATAAATCATAGTTTTGACGGTTTTATTGTACTTTATTCCAATTATAAAGGATTTGGACCAGAAATCCTACGTAATAATGTTGAAGCTATGAAGGACAATCATAGTCCAAAGGAGATCACAATCCCATGGATCACATAATGGATTAATTGATGTAGTTTCCAACAAGTTGAAAGTGAAAATCAAAAAATAAAAATTTGAACTATTTATATTTTAATTAATTTTTTTTGACTTATTTAAATTTTTTTAATCTTATATATGATTAATAGCAACTGTAGTATTGAAATAAAATAATACTATAAATAATTTTATAAGTTATACCAAAGAGATTAGTGCATATCTTTGTATTGGGGTCATATCATAGTTGAATAGGACTGTTGACGGTGAACCAGGTGATGTGTTACCGTACCCCTTAATCATTGTCCATGAAAAGCCCCATTTAAAGCCCTATTTACTGGAGTCCAGATTCTTTCCGGCCATATTTTTCAGCTTTTCCTCCTGTCAAGGACTAGGATTTGGTCACGTCACCAGGGCCAAAACCTGCGGCTCAGATCAAGTTTGGTTTTAAAAAAAAAAATTGAATTATTTTTTATTTAACACAGCAGAAAAACTTCTCTCCCTTTCACTTTTTCTGTCATCCCTCTTTGAAGGTCAGATCAAGTTTGGTTTAAAAAAAAAAAAAATTGAATTGTTTTTTATTCAACACAGCAGTAGAACTTCTCTCCCTTTCACTTTTTCTCTCCTCCCTCTTCGAAGCTCAGATCAAGTTTGGTTTTTTTTTTTTTTTAAAAAAAATTTGAATTTTTTTTCATTAAATACAGCAGAATCCTCCAACATTTAACTATATCCAATTTCATGAATAAAAAAACCATTTCAGACTAAAAAGTGAGCAAATTTCAGACTACAAAGTGAGCCAATTTAATGAATAAAAAAACCATTTCAGACCAAATTTTATAGTTTTTTGTTTGCCTAGTGTCACTCTCTTCTCTGGGAGCAACTCTTACCAAATGATCTTGCAGAACCACATTATAGATTAGACTATATATATATGTGTGTGTGTGTGTGTGTGTGTATGACATGGGAGCAACTCTTAGACAGAGGGAGAGAGGCTCAAATCGTGGCTCAAATCTTCGAAGTAAGACAAAGGGAGAGAGGGAGAGACCCGTTGATGTTTGCCGTTGATCGTCGTTAACTAGAGCTTCGAACCGATCATCGTCCACCAGAGCTTCAAAGAGGGAGGAGGGAAAAAGTGAAAGGGAGAGAAGTTTTGCTGTTGTGTTGAATCAAAAATAATTCAAATTTTTTTTTGTTTTTAAACCAAACTTGATCTAAGCCGCAAGTTTTGGCCCTGGTGACGTGGCCAAATCCTGACCCTTGACAATAGGAAAGGTTGGAGGGTATGGCTGGAGAGGATCCGGACTCCATTTACTGGACCATATTTTTGAAGTACAATTTTTTTAGTCAATGTTTTGCCTTTTTTTTTTTTATTCAATGTGTTTGATTTCAGTTTTTTTTAATTTAGTTTTTTAAAAATTGAATTTTTTATTTTTCGTGTTTTTTTATTTTTAGTGAATATTTTTTAAATTATAAGCAATTTTTTTTTTTTTTTTACTTTTCTAGATACACCTTACTTAGATGTATCTAAATAGTAAAATATTTGTAAAAAAAATATTTTAAAATTTTAATAAATACACAAAAATATGAAACTGTATTGAATCTTCGTAATTTTTTTTTTATATTTTTTGGTAGTTAGTGTATTTTTTAAAGAGTTTTTGTTCATAAATATTATGCTTTTTGAGTTTATTTATGTTAAGTGTGTCTAAAAAATTTTAAAAATTTCTTAAAATATTAAAACAATTCATTGAAAACATTAAAATACAAAAAATAAAAAAACAAAATTTTCTGAAAACTAGAACTAAACAAACTGATAATAATAATAATTATTATTATTATTATTATTATTATTATTACTATTATTATTATTATTTAACATTGTTTGCCTTTTCCAATGTAATGCAATTAAATTACAATTAGTGTGTTTGGTTTGAGTTTTTTAAATTAAGTTTTTTGAAAAGTGAGTTTTTGTTTTTCGTATTTTTTTATTTTTAGTGAATATTTTTTGAATTTCAAGCATTTTTTTAAAAAAAAATTTAGATACATCTTACTTAGATGTGCCTAAAAAGTAAAATATTTGTGAAAAAATATTTCAAAAAATAAATAAATATACAAAAATATGAAAAATTTACTAAATTTTCGTATTTTTGGTATTTAATGAATTTTTTTTAAAACAAATTCACAAAAATTATATTTTTTAAGTGTATTTATGTTAGGTATATCTAAAAATTAAAAAAATTGCTTAAAATATTAAAAAAATTAAGTAAAAATACAAAAAATACAAAAAATAAGAAAGTAAAATTTTCTGAAAAATATTTTTAGAAAACTCATTTTTTCTCAGAATTTGATAGTTAAGGTAGATATTGTTTGTTAGATCTCGACTAAAAAATTATAAAAACCATGATTTTATCAAAAATCGATATTACATAAAAAGTTATGAAATTTTAAATTGTAAAGAACAAAAAGGACATTTTTGTCAATAAACTATAAATCATGCATGCAGCATGAAGAACATGACACACTTATTGAACTTTTAGAATAATAATATCCGTTATTAATTTTTAGGGTAATAATACTTGTTATTAATTTTTAGGATAATAATACCTGTTATTAATTTTTTTAGGACAATAATTATTGATCCCATTTGCACCTTGTCTCCTTTAGATCACCAAATACTGACATTATTGCCTTAAAAATTCAATAAATGTGTTATGTGATTTACATACGATCTGATTTTATGTAAATTCTTAATAAAATTCTAATATAAAAGAATTAATTGTAAAAAAATAATATTTTATGGTAGTTAACGGTTGAGTTTTAAAATTAAAGATAACAAAATATTAGTTTTGAGGGTTTTATTGTACTTTATTCCGATCATAAAGGATTTGGCCTCTGGCTTCGTTTGGGAAACCTTGGTTGGGGCTTTTTTTGACTATTTTAGTCACAAAAAACAAAATAGATTTTTTAACCCAAGAAGACAAAGCATCACATCTAACTTATAATTATTATATTCTTTCTCTCACAAAAAAGTCAAAAAATTCAAAAAAGTCAAAAGCCTTTCCCAAACTAGGCTTTTTAGCCCTAGGCTAAAATAGTTAAAAAAAAAATCAAAAAGTCAACCCACTTCCTAAACAAACCCTAATGTTGAAGCTGTGAAGGACAATCATAGTCCAAAGGAGGTCACAATCCCATGGATCACATTATAGACTAATTGATGTAGTTTCCAACAAGTTGAAAGTGAGAATCAAAAAAATAAAAACTTGAACTATTTTATATTTTAATTAATTTTTTTTGACATATTTAAATTATTTTTATCTTATAAATGATTAACAGCAATTGTAGTATTGAAATAAAATAATACTATAAATAATTTTATAAGTTATACCAAAGAGATTGGTGCATATCTTTGTATTGGGGTCATATCATAGTTGAATAGGACTGTGGATTGTGAACCAGTTGATATGTTAACGTACTCCTTAAACATTGTCCATAAAAAGCCCCATTTTACTTAGACCATATTTTTGAAGGACAATTTTTTTAGTCAATTTTTTTTTTTTTTTCATTCAATGTGTTTTGATTTTAGTTTTTTAAATTTAGTTTTTTTAAAATTAAATTTTTTATTTTTCTTGTTTTTTTATTTTTAGTGAATATTTTACGTTTATATAGGTGTCACGTTACGTTTCGCAAACTTTATCTATGGTACCATTCAATTTCTTACATATGATTTTACCATTATTTATGACATTAACAATTAATATTGAGGGTAAATGTGTCAACAAATTTTACACAGCACTTAGGAGAACATAAGTTTTTTTATAGGACCATATGTAGCATAAGTCTCCCTAATAGGACTTATAAATAATTTTTCCTTAATTAAATTATAAATTTTTTTTTTTTACTTTTCTAGATACACCTTACTTAGATGTATCTAAATAGTAAAATATTTATACAAAAAATATTTTACAATTTAAATAAATACACAAAAATATGAAACTGTACTGAATTTTTGTAAATTTTTTTTTATATTTTTTAGTATTTAGTGTATTTTTTAAAGAGTTTTTTTCACAAATATTATGCTTTTTGAGTTTATTTATATTGCGTGTATCTAAAAAAATTTTTAAAAAAATTGCTTATAATATTAAAAAAATTCATTGAAAACATTAAAATACAAAAAATAAAAAAATAGAATTTTCTGAAAACTAGAACTAAACAAGTTGATTATTATTATTATTATTATTATTATTATTATAACATTGTTTGCTTTTTCCAATGTAATGCAATTAAATTACAATTAGTGTGTTTGGTTTGAGTTTTTGAATTAAGTTTTTCGAAAAGTGAGTTTTTTGTTTTTTGTTTTTCGTATTTTTTTTATTTTTAGTGAATATTTTTTAAATTTTAAGCATTTTTTTTTTAACTTTTTTAGATACATCTTACTTAGATGTGCCTAACAAGTAAAATATTTGTGAAAAATATTTCAAAAAATTAATAAATATACAAAAATATGAAAAATGTACTAAATTTTCATATTTTTGGTATTTAGTGAATTTGTTTTAAAACAAATTCACAAAAATTATACTTTTCAAGTGTATTTATGTTAGGTGTATCTAAAAATTAAAAAAAAACGCTTAAAATATTAAAAAAAATGTGTAAAAACAAAAAAAATACAAAAAATAAGAAAGTAAAATTTTCTGAAAAATATTTTTAGAAAACTCATTTTTTCTCAGAATTTGATAGTTAAGGTAGATATTGTTTGTTAGATCTCGACTAAAAAATTATAAAAACCATGATTTTATCAAAAATCGATATTACATAAAAAGTTATGAAATTTTAAATTGTAAAGAATAAAAAGGACATTTTTGTCAATAAACTATAAATCATGCATGCAGCATGAAGAACATGACACACTTATTGAACTTTTAGAATAATAATATCCGTTATTAATTTTTAGGGTAATAATACTTGTTATTAATTTTTAGGATAATAATACCTGTTATTAATTTTTTTAGGACAATAATTATTGATCCCATTTGCACCTTGTCTCCTTTAGATCACCAAATACTGACATTATTGCCTTAAAAATTCAGTAAATGTGTTATGTGATTTACATACGATCTGATTTTATGTAAATTCTTAATAAAATTCTAATATAAAAGAATTAATTGTAAAAAAATAATATTTTATGGTAGTTAACGGTTGAGTTTTAAAATTAAAGATAACAAAATATTAGCTTTGAGGGTTTTATTGTACTCTATTCCGATCATAAAGGACTTGGCCTCTGGCTTCGTTTGGGAAGCCTTGGTTGGGACTTTTTTGACTATTTTAGCCACAAAAAATAAAATAGGTTTTTTAATCTAATAAGACAAAACATCACATCTAACTTATAATCATTACATTCTTTCTCTCACAAAAAAGTCAAAAAATTTAAAAGTCTTTTTCAAACCAAGTTTTTTAACCCTAAGCTAAAATAATTAAAAAAACTAAAAAGTCAACTCACTTTCCAAACTAACCTTAATGTTGAAGCTGTGAAGGACAATCATAGTCCAAAGGAGATCACAATCCCGTGGATCACATTATGGATTAATTGCTGTAGTTTCCAACAAGTTGAAAGTGAAAATCAAAAAATAAAAACTTGAACTATTTTATATTTTAATTAATTTTTTTTGACATATTTAAATTATTTTTATCTTATAAATGATTAACAGCAATTGTAGTATTGAAATAAAATAATACTATAAATAATTTTATAAGTTCAACAATGATTTAGATCACTAAAAATACAGCATTAATAGCACTAATACATTAAAAATGACAAATAAATAAATGAATAAATAAAAACAAGGCATAGAAAATAGGCGGAACTCACTGACACATTATTAGTGCTCCCTCTAGTGATCATTTTTTAATGTTCCCAAACATTTTTCTTATAAGTTATACCAAAGAAATTGGTGCATATCTTTGTATTGGGGTCATATCATAGTTGAAGAGGACTGTTGATTGTGAACCAGTTGACGTGTTAACGTACTCCTTAATCATTGTCCATAAAAAGCCCCATTTTACTAGACCATATTTTTGAAGGGGTATGGCTTCTGTTCAGTCCATGATCGGATTAGATCATGCTGTTGGACTCGTAGGGGTTCATAACGGGTCTCGTTTTGATAATCTGAATCGTTTAATGTGTAGTACTCGTCAAGTACTATATTTTTGTAAAAAATCAAGTTGATCGGATATCGATAACTATATGATCAAATCAGTTTCGTATTAAAAAAATTGGACGGTGAACAAATTAACGGTTGACAAAAAACTGTTTTGATCACATAGCTATCGATATCCGATCAGCGTGATGTTTTATTATCATACATTACTCGACGAGTTCTACACATTTTACGGTTTAGATTATTAAAACAGGATCCGTGGTGGGCCCTCACGGGCCCAACAACACGGTCCAGTCCGATCCCGGACTGGACAGAAGCCATAACCTTTTTGAAGTACAATTTTTTTAGTCAATTTTTTTTTTTTTTATTCATTCAATGTGTTTGATTTCAGTTTTTTAATTTAGTCTTTTAAAAATTAAATTTTTTCTTTTTCTTTTTTTTTTAATTTTTAGTGAATATTTTTTAAATTATAAGCAATTTTTTTTTTTTTTACTTTTCTAGATACACCTTATTTAGATGTATCTAAATAGTAAAATATTTGTACAAAAAATATTTTAAAATTTTAATAAATACACAAAAATATGAAACTGTACTGAATTTTTGTAATTTTTTATATATTTTTTGGTATTTAGTGTATTTTTTAAAGAGTTTTTTTTTTCACAAATATTATGCTTTTTGAGTTTATTTATGTTACGTGTGTCTAAAAATTTTTAAAAAATTGTTTAAAATATTAAAAAAATTCATTGAAAACATTAAAATACAAAAAATAAAAAAATAGAATTTTCTGAAAAGTAGAACTAAACAAGCTTATTATTATTATTATTATTATTATTATTGTTATTATTATTATTATTATTTTATAACATTGCTTGCTTTTTCGAATGTAATGCAATTAAATTACAATTAGCGTGTTTGGTTTGAGTTTTTTGAATTAAATTTTTTGAAAAGTGAGTTTTTTTTTTTCGTATTTTTTTATTTTTAGTGAATTTTTTTAAATTTTAAGCATTTTTTTTTTACTTTTTTAGATACATCTTACTTAGATGTGCCTAAAAAATAAAATATTTGTGAAAAAATATTTCAAAAAATTAATAAATACACAAAAATATGAAAAATGTACTAAATTTTCATATTTTTGGTAATTAGTGAATATTTTTAAAAACAAATTCACAAAAATTATACTTTTTAAGTTTATTTATGTTAGGTGTATCTAAAGATAAAAAAAAAATTGCTTAAACTATTAAAAAAATTCAGTAAAAATAAAAAAATCCGAAAAATAAGAAAGTAAAATTTTCTGAAAAGTATTTTTAGAAAACTCATTTTTTCTCAGAATATATTGTTTGTTAGATCTCGACTAAAAAATTATAAAAACCATGATTTTATCAAAAATCGATTTTACATAAAAAGTTAGGAGATTTTGAATTGTAAAGAACAAAAAGGACATTTTTGTCAATAAACTATAAATCATGCATGTAGCATGAAGAACATGACACACTTATTGAACTTTTAGAATAATAATATCCGTTATTAATTTTTAGGGTAATAATGCCTGTTATTAATTTTTTTAGGGCAATAATTAGTTATCTCATTTGCACCTTGTCTCATTTAGATCACAAAATAATGACATTATTGTCTTAAAAATTCAATAAATGTGTTGTGTGATTTACATACGATCTAATTTTATGTAAATTCTTAATAAAATTCTAATATAAAGGAATTAATTGTAACAAAATAATATTTTATGGTAGCTAACTTTGAGTTTTAAAATTAAAGATAATAAAATCGGCTCCGCTACATAGCTCGAATCTTCATTGGCTCGAGAAGTCCGGATTTCCTTTCACTTAACTTTCTGCTGTTGTGCTCGAATTACACCCACACATTGCATTCTCTTTCTCTCTCTCATCCCTGTTTTTTCCTTCATCTTCTTAAACTTGTTCCTTTGTTCTTTCCCTCTCTCCCTTTCTTCAACCTGTTTTTTCCAACACACCTAATCATTAAAAAAAAAAAAAGTTCATAAAAACTACTAATCCAATAACTTCCATGACAACAAATATACAGGTTTTAGAAACAAATACTCCATAAAAACTGAAACCCACCAAATGCGTGGTGGACCGATTCATCGCTCCAACATAGCTTGCACCGGATTGAGATATCAGATATGTCATAAATCTATTCCTCCTCTCTCCTTCTTCTCCTTCTCTCCTTTTCTCCTTTTCTTCTTCTTCTTCTGTCATCTGTTTCAGAGAAAAACAGAGGAAAAAAAAAATAAAAAACTGCCCAAAACTGAAACCCACCAAGTGCGTGACCGATTCATCGCTCGAACATAGCTTGCACCGGATTGGGATATCAGATTTGTCACAAATTTGTTCCCACTCTCTCATTCTCCTTCTTTCCTTTTCTTCTTCTTCTTCTTCTGTCATCTGTTTCTCGAAGGAAGAAAAAAAAAAAAACTTGGGCAGTCGAGCCATTCGAGCCGGTGACCTTTCGAGCTACGAAACATTTTCCTAATAAAATATAAATATATCATAGTTTTGATGGTTTTATTGTACTTTATTCCGATTATAAAGGATTTGGCCCACAAATCCTACATAATAATGTTGAAGCTGTGAAGGACAATCATAGTCCAAAGGAGATCACAATCCCATGGATCACATTATAGATTAATTGATGTAGTTTCCAACAAGTTGAAAGTGAAAATCAAAAAATAAAAACTTGAACTATTTTATTTTTTAATTAATTTTTTTGACTTATTTAAGTTATTTTTATTTTGTAAATGATTAATAGCAATTGTAGTATTGACATAAAATAATTTTATAAGTTATACCAAAGAGATTGGTGCATATCTTTGTCTTGGGGTCATATCATAGTTGAATAGGACTGTTGATTGTGAACCAGTTGATGTGTTAACGTACTGCTTAATCATTGTCCATGAAACAATAATGTTTCGTAGCTCGATTTTTGCGTGGCTCGAGTGGCCCGACTTTTCACTTTCTACCTTTCTCCCTTTGTCTCCTTGCTTTGTTTCTTCTCTTCTTCTTCTACTGTTCATCTCTTTCTCTCCTTCAACAATTTACGATGATAATTGGAGAGCTTTCCCAGATTGGCACTATATTTTAGTTGTTCATCTCTCTATTGATTTGTTCATGTCTCAATTGAAAGAACTGTTGATCAACAGATTTGTTCATCTCTCTCCATTGAAAGAGAGCTGATCTAGTCAATATATTTTCATCTCTCTCCAAACTCTCTGAACAAATCAAAATTGTTGTTTCATCTCCCAGATTGGCAAAAAACATTGAAGATTAGTTTACGATTAATCAATTGGAGAGCTAACAAATCAAAACCAAATTAAAAATCTGGGAAAGCTAACAAATCAAACCAAAACCAATTCAAACCCAAATCTAGAAAAGCTAACAAACCAAACCCAAAAATCTGGGAAAAGAAATCAAACCCAAAACCAAACCCAAAAATCTAGGAAAAGAAATAAAACCCAAATCAGTCAAACCCAAAAATCAAAATCAAAACCAATAAGCCACAAACCAAATCATACAAAATCAATCAAACCCAAAATAGAGGGGGAAGAGAAGGAGCTTGCCTTGCTGTAACACGTCCGCGTGGGGACCCCGCTACAGTTCGGACTCGATTTGTTGTCACGGTTCTTAATCTGAACCAAAGAGTCCAAATCTGGCAAATCGTTTTGAGAAACAGATTTTTTTGAAAAGAAGTGCCAAACATGGACTGCTTTGCCAGATACAGAGTCACCACCTAAATATTTTTTAATGGGGAAATTTAGGAAACCCTGACTCGGTGCCGAAGGCCACATGTCCGTCATCACCGGAGTTGTCTCGGCTCGGGAGCTTGGGTACGATCGGGGAAGGTCAACTATGAGCACCCCCTTTCGCCCGGTCCGAAGACCGGCCTCTACTAACCATGATATTCGTTTTTTGAAAATGTTATGTGTTCTTATTCCGGTTATGTAGCCTAGAATTACTATGTTATGCGCGCAGCAAACAAGTATAGACTAGATTGCCTAATTTGGAAATAAGCATTGCATATCCGTTTGTTTTGAAAAGTGCTTTGGAATTTTGCTACTCACAAGTAGGCTAAAATACGGATTTCAACAAGTTTTTCCAACTCAAGCAATCCAACCTTCACCCACAGGCATTCAAGCAATTTATCATATAAGCATTTAGCCACATGGCAAGCATACTGTCATGGCAACACTCACACTCATACGGGATGCTAAAACATAAATACTTACATCGTACTCCGTGCCAAAACAGTAAACTAGTTAGCAAACATGCATGTCCTAGTTCATGTTAAGAATGGCTAATGCATCGCATGCAAAAATGCAATCTAGACAGGCTCGGCTAACCTAAACATGGCATGTGAAATGCGATCAACTATCACATATTCAAATTGTGAATTAAAGTACAAATGCAGTTAGCGTGATGTACCGAGCCTAATGCATGCAGTACAAATGCATGAATGCACGCATGCATAGCATAAGGTATGCTAATCTTAAAAAATGCCCTAGTCTACCACCATAAGCAGGTAAATAAAAGGGAAGAAAGACGTGAGGTTGGAAGACATACACACACTCACGCACACTTATTACATAATTGCCCTCGCTCGGAGGAACCAAATAAATATTACAGTCCGAATGATAAGCAAATAAAATTATTACAGAATTTCTAATTAGTTAATAGAAAGAATGCAAAAGAAAGAAGAGGATGGCCGCAGCCTCTACCTCGGGACGCGCAAATGATGCATGCTCGAAACCCGGCCCGCCTGGAAAACCCGCACCGTACCTCTGCCACCTCTGTTTATACTGCCCTGTCTCTCTGAAAATTGCTAAAGCCCTGGAACAGGTTCCTTGCATGCTGCAGAGTGCCACCGGCTAGGGGGAATCCCCACCGGCAGTCCAGGATTTCCATCGGCTGCCTTTGAATTTATCGGCCGTTCAAAGATTGCCGGTCGGCACTAAATTCTACCGGTCGGCAGTAGCTTCCTGCAGAAGACAGTTTTGACAGCAACAGAGAGTAGACAGTATATGGCATGGGGTTTCACGCATATGTGAGCATGGTCATGCTTCCCATCATGCTTTGAACTTAGGGAAGCATGACCCTCGATCCTTGAGCCATCAATGGTGCATGATAGCCCAAGGGATCAAGTTTGCCACTTGATATAAAAATGCATGCGACACACAAATGAGGGCCAAGGCCTTATCATGTCGAAGTCAAAGGCCCCGGTGACCGAGAGTTAAGGCATGTTTCATCACTTATGGTATGAACACCCCTTAACACTCACACTTGGTTTGACACCCCAAACCAAGTAATGCAATGCATGTTATGCAAACATTGCTCAAAATGCAACATGATAGCAAGATACAAGGCACACCAAGTGTCATGCAACTAATATGGCAAGCATGCAATGTTTTAGGCATCAAACATGGACAATTTAAGTAATGGAATCATCATGCTACAACACCTAATGAAGCAACCATGCAACAAACATGAAACAAGCATGCAATGGTGGCTTAAAATGGTAAAGGGGCAGACCTTCACCCACCTCAAAACAGTGGCAAAAAGTGTCCAAAAGTTGGACCAATGCTCATGCCAACAAGCAAACCAAAGGCCCTAAGGTTAAGGCACAAAAAAGGAGGCACTTCACTCCCACCAACATGACCACTCATGGTATGATTAAGACAAGTAAAAAATAGAATTTTACATGCAAAAAAAGGACTCCAAAACCTCCTAATATGACAGCTTTAATGGCTCCAATGGGATGCATGCACCAAGGCTTATTTCTAGGCATAAAAGGGTATACCCTAAGAGCATGAAAGAGGTCACAAATGCAAGCATGCAAGCATGATTCTTGGACTAAAATGTGGTCCTAAATGATGCCAAATCATGAGGATGGTCAAAACTATGCATGCTAGAGGTCAACATACTCAAGGCTTACAAGCCAAAACACAAAGAGATGTTATCAAACAAGGCAAACATGACTGAAATAGATGACCAACAGACTTCAAACATGATAAAATAATACCAAAACCTTCATGGAACCATGTTAATACATGCAAGGATTAAGGCCTAAACACAAGATACAATTCTAGGCCAAAAGGAGGAGTGTAAAGCAAGTATATTAAGCATGCAAATGAGTACAAATCTGGCCAAAAACAGAGATCACATATGACCCAAAACACCCAAAAAAACTTCTGAAATGGGGCCAAAAATGATCAAGCATGCATGTTACCCTTTTGAGCCCAAAATGCAAGGAAACAAGACAATGAAGGGATAGGGGTGTCCCTCCCCTATGCAAGACTTCAAACCACCTCCCTCACCACTGAAAATCCACTGGTTTTCAGTGGTGAGAAGACCAAAACACTTGAGCAAACAAAGCCTTACCAAAGAGGCTATGAAAAGGGCCAAACAAGGCCTAAGGGGGTGAGTTCGAACTCAAACCACCAAAGACCCTTAATTAAAGTTCTAAAGCATGAAAATATAAGCCTTTTTTTATGTTATGCACAAAAACTAAATCAGCAAGAAAGATAGGCAAAAGACTAGTGCAAGTTTAGAGAAACTAAAGTAAAATGCTCACCCTTGAAGCACTCTTCAAGAACAGCCAAGGCAGCCTCCTTCTTTTGATCAAAAACAGCCCAAAAACTCAAGAATCAACCCTCAAAGTCCTCAATCTCGGAGCAAGGTGTAATAGTGTGTGTTTTGGTGCAAAAGTAAGGTAAAATCACACTTTTAGGCCAAGAAACACACACAAAGGGAGAGAGTGAGGGAAATATAGAGATAGGGTGTATCTATAAGTGTAAGCTCTGGTTTTTGCCTCCAAAGTTTCTAACCTAGATCAAAGAGGAGAGCCTTCCTCTTATAGGAGTCCCTCTTGCAAAGCTTATTCAACAAGCTTGCTTAGAGGGACATCCCTTCATACACGTGTATGGAGGGAGGCAGAGTTGGTGCCAGCTATCACAGCTGGCACAAAATATCTCCATAAAGTAGATGAACAGTGGTCGGCTGCCCAAAAATGTCATTTTGACAAAATTTAGTGCCGACCGGCAACAAACAGTGCCGACCGGCAAGAAATAGTGCCGACCGGCAATAAAAAGTGCCGATGGCAGCAAAAACCAGCCGGTGGCCTCTAGCCACTGCCGGTGGTGTGTGGGGATGCCTCACAAGGCATTCCCTGTCCCTCCAAGGCAAAACACAAGTGTTTGGTGCAAAACCAGACACTAAACGGTCAAGTTCGGAGATCCTGAGGCAAGGCACGTAGCCGAGACCTTCGGGAACTCCAAACGAACACAAACATAGATGACCACCGAGTGTTCAAACGGTGACGTCCAAGTCTTGAGGACGGTCAAAAATGGGGTGTCTACAGTTGCCCCTCTTTGACAGAACTCGAAAGTCATAACAATGACGGGAGTGAATGTCAAAGCCCAGAGACGACCCATTTTTGACAAGGGCGAAAACTTAGACAAACATGCAAGACAAACAAGGTATGCGCCCGAAGGCAGGGGCAAAATGCAAGACAATGCACGAAGCCGAGCATAACTTATGATCATGCAAAGAAAGCTGTAACGAAGCATACATGCGACAGTTTTAAGCTAACATACACTAAACTACACTACAATGCAGAAAGGATGTAAGAGAATTATGTAATTCTGATACGTCTCACTCGGAGGATACAATACCTATGCGGCTCGTCTGGTTGCACCAGCCTCAAATGAACCGTACATACAATATCGTGCCTGCAAAGAAAACAAACTTAACAGGTACAATATTGTTAACAACATGCATAGTAGTGTACTCGAAATGCGTGACAGCGCAGAGCAAGTGGGAAGCATAACAATGCTGTGAAAATACAGACATGTAAGTGGAGCATGCGGTCTACGTAGGCAATGAATTGATCATAAACATGCGGTCTACGCAGGTAATGATATTAACAAATATGCGGTCTATGCAATCAAAACATGCGGTCTACGCAGGTAATGATATTGAACAATAATGCGGTCTACGCAAACAAAACATGCGGTCTACGCAGGTAACAAATTTTGAACAATTATGCGGTCTACGCAGGTAATGAAATTTTGAACAATTATGCGGTCTACGCAAGCAATACATGCGGTCTACGCAGGTAATGAAATTGAACAATAATGCGGTCTACGCAAACAAAACATGCGGTCTACGCAAGTAATGAAGTTGAACAATAATGCGGTCTACGCAAACAAAACATGCGGTCTACGCAAGTAATGAAATTGAACAATAATGCGATCTACGCAAACAAAACATGCGGTCTACGCAGGTAATGAAATTGAACAATAATGCGGTCTACGCAAACAAAACATGCGGTCTACGCAAGTAATGTAATTAACATGCGGTCTACGCAAGTAATGAAATGATTACAAATATGCGGTCTACGCAGGTAATGTAATTAACATGCGGTCTATGCAAGTAATGAAAATGATTACAAACATGCGGTCTACGCAAGTAATGAAATTGATTACAAACATGCGGTCTACACAGGTAATGTAATTAACATGCGGTCTACGCAAGTAATGAAATTGATTACAAACATGCGGTCTACGCAGGTAATGTAATTAACATACGGTCTACGCAAGTAATGAAATTGATTACAAACATGCGGTCTACGTAGGTAATGTAATTAACATGCGGTCTACGCAAGTAATGAAAATTGATTACAAACATGCGGTCTACGCAAGTAATGAAAATTGATTACAAACATGCGGTCTACGTAGGTAATGTAATTAACATGCGGTCTATGCAAGTAAGGAAATGTACTGTTACACAGCATAATTGAAACAATTTATGGAATCCACAAGGCATGAAAAGGATACGGGACGGGACATTCTTCGCACGCATCGAGCATTGCTCGCAGAAGTTATGGCCTGAGGTCAACTCGAAGGTTCACGTTTCAAAGGTGTGCTTTCCCGCATTGTGAAGGCGTCAAAACGATGTGGTTGAGCCGAACAGAGGTGCGGAAGGTGCGTTGACCGCAAAGGGGAGTTTCACTGGTATCAATTCTGATACTTTGCTACCCTGCCATTCTATGCTTTACTTTCCTTTTTACTGGTAGTTTAAGCACATTGCACTGCCTCGGACAGGTTTTATTTTTTTTCAAAATTATGCATTTTTGCAAAACACGTGATGGGAATGAAACAACCATTTTGTTCAAAGATGTTGCGTTTGTAAACTTTCTATGTGCCGCATCGCAGGGTCTCACACCACAATGTGAACGAAATTGAACTTATTTTGAACACTGAAAATTCGCGTCATAATAATCAGGTAGTGAACCAACTTACAACTCGATAAGCAAAACAAAGACATGATACAACCAAACAAGTGTGGGTACAACTCGATAAACAAATCAAGAGCTCAAAGAAAGTGAAATACAACTCGATAAGCAAATGCACAATA
This sequence comes from Camellia sinensis, assembly GCF_055761805.1. Taxonomy (NCBI): domain Eukaryota; kingdom Viridiplantae; phylum Streptophyta; class Magnoliopsida; order Ericales; family Theaceae; genus Camellia; species Camellia sinensis. The sequence goes on from NC_138962.1 coordinate 183,299,285, forward strand.
ACTGGCAAGCAGACAGGTGTGACTCTGCAAGAATCGATCACCGGGGGAGAAATCGGAGGTGGTGGAGTTCCCCATTCCCTAGCATAAACAGCTCGGGGAACCAGGAGGAAGCCCACCGGCCAGGGGTAGAGGCCACCGGCCGAGAGGAATGGCCACCGGCCAAAAGTTTGTTCGGTCGGCAAAATATAATGGTCGGTCGGCAAAGAGTTTGGCCGGCCGGCACTTAATAGGGGGATCAGCAGAATGTTGACACCTGTCCTCCACTCAACCTTATCTCCTACAAAAGATCCCAGCTTCGTAGTTTTTCTCACTTTCACACTGATTTGCTCCAATGGAAGAGTTTCTTGCTCAAAATCTCACAGCTTGGATTGCTAGCTTGGATGGCTCGGAAAAAGTGAATTTTCGGGGTTTCGGCATAAATGCTCTATTCACTCTGGGTCGTACCCCATTGCATCTCCCGTTTCTCCATGCTGCGGCAAGGTTTTGGAATCCGGTGACGCATGTCTTTAGCTTCGCTGGACAAGAGATATGTCCTACCTTCGAGGATTTCCGAGCCTTAATGGAGTCCGAGCGCGACGAGGAGCTCCTGCCCCAACTTAACTTCGGCCATGCCCAATCCTTAGGGCGAATGTGTGGACTCAGCATGCGTGACGCTCGGTCTCTGATTTGTGACGGGATGTTGGATATTCCGAGTTTGATCGATCAGTTTTCCGATGCCGGCGATCGTAACAACCATCACTGGCAAGGCTTCCGGCGACACGCCCTCTGTTTGTGCATGCTATCTCGCTTTCTATTCGTCTCAGGCTCCGGAGGGTCTAGTGTCCGGCTGACCGAGGTTGCCCAAGGCTTGAAGGAGGGCAAGAGCTGCATTGCCATGACTCTGGCTGAGACGTTGATGGGCTTAGACGCCTTTTATCGTCGTGAGACGACCAGATTAGCAGGGAGTCCACTACTACTACATGTAATGTTTCCCACCTAATCTCACATATATGCATTGCTCACATCACTCGGCCCTCGAGCTCGGTCTTTTCTCACGAAACCCTATTCTTACTTTTCTCTCCTCGTACATCTCTCTATTTTTTATTCTTTCATTTTTTTTTATCCCTTCCCAGGTATGGTTAATGGACAAACTGCAGGTTGTGGACTCTTGCCCAGCATATTCAGCTCGCGGCTACTTCTTCCGGCACCGTCTAGTCAATGCCCTGGACGAAGGATGGTGGTTCGCTTGGATGTGCCACTTGTCTGTAGACCGTATTGCTTGGCAGTGCCCTTGGCTGAGCCTTCCGGCAATGAGTTACAATATGCTCCGGCAGACTGGGATTCAATTGATTGGTCTTACTCACTGTGTATTCTACTTCCCATTCCGGATTCGACGTCAATTTGGCCATGATCAGACCTGCCCGCCAGAGGGGATAGAGTATCCCGCTGCATTCCCAGCCCGAGGCGCACAGCTTGCTTGGCAGGCCACCGCGTGGAGGATGAGAGAACTCCTGGCTCCCGCTCCTACTTTCAGTTGCACTTTATCTGATGAGTGCTTGGATTGGCTTAATGAGGAGGCACAGGTCGGGCCCATCTTGGCATCAGAGGCTTCAACCAGCTCCAAGAGGGGGCACAGGAGCACCTGACTTGACTATGCCCCAGATTTATTGCTTTATTAGTACTTTCAAGTTTTCTCTATGAATGTAATAAAAAGCAACTTCGATTGTATGCAAGAGTAGGAGAACTCTATTTTGAAATCAACGAAATTGAAGATTGTGGTACTAAAAATTTTCCGCTTTGGTCCAAAAATGGTCTTAGTTGTAAAAAGATTAATTTGAACAAAGTCATCTTTATTAAAACTTTTCAAAGACATTTTCAATGTGGATCAGAACTGGACACGCCTGAAATCTGTCATTGAGATGCACAACCCCGGATCCCGGCAACTGGAAAGTTGCCCCTAGTCTGAATAGTACCGCAGCACTGCATGGCAACGGAAAGTTGCCCCTAGTCTGAAGAGCACTACACTGAAGATCATAACCGAACTCTTGAATGCTGAATAAACAAAGATGGCCGAGACGATCAAATAGACAAAGGTGATAGGGGAAAAAAGTTATGGCTGAACTCCAAGGTGAAGTTGCCTACGTATCCCAAAGATGGGAATCAAGCCTTACGTAGTTCAGGCTCAGGTTCACTCGAGTATTTTCACTCTCCTTTTGCGCTCTAACTTTTGCCAAAGCCGCCCTTTGCGGGTTTTCAGCCTTGCGAGCTCAGTTTTTATATTTTCTAATTTTTTGTGCTCTAACTTTTGCCTAGGTCGCCCTTTCGGGTTTTCGGCCTAGCGAGCCTCTCAAGGGTAATATTTCTTTAACTTGTCCATGTTGATCGGTTGGGAGAACTCCAGACCATCTAGGTCCATCAGAACCACAGCTCCACCTAACCAGATAACTTTGATAATGTAAGGACCGGTCCAATTAGGTCTGAACTTGCCCCTTGGGTCGTGGATGGGGGCTCGGTTGTCTTTGAGCACCAGATCTCCTTCCTTCAGATTCCGGGACTTAACCTTCTTGTTGAAAGCCCGGGCAATTCTGCGCTGATAACTTTGAACGTGGTACAGTGCTCTCAGTCTTCTCTCATCAAAGAGCATGAGTTCCTCGAACCTGCTCTGCTGCCAATCTGCTTCGGCTATTTGACACTCAGCCAATACTCGTAATGACGGAACCTCAATTTCGATAGGTAGAATGGCCTCCATCCCATAGACTAATGAATACGGGGTTGCCCCGGTAGAAGTTCTAATTGAAGTCCTGTAGCCCCACAGAGCAAATGACAACTTATCTGGCCAGTCCCGGTAGGTTTCCACCATTTTTCGTAGTATATGCTTGATGTTCTTGTTGGCGGCCTCAACTGCTCCGTTGGTTTGCGGCCGGTATGTGGATGACTTATGAAAAGCCACGTTATATTTCTCCAACAAGTCAATTACTTCCTTCTTAAAGTGGGAACCATTATCCGAAATAATCTCGTTTGGGACCCCGTAGCGACAGATGATGTTGTTTCTGATGAACTTTGCGACGTGCGACGCCTTCAACACCGCGTATGATTGGGCCTCGACCCATTTCGTGAAATAATCTATCGCTACCAGGATGAACTCATGCCCGTTTGATCCCTTCGGAGTAACAGCCTCGATCACATCAATTCCCCAAACTGAAAATGGCCATGGTGAAGTCATGTTATACAACTTTGACGGCGGGATGTTCATGCGGTTCGCATGGATCTGGCATTTGTGGCATCGCCGAACAAAACCGATACAATCCTCTTCCATTGTAGACCAGTAGTAGCCCTGTCTGAGGATCTTCTTGGCCAGCATTACTCCATTCATGTGTGCACCGCACTCCCCTCCATGGATGGCCTCCATCAGGCGCTTCGATTCTTCAGCTTCTACACAGAGCTTATGCATCCCCAGTTGACCTCTCTTGTACAGCTTACCCCCGCAGATGATGAACTGAACAGCCATTCTTCTGATTGCCCTTTTATCCTTGGCATTTGTCCTTGGTGGATACGCCTCATTTTCCAAGAAGTTCCAAATGTCGTAATACCAGGGGTTGTCGTCCTGAGCCTCATCTATGGCGGAAATTGACTCGTACGCTGACGCAAACTTCTGGTCAATAATGACTGGACGCATCCGGACTCCGGACGGAATGTCTATCATGGAAGATAGAGTTGCTAGTGAATCTGCGAACCTGTTGTTCTCTCTTACTAGGTGGGTGAAATTTAGCTTCTCAAATCGAGGAATTAACAAATCCAAGGTTTGGTGGTAAATTATCATCCTTTCCTCTTTGACTTTCCAGTCTCCCTTTGCTTGAGACATAACAAGGTTCGAGTCCCCAATGACGTCCAACCGTCTTGCCCCTAGTTCTAGGGCTGCTTCTAGGCCGGTAATACATGCCTCATATTCTGCTTCATTGTTCGAAACTTTGAACCGGAGCTTGAATGCTAAAGGGATACGGGAATCATCAGGTGCTATCAACAACACCCCTATCCCATACCTGTATTGGTTCGACGCTCCGTCAAAGTACATCGTCCAAGTTTCATCTTCGATATGCAGAATGGCTTCATCTGGGAACAGGTACTCAACCACTTCATCCCCTTCAACCGGGTGGTCGGCAAGGAACTCCGCTACTGCTCTTCCTTTTACTGACTTGCGTGTTACATACTTCAAATCAAACTCTGAGAGCAACAGCAACCAGCGAGCTAGCCTACCCGTAAGTGCCAGTTTCTCGAAAAGATATTTGATGGGATCCAAGCGTGAAACCAACATTACAGAGTGAGCTAACAAGTAGTGTCGCAGCTTCCTGGTAGCCCATACCAAGGCCAGACAAGCCTTCTCGAGCGGAGTGTAGCAGGTCTCGTAATCCAGCATCTTCTTGCTTAGATAGTAGATGGCCCTTTCTACCTTGTCCTCTGACTCTTGTGCGAGCATGCAGCCCATGGTAGTCTCAGTTACTGACAGGTACAATATTAACGGTCTTCCCGGCTCTGGTGGTGACAACACGGGCGGGTTCTGTAAATATTCTTTGATCTGCTCAAAAGCTGCTTGACATCGGCCGTCCCATTGGAATTTCTTTCCTTTCTTCAGGAGACCAAACAGTGGTTCGCAAGTCAAGGTTAATTTTGAGATAAACCGTCTTATGAATTGCACTTTACCTAGAAAGCCTCGCACCTCCTTTTCAATCCTTGGTGTTGGCATTTCTAAGATGGCCTTGATTTTGGAAGGGTCGACTTCGATGCCCCTTTGTGTAATCAGAAACCCTAACATTTTCCCCGCTGTAACACCGAATGTACATTTCTGAGGATTTAGCCACAGCCAAAACTCTCTGATCCTTTGGAAAAACTTTTGCAAGGCGGTGTAGTGGCCTTCTCTTTCTTTGGACTTGATAATCATGTCGTCCACGTACACCTCAACCTCTTTGTGGATCATGTCATGCAGTATCGTGGTTGCAGCCCGTTAATATGTGGCTCCAGCATTCTTCAGCCCAAACGGCATCACTCTATAACAGTATGTCCCCCACGGGGTGGTGAAAGCAGTCTTCTCCCGGTCTTCGGGTGCCATCACTATCTGGTTGTATCCTGAGAAGCCATCCATGAACGAAAGCAAAGCATGCCCTGCTGTAAAATCTACCAACTCATCAATATGCGGCTGGGGGAAGTCGTCCTTCGGACTGGCTCTATTCAAATCCCTGAAATCCACACATACTCGGATCTTGTCATCCTTCTTCGGTACTGGAACAATGTTGGCCAACCAAGTTGGGTATTCGGATACCAGCAGGAAGCCTGCATCAATTTGCTTGGTGACCTCTTCCTTGATCTTAATGGCCCAATCAGGACGGATCCTTCTGAGCTTCTGCTTGACGGGTCGGGCTTCGGGATCAAGAGGGATCCGGTGCTGTACAATCTCAGGATCGATTCCAGGCATGTCTTCGTAGGACCACACGAAAACATCTTTGAAATCTTTTAATAAAGCGACTAAGCGCTCGCGTTCCTCCAAAGACAACGTGGACCCGATCTGGACCAGCCGCGGGTCCTTCTCAGTACCAACATTCACAGTAGTGATTTCATCCATTAAGGGTTTAACAAATCTTTCCTGCTCTTGATCAATTAATCGTTGCAAAACCGGAGGAATTTCTTCCTCGTCGTTTTCATCAAAAATTTTGAAAATCCTGATTTAAGCAATAAATCAAAGGCACAGAAAAATACTCAGAAACCACATCCGCATCATTCTCATTAAATACTTCCAAGCCGTCCGATTCTTCTGTTACAACAGACTCAAAAGAGAAAGAAAAAGACGACCTAGACAAGACTGTGGCATCCGGGTTATCACCCCCAGGAATACCGGATTCAGACTCAGTCGAGCTGGAACCTGATTCCGACTCACAGGACTCGATGGAATCAGATTCCGGCTCACTACCTGACCCGGTGCTGCTGGACAAAAATCCTTTTTCATATTGCTAGATGAGAGAAGGTGCGATGGATGCATCCAAAATAGCTGATGGTAGGCCCGCAGCCGCTTCATTCCCAATCATGCATACCGAGGAGTTGTCCCCCAAGCACTTCTGTTCAATCGGAGGATCTGACAGTAGACATGCCAGTGCTACTCCCATTTCATTTTCAGCGTCCTCAGACTGCGCTTCCTCACTCTGCTCAGCCTCAGCTAATGAGTGTGTCCGCTCTTCGGCGATGTCATTCTCAGGTAGCTGGAGGTCAAAGAAAATCTCAAACCCCGGTACGCGCTTCCTCTCTGCGTTCAACCACGGCTCGGGGAAGCCACAGAATGGAAAGTCCTCCCCCTCCCGGACGAAGCGTCCGTTCAGGGTACCCTGAATGGGCTGGTGCATTAAGTCAAAGGGCTTCCCCATCTGTTTTGCTCTGGCTCTTCCGGCCATCTCCTTTCCTTTCCTTATCCAGTCCTCTTTGGTGGGTAGGTAACCCAACCCAAAGGTGTGAGGGTTGTGTGGTACTTCGGCCAATGCCGCGACGCCCTTCCGGCCACTTTTCCCCAATCCCATCTCGGGGATGTGCTGGAGTTTGTTCATGAGATAGACTGCTTGGGCACTGACATATACCCCTTCATTAGCTGCCATGATGTCCTGTACAACCCGAGCCTCAGCCAAGGTAAAACCTGATATGAACACGTCTTCCGTACCGTGCTCGATTTCTAGAACAGGCGTAGACACCTCCGGTGGCGGATGAATCGATGAATTCCTAAAAACAATGGCTACTCCCTTCCCATAGGGGTATTTCACCACTTGATGTAGGGTAGAGGAGACCGCCTTTACCTGATGCAGCCACGGCCGCCCCAAAAGCAGGTTGAACGTTGCAGGGACCTCCAAAACATGGAAATCTATCTCATGCTGTCCCGGCCCAACCTTTGTTTGAATCTTAATTGTCCCCATTACTTCCCGGCTTGTGTTGTCGTATGCCCGAATTACCTGGGCTGTTGGCACAAAATCCGCGACTTTCAAACCGATCGCGTAGGCTGTTCTTGCCGGACAGATGTTGATGGCGGACCCTGTGTCGACAAGCACCACGGGTATCCATTTATCTCTGCACTCCACGGAGATGTAGAGTGGCTTGTTATGGTTCGCACCCTCAGGTGGCAGTTCTTTATCAGAAAAAGTCAACATCGGGGCAGCCCCTCCCGAAAAGACTAGGCCTACCAACTGTTCGGGCGTGGTGTCTATGGAAAGCTTGGCTTTGTCCATGGCTGAGAGGACAGCCTGTCTATGTACCCGAGAAGCCATAAGCAGCCCCCAAATGGAGATGTCTGCTTGTATCTTTTTCAATTGTCTCAATACGGCCTCGTCCTCGAGTTGCTTTTCCTTTTGCTTTTCTGCCTCCCTATCTTTTCCAGACGCCTCTGGTTGATCCAGATGTGGAGGTTTGAAATACCGTCCACTCCTGGTCATGTGATCGACTTCGCCGATATACCAGGTGTCATCTGGCTGGTTATTCCCCCAATCTTCGTCGGTGTGGACAAGACATAGATCTTCGTCTTCCCACCACATCCCATCTGCAGCCGACAGGCACCTGTCCGGTTTTGGCATGACTGTTCCCATACTTGTAGTACCTTCCATTCCTATGCTCGCGGCATTCTCCATTTCTGTACTTGCGGCGGTCTCAACCCCTACATGGGCTTTTGCCTTCCTGATTCTCTCAGAATCTTCAAATTTTTCCCGTTCTGACTGTGTCAATGCAGTAGATTGTTCGGTAATCCCTGTACTCAAAATGCTCTATTCCTGAGCGAAATTCTTGACACCGGCGCTCCCCGGCGATGTACTCTGTTCTCCAACGTTCCCGGCTGTTACTGACATTCCTGCCCCTGCCGGGCCTTGTTCTGACTGAAACTCTCCTACCACATCTGGCTGATCGTCCAACCATCCCATGGCCTCTGCCGATTCCTCATAGTCGAACCAGTTGACGACTGAGTCTTCTGGATCTTGGTTACTGTAAAACTGGAACTTGGCGAGATCCTCTTCCACAGTTGTCAAATCATCCGTTCCCTGTCCTGGACTGTCCCCTTGGATTGCACACAGCTCTCCCTCTGCTGGAAACATCACATCTGGTCTATTCTGGTCCATCGGTGAAATGTAGTCACTCGAACTATAAGCATTCTCCATATCACTCCCAGACTTCGCAGACTCTGGTTCGACAACCCCCTTCTCCTTTGGAGTCTTTTCTCTCCTGCTCTCGATGGTCACCACCGCTGGCTTGGGTTGGGTTACGGAGACGTCCATCATGCACAAATCGGTGCAATCAGGAAGGAAAACTTCTGGCTTAGGCAAGTAGGAAGGTGTGATATAAATACTAGGATCGTAGGGCACGACCCCAGTATGGATGAAATTGATTCTTTTGGGTGGTGGAGCTTGGTTATGTGTGGGGAGAGGATTTGTAGTAACATTGGGTTTCTCAGGAGGTGAAATCACTCCGTTATCAATGAGATCTTGAATCTCATGGCGTAATCGAAAGCACAGGTCGGTGTCATGACCGTGTTGTTGGTGGAATGCACAATACTTGGCCGGATTGTGGGCGGCGGGGAGTCTTTGTGGTAAGGGCCGCGGCTCTAGGGGCTTCAGATGCCCTTTTCTGATCAAAACCCCCAAAGCTTTGGACAGGGGCATATAAAGCGGAGCGAAGGTTCTGGTATTTTTGGGAAGGTATTTGGCTGTTTGCGGGCTGCTTCCGGACGCATCGGAAAATGGTGTGGCTGCCATATTTCTTGGGAAAGGGTTGGTGGTGACCATACTCACTTCGGAGGTTCTGGTAGTTGTAGTGCCACTCGGGCCTGCATTAGTGTTACGATTGAAAGTTTTGCGGGGTTGCTCCCGGTCATTATCAATCAATCCTTGCTTTAAGGCATCCTCAATCTGCACTCCCATTTCATGTAGATCTGAAAAGGTAGGGAAGGGGAGTACAATCATCTTCTACATTAGCTTCGGCTGAAGATTGCGCACAATCATCCGAATCTGGTCCTTGTCCGTGAGCCTTAAGGTCATCATCGAAGCCTTAGCCCGCCATCTAGCTACGAATTCTGAGAAGCTCTCCTTGGGTTCTTGCCTCGTTGTCTCGAGATCCCGGGTCGTGATCTCGATTTGTGTATTGTATGAGTACTGCAGGATGAAGGCCTCAGCCATCTCGTCCCAACTTCTCTTGACGTCATCCTCCAATTTGGCATACCATGTGGCCGCTACACCTGACAGGGTCCAGCCAAATAAAGACAGCTTCTGCAGTCTAGTGAGGCCCATTGGCCTTAGGATGTCCGAAAATAATCTTAGGTGCACCATAGGGTCTCCAAACCCATCAAAACGATCAATTGGTGGCATCTTAAACCGATCTGGCAGCGTCACGGCTGCGTTGGTGTATCCGTCTCCAATGTCTGGAATGGACTTCACACCTTGAGATTTCTTAAACAGCTTTTCAAGCTTGCTCATTTTTAATGCCATGGGGTCCACCTCGGACTCGAAGGGAGAATCTGATTGATTGATAGGAGTGGGTGCTTTGGATAGTTGAGGCGGGATCGGGGGCGGAGCTGGCCCCGTTGGAAGGTCGGTATCCTCTTGGACATTCAGGGCATTTGGCGTTTCTTCGGGTATCGGAACCCTTAGTGGAGGAGGGACTTGCTGTGAAGCTGACGCCCCAGTTTGCTGCTGCAATCTCACGATTAAGTCCGCTTGTTCACTCACAACCGTGGCCTGCTGTTTGGCGAACTCTGCCTGCCGAACAGCATCCTACTGCATCATTTTCATGCTATCTTGGAGTTGGCGCACCATCTCCTCTAAGCTAGCCATACTATTCTGCTCTGATTGGATTACTAGCATATGTTCTCTTTCTGTAGGTGAAACAGGACCCTGATCCCTACTGAACTCAGGCGGGGTAGATAAGGCCCTCTGAACTGACTGTTGAACTGATATCCTCTGCCCAGCTGTCCTCCGTCTAGTAACCGGGGGTAGGGAGCGGTACACTGGTTGTCCGTCTACCAGATCCTCAGATCGATGGAGCCGATGACCTCTGATCCAGAGTGCTTGGGGAATATCTACCGGGTTGGAAGCAATGGTGCTAAACTACCTAGCAAAAAGATAAATAAAGCAGTAAATAAACAAACAATCGGGCGGCATAACTGCATAAAATAAACACATACAACACGCAGTTGGGCATTCACAATGCACAGTTTGATAAGCTGAACACACTGTTCCCCGAATTTCTGTTCCCAAAATACTGAATCTGATACCCGCGGATATAACTGATTCTCGAATTCTAATACCCATGCCCTTAGGCCTGATGCCCCAGTCTCGCAAACTGGTATGTACGTTCCTGTAGAGATACACTCTAAAAGCACATAGCAAGTAAGAAAGAGCCAAAACACCCCTATGTTGGGGTAGGGTTTCCCTGTCCTATTTTGTCAGGAGCTAGGGTTTCACTATGCACACAGCAGTTTCAAACAACCTAACATCGGGTGAGCAACCTGTCCTAGCTTGGAATGGTCACTATGGATCCGAATATGCACTAGGTCGAATGGTCGAAAAGGGTGCCCCGGTAAAACCAGGGTTTGTGTTCCCATACTGTCAGAGCCCATAGCCGGTCAGCCTTATGGTCATGCCTTGACAAGACAAGCCTCCGGCAAAACCGTTCAGGAATGGCAGATGGCAAACACTGTGTTCCTAGGCGCACCAATGCACATGCAATGCAAAGAAACACGTAAGTGAAATCAAAACAGGATATCACGAGTTCGAGTCAAGCTCTCTAAATTTCCCCAACAGAGTCGCCAGAAACTGTAACACGTCCGCGTGGGGACCTCGCTACAGTTCGGACTCGATTTGTTGTCACGGTTCTTAATCTGAACCAAAGAGTCCAAATCTGGCAAATCGTTTTGAGAAACAGATTTTTTTGAAAAGAAGTGCCAAACATGGACTGCTTTGCCAGATACAGAGTCGCCACCTAAATATTTTTTAATGGGGAAATTTAGGAAACCCTGACTCGGTGCCGAAGGCCACATGTCCGTCATCACCGGAGTTGTCTCGGCTCGGGAGCTTGGGTACGATCGGGGAAGGTCAGCTATGAGCACCCCCTTTCGCCCGGTCCGAAGACCGGCCTCTACTAACCATGATATCTATTTTTGAAAATGTTATGTGTTCTTATTCCGGTTATTTAGCCTAGAATTACTATGTTATGCGCGCAGCAAACAAGTATAGACTAGATTGCCTAATTTGGAAATAAGCATTGCATATCCGTTTGTTTTGAAAAGTGCTTTGGAATTTTGCTACTCGCAAGTAGGCTAAAATACGGATTTCAACGAGTTTTTCCAACTCAAGCAATCCAACCTTCACCCACAGGCATTCAAGCAATTTATCATATAAGCATTTAGCTGCATGGCAAGCATACTGTCATGGCAACACTCACACTCATACGGGATGCTAAAACATAAATACTTACATCGTACTTCGTGCCAAAACAGTAAACTAGTTAGCAAACATGCATGTCCTAGTTCATGTTAAGAATGGCTAATGCATCGCATGCAAAAATGCAATCTAGACAGGCTCGGCTAACCTAAACATGGCATGTGAAATGCGATCAACTATCACATATTCAAATTGTGAATTAAAGTACAAATGCAGTTAGCGTGATGTACCGAGCCTAATGCATGCAGTACAAATGCATGAATGCACGCATGCATAGCATAAGGTATGCTAATCTTAAAAAATGCCCTAGTCTACCACCATAAGCAGGTAAATAAAAGGGAAGAAAGACGTGAGGTTGGAAGACATACACACACTCACGCACACTTATTACATAATTGCCCTCGCTCGGAGGAACCAAATAAATATTACAGTCCGAATGATAAGCAAATAAAATTATTACAGAATTTCTAATTAGTTAATAGAAAGAATGCAAAAGAAAGAAGAGGATGGCCGCAGCCTCTGCCTCGGGACGCGCGAATGATGCATGCTCGAAACCCGGCCCGCCTGGAAAACCCGCACCGTACCTCTGCCACCTCTGTTTATACTGCCCTGTCTCTCTGAAAATTGCTTAAGCCCTGGAACAGGTTCCTTGCATGCTGCAGAGTGCCATCGGCTAGGGGGAATCCCCATCGGCAGCCCAGGATTTCCATCGGCTGCCTTTGGATTTATCGGCCGTTCAAAGATTGCCGGTCGGCACTAAATTCTGCCGGTCAGCAGTAGCTTCCTGCAGAAGACAGTTTTGACAGCAACAAAGAGTAGACAGTATATGGCATGGGGTTTCAGGCATATGTGAGCATGGTCATACTTTCCATCATGCTTTGAACTCAGGGAAGCATGACCCTCGATCCTCGAGCCATTAATAGTGCATGATAGCCCAAGGGATCAAGTTTGCCACTTGATATAAAAATGCATGCGACACACAAATGAGGGCCAAGGCCTTATCATGTCGAAGTCAAAGGCCCCGGTGACCGAGAGTTAAGGCATGTTTCATCACTTATGGTATGAACACCCCTTAACACTCACACTTGGTTTGACACCCCAAACCAAGTAATGCAATGCATGTTATGCAAACATTGCTCAAAATGCAACATGATAGCAAGATACAAGGCACACCAAGTGTCATGCAACTAATATGGCAAGCATGCAATGTTTTAGGCATCAAACATGGACAATTTAAGCAATGGAATCATCATGCTACAACACCTAATGAAGCAACCATGCAACAAACATGAAACAAGCATGCAATGGTGGCTTAAAATGGTAAAGGGGCAGACCTTCACCCACCTCAAAACAGTGGCAAAAAGTGTCCAAAAGTTGGACCAATGCTCATGCCAACAAGCAAACCAAAGGCCCTAAGGTTAAGGCACAAAAAAAAGAGGCAGTTCACTCCCACCAACATGACCACTCATGGTATGATTAAGACAAGTAAAAAATAGAATTTTACATGCAAAAAAAGGACTCCAAAACCTCCTAATATGACAGCTTTAATGGCTCCAATGGGATGCATGCACCAAGGCTTATTTCTAGGCATAAAAGGGTATACCCTAAGAGCATGAAAGAGGTCGCAAATGCAAGCATGCAAGCATGATTCTTGGACTGAAATGTGGTCCTAAATGATGCCAAATCATGAGGATGGTCAAAACTATGCATGCTAGAGGTCAACATACTCAAGGCTTACAAGCCAAAACACAAAGAGATGTTATCAAACAAGGCAAGCATGACTGAAATAGATGACCAACAGACTTCAAACATGATAAAATAATACCAAAACCTTCATGGAACCATGTTAATACATGCAAGGATTAAGGCCTAAACACAAGATACAATTCTAGGCCAAAAGGAGGAGTGTAAAGCAAGTATATTAAGCATGCAAATGAGTACAAATCCAGCCAAAAACAGAGATCACATATGACCCAAAACACCCAAAAAACTTCTGAAATGGGGCCAAAAATGATCAAGCATGCATGTTACTCTTTTGAGCCCAAAATGCAAGGAAACAAGACAATGAAGGGAGAGGGGTGTCCCTCCCCTATGCAAGACTTCAAACCACCTCCCTCACCACTGAAAATCCACTGGTTTTCAGTGGTGAGAAGACCAAAACACTTGAGCAAACAAAGCCTTACCAAAGAGGCTATGAAAATGGCCAAACAAGGCCTAAGGGGGTGAGTTCGAACTCAAACCACCAAAGACCCTTAATGAAAGTTCTAAAGCATGAAAATATAAGACTTTTTTATGTTATGCACAAAAACTAAATCAGCAAGAAAGATAGGCAAAAGACTAGTGCAAGTTTGGGAAAACTAAAGTAAAATGCTCACCCTTGAAGCACTCTTCAAGAACAGCCAGGGCAGCCTCCTTCTTTTGATCAAAAACAACCCAAAAACTCAAGAATCAACCCTCAAAGTCCTCAATCTCGGAGCAAGGTGTAATAGTGTGTGTATTGGTGCAAAAGTAAGGTAAAATCACACTTTTAGGCCAAGAAACACACACAAAGGGAGAGAGGGAGGGAAATATAGAGATAGGGTGTATCTATAAGTGTAAGCTCTGGTTTTTGCCTCCAAAGTTTCTAACCTAGATCAAAGAGGAGAGCCTTCCTCTTATAGGAGTCCCTCTTGCAAAGCTTATTCAACAAACTTGCTTAGAGGGACATCCCTCCATACACGTGTATGGAGGGAGGCAGAGTTGGTGCCAGCTATCATAGCTAGCACAAAATATCTCCATAAAGTAGATGAACAGTGGTCGGCTGCCCAAAAATGTCATTTTGACAAAATTTAGTGCCGACCGGCAACAAACAGTGCCGACCGGCAAGAAATAGTGCCGACCGACAATAAAAAGTGCCGATGGCAGCAAAAACCAGCCGGTGGCCTCTAGCCACTGCCGGTGGTGTGTGGGGATGCCTCATAAGGCATTCCCTGCCCCTCCAAGGCAAAACACAAGTGTTTGGTGCAAAACCAGACACTAAACGATCGAGTTCGGAGATCTTGAGGCAAGGCGTGTAGCCGAGACCTTCGGGAACTCCAAACGAACACAAACATGGATGACCACCGAGTGTTCAAACGGTGACGTCCAAGTCTTGAGGACGATCAAAAATGGGGTGTCTACACTTGCCTCATCGTAGACTCCGACAGTGATCCGGATTGTAGGTGTCGGAGAATGAGAAGGAGGAGGCTTTTGGAGTAGAGAAGAGAGAGAGAGAGAGACAAATCAAACCCAAATGACAAATATGGGAAGGCTAACAAATCACCCTCCTTTGTCTTGTCCTTCTCTTTGTCTTCTCCGTCTCTTCTTCTGTCTTCCTCCTCCTTCTGTCTTCTCATTCTCCTATCTGTTCAAAGACAAAACATAGGAGAAGAGAAAAAGAAAAGAGAAAGAGCGCAAAAAAAAAAAAAAAAAAAACCTACGTCGTTTTGGGTAGATTCGAGCCATTCGAGCCGAATTGTTTCGAGTTACGAAACATTATTGGTCCATGAAAGCCCCATTTACTAGACCATATTTTTGAAGTACAATTTTTTTAGTTTTTTTTATTTTTTATTTATTCAATGTGTTTGATTTCAGTTTTTTTAATTTAGTTTTTTAAAAATTGAATTTTTTATTTTTTGTGTTTTTTTATTTTTAGTAAATGTTTTTTAAATTATAAGCAATTTTTATTTTTTTGACTTTTCTAGATACACCTTACTTAGATGTATCTAAATAGTAAAATATTTGTACAAAAATATTTTAAAATTTTAATAAATACACAAAAATATGAAACTGTACTGAATTTTTATAATTTTTTATATATTTTTTGGTATTTAGTGTATTTTTTAAAGAGTTTTTTTTCACAAATATTATGCTTTTTGAGTTTATTTATGTTACGTGTGTCTAAAAATTTTTAAAAAATTGCTTAAAATATTAAAAAAATTTATTAAAAACATTAAAATACAAAAAATAAAAAAACATAATTTTCTGAAAGCTAGAACTAAACAAGCTGATTATTATTATTATTATTATTATTATTATTATTATTATTATTATTATTATTATTATTATTATTATATATAACATTGTTTGCTTTTTTCCAATGTAATGCAATTAAATTACAATTAGTGTGTTTGGTTTGAGTTTTTTGAATTAAGTATTTGAAAAGTGAGTTTTTGTTTTTCGTATTTTTTTACTTTTAGTAATATTTTTTAAATTTTAAGCATTTTTTTTTAATTTTTTAGATATATCTTACTTAAATGTGCCAAAAAAGTAAAATATTTGTAAAAAAATATTTTAAAAAATTAATAAATATACAAAAATATGAAAAATGTACTAAATTTTCGTATTTTTGGTATTTAGTGAATTGTTTTTAAAACAATTCACAAAAATTATACTTTTTAAGTGTATTTATGTTAGGTGTATCTAAAAATTAAAAAAAATTGTTTAAAATATTAAAAAAATTTAGTAAAAACAAAAAAAAAATATACGAAAAATAAGAAAGTAACATTTTCTGGAAAATATTTTTAGAAAACTTATTTTTTCTCAGAATTTTATAGTCAACATAGATATTGTTTGTTAGATCTCGACTAAAAAATTATAAAAACCATGATTTTATCAAAAATCGATTTCACATAAAAAGTTATGAAATTTTAAATTGTAAAGAATAAAAAGGACATTTTTGTCCATAAATCAGGCTTGTAGCATGAAGAACATGACACACTTATTGAACTTTTAGAATAATAATATCCGTTATTAATTTTTAGGGTAATAAATCTGTTATTAATTTTTTTAGGACAATAATTAATGATCTCATTTGCCCTTTGTCTCCTTCAAATCACCAAATAATGACATTATTGACTTAAAAATTTAGTAAATGTGTTATGTGATTTACATACGATCTAGTTTTATGTAAATTCTTAATAAAGTTCTAATGTAAAGGAATTAATTGTAACAAAATAATATTTTATGGTAGCTAACTGTTGAGTTTTAAAATTAAAGGTAATAAAATATAAATAAATCATAGTTTTGACTGTTTTATTGTACTTTATTTTATTTTATTTTTTTTGGATGGGTGTACTTTATTCCGATTATAAAGGATTTGGCCCACAAATCCTACCTAATAATGTCGAAGCTGTGAAAAACAATCATAGTCCAAAGGAGATCACAATCCCATGGATCACATTATGGATTAATTGATGCAGTTTCCAACAAGTTGAAACTGAAAATCAAAAAATAAAAATTTGAACTATTTTATTTTTTAATTAATTTTTTTTAAATTATTTAAATTATTTTTATCTTGTAAATGATTAATAGCAATTGTAGTGTTGAAATAAAATAATACTATAAATAATTTTATAAGTTATACCAAAGAGATTGGTGCATATCTTTGTATTGGGGTCATATCATAGTTGAATTGGACTGTTGATTGTGAACCAGTTGATGTGTTAACGTGCTCCTTAATCATTGTCCATGAAAAGCCCCATTTATTAGACCATGTTTTCGGAGTATAATTTTTTTAGTCAATGTTATTAATTTTTTTTTTTGGGTGTGGGTTGCCTTCATTCAATGTGTTTGATTTCAGTTTTTTGAACTAAGTTTTTTTAAAATTGAATTTTTTTATTTTTTTATTTTTCGTGTTTTTTTTATTTTTAGTGAATATTTTTAAAATTATAAGCAAATTTTTTTTTTTTACTTTTCTAGATACACTTTACTTAGATGTATCTAAATAGTAAAATATTTGTAAAAAAAATATTTTAAAATTTTAATAAATACACAAAAATATGAAACTGAACTGAATTTTTGTGATTTTTTTTTTGTATTTTTTGGCATTTAGTGTATTTTTTAAAAGAGTTTTTTTTTTTCACAAATATTATGTTTTTTGAGTTTAATTATGTTAGGTGTGTCTAAAAATTAAAAAAAAATTGCTTAAAATATTAAAAAAATTCATTGAAAACATTAAAATACAAAAAATTAAAAAGTAGAATTTTTTGAAAACTGTTTTATGAAAACTAGAACTAAACAAGCTAATTATTATTATTATTATTATTATTATTATTATTATTATTTAACATTGTTTGCCTTTTCCAATTTAGTGTGTTTGGTTTGAGTTTTTTGAATTAAGTTTTTTAAAAAATGAGTTTTTTGTTTTTCATATTTTTTTTTTAATTTTTAGTGAATATTTTTTAAATTTTAAGAATTTTTTTTTTACTTTTTTGGATGCATCTTATTTAGATATGTCTAAAAAGTAAAATATTTCTGAAAAATTATTTCAAAAAATTAATAAATACACAAAAATATGAAAAATGTACTAAATTTTCATATTTTTGGAATTTAGTGAATTTTTTTAAAAAAAAATTCACAAAAATTATACTTTTTAAGTGTACTTATGTTAAATGTATTTAAAAATTAAAAAAAATAGCTTACAATATTAAAAAAATTCAGTAAAAATAAAAAAAAACGAAAAGTAAGAAAGTAAAATTTTCTGAAATGTATTTTTAGAAAACTCAAACCAAGCAAAGTGATATTGTTTTTTAACAAATGAGTTATAAAGCAACGTGCACAATGTGAATAAATGTTAGGTTTAGAGAAAAGAAAATTCTTAAATTTTGTACAAAAATTAACAGTCTCATTTTATAAATATTTCCAATATATATGTTTGAGAAAATCTTAAATCAATTTATTTACTTATTACTTTTTTTTTTTTGAGAAACGTAAAAATCTTAAATCCATAGATTTGACAATTACAATCACTATCATCGCCCCTTTCATATTATGAGAAGAGTATTAGGAACACATAAGTATTTTATATAATAAAATAAAGACGTGTAACAACAGAGTGAGTCTTATATATAGATCTCACATTATGTAATATTTACCTTTATTTCATGAAATCTTATGTATTCTTAATACTGGTCTCATAATGGAGTCTTATAAAATCTTCATGAGATGTTTTATGATATTTTTTCATGATTCCTAATATTATTCCTTACCAATAATGTTAGGAATCATGAAAAATATATCATGAAATCTATCATAAAGATTTTTCTCTCTTGATTAGTGTGTGGTGTTTTATTGTATAAATAATCCAAAGATGAATAATCTTTCATGATATTTTTTTCATAAATCTATATTTCATTATATTTCATGATCACCTTACTACACACCCTCATCGTTTGATGTTGACAACCGTAGTTCGCACTTCACGGCATCCATTCCACTCCACTTTCGTGTCTCCTTGATCACTAATCCATACTTATTTCTCTCTCTATACATCTCTTGTCCTCTCATTTTATTTTTCTTCTCACTAACTTGTGTGTTATTTAGTAGAGATTTTTTTGTTGAAAAAGCAGTAAAAATTTACTGACTTATCACAGTATAATTTCACTTCGCCACAAATAAATGTCAAAAATTTTCATTACAGTCCTTTTGCCTTCCTCGTTCTTCTTCTTCTTCTTCTCCACTGCTAACCCAAAGAAGATGAAAAATGGAGTGGGGGGTCGCCAAAGAGCGAGGGGACAAGGAAAGGGTTGCAGTGGGATGGAGGTTTGAAAGAGTCACTAGAGGGAAAATGAGGACTAAGGGAGTCATCGAAGGTGAAAGCAAGGGCTGTCAAAGGAAGTATGCAGGGATATGAGTCCAAATGATATATTTGGGACTATGGTTTTGCTCAAAAAAAAAGAAAAAAAGAAGATAGATAGACAATACACATAAGGGTAAATTACACTAACACCCTCTGAGGTTTATATTTATTACAGTTTCTCCTCATATTTTGAAAATTATATCTCTCTTTGAGATTTAAAGTTTCATTACAGATTTTCCCTCAGCCTTTTTAATTTTTTTAAATACCAATTTTACCCTCATTGGGTAAATTTCATTGGCACCCCTCACATTTTAAAAATTACAATCCCCACCCTAAGGTTTAAAGTAGCATTACCAATTGCCTCCTCGGTTAGTATTAGTTGAAAAAAAAAATTAATTGAAAAAAAAAATTTGTTAGCAATTTTTTTAAATTTTTGTTTAAAAACCAACGTAAACTCATTTTTTGAATATGTTTTTTTTCTCAAATTTACAAATTAAGACAACCATTTATAAATAAAAAAAATTATCAAACAAGTTTTTATGACAATTTTTTAAATTTTTATAAATATAAATTGAAAACTAAAAACAAAATGGTTACCAAACAAGTCTCAGATGGTAAAAATGTCGTAAAATAAATAAATAATTAAATAAGTTACCAACGTAAGAAATGACTTATCAAAATATTCTTAGGCCATTTCTTAAACGAAATGAAAATTACTTTTTAAACGAAATGAAAATTATTATTATTTTTTTATTTCTTAACCAAATTAATTTTTTATTAATTTTTTTTTTTAAATCAAACCATACATAGCCTAAGAATCTTTTGATAAATCATTTCTTAAGTTGGTAACTTATTTGATTATTTGTTAATTTTATGGTATTTTTACCATCTGCGACCTGTTTGGTAACCATTTCATTTTTAATTTTTAACTTATATTTACAAAAATTTAAAAAACTGTCATAAAAACTTGTTTGATAATTTTTTTGGTTTATAAATGGTTGTCTCAGTTTGTAAATTTGAGGAAAAAACATAAATTCAAAAAATAAATTTACATTGGTTTTTAAACAAAAATTTAAAAATTTGACTAACAATTTTTTTTTTCAATTAATTTTTTTCCAATTAATTTTTTTTTTCTAACTAATACTAACCGAGGGAGCAATTGGTAATGCTACTTTAAACCTTACGGAGGGGATTGTAATTTCTAAAAGGTGAGGGGTGTCAATGTAATTTACCAAATAAGGGTAAAATTAGTATTTAAAAAAATTAAAAGGGCTAAGGAGGAAATCTGCAATGAAACTTTAAACCTCAGGAGGAGATGTAATTTTCAAAAGGAAAGGGGGAACTGTAATAAATATAAATCTTAGGAGGTGTTAGTGTAATTTACCCTTTCCATAATTAGGTGGGGCTATTCACAACCAATTTAGATATTTTAGGTTGTATTTGGTTGGGAAATTTGAGAAATGATTTGAAAAAAAAAAAGAAAAAAATTAAGTGAAATGTGAATAAAATATACTTACATTTCACCTAATTTCACACACATTTTTTATTTCACTTTTTAAATTTTTTTCCAAATCTCTCAACTAAATACAACGTCAAAGTGAAATTTGTAGTGTCATTTTCGGAAGTGTTGATTCAACAGCTGGCAACAAATGAGAATAAAATGATATCATTTTTTCTTAAAAAAAAGTAAAAGAAAAATTGAGGGTATGTTTGGTTTGCATTTAGGAGATGAGTTTTAGAAAAAAATTTCTAAAAAATTGTTTGGTTTGAGTTTTTTTCAAAAAATTTTCAAAATCACTTTCTCTCTCTTACACATCAATCAATCACTTTTTCTCTCTCCTCTCTCCTTCTCAATCACTTTTTCTCTCACACACATCTACTTAAATTCTCCCAAAATATCAAATCATCCCAAACTCCAAAAAAAACAACTCTCCCAAAATATACAACAAAACAAGCCAAAAAAATTTCTAAACTCTTCCTAAATTTTTTTTCAAAAATAACTCTCTCAAAAACAAACCAAACAAGTCCTGAATAACCCAGAAAGGATGTTTGGAAAGAGACTTTTTAGACTAAAATAATACTAAAAAATAAAATAAATTAAAATAGTAAAAATATCATATTAAATTTATAATTATTTTATTATTTTCTCACGGAGATCACATACTAAGGGGTTGTTCGGGGTGTCCTAAACAAGTGTACTTTTTGCCTTTTTGGACTAAAAAATTGAGAAAAAAAATATGGATGTTTGGGTTAATTTTTTGACTTTTTATGAAAAAAGATGTAATAAAAAATTATAAAAATTGATTTGTAAGGAAAAATTATGATTGAGAATTGTGCAGCCATAATTATTGACTTTTGATAAATAGTGTTAACTTTTTAATTTTTTTACAATATGTCAAACTTGTCCTAAAAATTTATTTCCAAAGACAACTATTTCAGCAAGTAAAATACATTTACTCATTTATTGTCAGCCATTGGATCGACAACTGAGAGGATCACTCTACAAATTTCACTCTAGAGCATCCAGACCCCCGAGATTGTGGTTTCGCATTCAAGGAAAAGAAAAAAAATATTCAAATCACACCATCTCAGCGCTATGTAGGAGGCTTTATCGATGTTTTATATTTGTTTTTTTACTACGTCAAAGAAGGTTTAGGATGAGTTTGGTTAATGGATTTTGGAAGAGATTTGGAAAGGAAAATTCAAAATGTGTAAGTCCCTTTCCAATTCTATGAAACCAAACACAACATTATTGTTTGTTGTTCTTTTGGATTAATTGATAATGTATAGTTTTGAGGCTTTTGAGTTAGAAATGGATGAGCTTTGGATGTAGCATCAAAGTTTTTGTTGTTTGCTTTCCTGTTGGTAGATTGATTTGTTCTATATATATATTATCTGCAAACCCTATTTTTCTCATCATGAAATGAGAAAATTATTCGAAATTGTTGAAATTGTTTTCTTTTCCTGTCTCAATTGATCTGTTTGGAAGTGCCCTGGTATTCAAATTATCCACTTTAAAAATTACTTTATTCATGTTTAAAATTGCATAAGAGTGGAAACATACTATATTTATATTGTAATTGTTCTGTTATATCTGTTCTGAATCTACATTGTTTGGGAACTTTTATTTTCATTCTAATTGTGGAACTGTGGCTTTCCATTTTATGTCATAGATACTTTTGTACCGGGTAACTAATCCGAATCTATTGTTTTATGTATATATTAATTTGTTTTAAGCTTGTCTTGGATTGCTAGGTCATTTGGTTGTGATATTAGCAATGATTGTGGGGCGTGAATCCTGATGGCGTGCAAGCACGTTCAGGTGAACTTCCCGGTTATATATGTCCTTGATTATTATCATTGTATTTTGCGCAATAGTAGTATGGCATGATAATTATTTTCACAATAAGGTTGTTTATGCATTAATGCTCTATCTTTTCGTGCCAAATTTACTGTAACATAAAGAGTAAATCAATGCACAACCAAGTGAAACGAAGGCAAAATTATAGAATTCATTTGTTTAAACAACATAATAGGCTGCCAATGAAATATTTGTGTAGTAATATATCACCTGAAGAATTGAAGCATATAAATGGCCAAAGGCTTTGTGAGCTTATTAGTACTCTATTGATTGCTACTAAAATTATGCAATAGGCTTGTATACTATTTAGGAATTTTTAATTAATGATTTACAACTGACCAAAAAGTTTACTTTCCACAATGTCATAACAAAACCTCTAAATGTTTAGAATTCGAGACATTCTTGGCTCATTTTGAAGAATCTACGCTACGTAGATTGCACAAATTTATTGTAAATTTAATTACTAGGCAAAATTTATGCTGAAAATTCGCTGACAATATCTTAGTAGATCTCATATAAACTTATGAAGAGTATCTTTTTTTATTATTATTGTTTTTTATTTTGTTTATCATCAATATCGAAGCCTCAAAGATGTTGAATCATAATGAAGAATGATTTGGGGGCTTCATTGTAGAACCCCTACTAAGATGGACGCTACTTCACTCCAGGTTGTTGATTCATCTCGTGTTGCTGATGCCTCACCTTTAGCTGATAATCTCTCTTATATGGGACGGCCCTGCAAGTTTAAATCTGAATACTGTGGGAATTAGATTCAGTTATGTAACTTTGGCAAGCCATTGAAACCTTGTGATCTTATGGAGTACTCCTTTATCAATCTTGAGAAGAAAGAATCATCTCTTTCCAGTAGTTTCGCTGGTGTGTCGAACTCTGCTATTCTTCCTGCTCATGGAGAAATAATTTCACTTACATTCATTAACCTCAGAATCAAGTATAAGGTCAATTAACTCATAAATAATTTTCGTCGAACACTTGGAGGTGTGTGTGTGAGAGAGAGAGAGAGATTTTACTTACCGTCACTAAGGATCAATACAAGATCACTATCTATGACGGTGTGGATTCTGTGAGCTATTGTGACAATTGTTCGATCTCTGAACTCTTGACTAATAATCTTTTGTATCACTCCGTCAGTTGCAGAATCAACTGATGCTGTTGCTTCATCTAGAACAAGAATAGTGCTTCTCTTTAGCAAAGCTCTTCCAAGACAGATTAACTGCCTTTGGCCCACACTCCAATTTTCTCCATTTTCAACCACTGCGAGACCAGGTTTTATTAGCAATTTTCACTAGCAAATCTTTACACTAGAACTATGGATAACAGAATTAAATGATGAATTTGACCTGTAGAATCTAGCTTCTCTTCCTTTGCCCGCACTAGATCACCTAGTTGGCATTTGTCGAGAACCTAAAAGATTATAGAGTTATTCAGTGTTAACGAGTTAAATTTTAACTATATGGAAATAACGGAGAATTCACATTGAGGCATAGTTCTCTTTTGCAAGTTTGTTAGTAAGCATCATAATTCATAAGCACTACACTCAGTCATTCGCAGTTTGTTTGTAGAAATGTGGCAAATTGGTCACACATAGTCTACATTGCCTACAGGTCCATCTTTTCCCCTTCCTAGCTATTTTCATGCCAAAACTTTACCTGATCATTTAATTATTGTCATTGAGCCATGCCATTAAACTGAGCTCCTGTAGTAGCCAGACCAATGTAATAATTTTTCTTAAAAAAATTCTTTTTTTCTTGAGTAGGTAGACTAATGCAGTAGTTAATGACAACATAAAAATGTAGTGCAAAAATTTGTGCTCGTATGATTATAGCTAACTGATGTAATGTTTAGAAGGCCAATATCTACCTCCCATATTTTGTTGTCAGAGTATTGCTCTAGTGGGTCAAGGTTTCCTCTAACTGTACCCTCAAACATCGTTGGGTCCTGTGGTATGATGCTAAGCCTTGATCTCAAATCATGAAGTCCTATCTTGGAAATATCGACATCGTCAATGATAATGCTCCCCTCTTTTGGTTCAACAATCCGAAAAATAGCCTGTATGAGGGTTGATTTCCCACTCCCTGTCCTTCCCACAACACCAACCTTCTTCCTTCCCGGAAATGTGCAGGTAATATGTTTCAATACTGATGGGAGATGCTCAGCATAACGAATCTGAAAATGCAGGCATTGCATACACATCAGGAAATGTTCACAAGTGAATAGGCTTTTGAAAGATTAGAAACTATAATATAGTGGAACTTATGAAGGATGAATGGAATTTTAAACGAGATTCCCAAATTCTGAATTTTCGTTTTAAATATTAAATTTTCTATAATTATTCAGATTATTTATGGAACTTTTGACATGAAAACATTACTTAAAGCATCTGACTTTGTTTTAATAAATAACACCTTGCTATAGAATCTAACCTGCAAGTTTCTGAAACAAATTGTTCCAAAATCTGGCCAGTTATTTGGTGGTCTGCAATCTTCAATCACCAAAGGTGCTTCACTGGGAATTTTTGAATACTGAAAAATTCTTTCAACTGATATCATTTTATTTTCTGCATTGCATATATTCCATATAACTGAAGCTTGCTGGACATTAAGATTAATTCCATATGTTACCGCCAACCCTGCAATGCCTGTAGAATATCCAATTCCTATTAACTTCTCTGCGAATGACTTTGTGTTTGTTGACATGAAAATAGGATACTGAATAAACCTAAGTAGCACAGACGCATACATGCGACGCGTCAATTTTAAAGAAATGTAAGACATGACACGCTTGGAACACGTTAACATTTTATATTTTTTTACAAATTTATTATATTTCGTATATCTGAAAAATTTATTCAAAATTAAAAAATAATGAAAAATATGTAACATAACACTAATTACATAAAAAAGTTATATAATTTATAGCTTAAATATCAGGATACCATTCACATAACAATTATATTCTAAAGAATGCAAAACAATTATAGAACATTGTTATATATATGATGTATTCATCTTATGATTGTTTCAAAACACATTTAGAGTGCCTAAGTTGTGTTCTGAAGGGATTTGTCACATAAGGAAGTATCCGTGAAGTATCACCAAAGTGTCGATAAAGTGACCGATATTATGACTATTTTTTTAATTAAGACATGTTGAAGAAGCGTCGGACACACTTTTAAAAGTGTCTGATATGTCACTCTTCCTTCACAGAAGTGTTTGTTCTGCTGAACTAGACATGTAATGTGTGTGCATTTGAGGAGCACCCACTCTTTGGTTGTTAATACCAAGGAAAATTGTCTAAGGAAGCAAAATATTCTAAACTCCTACTTTCTACATAACTCACATCAACAAAATATATCAACCTTGTGACCCCAAAAAAATAAAACTTTCATAAGAATTTATGATGCTCACTGGGATTGATAATTCCTTCAGGCAGGGTGACAAGCAAAACCAATGAGAAGGCAAAAACAAAATTAGATAACTGGTTCAGTCTGAAAGAGAGCCATTCCATTGCTGACACATTATGGAACCATGACCTTGAGTGGTTGTCAATAAGGCTGAGATTTTTATCAATGAAGCGATCTTTTTGGTCAAAAGCGCGGATTGTTGCTGCTCCTGATAGTGATTCTCCAAAGTGGTGGAGGATTGGAGCTAGTTGTATTCCTGATAAGCGGCCCAGTTCTCTTGCAGTTGGTATGTAATATCGCTGAATTTATTGCCAATAAAATATTAGATCAATGTTAACATATGAGAACTATCATAAAGGGCGGCACTTGAAAAGCTCAAAATGAGTGATTGTTTTTACTCTTTAAGGTCTGCAAGAAGTTTATTTGCTTTTTTGAAAATTTTATTGAAATAGTGCTAGAAGTTGTCAAGAAATAACCCTCTTTTATTGTCTTATTTTCATAATGGAAATGTTATTGTTGACTCTGTTTGTTACTAGTGAACTTGAATATTCAAACATTATGAGCGCTAGAAGCGAATTTCTGCCAATACTATTTGCTTTCCAGAGATCTCCATTTATATTTGGATGGTAAAAACAGACGTTGGAAGAAGTATCTTACTTGGTACCATATGCAGATTGCTGTTACTGGAATGAAGATTGCAAATACTTCCCATGCTACCTGTGACATGACAGCGATGGTCCCCAAAAGCTGAATTATTGAGAAAGCGCACCAACCTAATCTGTTTGCCATCTCCAAGTCTACTACACTTTGGTCTGTAGATGCCTGTGAATAAAGATAACTAGTTGTTATATGCTTTCATTTATTTTATGAACACAACATATAAGTATTGAAAAGAAACAAATGTATTGAAATTTATGGGATTTATGTTAGTGAAAATGAATGAGCAAGACTTATCATTAGCTGGAACTTCACCTTAACAGCTGCAAAATCAAAACTATCTTTTTCATTTGTTCTTTTTGCCGTTTGCTTTTATTTATACATATTTGTTATCCTGTCTATGATGGAGGTATGACTGACAAATTTGACTGCAGTCAGAAAGCAATGGTCAGTTTCTGGCATTACAATAATGGAGGACTTGAGGTAGTGTAGTTTCTATACCTCAAAAAGTTTTTACCTTCATGTGGGGCACTGGTACCTTTAATACACTAGTAATAGTAAATTTGTGATTTATTGATTCTGAATCAAAGAAAGAAAAAAAGGAAAAGGAAAGAAAGTTTCTTGATTCTCATGGGTGAAATAATGTCTATAAGAATTTGAATTTTCTTGATCCATGACTTTAGTAGCCATTGATGTTCCTGCATGGCTTTTTGGTTGAATGTGTCCTTTGAAATTTTGTTATCCATTAACTGATGCAAATTTTCATTGTTAGTGATTTTGGTAGTGTTTTGTTCACTGGAATAAAGGTGGAAATGTTCACTCCATCGGAATGTCCATTCTCATGTTCGGTTCACTAAAAAATTATAGAAAATGAGTTGCAAATGTATTCATCATTTACCATTACAAGGGAATGGTCATTCCATAGGAAGGTTGAGGAATGACCATTCCATGTTGTTCCACCTTCATTCCAATGAACCAAACACAACATTTGAGTTCAATACTTTCTATATCGTATGCCTATTTTCTTGTAATCTGTATTTCAGACATTGATGTTTTGTGAAGATCTGTTTCAATTGATGCTATTGATAGTATTTTCAGCTTTTACATGTTTTTGTTAGTAACTTTTAAGTTTTACTTTTTGAAGTTGTAGATGCAAATTATCATTCGACGATGATTCTTCATTGCTTTTAAGTTTTTCCTGTTTTACATATAACAAAACCCAAAACCTATTATTTTTCTCTAGATATCAATGTTGATGCCTGTCGCTTTGTCATTTCATCAAAAAATAAAAAATTAAGTATAGCTGTACGTTGCTCACCCGATTTAAGATTCTTCCAGTTGGGGTTGAATCAAAAAATGACATCGGAGCATGTAGGACACTACGCAGCATGTTGGTAAAGAGCTTTTGTGATGTCATAATTCCTGCTACTGCCACTAGCATGGCTCGAACCAGCACACAAAGTGAACTTCCAACAGCAAGAAGTGTATAAACAAGTAAAATGATATTCATCCCTGTTATTAGTTCAGTGCCACCTGTGGTTGGACAAGCCGATGCCATCCAATAGTTACTTGCTATTTGTAATACTTGGAATGTTGTCTGGGTCAGAACAATGATTGGAATTAAGGCGCCACCCTTCACAATTGTCAGGTAAGACCAATAAACTTCTTTTCCAATGCTTCCTTTCTCTCTCTCTTCATCCTTCACCAATTTTGCATCGTTTTCTGCTATTTCTACTATGCACAGATTCTGCTCTGACTCATGCTTAGTGTATAGAAGTTCTGCACTGGATTCATCATCAGGTATTTCATTTTGAGATGCTCTACTTGAACTTTCGACTGTTAGGACAGATTCTAGAGCTTGGCTATGAGCTCCAACCAAAATCTCAAATCCAATATTCTGTTTCATAAGTTCATCAAATGTTCCAGCTTGTGAGATTCTTCCATTTTTCATCACCTGTAGAGAATTTTGTTTAGTTATAATGGGATACCTTTTCATATAAACTGCAATAATCAATTTCGCACCAAAATCACCATAATTCTGAAGATATCCTTATTTTTACTCCAGATCTTCATTAAATATATTTACATGATTTGATCATGTAGAGAGTTCTTATTTAGATCAATATGAAAATTGCTTGCCATATAGTTTTAGAATGTGACTTTATTTTTCAGAAAGTACAGCTTTTTGTTTAAGACTCAAATTTATACTTGTGGTTTTAAATTTACTGTATAAATATGTTTCTTTTGTGGCCACGCTAAAAATACAAAATATCATGGTTCTAATATATGAAAAGGGAGATTTGTGTTGCTTATTGCATACCAAAATGAGGTCAGCTGCAGGAAGGAACTCGACTTGGTGAGTAACATAAAGTATAGTCTTTTCCTTGAGAATCCCCATAAGGCAGTCCTGTGCACAGAGTATAGAGAAATCAGTGCTCAAAGTTACCAAAGTTTGTTGAATCACATTAAGAGAATGAATGACCTTAGTTCTTAAAGTAGAAAAGACTCATTTCAAATACTCATTTCAAATTGTCAATCTTTAGTTATAAGATTCTATAAACTAACCTCAAAGAGTTGTGAGCCCGTATGGGCATCCACGGCGCTGAAAGGGTCATCAAGCAGATATATGTCAGCATCCTGATACACTGCACGAGCAATTTGTATCCTTTGCTTCTGTCCACCACTCATATTTATTCCTCTTTCTCCAATCTGTGTTAAGTCACCAGCAGAGAATAGCTCAAAATCCTTTATCAAAGCACATGCTTTGATTGTTCTGTCATAGTTGGCACTATCATATGGGTTCCCAAAGAGAATATTATCTTTGACATTCCCTGAAAGTATCCATGGGGACTGGGGAACGTAAGCCTTTGTACCGCTGATTTTCACTGTGCCTGACAGTTTTGTCATCTCTCCTAATACGCATGAGAGCAAACTGGACTTCCCTGATCCTACCGTGCCACAAATTGCTACCTTCATTCCCCTCTTCACTTGTAACTGTATTCCATCAAGAGTTGGGTTTCTCGATTCGGCATCCCAACTAAATGTTCCGCCATTGATTTCAACTTCAAATTCTGTTTGATCTTTTGGAACAAAGTCAATGGCATTCAACTTAATTTCATCTTCTTGGAGGAAAGATGCTATTCTATCTGCTGAGACTTTTCCCTGAGCAATTGTAGAGAGTAAATCAGGTAGATTGAATATGGGGTCTTGTAACATTCGGAATGTTGCTAATGCAGACAGGACTCGCCCAGCCGTTAGTGGAATCCCCATTAAAACACATCCCCCAAAAGTCAGTACAGAAATAAGCGTTGGTGTTCCCCAGAAGATAAAAGTTGTTGTTGCTGACAATCTCAATGACTTCCATATGCTATTGTATTCTGTTCTCCTCAGGCTTTCTAGTTTGTGAAGATATTGATTATCCCATGCTTGAAGTTTGAGAACCTTAATGTTTCGCAGAACTTCTGAAGTGGCTTTCATTCTTTCATCCTTGGCTTCCATGATCTTAGACTGGTATCTTTTCTGAATTCTTGTCAGTGGTATATTTAAAGCCATCACTGTCAAAGTTGTAGCTAATGCCACCAGTGACCCTAGTCCTAGAGTTGTGCGTAAAATAAAGATAGCTAAGGAAATTTGTATAGGCAACTGCCAGACAGTGTTCAAGTACCAGACAAAGTCTGTGATTCGTTGGACATCCACGCTCATGTAGTTGATGATCTCTCCACTGGTTCGGCTTTGGCGAGATTGGCTTGATAATAGGAGGCCCTTTTTGTATATTTGAGATGTCAGAGCAACTCTCAGCCGAAGGCCTAGCTGGCGAGCCCCAAAAATCCATTGTCTCTGTGCTGTTGTCTCAACTATTTTGGCACCCAGAAAACCTAGTGCAATAAGGTATCCACTTGCTAAACTTTGGGTTTTCTTTTCGTTTAGGAAATTCACAAAGCCGTCAATAAGGTATGGGCCAACATATGATGCTGCTGCACTTATCACTGCAAAAAATGCATTAATTGCTGCTTTCTTCCTAATAAACACAAACATCGCCTTGTAGATAGATGGCATTATCGTTCCATCTCTTTCCTTGACATGTTTTAGGTTTTCATCAAAGGCATGCGATAGAAATCGAGCAGAATCCCTGATGTAAACATCGGGGACTTCATCCTGGTTGAGGGGTTTTTTTACTCCAACTGCAAACAACGGATTCAGCCAAGAGAAGGTAACGAGTTGGAATAGAGTAGCTTTTCCATATAGACAGTTCCTTGTGCTTTCTGAATTCTTTTCATCTTTGCCATTGAGAAGTGGGTCTGTGATGCCATTTGGGATGTTGAAGACAACCCCCGTCTTCCCTGGAATTGAAATACCCAGTAGGATGGTGGATGCAAGAAGACCAAGCAATTCAGCGAAATTTTGTACTCTGAGGTGCTCGTGGTTTGTAATAATGAAATGGGCATCAAGAGCTGTGTGGACAAGAGACAGCAAGAAGCTGCAAGCCCACCAGGCTCTTAGAATCCACGGGAATTTGATGTACTTTTTATTGGCAATCTGGTATAGTGCGAACAATGTAATTGCCCATATTATAACTTGCATGATCTCTGATGAAAGAACTGTGACTTCAGCTTTGCATTGTGCTCCATTTCTATTTTGCAGTGTCAGCAACATCATGATATGAGTTCCCAACAATAAAACGGAGCAAGCTATGCTGACTTTGTAACAGAGGCCAAATTTCATGCCATCGGGGTATTTTTCTACACCTGTTACTTGTTTCCTGTGTTTGCATAATGATTCCACAGTTTTCCACACAAAGTGAAGTAGCATGATTCCAAGGAACCCTAGTTGCAGAAGTATGCTGGCATTGTCCCAAAAGCAGGGTGAGATTAGCTGTGGCCATCCTGATTCATACTGAAGAATCTGAAAATTTGCGACTATCACAAAAGAATATCAGAGCATGTCTCAAGAGGTAAAACAATATTCTTTGGCAATTTAGTTGATCTATTTTTGTCTACCTACGTTACATGGACTTGGATATGGATATTGCACGTGGGTAAATGTCAGGTTCATCTAGTTCTTATATCTAAATACACTTGGAGACAACAAAATGTTCATATTTAGAATACTTTTTTTAATTTTCCATGGTAGAATGGTGTGTTTAGAAAGTATCATCTAACATTTCATGGATTATGTAGAGTTTTATGCATACTCATATTAAACTCGAATTACTAAAGATGCTTGGCGTACAACTGGAGAGCAAGAAGAAGAATGGAGATAGAAAAAAGTGAAGAAGAAAATTTCTTCTTGGTGCTACATCATCCATACTCTTACCCAAGTATCGAGTGTCTAACATGGGTATTTTATATATTTAGAAGAGTTCATGTAACATAGTTGTTTACCATGCTTTTCTAGGTTTCTATTGCCTTTTGGTTGTTATTAAATCAATGCAGTGCAAATAACAAACTCAATAATAAACAATATGATTGATGAGAATTTTTTGCATTCACTCAGCATGAAATTTCATTTTTATCAGTTAGAATGTAGTTGCAACTGCTCATTTATGCAGAAGACTTTCAACTAATTTTGCACAATTCTGCACAATTCTGCAGTGTTGCCTAACGGGTGACGGAAAGATATCTGGCTGGTGGAGTGCATTTACGATGAATGGCAGTATATTGGAAGACACGAGTTTGCATATCCAAGTCTATATCCTGAATTATTTGGTGAAGTACATCTTCCCCTTCTCTCTATATCTAGTTTCCAAAATCCTTGTGGGTTATTATTTGTATTTTAGTTAATATTGAAGCCATTGATATTGAATATTTTGCTGAAATCCTAAATTGACCTGGCATCTATAAACTCTTTCAGTATTTGAGACTACTTGTTGAATTTTCCCCCCCTTGATTGCTCAAATGCAATATTTTGAGACCTTTCTAATTAGGCTAGTACTGAAGTATCCTTTTATCTTGGAGTTGGATCTCACTTAGGTCTATTTGTCCTCTAGATCACAAACTTTTTGATGCTAAGGTCCACCAACTAATAATGGTCTTTATGTATCACATATCTAATACATTTATCTATATGTATGAATCATGCCCCTAGTTATCCCATCTAAACTAGGTTAGGTTCCAACATTTATCAATAACTATGCACGGTTAAGAATGCTTGGGGTTAGAATTTTACATGAATCTTGAACAATAATTAGTGTTTGACTCTGAAATAAAGTAATAAACCCAGTTGGAAAACCCAATTATACCTGGGTTTTTTCAATGCTCCTAACTAGAATTCCAAATTGAATGAAATTAGGAAAAGGAAAATTTATTCAATTTATTAATTACGAGTGTTCTTTCTGCAGCTGTTAACATTTGTCTTACAAAATATTCATAAGAGTCATTTCATACATGCATACATCTATAGAGGATTAGTACTATGTTTGGTAGGCGAGATAGGGAAGGGAAAAGAAGATAAAATAGAAGAAAAAAGGGTAAATTACATTGATCTCTCTTGAAGTTTGGAGAAAATACAGTAAGCTCCACAAATTTAGCATAATTACATCATATTCCTTTAAGTTTTAATTCATATAACACTTGATTCCCTTTTCATTAGAAACTTATTAGTCATATGTATGAAAAAATAATGATGTCATATTTTTTACATTGAAATGTGTATTTTACATTGTGTATCTTTATGTTTTCATACATTTGAATTAGTTTGTCTCTATAACTTTATTAAAAAGGAGATCAATGTAATTATATAAAAATTATGGAGTTTGCAGTATTTTTTTCAAACCTCAAGAGATGTTAGGTCATGTTTGTTTGGCTCCATAGGTGGGGGGATTGGACTATCAATCTTGTGGGTCCTACATAGCCTATGTTTGGTTGACAAAAATAGAAGGGGACTAGTAGTCCCATGGGACTATGAATACCTCACATAGGGGGATGAACTTGGTTAGATTTTGGATGGGATTAGGAAAATAGTGAGGGGATTGAGTCTATTTTATATATAAAAATATATATATATATATATATTTTACCAAGTGCACCTGTTTGTTTTAATATTTGTTCTAATTTTTTTTAATATAGAAATAATTTATTTATTTATTTTATATAAAAATAATTTAACAATCTCATCACTAATCATCTCCAATACTATTATCAAAACAAACACACTTTTACTTATTCCCGTCACTAATAATTCCTATATTAACAATCTCTTCACTAACAATCCCATCCAACTTAATCACGCCAAACAAACGTGGCTTGTGTAATTTACCCAAGAAACAATTATGTACTGAAAACAAAGGGTAGAAAAGGGCCATGAATTTAATCTGAATATTTTAAATACTGAATATATATATATATATATATATTTTTAAGAAACCTAACTTTATACAGTAATATTGTACGCCAAATGCTATAAAGCTCAAAACATATAATTACTTGTTGAAAACAAATGTTTTAAATATCAATCCATATACTTAATAAATAAGCACTCACAGAGTGAAATCATAGAGGAAAAAGAAAGAAAAAATATGTGCATACATACTCTTTTTCATATACATATAAATATTTTATGTTGCTTGTGTTTTGAGATCTAATATATGATTGGAAAAATTTTAAAACACAGAAACTGATGGTTGAACCAAACACAACTCTATCAGACGAGACGTATTTTGCTTTTTTGTTGATCTTATACTTATGTGAGAGGATTGTATCTGGTTTTGTGATTAGTTTTTGTACGAGTAAAAGAATTGTTATACAAGTAAATGTTTAAAGTGGTGAAAAAGGTAGTTGAGAGGAATGAGAGAGAGCTTACTAGCAGGCCAGCCTGAATTGAACATTGCTTCCAAAACCATATCCTTCAAACTCCAGCTTAAACCTCCTCCACACACTTAGTGCTTTATGAATGAATGAATGAATGAATGCATACAACAAAATCAAACTGTGAAAGCTTGACAATGATGATGATATGTAGTGAGCGTCTATGACTAAAACAGAGAAAGCTTAGTCAGCAACACCTAACATGCTGGAGAGAGAGAAAGAGAGAGAGAGAGAGAGCATATTTTTGGGATCAAACAGGGGGAGGTCTATGACAAATAAGTACCCGCAGAAAGAGAAAGAAAATTACTATACAAATAGGAATTTGTAAGTATATGTTATGCTGTCATGTAGAGAGAGCGAGAGAGAGAGAAAGGGGGGGGATGGCACGTGACGGTAATTTGGAAGGCGATCATTTGGCCGTTTGTTTGAATTCTAGTGGAGCTTATTTATATGTTTTATTAGGGTTTGGCTCGGCATGTGAGAAGCAAACAAATAATTTGGAGAGAGTTATCTTTAAATTTTCTTTTGTAGGATTTGTTTTTTTAAATATCTTTTACAAAATATAAAATATATATATATATATATATATATATATATATATTTTATGTAGTTGTAACTTTGAAAAATGATATGGCAACAGTTATAATGGTGATACTAGTAGTGTTGGTGTAGTGGTGATAGCGATGCTGATATGGTGGTAATGGTGGTGATTGTGTAGTGGTGGAGGCGGTGATAGTGGTCGGAGGCAACGCATGTAGCAGGGATATTCTTATTCAATTGAATATTCTAATTTTGATTACCTTTGTGTATAGGCAATTTGTGTGTTTAAATATTTCACTTACTAAATTTTGAACAACATAGTGTGAATACCCATTTCTTAAATTTTAAATGAGAATGTTATGTTCTATTTGATTCATTTTCTTTTTTAATATTCCATTAGATCATGTTTAAGGTAATATGACGAAATCACCCTTTTAAACTTTTTATGTGTGTTTCTATTTTGAAACTAACATGCAATAAAAAATAATAATAGTCTCTCATTTCAGGAAGAAAATTTCTCTCTTATTCTAAGAAGAAAATCTCTTCCTTATTTCATGGAAAAAAAATCTCTCATTTTCTATTATTTTAAGGATAAAATATCACATTTTGAAAATCTTAAATCGTCTACCTTACTCCGACATGAAGAAGCAACGGTTCACATCGATTGAAGTGTAGACACTGTGAACATCCACATTGCTGGTGGTTACTTATATTTGTATACATATAACAATTGATTTAATATAAGTTGTGGTAAAGAAATGTTAATGTGAACTTTCACATTACAAATGTATGTTGGTAAAAAAAAAACACATTAATATTGTTTGTGCTTGTATGACTATTTCTGAATGTGAATATTAACATTGATTAATAATGTGATGGTCACAACACCAATTGCAAAACATTACAATGTAATAATTCACAACAAGTAATGACTCCTTATAATATGAATATTCACACCATGTAATAATTATGCAAAATTCATACAATAATCAGTGATATATAAACATTCACATTATGCAATAACTATGCAATCATTGCTTTGCATTGCACGTAATGCAACCATCACGTGTTTTAATGTTGAAGTTCACATCATAAAATGTAAAATATTAAAATATAATAATCGACTACAATAATAACTTTAGTGAATGTGAATGTTCACATTCACTGAAATACCCATCCAATAAGAATATACACACTGATATATGAAGGTATTCATTTTCTACAAAAACACAAAAATAAGGAAGAGAATACTCACATTATAACCACATAATACCATAAACATGAAATAACCAATGATATGTTACATCTTGAAAAAAATAGCTATGTCCATATTTTGCACCGCTAATCCCAAACTGAAAGCTTTATTGCCATCATTACACATCATACATTAGATAAGTTCAAATTCACACCATCAAATATAATAGTAATAAACAACATATAAACATTCCCCCATAATCATATAACCAATAATATGTAAACGTTCACATTGTTCAAGCAATGTGAACATTCACAATATCCAAAAAAAAAAAAAAAACAGAGCCTTATATGAATGCATTACCAGATAAAAATCATAACCTCATTTAACAAAAATAAACTTGCATCTCCATCTATTCCAGAAAATGAAATTAAAACAGAGCATACAATTCTTTATATAAAATCCAAACATAAATGAACATGTATCTCTAAACAAAAAATAATACTAACCTTAAGACAAAATTATTTACTCGTTCTCTCACTCTGATCAATGTCTCACTCTGATCAATGTCTAACTTCGCAAAATTATGTAAAAAAACAAAGCACAAACAAACAACACTAATGCAGCCGTGATACGTCATCTTCCTCTAATATCAACGAAACCCTAGAACAATGAAGCAACACCACAACGAGAGTGAAACTGAATCACAAAAAAAAATGTGAATCATGGTAACTGTCAAAACAGAAAGATAGTAAAAAAGGAAACATATATATCCTTTTTATTTGTAATATATATCAACAATAAATATAAGGGTATAACTCCTAAATGAGATTTATCAATAAAAATCTCATTTTAAACACTTAACTCACTCAATTCAAACTTTACACACCCATCATGATCCACTCGCATTCTCTTTTAATTCTAGGTATAATATCCTCATCATAAATGCTTCATCGAAACAAAAATTGCTCAAAATGTAAAGTATATGATACAAATTTAAACTTGAGATAGTGTGAGTCATTCTCAAATTGCATTTAATTCATACACTTCATAATCTGAATACTTTTCTTGATACTGCAGTATGCCTAATACAAACACGAAAAAAAACTACTCTTTAATGAAAAAGAAAAAAAAATACCAAAAAAGATATATCTCTTGGTAAATATAACTTATGCTGAATTAGAGCACTAAATTTCAACCAAAAAAAAAAAAGAAGAAAGAAAAGCAACCTCATATGATTTATTGATAGCAATTGTAAAACTCCATATATTTTTTAGGGAGACTTTCGTGTAAATCCTAATAGGTAGATTTCTTGTTCAATGGGTCCTATGATAATTAATGGTATTTTTCATCAAACACTATTAAAAAATGTCACAAATTGTTAATTTTCAGCAACAGTTTGAAAGTTTTGTCACAAAAAATATCATTAATCATAAGTTTTAGCAACAGTTTAAAAAAAGGTTACAAAAAAGTCACTAATTGTAAGTTTTAGCGATAATTTGTAAAAACTGTAACAAAAAAGTCACTAATTGTTAATTTTTAGCCACATATGCAAAAAATGGTCACAAAAAATTATTTTTAGCGACGATTTTACTCTAACTTATTTTCAATAAGGCTTAATGAGGTTTAAGTCTAACTATTAGGATCTATTGGTAGTTTACCTTATTTTTTATTTGAATTACAATAATAGTATCAATATTTATTTTAAAAATTGTTATAAAAAAATGGATGATAGAAATAAATAATTGTGATTTATTTTATATAAATTATAATTTAATTTTTAAATGTTTAATCAAATTTTCTAGAGCTGCCACTAGTAGTGGCGGCGGTGGTGTTCAGGTGGTAGAAATGGTATAGGGCAGTAGTGATGGTGGTAGTGATGACAGTATGATAAGGTGGTGGTGGCTGCGTTGGTAAGGTTGAAATTCAAAAAAAAAAATTCATCTTCTAAATAGGAAAATTTTCACTTTAATCAATTCATTTTTTTATTTGCATTGATCACAAAAAAAATGTTTTTAGATCTTTCTAGACTAATGGATCTAAAAACAAAGACTTTTGAAACAATTTTTTTTAAAAATACTAAAGTAAAAAAAAATGTGAATTTTTTACTGTTGCTAAATAGGATTAGTCTAAAAGGAGCTGAAAGTTTTTTTTTTTTTTTAAATAAAAAAATTGACTAAAAAAAAAAGCAAAAAAGGAAAGTAGATTTTTTTAGCTTTTTCTTTATTGAATTTTTTTTTTTTTTTTCAAATCCGTCTAGTAAGTGAAAAGTTTGTTAAATTTTTTTTATAAAAAAAAATTCATTAAAAGCAAATAAAATCAACAAAAAATTACTAATTAAGCAATTGACAAACCTGCTCTAAATGCAAGAACATTCGGAAAAAACATTTTCTAAAATTAAACGTTTTTTTACTGAAACAAAAAAAACAGGGCACTAATCAGGCACTAATGACGAAAGATGAAAGTGATATGCATGACATATTATTGACAAGTTATAACACTATGAAAACTTAGTAATTATTAAAATATGTTAAATTTGATAATTACATATGAATAATAAACTTCACCATGTCACATCCCTATGGTGATGTAAAATTTAAATGGTGATGTCATGCATATTGATAATAACTTGTATCATTTTATTAAGGGCAAACAACCTATACCCATTTAGATTTAGTTAAATTATAGATTTTTTTTTAACCTTTCAAAAATTACATCTTGTTCTCTAAAATTTATTCGTATAATA
Source organism: Camellia sinensis (assembly GCF_055761805.1). NCBI lineage: Eukaryota > Viridiplantae > Streptophyta > Magnoliopsida > Ericales > Theaceae > Camellia > Camellia sinensis. Next base: position 183,338,027 of record NC_138962.1, read on the forward strand.
ATTTAATCTCTGTCGTTAACTAAACATTAAGAACGATTAACTGACATCACGAAAACATAAATTGATGGATAATATTGTCTCTGATACCTTTACAAAGCACCAAACAACCTAATTTAGCCTGAAATCCTTTTGATAAATCAATAAAATTTGCAAAAGAATTACATTAGATGGGAAAAAAAATTAAGTTTTTGGAACCATATTTAGTTTGTTGTTTAGAAAAAAAAAAATAGAATTTAAAAAAAAAACTAATTTAATAAAAATGAATATGAAAAAATATATTTAATTTGTAAAAATTATTTCTAACCACTCAAAAGATAAAATTATATTAAAAATTTATTATTTTTAATTTTTTATTTCTCAACCAAATTAATTTTTAATTTTTTTATAAAATAATTTCTAAAAATCAAACCAAACATATATAAGCCATTTGTTTTGTTGGTAACTTATTTAATTATTTGTTAATTTTATGATATTTTCACCATCTGACAGTACAACATATAAGAGTTTTAGAAATCAATTTTTTTTTTTAATCTCTAAAAGTAAAAAATTTGTTATAAAAGATATTTAGGGACTAATTTCTATCGTTGTGAGAATTGTCGCTAAAATGTCGCTCTGAAAAATAAAAAACAAGGTTTTTAGTGATAAAATTTTGAAAATGTCACTAATAAATAGACTTTTAGGGACAATAATTTGATTTCAAAATGGTTTATTTTTTTAGACAAAAAATTTGGTATCAAAAAGATAATAATTAATTACTAATATCCAGTTTTCGTTACTAAAAATATAATAACGATATTTTCGCAATAAAAATATTTGGTCCTCTAAAAATAATTTCGTCCCTTAATTTTGGTCTCTAAAACCTTAATTTTTTTATAGTGTGATAAGTATTTTTTCCATTTTAATTTTACATTTCATAACTTATTTAAAAATGATAATTTAGTTAAACTTCAGAAAAGAATATATAATTTAACTAAACTTTAAGAGGGTGTCGGTAATTTGCCCTTATTTACTAAAAGGTAATTTAGTTAATTTATCATCTCTGCGTTAATTGCGGCGAAATGAGATGTAATTTTTAAAGTTTTAAATTATTATTATTTATTTATTTTTATTTTTATTTTTTGTAATTCAACTAAATCTGAAGGGTAATAACTTGCCCTTTTATTAATTTGGACATATAGTGGTGGACAAATCAATCACCATCAACTTTAGATGCTCTGTTCAATACTTTTCTTTTGTCTTTATTTTGTTTAGTCACGTTTGTATTATTTTTTATGAAAAATATCTCGTAACTTAAATTTTGTGGCTCAAAAGTGGCTCAAATGGCCAAAACGATATCATTTTGGCCATTTTTATGTTGTTTTGTACTCAAAACGACGTCATTTTGACTATTTAAGTCACTTTTAAGCCACAAAATTTGAATTACGTAGCATTGTTGCTTATTTCTTTGTGCTACTACATTATTGATCTTCGTTGTTATGGTCCGAATTGTATTTTGTGTTTTTCCTCTTCTTTTTTTTTTTATTTGGTTTTTCCTTTTTTTTGTTTAAAACTATGTTTGAATGATGGTTAGAACAAAATGAGAAATTAATTTCTGATTATCCATTTTAACAGGAGTCATATTTTTAAAGTAGGAATTTGATTTGTTTACTTCTCCAACGGAAACTTCAACATATAAGGGTGTTAAAAATTAAATTTTTTCATCTCTAAAAGTCAAAATTTTGTTAGATAAAATATTAAGAGATCAATTTCTATCGTAAGTTGTTATCAAAAGATCGTTTTGAAAAAAAAAAAGAAAAAAAAAAGACCATCAGTGACGAAAATTTATAAATGTCCCTAATAAATGCACTTTTAAGAACAAAATAATTTTGTGCAAAAAATAATTACTTTTTGGATGAAAATTTTGGTCCCAAAAAGACCGTAATTCATATCTAAATATCCAATTTCATCACTAAAAATGCGTCAATGACATTTTTGTCAACTAAGATATTTCATTTTTTAAAAAAAAAAATTATCCCTAAATTGTATGTCTAGACTGTGATGTCCCGGGTCTTGGACTTGACTTGAACGTGCCTTTCGAACCTACCTTTTTCTTGTTCAATACCTTGATGGTTTGTGTCGCGTTGATGTTTGAGAGTTCGGACTTGTTTAATCCACTTAACGTTAGACCGATTTAAATATTTTGAGTTTTGGGCGTAGGGACGAAACTGAGGAGACCAGGATCACCTCCAGAAGTTCGAGCCAAGTTGGGTGGAACCGCACGTGTAGGGGCTTAGGCCGTACGTGCGAATTGGGGGCCACATGGAGGAAGGGCCGCACATGTGGGGTTGGGCTGGGTTGAAGTTTTGGTTCTGCTTTAATTGCACGTGCGGTGGGAAATTCCGCACATGTGGGAAGGGCTCCGCACGCGCTGCCAGGCGCGTGAAATTGCCTCGATTTTCGTGCTTTTAAGCCATTTATTGATCATTGGCCCCTCTTTCTCTCATTTCAGAATATATATATATATATATCTACAATCTTTTCTCTCATCACTCTCTCCCCAAACCTTCAAAACTTTACATTTCCTTTTGATCCCATGAATCCATGGGGATTTTGGTACTAGTTCCTTGTACCAAAATGACAAGCATACCAATGGCTTCGTTTTGAAAGGTAGAGATCGAATTTCGGCAAAGTTGATTTTTGGCTTTTCTCCTTTTCTCCCTTTGAGGTAGGGATTTCTTTGATCTTTTTCAATACCTCGTCTATAGATAGACATGTGGTAGGTTTATTGCATAAAAACCATGTTCGTTATGGATTTTTCAAAAATCATGAAAGGGGATCTAAGATTTGATAATTGAGTTTGAGATTTGTGAAATTGATTGTTGTTTGGGTTAATTGGGGAGTGGTTTAACATGTTTATGTTGAGAAAGAGGTAAAGCCCTAATGTTTGTAATAATGCCTAATAGGTAAAAAAGGTTGAAATTGTGAAATAATCATGTTATGAATTAAGGAATTTGATTAATGATTTGGTAATTAATTTGAGATTAAATTGGGTCTCATGATTTTAGCATTAATTTTGTGTTGGGTTGATTATAGTTGAGTATAACGAATGGGTAGTTGTTAATTGCTTAAAATGAGATTAGAATAATTGGGTTACATTTTTGTTGAGTCGAAATTGAGTGGATTATGGCTTTGTTATCCATGGATTGGGTTTTTGGTTAAATGAAGGAAATGAGGTTTTTTTTTTTTTTTTTGAAAATATAGTTGGTGTATTGTGAATTGGGAATTGTGGAAATTGATTTTGGAAAGAAGAGGTAATTATAACTCTTTTGCAAATTGAGAAAGAACTTTAGGTAGAAGTTGAAAACCTTTGAATATTATTGTTGTTGTTGGACATAATGCCTCATAAGAATTGGATAATTGTATTACGTGTATTTAATATATATTGTTTAGAGGTTTTGTCATTGGTCATCGATGGAGGATGACACTGTGATGTTGAAATGATTACGTGTATGTAGTACACTCGAGTTATTTATGCTTGTTGTACAAAGTGATGGGTGGAAATTTTTCTCGCGCTGAAAATATGAGGTACCAGCACATTTCAGCTAGCGTTTGGAGAACTTGGCCGCGCTAAGAATAAAAGGTACCAGTACCTTCTAGTTAGCACCTGGAAAACTTGGCAGAGGTACCATTACCTTACAACCGGTGTCTGAAAAATTGGCATTTTGTTATGAAAAGATATATCGTTGGCTTACTGTACTTAAAGCAGGTAAAGTAGAGTGGTTTATTATTATTGTTTCAGTGTGATTGTGATATGTCATGTGTTATGATGATTGTGGTTCTAGGAGACCAAGTTGTCTTAAAAGTTAAGTAGGTAGTGGTTGGGTGTGTGTTGTTTTCATCTCTTGAGTTAAATGGTTATGTGTACACGTGGGTGCATCAAATTGATTGTTGATAGTATTTTCCTTAACCTTGGGTTTAAGGCATGGAAATGTGATGAATGTATTTATGCATTGAGGTTGTAAAAAACAAGGAAAAGAAAATCGGATCTTTGTGATTTGTTTCAAAGGCAATGCAATTATTATGTAATACTTTGTTAAAGATGGAAAATACGGTTATTATGTGATATTTTGTTAAAGATGGGAAAATGAGAAGTAAATGTGAACTGGTTGTGTTGTTGAATAAATCAGATGATTTTGAGAAAAGTATCTATGTATGTATACTTTGGTTATAAACCGTCACAATATGTATATGATATAATGTGAAACATTCATGATTATGGCTATTTGTATGTTGTTATTGTTTAGGATCATGTTGGAATCCCTACTAGACTTTATGTTCATCTCACGTTGCTAATTCTTTTCGGGTGATGTTAAGAAGTGCTAGAGATCGAGGATCATTCTTAGTTGTTGGCCACGGGGACTTTTTATTTGTGGGCGGAATGCCATTATTGTAAAAGAGTTAAACCCTTTCTTTTACTTTTAAAGATGTAAGCCTACGGACAATTTATTTAGTTATACTCCTGTTGCATTCATTTTGTATTCGGACGAAATAATCTTTATTTACTCTTTCTCGTTGATGTAAACAATTTCCACATGTTATCTCTGAAATTGAATTAATTTAATGATTTCAGTAATGGCTTCGGAGTAATAAAAAGTGGGGCATTACAACTTGGTATTAAAGCGAGCTGGGTTTGAATACCTTGGACTCGTGGGAAGTAGTTTTTACCACAAAAGGTTTACTATGCTTGGTGAGGACGTTGCATATAGTTAGGATAAGTGTTAGGACTTATATGTTACATTTATGAGAGCATGGGATTAAGCTTCTTGAATAGCACTTGTAGCCGGTGAACTTACTTTGAGGTCCTATTGGAGACATGCCTGATCAACGTGGTTTCTAATAGGAATTCCTTGAGAGTTCCGGGATGAGTGGCTATCTTTGTGGACTTGATTCGATTATGTGTTTAGATGTTTAATTGTTTATATGCAATGGAAATTGTATGTTTTGGGGGCTAAGTGTGTCTCGTAGCTTAGCGGTGGCGAGTGTGTGCCTCGGGAAGGCTGTTGCAATGTGCACTAAGTTTGATTTTGTTTTTTAGGTTTTATAGGATGTCTACACAAGGGAATAGAGGATGGATGGGTAATAGGAGTGCCGGTAGGGCCACGACGGTTCCTTTAGCACCTGTTGTTACAGCATTGGCTGTCAGCAAAGAAGTTGCACGCGAGATTGTGAGAGCTGTGCAAGATGCTCTAGCTCTCAATGAGGGGGATAACGGGCGTACCCTCAAACTTACTAAGGAGTTTCTTCTCTCCAATCCATCGGAGTTTTGGGGGGAGACAAAACCGTTAGAGGCGGAGGGTTGGTTGGAACAGATTACAAAAACTCTTGATATGCTTAGAGTCGAGGACGAGGGGTTGAGGATTTCTTTGGTGGGTTTCCAATTGAAAGGAGATGCAAATTATTGATGAAAGTATGCTAAGAACACTGTAGATGCCACTTGGATTGCTTTTACTGAGGTTTTTTTGGCCAAGTACTTTCCTCTTTCTTCTTGGAAAAGGTTGAGGGAACAGTTTATTGAGTTGCGCTAGGATGCTATTCCTTTGGCTCAGTTTGAGATGAGGTTCACTAGTTTGTCGAGGTTTGCTCCAGAGTTGGTGGCAACAGAGGAGCGTTGTTGTTATGAGTTTGAGAGGTCATTACGTGATGATATCCAGGAGAATGTGGTTGGATCTATGTGGAAGAATTATTATGCTTTAGTAGATGCAGCGACCCACGTGGTGGCCATAGTTAGAAGTGTTGGTCAGGTCAAGAAGGAGGCCACTTCGGTAACTCCTACAGTTTATAAGCACTATAGGCTCAATAAGAAGCGGAGGTGAGCGCATGCTTACTCCCAGACTTAGTCCTTATCCTCGTCGAGGGTTTTGGACTCGTTCATTGGGAGACCTAATGAGGTTCGGGCTTCAGGCCAGACTCCGAGTTGAGAGACTGTTGTTTGTGGTCAGCTAGGCTATGTTAGATGTTTTTGCTCTTTACGTGTAAGTTCTTCGGGTGTTTCAGAACCTAGTCGGACTCTATCTCATCAATCTAGTCAGGGATAGGCTTTGGGAGCTTCACGTGGGTCGACTTTTCAACCAACGCAGTAGTATCACCCTTGAAAGGGACTTTTGTTTTAGAGACCGATGATATTATATGTGAACCCCCTTGTTATTGATCAGTGTACTGTGGGATGTTGAGGCACCGTGGTTATGTGTTGTATATGTATATATACTGTTGTTTATTTACCCTCTTATGTTGGGATGTGTAGTGAATCTTGAACTCTTTTTATGTGTATGTAATGAAAAGTTGTTAATGGGATTGATGATCCTAGTGTTGTTGTATATCAAATGTTGAATTATGAGATGGTCATGTGATGGCCTTTAATCCTTGTTCAGTTTGAAATTTGTTTGTGGAGAATGAGAAATCCGTGAAATTTTTGTGATTAGTGTGGTGGTATTATAAGAGCCAAATTATAAGGCTTTGAATGTGTTGAGTCTATGGAAATGTGAAACCTTAGAGTTTTGTGAAATTGGTGAAAGTTATGTGGGAATGTATAAGGGAGTGTAAGATTCGTATCTTGGCATAGTGAGAATGGTACTTGTGTGTGTTGCTTAGTGTCTTGAGTTGTTGATTAGTGAGTTCATTGTGGTCCTATCGATCGTGAATAGGGACAGTGTTATGCCATGGTTAGTTATGAGTTGGTATTTATGTGTGTGTGAAATGAGTTTGTTGTGTTATTAGATGGGTGGAGTTTTGAGTGGGAAGAGAATTTCATGGGTAGATGCTCGAAGTATTTCCTAGAATGATGAATGGTTTGTGTTCTCAAGTAATGAGTGTAGCATTGGTAAGAATTGTCTCGTGTGACCGGGATCGTGTGATCGCTGTTGACCTATTCAATCTTGTGCTGAGATATAATGATGTGTTTGCCATCTAGGCGTACGAGTAGTAATTCCTTTGGGAGCAATAGTGGTGTAGTCTATTTTGAGGAATCCGAGGAGATTCTAGAAATGTGTGGAATAGTGTTTGTAACCCTGTCTCTGAGTAAACAGGACAGGAGAAGAATGTAGATGTTTAAGTGCTGGGGGCAAAAATTCTTGGGTAATTTTTTTTTTTTTTTTTGGTATATTAGTCAGTTGATCAGTATTGCAAAACCTTAACGAATGGATGTTTATTCTTAAATTAGTGTTTAGGTGTTTTATTGGACATTTTTTCTTTTTTATTTGGCCTAAAATAAATGAGTAATGGTTCGTAATCTAGGAAATTCTATTTTGGAGTGTGTACTATATACCTTATAGTTACGACTTTTGAGATCTTTGGTTATGACCTATTAAGGTGTAAGATACGATTTGATTATGATTTGATTATACACATTGTGGTGTTAGTTATAATTTATTATGATATTGGCCATGACATCATTTTGGTTATGATCTAAAAGTTCTTTAGTTATACCTTATATGACTTTTAGTTATAACTTATTTTTTTTAGTTATGATTAAGATTGCGTTATGATATTTGTGGTGAATTACAATCATAATCATAATCATGATCAAATACAACATATAATTAATACAAATAAAATCCTAAGGTAGGAAAAAATACTAATAAGTCTTATTTTGCTTTTAAGATGACTATTGAGTCTTATCAAGTTTTAATATGGACAGGTCAGTCCTATTATTCTAATGAGTTATGAAAAATAATACTATGACAAATATATATATTTGTCAATGTATGAAATAGTTGATGAATCTTATACTTATGAAAACTCATTTAATTTCAATAATTAAAAATATTTTATTATAAAAAATTATATAAAATAATTATTTACGACATTTTTCGTTCATATTTTAATGAGAAAATAAAATTAAAGTAAAATATACAATTATGAATAATTGATTTTTTTTTAACCATTTATAAATTTAAATATAAAATAGGACTTATTTTTTAATATTGAAATTTGATATAACTCAATAGTAATTTTCAAAACAAAATAAAACTTAATTAGTATTTTTTTGATTGTGATTTATGATTTTTTTTAATACAATATCATAATTTTTACAATTAAAAATATACTTTTACTTGGATTAAAATATTTATGAAATTATTGTTCATATTAAATGAGGGATAAAAATGGGATAAGATATCTCATTATGGAATAATGAACTTTTTTGAGAATATTTTATAACAAATAGGACTTAATTGTTTATATTGAAACTTAATAGAATTCAATAGTTGCAAAAGGATGAAATATTGGCACAAACCCAATCAATTAAGTGATCGGCTCAAAAGAAAGGGAGGGCTCAAATGAGCTTTTTAATGAGACCATTAGAAGTGACTGGCAGCATGCTGGCATGTGGCTATGAGCGTGAAAAACAATCATACATAAAGATATCATTCTAGAAGAAAGATCTATAGAGCGAAAGAGGAGCATCAAATTAAGTTTCATCCAACGGTGGAAATATTAGACAGCAAATGCAGGAGTATAAGTCAAGCCTATTAGACAGTAAGTCTGTTCGATCAACCTAATCCAACGAATACAATTCTCAGTAAGTTGGCCACTAACATCTGATATAATCTAAGATGTCCATAATCCAACGATCAAGGGCAAAAGCAACTTGGCCACTTGTCCGACCAAAGTCACATACAAGCAGAACCCTCAAATCAAGTATTGATCCAACGGATGATATTTAAGTTAAGAAATTACAAAGGGCGAAGCAGGTAAAGCATAGAGGACAGACCGAAGGTAATCTAAGAATCCTCTTTTAAATACAAATCATCTGTTAATGGCTAAATTCTATTTTGATTTGACCGTCAGAAGATCCGCCCAACCAATCCTGGTCGGAGGTAATCATTGATGTTTTGATTTCTCTCAAACGAAGTGACACGTCATTTTGCTTTCCCTGTGAAGATATTTTCACCTTCCACGATAGTAATCTTAAGAGCAAAAATATAAAAGCCAAAAACTATAAACTGGTCAGGTATCTTAAACTTCTCAATAAACAAAACTTAACAATTTTAACTTTACTTCTCAATGAACAAAACTTAACAACAACCTTATTATTATTTTGCAACCATGGTTTGAGTGGTAGTTAAGTGTTGTTTTTGTTTTTGGTTGTTGTAGTTGAATGTTGAATGGTAGACTCACATATTGTAAATTGTAGCATCAAAGTTTTATAAGTGTGCTACATCTATGAATAGGTTGGTTTTTTAAGAAGGGACAATTACACTGCCATGGCATTAGTGAAAATTAATTATAAATAAATGAAAAATTTTATAATTTTAATTATTAAAATTTATAATTTTTTTCACCTTTTGGTAATTACTTTTCCCTGACGTCATTATTTCTCGTCTTAAGAATGTCTAATTTGTTTTTGCTTTCCAAAAATGATTAGCATGTCACTATACTTCAAATCAATTTCATTTCACAAACATTCGTTCCTGTTGAAAGTCCTACTTTAATGATATTATTGACAAAAAGACCACACACCTTTCTTTAAATTGCGTCAAACATTATTTGATTTGGTTTTAAATAAATTGTAAATTTCTTTACAATAATTTAAAACTAATTTGCTAAAATAAAATGAATTTTTATTTTTTTAATAGGATTTATTTTTGTATCCTTTTCGAACTAGTTTAATATTTCTTTTGTCAGATTAATTTTTGTATTTGAAAAAAATAAATTCTAAAATCTAAACCAACAGGTCGGATTTGCTAACTAAACTAAGGGTGTTTATGAGTTGGTTTAGTTCGATTTGACATTAAATTTAGAACCAATTCAATTATAGTCGGTTCTAAGTTTTGGAACCCAAAATCAAACCAATCATGCACTAGAACCAACCCAACCCAATGTAGCTCAGGTCCAATGTAGCTCGGATTGGTTTGGGTTAAAACTACTGTTTCACTATATTAAAAATAAATTAATCAATTGATTATAAATAATTAAAATAAATAGGTTTTTAAAATTTAAACATAACACAAACAAAGAACAAAATAATGTTTAATGCAAGCCAATAGAAATAAAATCCAAATCAAGCTTAAATATAACCAATACAAATTAAATCTATTAATACAACCAATACAAATTAAATCAAATATGAAATTCAATTCAAACTTCTAGTACTTCTTTCGTTTACCTAACAATTATTGTATGTGAAATTTATTTGGTACAATCAAGTTAATTATAATCTATATATATATATATATATATATATATATATATATATTAAAGAAAATGGGGTTTCCAATAAGAAGCCTTGTGAGAGTTTCAAAACTTCAACCTAATTATGTTAATTTTTTTTATATATTTTTTACTAATTAAAATTTTTTCTATTGGTTAACCAACTATAAAAAATAAAAAAAAAATAAAAAACTCTAATTATCTTTTAAATTTGAATTTGAAAATTCAAAAATCCAACTAATATGGAAAATCATAAACCTATCCCATATATTTTCCTCCCTTTTAACCTTTCCAAATAATGTCGATCAAAAACATAAAATAAAATTACAAAATATCAAATTTTAAAAACCCTAAATAACATATAGCAATTCAACGTGAGAGGCATTTTAGAAGGCAAAATCGTACACAATTAAGCAATTTAATGCAACATGTATTTTAGAAGAAGTTAGTATTATACATATTCATATATTTGTCTCTTTTTATTACTGAGGATTGGTACAAATATTTACATTTAAATGAATGTTTGAATATCTCTCCGTTTCGTATTCTCTACGAGTCTTTTGTCTTGAGTATCTATACGTAATGTTGAACGTATAAATGAATCTATATTTAATGTATTTTAAAAAAAAAATATATATATATATATATATATATATATATATGTGATGTTAAATATATGTGCATATGTATAAATGTATATATTTTGTATGTATGTATATGTGTTGATTATGTATAATTTATTATAACCTTTATTCATTCCCTTTTTTTTTTGGTAAATAAATATATTCATACATTTGCTTTTAAATCGTTATTCAATTTATTTTGATTGATTGATTGATCCTTCATACATTACTAATTCACAAAATTTGTTCTTGAAATCCTTCTTAACTGTCTTGATTTTAAGTTAATCTTTTCTCCAAATGTTTATCATTCAAAATATATAAAATATATCACTCAAAATCTCAAATTTCATATGAAAAAATTTTGTGGTGCGGGAGATGAGGATTTTTAAAATCCTGGCATAATTAGATGCACCATGCCAACTTTATATAGGATTGACTAATCTATATGTCTATATATTAAGCAAAGTGGATTTTTCATTAGTTTCAAAGTGTTAATCTAAATTTCTTAATTTTTAAAAAATTTATAGACACTAAAAAATACGCATGGCACATAAATATTAGTCTATCTAATCATATCTATGATTTTAGAATTTAAAAATCTTAATATAGAAAAGTCACCAAAAAAAAAAAATAGCCATATCCAACTCATATTTAATTTGAAATTTAAAATCTTTGAAAAGAAATTTCAAATATAACTTTAGTCTTATATGATTTCAAAATTTAAAAATATTTACTTCAAAATTTTATATTTTTATTTTTAAAAACTGAACAAAACATGTGGTGTTATTAAAAAAAGCTAATAACTTTTTAGGCGTCAAAAAACTTATAGAATATTTATTAATTAAAAAAATCCGCATGGTACATGTGAACATAAATTAAAAAATATATGTATAGTGTAAATTTTTATGCCATATAAGAAAATACATGTCGTGTTTAAAAACATAACTATTGTGGGAGCCGAATAAATAGAAGAGTTGGAAGATGCGTATTCCAGAAATTAGATACTATCCGGCTTCATATTGCGTGACTAGGACGTCGAATACATTAGGAAAGCCGAATAGACGGAGGTCAGTGCCTCTGAATGAATAAAAGGGGAATGGGATAAAAGTAGACTCAGGCCCTGAGGCCCAAAAAGCAAGTATAAATACAAGAACCATAGATTTAGAAAGGTATGTAAGAATCATTTCACTAAATTTGAGAAACAAGCTGTTCTGAGTGTCTGAACTAACTTGTCCGTCGGAGTGCTAATTCCGGCACCCCCGACCGGAGTGTTTGTGTCTTTTCAGTAGGAATGGCAACGGGGCAGGGCGGGGCCGGGGATCACACTCCCCGTCCCCGATCCCCGATGATACAAATTTCTCCGTCCCCGGCCCCGATCCCCGACGGGAAGCCTATCACCACCCCCGCCCCCGTCCCCCAAAGGGGATCGGGTTTCCCCGACCCCGATAATTCCCCGACTAAAATTAAAAAAAAAAAAACAACAACAACAGCAGCAACATAAACATCCAACAACAACAGATCTGAGCAGAGACTCATCAACAACAAAAACAATCATCAACAGATCTAAATAGATCATTTTATTCCTATATTTATAAAAATATAAAAAATAAAAATAAAAATAAAAAATAATTGTAAAAAATGATCTAAATAGATCATTTTATCCCTATATTCATCAAATGTAAAAAAATTATCCCTATATTCATCAAATGTAAAAAAATAAAAATAAAAAAATCTAATAAATCTTTTTCTTCATCTTCATTAGAGGCTCAGATGGTTGAATGATGCGACAGAAGCGAGAGGCAGATTGGAGGGACGACGACAACGATCTGAGCTTAGACGGAATGGAGGGACGACGGTGATCGGAGGGAGGCAGAGAGATCGCCGTGAGGCAGGTCGGAGGGAGGGAGAGAGATCGGCGTGAGGCAGATCGGACGGAGACAGTGATGGTGGTCGGGGTGAGGCAGTGAGGTCGGAAGGAGGGATGGAGATCGGAGGGAGGCGAGGGTTTTTGACTCAGAATATTTGTTAGTGTACTGTTTGTTTACATCTTCATTAGGAAACATATATATATATATATATATATATATATATATAGGAGGGTTATATCTGTAATTTCCTATCGGGGAAACGGGGACGGGGGACGGGGACGGGGACGGGGCCGGGGCGGGTCTGGGGCTGGGGAAGGTATCACCGTCCCCGGCCCGAAAGTAATCGGGGATTTATTTTTTAATACCATCCCCGACTCGTGGGGAGTTTTTTTCGGGAAAAAACCATTCCATTCGGGGTCGGGGGGTCGGGTCCCCGTCTGGGCGGTTTCAAATTGCCATCCCTACTTTTCAGGTGACTAGCTGAGGATCACTAGCGTCTCCCAGAATCTGAAAAGTATTTTCAAAACCACTTCTCCACAACTATGTATTTTAACCATATCTAACCCTTCTATTTCAAAAAAAAAAAAAAATTAAAAATGTGTGGCATAAGATATATATATGGCATAAAACTGATGGTCGATCTAATTTTTTAATTTATTAGATGGAAAATTAAAAATAAAATTTTAACCATATCTAAATGCATCTAATTTGAGATTTAAAAGAACAGTCAAAATAAAATTTATTTATTTGTAATTTAAAATTATTTTAATAAAAACTATGAATGAAATTCTTAGTTATATATAATTAGACAAAGTTTAACATAGAATAAACTAAAACTAAAAAGTTTATAAAACAAAATGTATTTTTATTTTATCATAAATATATATATATATATATTTTAATTTATTCTATTTTTTTTATCTTTACCAATTAAATTATGGCATTTATTTCTCATTGTGAGCTTAGAATATACAATTAATGACATAACAATTGCAACATATATTCTAATAAAATATTTAAAATTTAATTTATTCTAAATTATTTTCTGTATATTTTAAATAAATTTTATGTTATAATTTAATTTTAAAATTATTTTTAAATATTTGTTTAGTCTATGCATTGCACGGGGTTCATATGTTAGTAAACAAATTAAGTAAAAACATGTCAATATAAATAAAAGTGTAATATATATATATATAGGTTCAGTACTCAAGTTGATTCGATTTAGGTAAGATCTAAACTAAGAATCATTCCAATTTTATTAGTTTGATGATTTGAAAATCCATAATCAAACTAATGTACTCAAAAATCAAATTAACCGAGTCCAAAGAGGTTGATTTTATTAAACTCTTTGGTTTACTGAATAATTTGATCATTTATTGGCTACGTTTGTTTGGCATATTATGTTGAATAAAATTGTTAGTGAGAGGATTGTTAGTAAAAAGATTGTTAATATGTGAATTGTTAGTGAGGTGATTAAGTAAAAGTGTGTTTATTTTGATGATAGTATGAGATATTTTTAGCGATTAGACTGTTAAATTATTTTTATATAAAATAAATAAAAAATTATTTCTATATAAAAAAAACTAAAACAAATATTAAAATAACAGGTGCACTTAATAAAAAAAATAATTTTTTTTAATATAAAATAGACTCAATCCATTCATTATTTTTCTAATCCTACTCAAAACCAGCCAAGCTAATTCCCTTCCTAAACCTATCACACTGTTAATCGCTTCTCCCAAATCATTTACCAAACAAGGTGTGGATGGAACTCACACCCACGATACTCCAATCCGACCCCTAACTTGCTATTGTTGGGCTAGCGAGCCTGGCTTTATAAATGTTTATAAGTGTTTTGTCGGTTTGTGTTTTTTTTTATTTTATTTTTTAAACATCAATTTTTTAGTGTAAAAACCCATGAGATGTAGAAAGATTTGAAGTTATATAAAATAAAAGAAAAAAAAAATTAAAAAGAAAAAAAAAGCCAGAAAATGTAGTTCCCAACCAAGCTTAAGGTAGTGTTTGATTTATTAGAATGGAGTGGAATATAATGATCATTTCATTAGAATAAAATTATATTCTATTATTTTGGATCACATCATCTTTCTATTTTTCTATACATCGTTTCATAAAAAATAAAAAAATAAACTTATTTAAATCATCACAAACAAATTACAAAGTGGCACTTAATTAGAATGGATTGTAAAAGGAGAAAGGATCGTAAAAGGTTTGTAATACATGGCTAAAGCAGCACTTATTAAATAACGGGCGCTGATTGAGGGCCCGAGGCTTCGGGGCTCGAATGCCCCGAAATGCCATTTTAGGTAAAAAAAAAAAAAAAAAAAAAAAGGAAAAAAGAAAGAAAAAAAAAACAGTTTCCAAAAATGGAAATTAGGGGTATTAGGGCCAACTTTTTTAGGGCCACCAATCATTTTCCTTAAATAACTTATCCCAAAACACTTATTACAAAGCAACGCTTATTAAATAACTTATTCTAAAAAGACTTGTAATTCATCGTTACATGTCCAATTTTGTTGTTAAAAATATAATAATAGTATTTTTAGTGACAAAAGTATTTTGTCTCTAAAAAGTAATTTTATCTCTAAATTTTTATCTCTAAAACCTTAATTTATTGCCGTGATCATTTCAATAAAACTCTCAAATTCAGTATCGAAATATATACCTAAATTATCATATTTAAATTGAAGCCACTTTAATTCATTGAATGATTACTTTCAAATCCTTTCTTACCGTTTGATGCTATTATACATATATAGTTTTTACACAAAAAAATAAAAATAAGCAAATTGATTGATCCGATATTGTGTCAAACACTAAATGATTAATGTTATGAATTTATTCTAATATTGGCCAATTAGTATTCAAGACGAATGTCGATTTTAAGTCAACATACAATTTAAGTAGGTTATTTATTTTTCTTCTTTCATTTTCTTTGTTTCTTTGTTTCTTTTTAAAAGAACATCATGACAATCATGGGTTACATTATTGGTTTGGCCCACTAGTCCCAAAGATCAATATTTGAAGCTGTAAAGTTTTCTATAATTCATTGGAAATCATAGTACCAAGGTGATCACAAAACCATGGACTTTGTCGAGATTAGAAATGTATCATGTTTCTAGTCACATGTGTTGATGTGGCAACTGTGATAATATTATGAAGTTAATTTTATCAGAATCTCTAGTCTTGCTTTGATTTTTAGAATTTGTTTTTAGATTTTTTTTTTTAAAAAAAAAGTTAGTTTTGTAAATTAAAAAAAAAGTACTTTTTATTTTTATATATTTTTATTTTTTTTTGACGGGTAGAAATAATTTTAAAAAATATATGTTTGATATTTATTTTTGTAAAACTAATTTCTATTTTTTCAAAAACAAATATTCAGAAAATCAAACCAAGCGGGGCCTCTGTTTTTTATTAGGAGGTTATGTGATTGAATTTTTTCATATATGTGGGGGTTTTATTATCAATATATATGTTTATATATATATATATATATATATAAAGTAAATTATACTGACTTCTTCTGAAATTTAATGAAAATATAACCAGTTTCATAATTTTGACATAAACCTTTCTTTGAATATGAAGATACAAAAATAAACATCATAAAATATACATTTTAGTATTAAAAAATGACATCATTTTTTTAAATCTACATGATTAATAAATTATTAATAAAAATGAGACTTATGTGAATTAAAATCTTGACAAAATTCAATGTAATTATGTTAAACTTATGAGACTAATTATACATTTTTTTTTTAAATTTCGAAAGAGATTGGTGTAATTTATCTCCAAAAAAAAAAAGGACAAAATTACAAAAACAAATTTATAACAAAATAAACTATGAGTTTGCAATTTTGTTAATTAAAACCTTAACTTTTGATTTATTTTCGATATAAACCATCTATCTATTTCTGTTAAGTAAAACCGACAAGAAAATAATATTTTAGTCATCAAACTGAATGTATGTATACATAAAATGTCAAAAATACTATTTTTATTAAATTTAATAATTAAAATATCTATTTTTTGGTTAGTTTTAGTTAACTCAAATAGACAAATGGTTTAGATTGAAAATAAATTAAAATATCAAAATTTAAATTGACAAATTAAAAAATTTAAGGTCTATTTTATTACAAATGTCAAACCTTAAGATTTTTTTATATAATTTTTCAAAAAAAGAAAAAAAAAATTGTGTATCACTGCATGTTTATCATTTTTTATGTCATATTTATATTGAACATCAAAACTAGATGCGTAACCCTTTAAATCAATACAATCATAACACATAAAATAATAAACAATTCCATTCATTATCATCCCTCTCTACAACATTTTTTTAGTTTAGTGACATTTAAAAGTGTCACAAAACTATTCTTCTAATGACATTTTTTTGGTCTTGTGGCATTTTGAACAAGTGCAACTTCTATCGGTGCCACGGTAGATACGAGTGTCACGGTAGATACTTGCAAGTGCCACTGCACCATCATGGCTGAAAACCTTCAATGACATTGTCACGGTAGATATTATTTGTGGCACTATCAAGCGTCATTAAAAAAAGAGTTAGTGACACCTGTAAGTGTCATTACACCATCAACACTAAAATCTTTCAGTGACACTTTAATGTCATGGTAGGCCCTATTCGTGACGCTATCAAGTGCCATTCGTGACGATAATTCGTTGTAGAACAATTTAATCCGCTCTTGCGGAGACTCGAACCGCCAACCTTTCGCACCATAAACCTTATACACCACACTCTTCCCACTACACCTCTATAGCACCACATGATTATATATGCAACATATATTATTTATATAGTACATACATCCATATTAATATAAAAGTATATGTATAAACATAATTATTTTATTGAACACAATTTATGTAAAATAAACTATTTACTACCAAAATAAAAAAAAGACCACTTTGGGCGACTAAAAATATTTTTTAGTCGCCAATTCTTTACTTTTGGCTACTAATTATTTTTTAGTTGCTAAAAAACTTAACTTTTGTCAACCAAAATTAGATTTGGTCGCCGAAGATGCACTTTCAGCTGCCAAAATTTTGGTCACCAAAAAATTTTATTCCCACCTTAGGATTTTAGTTCTCCCGCGCTAAAAATGACCACTTTTGGTGACTAAACTTATTTTTTAGTCGCCAATTGTAGACTTTTGGCTACTAAAATTTTTTTTGGCACCAAAAAGCTTTACTTTTGGCTACTAAAATTTTTTTAGTCGGTAAAACCCATATAATCAGCGACCAAACTTATTTTTAGTCGCCAATTGTAGACCTTTGGCAATTAAATTTTTTAGTCGCAAAAAAGCTTTACTTTGGGCTACTAAAAATTTTTTAGTCACTAAAACCCATATAATCAGCGACCAAACTTAATTTTAGTCGCCAATTATAGACTTTTACTAAAATTATTTAGTCGCCAAAAAGTTTTACTTTTGGCAACTAATGCTGTTTTGGTCGCTGAAAGCTATACTTTTAGCGACCAAATTTTTTTGGTCAGGAAATTTAGTCGCCAAATATGTTTTTTCCTGTAGTGTATATTGAGTTTAATTCATTTATTTTTAATCATTTACTGCATTTTAAAAATTTAGAGAATATATTGGCATTTTTTGTTTTTTCAAAAATGTCATTATAAGCTTGGAAAGTTTTTGGCTTAGTGGCATTTCTCAAAATATTATAAAATATTTGTTTATGACACTTTTCACCTAAGTGCCATAAAAAGTAATTTACACCTTCCTAGTGTCTTGACATTTTTTAAAAAATGCCATTGTAAATATTCATAAAAATTTTTTGTAGTGACATTTTTATTGTAGTGAAGTGACACTTTTTTTAATTGAAATGCCACTAGAGCCTTATATGCTTGTGGTTCTATGACATTTTTCTAAAAAATGCCACCAAATATTCTTTTTGTGACATTTTTTAAGAACATGCCACTAGTATGGTGTCACTAAAATATGTTTTTGTTGTAGTATTGTGACACTTATTCATTGAAATGTCACTAGAGCCTTTAATGTTTGTCATTTTGTGGCATTTTTCAAAACCGTGCCACTAAATATCATTTTTGTGTCATTTTCTAAAAATATGCCATTAGTGTAGTGCCACTAAAGTATGTTTTTGTTGTAGTTTTGTGACATTTGTTCATTGAAATGTCACTAGAGCCTTTTATGTTTGTCGTTTTGTGGCATTTTTCAAAAACGTGCCACTAAATATCATTTTTTGTGACATTTTCTAAAAATATGCCACTAGTGTAGTACCACTAAAGTATGTTTTTGTTGTAGTGCCTTTCACATTAACCATAATGGTTGTTGAATTAATAATTTTTTTAAAATGTTACGATTTAATGAGTTTTATTTTTAAAATTTGTTACGTTATTGAGTGGTGTTTTAAAAAATTGGTAAAAAGTTGATTTTTAGTCGTTTTTAGCCAAAAAAACTAGCTTCTTAGGTAGTGATTTGGGTAAAAAAAAACTAATTTTTTTGACTAAAAAAAGTCAAAAGTTAACTTTTTACCAAAGCAAGTTTTTTGCTAGCTTTTTTGTAAACTAATTATGCATTGGATACAAATATTAAAACTTTAAGTATAACTTTTCTCACTCTCACCTCCAACAAAACAACTTAATATGTTCAAGTTCAGAATCATGAAGGTTGTGTTTTAAATTTTTGTTTTTGTTTTGTTTTATTTTTTATTTTTATACATAACCCAATTTTTAAGAAACATTAAAAACTTGCTTTCAAATTTCTTATTTTCTTTTTTGCATAAAAATAAAAATAATATGATAAGCTTTTCTAACTTTCTATTATTTTTGTTTCAGAAAAGTACAACCAAATAAACTAGCATTTTTTTTTTTGGAAAAAAAAAAAAAAATTGGAGCGCAATATATTTAAATTTAATCATAAGTCTAAGAGAAAAAAGTTTTATTGTTAAAAAAAAAGGGGGGTATTACACTTTATACTCTTAAACTATTGTCAAATTGTCTATTTAGTCCTTGAAATATTGATTGAATCTATTTAGTCCCTAAAGTATATGAATCAAAATCTATAGTTCGATTGTGTCTACTAGATCCGTAAAGTATATAAATCAAAGTCTATTTAGTTCCTAAAAATATTACAAAAATAAAATATATACTCATACATGTTATAAATTAGTAACAGACCCTTTCCAATTAAGATTTTATTACAGAAAAATCTTTAAAATTTTTATTTTGTCTTTAAAAGATATTTTATTTTGTTATATGTTTAAAATAACATTAACGTCAGATTTTTCTATCTTGCCAATAAATTATATGAATATTAGATATACTGAAGAAGTAGAATTAGATAATTGAAATAATAAAATTTCTCTACAAATAGCAATAGAGCAAAATAATATATTAATTAAGTAATAAAAAGAACTTAATGAAAAACTTAAAAACAATCAATTAGAAATTATAAATGCAATGTGACATATTAGGTCTCGTTTGGAAATATGTCATTTTAGTAATTTTTTGACTTTTTACAAAAAGATGTGCAAAAAAGTTGAGAAAGTGATGTGATAATTTATAGTGACTTTTTGACTTTTTCACTAAAATGTATGGTTGACAAACAAAGCCTAATACTAGATAAAAGCAAGTATGTATCCATTGCAAAAGATAAGTAATAAAATATTATAGATAATTATTTTTATCCTTATAAAGGAAATTCAATACATAAATTGATACTTACTTTTCAAAGATAGAACAAAAATTTAAAGTTTTTTTTGAAATAAAATTTTAACTAGATAGGATATTTACTAATTTATAGTATTTATGCAAAAAGTCTAGTTGCACAGACGATTGAAGACAGATCTGAACACAAAAATTGTGCATCTGGTCGTCCGACTGGATAATCTCTCAGACAATTGGCCAGAGCTTGTCAACCGATTATCATGGTGTCTTTCAGTTGTTCGGACGAAAGTTCAATTGATCGTCTAGTAAAAGAGTTTTTATGTTTGATTTTGTGCTTAGTTCTCTATATACGTAATATTATTAATATTCATAAGTTTATATTTTATTTTTCCTTTAAAGAGTTTTAAAAAAAAAATCATAAGTTGAGAAAAAGTTTCCCCAAGTACATTTTTGTCTGAATAAGAACAGTGTCCTACAAATATATTTTAAAAGATTCACGCCACGAATTTTTATATAGTTTCATCTATTTTTTTATTTTTATTTTTTTTGTCATTGATTCTTTTTTATTTTTTTTGGTAAACGTCATTGTTTTAACTTGCAAGGCAACTCAAATCAGATCCAAATTTTCAGTTGATGTGATCGAGTTGTATTTAGTGTAAAAACAAAATTTTGGTAGCATGTTTTTCAATTATACTGGTCAGCTTGTCTCCTGTTGAATTTCTTTCCCCCTTTTTTTTTTTTTCCGTGTTTTAATTTTTAACAATTGATAAGAGACATAATTGTAAATAATGGTATGGAGAGATCTGTCGGTATTGTTAGGGGTTATAAACAAACAAAAAAACTCAAACAATTAATTATTTAAGTTTGGTTCGGTAATTTTAACGAATTTTAAAATTTGTTTAAATTTGATTTATTAAATTTTTGAGCCGATTTTAAACGAATTTTTATTGAACGAGTTCAAGTTGTTTGATATTTTATATTATTTTAGGTTTACTAGCCGAGCCAAACGAGCAATTGACTGTTCAAATTTGGATTGAAAACCTTAATGAACTTTAACGCCGTGTTAAGTTGGGAGATTTTGAAAGGGATTTAGAAAGAGAAACAAAAAAAAGTAAGTAAAATATTAATAAAATATATTTATATTTCACTTAGTTTCACACTTATTTTTTTTTCCTTTTTCAAATTCTTTTCTTAAATCTCTCAATCAAACACAGCATAAAATGTATTTAAATTTAACTTATTTATTTAACAAATTAAACTTGAATGAATTTTTAATAAGCCAAACACGAGTTAAGCGCAAACTGTTTGGTTGTATCGGTCAGTAATTCATGCAAAAAACGAGTTTTTTTATCAGTTGAACCAATTGTATTGACTATTAATCAGTTATAGACCAATAGATATTGGAAACGGTCAATACATACGTGGTTTTTGGTTTTTTACAAAAAAAAGTTTAATTAATAATTAAGTAATTATATACTCACAATTAAAAAATTGCATACCATATGGTGTGGTTTTAGAGTTTTTAAAAATAGTTTTTGAGTTCTCAATTAGTATTTTTTTAAAAATATTTTAATCAAAAATTTACATTTTAGATTTACTTAATCTAGATACATACAAATTCATAAAAAAAATCTTTTAAAAATTCCCTAAATATAAAAAAATACAAAAAATAATACATTTTTTGAATTTTTTTATATTTAATAAATTCTATTTAAATTCCTTACGTATATTTTATTTTTTAAGTACATTTAAATTAGATGTATCTATATAAAAAAAATACTTAGAATAATAAAATACAAAAAATAAAAAATTTAAAAACTTCAAAACCAAACTATACAACCCAAGTGTTATGCATATTGTAGGAGGAGAGTTTCTATTGTTTCTGCTGGTAGGGTCTTGGTTGGGGTAATTTGCTTTGGCTGGTAGTGCTGAAATGCTTTGTTGGTTGTTTTGTATTTCCTTTCTTTAGTTTGTTTGTTTGTTTCTTATTGGTTTCTCACCAATCTTGGGTTAGTGCTTGCATTTGATTGTGTTTCTTTTGCGGTGCCAACCTAATTGGAATCGTTAAGGTTAGCTATGATGCTTGGTGCACTCTCTCGCTTTGTTGATGTAATTTATGCATGTCTTGCTTTTTACATTAATAAAAATTTTTTGCTGTTCAAAAAACAAAAAACCCAAGTGTTGCAAAACTGCGAGTATGATCTCGTGTTTCTGCAAATTAAATATACAATCAGATACACTTATCCAAGAAAGCATTTCAATCTATCAAATAAATAAACAAACATATCAAGATCAACAATAAATATTCAGCTGCCGTGCTCATTTTGAATTGGTCTTTTCTTTTTTTCTTTTTGTTTTTTTTTTTTTTGTTTTTTTTTTTTAACATAGAAGTCAACCAAACATATGTACCATGATTTTTAAATTGTGGTAGACCTATCAAACTCAAGGTGTAAGGTTTATAATTTAGAATTTAGGGTACTTAGGGCTTTTTGAGAAGAGCTAAAGATGTCAAAAATCAGCCTTTAATTTATTTTCAGTTATATTATATTTTATATTTTTTTACATATTTTTTTAAAAAATGTCAAAAAAACTCAGAAAATTAACTTTTAACCATCTTTATAAAATAGGCCTTAATGATGTATCGAGAATTGAGTATTTCACTTGTCAATTTTTGTAAAGAGATACATGTCAAGTGTCAGCGAATATTATTTTATTCGATTATTTATAATTTGTGTATTTTGATTCTCTCACTATTAAAAATTAAAATGCATCACTTTCATCTCTTCAAAGGGAGAAAATAATTAAAGGGTTAAACTATATATAGATTCATAAATGAGAGAGATAAATTGATATTTGTAAATAATTTAGGAGGTCTTAATATAATTAACTTTTTTTTAATCATTGGCTAAAAAAACGAGTTCATAGCTGTCAAACTGACCATAACAAATGGAAATTCCACAAATCAATTATAAATCAATATAAATCGAACTGAATGAAACATACGTAATTTTTATTTAGGAAAATTTACCCATAAGTCCTAGTTTTTGAAACGTTGAACCATTTAGTCCTAAAAGTTTTCTTATGCTCCATTTAGTCCCATTTTTACATCAACATGATGTGAATGATGTAAATGATCTGATGTTTCATTCTATAATTTCAAAATTTATTGAAATCTGATGAACATTAGATGTTTTTCATCCTATATTTTCAAACATTATTGAAATTCGATGAACATTAGATGTTTGAAATCCAATGTTTGTAACATGACTCTGATGTTATTAACATTGTATCTGATGTTATTAACATTGTAATGGGACCTTTCAGTCTATAAGAAAACTTTTAGGACTAAACAGTGCATAAGTTATTAATTTGGGATTTATTAGTACATCCCCTTTTATTTAAACCCATATATCAAGATATATCAATTTTGGAAAAACAAAACTCCGGTACGTATGTTGAATATGATAGATAACGACCAGTCTTTAAAATTTGGATTAATTATAGTTAGCACCGTTGAACTTTCATTATTATCTCAATTTGAATGCTTCGTTTTTAAATGTGATAGTTAATATATTACATTTTAAATCAACTTGCAATATTATTTTTTCATCTATTTATTGTTAATGAGACTAACAAAAATTAAAATTGAATAGACCAAATTAGAGTTTTAGCTAAAGTGTAATGATTAAAGTGAAATTTTGATAAAAATGTAAGACACTAACGAGACGAAAAAAATGTCAAGTTTAGATCACATGACAATTTTTGTCAACTTTATTAACGGTAGATTGACAAAAAAATGACATTGTTATCTAACTTGAAACATAAAAGAGTAATTGTCTCAATTAAAAGTGAAGATATTAAAGTAAAATTACAATAAACAAGTTTCGTCAATCTATTAATAATAAATTGACGAAATAATGACATTGTAATTTTATTTAAATAAAATATAAAAACCTGATTGTCATAATCAAAAGTAAAGATAACTACAAAAAAAAATAAAAAATATATATATGAAAATTATAATAAATAGGCAGAGGTGCTATATGTAACTAACCCTTAAAATTTTGGTGGTTGCTATGCATCTATAATATAAAATCTGAACGACCCAGAAAATCTTGGAGCATATATGCACAAAACAAAATGCATTTGGACTATTGATCCTAGGCTTCTGACAAAGTAAAGGTAGGTATGGCATTATGCAAAAAAAAATTCATTGGGGCTATTGCTACTAGGCTTCTGACAAAGTAAAGGTGGTATGGCATTATGTTATTATATAAATTAAATTATAGATAACTTAGTTTATGGTTTGTATTTCGAAATTCTCTGACAGAATCTCAAAAATAAAAATTGCTCTGACGTCGGTGCATTGTATATATTTCATTATTTGGCAAAAAAATAATGATTCATCTCATTAAAAAATATCACCATTAATAACATTAATGCATTAAAAAAGTAAAAAAAAATAAAAAAAATACAATTCTAAAATCAAAACATCACATCATTAATAGCGGGACCCACTGCCACCTAACTAGTGGGAGCACTAATTAATACTCCCAAGCATTTTTCTTTCGCAAAATAAGTGCGAATAGGGGGGGACTACACTAGAGTAGGAGGGGTCATGGCACCCTAAAGTGCTGTACAAACCCTCGATAGGCGTCTTTTGAAAACACACTAAAAAATTTTTTTTTAAAAAAAGTTAATTTTTCAACTTTTTTTTAATTAAAAAAATTAATTTTTTATTCAAAAGAACCTAATTTTTTATCAAAAAAATAACTAAAAAAGTCAATTTTTTTTATTAACTTTTCAAAACACCACGTATTAAAAATTATTTAGTGTAATTTATTTGAATTAGTTATACTTTTTTTTATTTCCAAATAATAATTTTTTTAAAGGAATTTAATTTTTTTAATAGTACAATTATTATATTTTAAAAATATTAATTTTTCAAAATAACTTTTAATAGTATATTTTTTTTAAAATATCAATTGTCATAATTATACTTTGGTTAAATTACAATTGTACCTCCTAAGGTTTGCTTAAAATATGAATTGTCCTTGTGGTTTGGAAAATTACAAATACCTCTCTGTTAGAAATCTTTGTTTAACAGAATTAATTGAAAAAGTTTGGTTTGTATTTCTGAAAAATTTTTGGGAAATTTTCTCTACAAATAAGTTTTTAAAAGTAATCAAACCAAACAAATTTTTTCAAAAAAATTTCTCAAAACTTGTAAACCAAACAAGTTTTCCAAACAAATCTCTCTCTCACACACATCAAATCAATCACTTTTTCCAAAACTCTCTCTCAAAATAATTTTCCAAAACATTTTTTGAAAAAAATCAAACCAAACAACTTTTCGTACTTTTTATCTCTAGCCTCTGTTTGGCAAGTGAGGTTGGAGGCTTTTTTGGCTATTTTAGCCACAAAAAACAAAATAGGCTATTTTAGCCATAACAAACAAAACATCACATCCAACCCATAATCATTACATTCTTCTCTCACAAAAAAACTCAAAAAATCCAAAAAGCCAAAAAGCCCTTCCCAAACCAAGCTTTTAAGCCCAGGCTAAAATAGCCAAAAAAGCCAAAAAGCCAAAAAGCCAACCCACTTCCCAAACCAAGCCTAAAACACATCTCTCAAACACAAACCAAACATACCCTAAAATTTCTAACTGTTTACCAATACAATAATAAAATTATTTGAATTATTAATTGAAATAAAATTTTAACATTATTAAATACTGTTAATTAACTTGATGAATTATTAATAAAAGGACCTATTTGTTATGAAATTAGAAACCTTAGGGGGCATAATGTAATGTAATTTCTAGAACTACAAGGGATAATTTCTAATTTAAGTAAACCTCAGAGGGTATGTTTGTAATTTACCCTTATACTTTTTGTGTTATTAATGAATTTAAAAGAATGGTAAAATAGAAAATTCATATTATTTTATTATTTATTTTTGAAAAGAGACTAATATTTTGGGACAATGAAAAATAGAATAAGAGATTAATATTTTGGAACGAAGGGAGTAATTTTTTTTTCAAAAAATTGTATTAAACTGTTTAGTATAATTTTTGCTTACAGATTATTTGACAGAAATAACTTAAATAAACTAAAAAAAAATATTATCTAGA
Source organism: Camellia sinensis (assembly GCF_055761805.1). Taxonomy (NCBI): domain Eukaryota; kingdom Viridiplantae; phylum Streptophyta; class Magnoliopsida; order Ericales; family Theaceae; genus Camellia; species Camellia sinensis. Next base: position 183,364,517 of record NC_138962.1, read on the forward strand.
AGTTGGAGGCATGGTGCTTTTGATTTTTGTTTTCTGATCATAAATAAGTTAAGTAAATTGAAAAAAAATAATTATTTAGAAGTTGGAGGCAAGATGATTTTAATTTTTATTTTCTGATTATCAATTTTTAAATAAACTGAATCAAATCAACATGTTGCATCCTGTACGTAACTCCTAAGCAATTTTCAAAATTGTTAATAATGTGGTTTAATTTTGATAATATCTGAAATATTATGCAATAAATTGTGATTTTTTAATATACATATTTTATATTATTTGACACAAATATTATCTGTTAAAATATATGTTGTATAATATATTTGATATAAATATTATTTAAATCAAAATTATTGTGCAAAATCTGATTTTACAAAAATATTTTAAAAAATTTACTATTCACGTTTTGAAAAATACGGTTAGTCACTATTCATCTTTTGATAAATTTGATATTGATTGGTTATATTCTTTTGACAAATGTGATATTGTTGAGTTGTTTTCTTTTGACAAAATTTGACCTCCTCACATGAGATACTTGGTTATTTTTATTAGAATGTTTCTAAAATCTTTTCAATAATTACAAAGATTTTAAAAGGGATATATATTTTCATATCTAATATACACTACAAGAAAAAGGCTTATATAACACGGAGCTTTTTGCGACGGCACTTATCTCGTCACAACAAATGGTCTTTTGCAACGGTAGTTTACAACGTCGCCAATAAGTAGCTCTTGCGATGGTAGTACCCCGTCGCGAATGAGCATACAAGAAAATGTATATTAAATACGGAAGTATTTGCGACGCCTTGTGTACCGTTGCACCAAAAAAAAAAAAATTGAGATGGGAAAAATTTGTTGTCGCAAATAATGGACAAATTGTTACGGCAATTGTCCATTGCAAACAAACTCTTATTAAAATTGCGTCATTTTACTTGTTAGATTTATCATTTGTGACGGTTCAAATATGCCGTCGCAAAAAGTTATGTTAAATTTCGGATGTCTCGCTCCTTCAGCCCATTCACGCTTGTTTTCCCCAAAATCCCTAAAACCTTTGAAGCAACCAAAACCCTTGAAACAAAATTCTACCAGCGTATGCTTTCTCTCTCATTCAGCAAAATTCCACCGGTGTATACCCAAAACCCTTTAGCCCATCTCGCGACTGCCCCGACAGTGAACGGTTAATGCCGAGTAGGAGTAACGATGGCTGGCAGCAGTCAGTCTCAATCACATTTCTCTCACTCACTCAACGAGTGACGACGCTTGTATGTTCTCTCTCTCTCTCTCTCTCTCTCTCTCTCACTCATTCATTTCCATTGCATCAATCGTCCTTTCCTTTTCCATTTTCTTTCCAATTCTTCGCATTTCCCCAGTTTCGCATCCTTCATTAGTTTCCTTTTCCATTCGAATCACATATTTTCTCAGCCACCAAACACATACTTCATTTAGACTTATACACCCTTCTCTTTCTCTTTGTTCCGTTTCATTCCATCATTTATTTTTATTTTTTTAATTTTCTTTTTTGGATTTGTCAGTATCATTGAAATTGTTTATGTACATGTTCTATAACCACATGCAAAACCCATTGTCTTTCATATATATATATATTCAATTAACACCATTCATTACAACAATATTCTTCTCTACATCGAGATTGCTCTTTTTGAATTGAATTGAATTGAAGTGGGTTTGGGGATTAAGTTGGGTTTTTGTGCGTGGATTGGCAATGAAGCTCTTGGTATGCGTAATCGAAGTGGGAAATATATCCTGTTCAGTTAATGCTATTTTATTAGGGTTAATTTTTTCAATTAACAAAAAGATGTAGATCTACTTTATAACAGTAACTTTGGACTTCTATATGGTTCAATAGTGAAATATTATGGATGTAACTACGCTAGTGTTCTCAGCAATTTAGTTTTTTTACTAATAGGTTAGAGTTCCTATTCGCTCGTTAGTAACCCTTGTTAGGAGAGTGCTGATGGTGGATGGATCCATGACTCAAGCTTTATTTCCTTTCATGACTGCCATGCAACAAGAGATAATTTGTTCGGAACTTCCAATTTTGCATTTGTACTGCTTGGAACTCCTCAGTGCTATCATAAAGGGTGTACGCAAGTGAAAATAACATAGACCAACACTGAATTATCTATGATGATTGTTACTTGATTAAATTTTGACAAAGGCAATTACTGAAATATTTTGTGAGAAATGTTGCATAACTTTTTATATTTTACAATTTATGGTGTGCTACTGTTAAAGATATTTGTTATTTTTAAAATTGTTAGAGGTGTCTTTTTCATTATACCAGAAAGTTACGTAAATCAAACCTCATTTTATGACTTTGTTAGACTTTTACTTTTCACCTTAGTGGAATCTATGCTTATACTAACATATTTTGGGCATAATTTTGGTTAATTTATCTGAATCATTAAATACTTTAGGTGCCGTTTGGTAACACTTACTGTGTGAGTGATTTTCTGATCACACTGCCCGTTTAGTAATCAGCTAGAGAGCACCGGCAGAATAGATGGCTTCAGCTAACCTGTAACAGAAAGAGAAGGCTCCGGCGGTGGTTCTTCCACCCGGAGGCACTCCGACGATCAAGTCAGTATATCTTTCAAAGATATTCAAGTGCTAAACTTACTACTCAAAGCATAAAATTGCGTACCTTAGACCCACGGGGGTGTCTCTCTTTTATAGTTTACTCAATCCTAGTCCCACTAGAAGCCTGACTTCTATGGACTCCAATTCAGTTCTTACTTTGGACTCCTCAAGAGATAAAGATAAACTCCCTAAGAGATTTATCCTCATCTTGACTAAGTCTCATCCTCATTCTAGGACTCTTGTCCCTTATCCGTTTATCTCAAATTCCGATTTCTTCGGAGATAACCTCGGTATAATGACTAGGACACGTGGCACCTCGGCTGATACATCGGCGCCACATTGCCACGTGTTGGTACTCAGAAAATATATCCCCACAACTGCCCCCTAAGTTCTATTACCTCAACATTTTGAGGTGATGGAACCTATATCGGTATTTCCTTCTGTACATTGGCTCAAGAACTCCTCAGCCAAGATCATTCATTTCAGGCCGACATGTTTTCTTCAGAGAACAAGAATTCCAGTGAATTCTTTCACGTGTGTGAGCTGTCACATATCATTTACTCAACCGTTTCATTCACGCGTCTCCACCTTATTGGACCGTGCCTATGACGCGCTTGCAAGCCGTTTTGCGTCTGTGTGCGCCGTCTGACGTATGCGTTGTCCCAGGCGCATTCAATGCTCCGTTTTGCCGCCATTTCAAATTTTTGACAAAACTTTTCCCCCTTTATTTATTTTTCACTTTTGTATTCGATTTCTCTTCGCTTTTTCTCTCTCTAACTTTTCTCTTTTTGAGTCCGCCATTATTCAAGCTTTTTTGCTCTGAAACTTATTCCATCCACCTCTTCCGGCGTGTTTTGCATCATTTTGTTGCATTCACGACCGTCATCTGATTTCGGCAATCTTTACATCGGCTTCATATTTTATGGTAAGCAATCTATTTCTTCTTATTCCAGTTTCTTGAGTTTTTCTGGAATTTCTTGTTTACTATTGCCTTGCTCAAACAATTAATTTGTGAATCATACATCTGAATGCGTTGATTTCGCTTTTTGCTTATGCCTTAAATACATGTACTATTCATAGTTTTCTTGCACGTCTTGCCACTGTTCTTGGCCTTCAACCCTTGGTATTCTTCATGTTCTTGATAGTCTATCTCTGTTCTTGATTCTGAAACTCCGCTTTTGTTTTCTGTTTTTTGTGTTTTTTCCAGATTTGTGCCTTTGATCTTCATCTCCATAGTTTTAGGTTTGGGATTTGTCTGTAGAAACCACATTTTAGGAAAAACTGAAACATCCTTTACAAATTTCTGCACCGGTTCAAACCTAGGTTTTTTGCCGAGGTCTTATTAATCCTCTTAAAACATTTTTTCTCTGAAATCCAACCCTTCTAATTCAGGCCGATATCATGGGTATGTGGAGACATAGGGTAGATACCCACAGATGATTCGATGCCCTTTCCCATTGTAGCTTTCACTGAGTGCGGACTCCTGCTCCCACTCAACATCTTTTTTCGTGAGATTCTTCATTATTATAAGTTGAACCCCATGGAACTAGCAATTAATTCCTATCGAGTAATCAATGGTATTATAGCCTTAGCTAAACAGGAAAATGCTAGGATCACCCTAGCCGATATCCAGTACTGCTATACCATGTGTGCCCTTAATTTGAAAGAAAAAGGCTACATTTATTACCTTAAGCCGAGGTCTACAGAATTTAAAATCGTAGCCGACCTCCCAGACTCCAACTAGGGGGTTGGAGATGACTATTTCATTACCTCGGGAAATTGGGAGTTTGCTCCAGATGAGGACATCTATCTCTACCCTCTTCCTCGATCAGTTTTAGAGGGTAAGGGTAAGAGCTCAGTATTCAGCTTTGCCTGTTTTCTTTCAAAGTCTTAAATACTTTGTCTTTTTTTGACGTCTGTTCTTCTTGCAGCTATTCGTAAGCCATCGAAAATTTTTTGCCAATCTTTTGTTCCCAACAAGGATTTGAAGAAACTTCTGGACTTGCCAGTCCATAAAAGAAAAGCGCCCGTGCTTCTCAATTTTATTCCAACATATAAGTCAACTTTGCCCGACATTCCTAAAAGAAAAAAGAAAAGCCTTTCTCCACCCTCTGCTACAACTCCATTGACTGCATCTACATCACGAACAGATCAAGGATCAACATCCAATCCAGTTGATCAGCCATCAACTTTGGCTCCATACCTGGTCCCAATATCATAACGAAAATGTCGGTGACGACTTGTCCTTACTGCCGAGATGGGCCGCCCAAAACCAGTTACAAAAGACCTCTTAGCCAGCATTCCATCATCTGTTGATGATCAACCAGCACAAACCCAACCTCCACCGAAGCTGAAAAGAGTAAAGAAGGCTCAACCAAAGGCTAAGATAGCTCAAGTTGAATCCGAAGACACCTTGCCGATCTCAAAGTTGGCTGCGAGTGATAAATCTCTACCTTCTGCTGGGAAGAGGCGCTCTGAGTCTTAACTACCGGAATCCCAAAATCCAAAAAAGCCAAGGTCTTCTTCTGCAACAACCTCAGGATCAAAAAAACCTGATGCCCCCTAGGCCCCCTCAATTACTCTGGAAGACAAGCCTGTTATGGCAAGTGACAGTGCCGAGGATATTAATGTCGGCGTTGTGCTCAGTACTGCTCTGTTGTTACCAGGCGATTTGGAGCGAAACGCCCAGTACAGTGAGTATGAGAATTACGCTCTAATGCTTCAGCACTCCGTTCAGGTAGATGTCTTCTATTTGGTAATTTTCTTCTTTCTTTTTATTTCGTAATTTGAATAGTTTCTAATACCTCTATTTTCTTTCAGGCCATCTAGCATGCCCACTCTTTCTCAATGCAGTCTTTTGAGAATCGGAAGAGGCTTGTCGAGATGAAGAGGGAGTTCTCTTCCCTCTAAAAGACCAACAAAGGTCTTCAATCAAAGATGAAAAAACTGGAGGACCAAGCCGAGGCTGCAATCAAAGCTCAGACCAATGCTGAAGAGAAGGCTGAGGCTGCTGAGGCTATCAGGAAAGTGGCTGAGTCTCAGAAGAGAGAGGTCAAGGAAAAAATGGTGCAAGTCGAAAACGAGCTTCAGGAGGCACTGGCCACCAAAGAAGCCGAAATAAAAGACGCCGACGAGAAGGCGTATGCCCAAGGCATGGCTGACGTTACAGATGCCTACGAACAACAAGTGAAGGAGGCATGCAACAAGGGTTTCACCCTTGGTTGGATGTCCCTTCTAAAGAAACTTAATGTCCAAGAGGACTCACCACTGAGGAAAGCTGATGTCATCTCTCTTCCATTCCCTCCAGCTCAACCTCCAAGTCAAGATGTCGGCGAATCTGAGTCTGAGGATGGTGATGAGGAAGAGGATGAGGCTTTGGTAAGAAAATCCAAAGATGCTGGTGGGGCCAAGTCCCCTCTTCAAAATGAGCAAGTCCTAGACTTAACTCAGGATGAAGAAAGCGATGAGGTTAACAAAGATGCTGCTTATGTGAAGGAATCAGCCGATGGCATCTTTGCTGATAAGAACCTTGATGACACTCTTGCAGAAATTGACGCCGAGGTTGCGCCGGATAAGGCTGTTGAGATGTCTTCTCAACAATTATCTGATCTTCAAATTCAACCAACTGGTGGAGAGAAGTCTTAGCTTCATGTTTTTCTTTTGCTTAGTTGTATTTTGTTTCTTCTTTATCTTTTGGAACAATATAAGCCTTTTGTATGGCCGATGTGCCCTTTTCTTGATGAATGCTAATGCAACTTTTCTTTTCCAAGTGCTTGTACTCTTGTCTTCTCTTCATTGCTTCTGCATGATTCTATACTTAGAATATTCTACATGTCTTTCACACACTTTTCCTTCTTTGTACAATCTTCTCGGGGTGACACACCTCGGATAGACAAACTTCTTGTAAACTTTTAACAAGTGTTGAACATCATACTGGTTTAACTTAACTTGTAAATTGTCCACAAATTTCAACAAGTGTTGAACAATGACTTTGGTTTAGCTTCAACTTGTAAATTGCTACAAATTTCAACAAGTGAAAATAAACAATAATCTCGGTTTAACTTCAACTTGTAAATTTCTACAAACTTTAACAAGTGAAGATAAACAATAATCTCGGCTTAACTTCAACTTGTAAATTGCTACAAATTTCAACAAGCGTTAAGCATTACTTCGGTTTAACTTCAACTTGTAAATTGCTACAAATTTCAACAAGTGAAGATAAACAATAATCTCGGCTTAACTTCAACTTGTAAATTGCTACAAATTTCAACAAGTATTAAGCATTACTTCGGTTTAACTTCAACTTGTAAATTGCTACAAATTTCAACAAGTGAAGATAAATAATAATCTTGGCTTAACTTCAACTTGTAAATTGCTACAAATTTCAACAAGCGTTAAGCATTACTTCGGTTTAACTTCAACTTGTAAATTGCTACAAATTTCAACAAGTGAAGATAAACAATTTTGTTTTCTCTCTGCCCCCAATGTGAACTTGAGTTCCACTTGGGTTCTCATTATTTAGAAACAACATTATGCATCTTTTATCAATTCACAAGTCTTGGAGAATTCTACTAAGATTTTATTGATGACGTTGACATAAATAACAAGGAACATCTAATGATAGAAAAATTTCAAATTACAAGTGTTCCAAGGTCTTGGCAATGCTTTGCCCTCATTATCTTCAAGCCGGTATGCTCCATTGCCCAATACCAAAGTAATTCTGTAGGTTTCTTCCCAGTTTGGGCCAAGCTTGCCCTCTTTGGGATCCTTCTTGTTGCCAACAACTTTTCTTAGGACTAGGTCGCCGACATGGAAATCCCTTGCATTGACCTTCTTATTGTAAGATCTAGCAAGCTGCTGCTGGTATGCTGCGAGCTGAATTGCAGCTTTCTCCATTCTTTCTTCTAAGAGATCCAGATCTCGGGCTAGAAGTATATCATTAGTCCCATTTTCTACTCCCTGGGTTCGGATCCCTGGGATGCCGATCTCCAGTGGGATGACAGCTTCTGTGCCGTAAGCCATGGCAAAGGGTGTTTTCCCTATTGATCTTCTCGGCGTAGTCCGATATGCCCAGAGTACATTGGGCAACTCGTCTACCCACTTTCCTTTTGCTGCCTGCAGCTTCTTCTTTATCCCATCCAAAATTATTTTGTTGGATGCTTCTGCTTGCCCATTGCTTTGGGGAAAACTTGGTGTTGAAAAGTAATTCTTTATCTTGAATTTCGCACAGAAGTTCTTGATGAGTTTGCTGTCAAACTGCGTTCCGTTGTCGGCAACTATTGCTCTTGGAATGCCAAATCTGGTGATGATGTTTCTCCATATGAAGTTCTTGACGTCCACATCTCGGATTTTGGCATAAGGTTCTACTTCTATCCACTTCGTGAAGTAATCTGTTGCTACCAACAAGTACTTCCTTTGCCCAGTTGCTTAGGGCAACTGCCCAACGAGATCCATGCCCCATTGGGCAAATGGCTATGGACTGGATACAGGGTTCAGGTCAGCAGCTGGCTGGTGTATCAAAGGTGCGAACCTTTGGCATTGTTCACACTTCTTCACGTAGGCTTCTGTATCTTTTTGCATGTATGGCCACCAATACCCCTAGGTAATGGCCCTATGAGCTAGTGATCTGCCCCCAGTCTGGCTTCTATAGATCCCTTCATGAATTTCATATAGAAAATCTTCAACCTGCAAAGGGTGTACGCACCTTAAAAGGGGTCCAGTGAAGGACCTTCTGTAGAGATGTCCGTTTGCTGTCAGATTGAATCTTGCCGACTTCAATCTGACCTTGTGTGCTTCCTTATGCTCTTCTGGCAGCTTTCCCTCTTTTACGAATGTAACAATTGCATCCATCTAGCTTGGTCCCAAGTCCACACACATTGCTTCTTGTTCTGTGATCGGTGGTTCTATGCTCGGGCCTGATAAATAGTCAATCATTATTGTCCTTGTTTTTCCAGTTTGTATTGAACTTGCCAAGTTGGCCAATACGTCGGCGTGGCTGTTATCATCTCGGCTAACTTGAAGAAGTCGGCAGTTGTGAAACAAGGCTGCCAGCCTGACGACTTCCTTTGCGTATGCCGACATTCTCTCATCTCGAGTTGCAAACTCTCCTGTTGTCTGATTCACTATAAGTTGTGAATCACAAAAAATTATTACCTTATCTGCTTCTGCTGCCACTGTCAGCTTTAGTCCTGCAATCAATGCTTTGTATTCTGCCTCATTGTTCGAGGCCTTGAACCCTAATCGAATAGACTGTTCCAATATCTCCCCAACAGAAGATATTAACACTACTCCTGCCCCTGCTCCTTGCCGGTTTGAGCTCCCATCGACAAACAGTCGAAAGGAGTCGTTGATGTAAATGCTGCAGGGTTTGAGTTTTTCCTTTCTTTGTTCTTTTGCCTTTGGCTGGGCTTCTCATTGTTTTCTTGGACATCGTTCATCTTGGCTCAACGGAGCCCGATGTTCGATGGATTCTGGCATGAATTCGGCTACGAAGTTGGCCAAAACTTGGCCTTTAATTGCTGTTCTTGGCCTGAACTCCAGGTCGTACTGGCCCAAGGTCACTGCCCATCTTGCTATTCTTCCAGTTAAGTCTCCTTGTTGTAACAAGGACTTCAGTGGGTGCTCTGTTAGCACTATAATCTTGTGCACTTGAAAGTAATGGTTCAGCTTCTTTGAAGCCATTACTAAGGCTAGCATTAATTTCTCTAGTGGTAGGTACCTTGTTTCTGCATCGGCCAAGGTTTTGCTTACATAATAAACAGCATTTGCTTCCCTTTTTCCTCTCGGATTAGCACTGCACTTACTGCGTGTTCTGAAAATACTAAATACAAAAACAGTTCTTCCCCAGGTTCAGGTGTTGAGAGGACTGGAGCCGTGGTCAGATATTTCTTTAGGTCGGCCAAAGCGGCCTCACATTCCTCAGTCCATAGAAAGTCCGTGGCCTTTTTCACCAGGTTGAATAAAGGTTTACATTTATCTGAGCTTCTGCTGATGAATCTGTTTAGGGCTGCGGCCCTTCCAGTTCAGTTAGTATCTGTACCTGTTTTGCCGACGTCGGGCTCTTCAACTCTAGGATGGCCTTGATCTGATCTGGGCTGGCCTTGATGCCCCTTTTAGTTACCAGGTATCCTAAAAATTTACCAGATTCAACTCCAAATGCACACTTCGATGCATTGAGTCGGAGCCGATATGTTTTAAGGATTTCAAAGACTGCTTTTAGATCGGTGAGATGACACTCAGGCTCTTTGGTCTTAATGACCATGTCGTCGATGTAGACTTCTACTGTTTGGCCAATCAGGTGTTTGAACATTTTGGTTACCAGCCTTTGGTAAGTTGCTCATGCGTTTTTCAACCCGAAAGGCATTACTCTGTAACAGTACAGGCCTTTTGGGGTGATGAATGCAGTTTTTTCTTCGTCTGGGGGGTATATGGAGATTTGGTGGTACCCCCTGCAGGCGTCTAGAAAACTCATTCTTCCATGCCCTGAAGTGGCATCTACTAGCTGGTCAATTTTGGACAGGGGAAAGCTGTCTTTGGGACAGGCTTTGTTGAGGCTGGTAAAGTCTACGCAGACCCTCCATTTACCGTTTTTCTTCTTTACCGCCACTGTATTGGATAACCATGTTAGGTAGTGTACTTCTCTAATGGCCTTGGCCTCCAGAAGTCTGTCTACTTCTTGTTCTACTGCTTCGACGTGTATCAACGTCGGTCTTCTGGCTCACTGAATTACAGGTTTGGCCGACCTGTCAACATTCAGTTTGTGGCAAGTGACCTCGGGGTCAATGCCAGGCATTTCGTAAGGTGTCCAAGCGAACACCTCAATATTTGCTCTAAAAAAAGTTTCCAACTCTTTTTCCTCTTCTTCGGCTAAGCCCGAGCTGAGAAGAAAGAAGCGTTCTTCATCCCCATCCTGGACTAGGATTTTCTTTAGTTCCTCTTCGCTCTTCTCAGTTGGTTCTTTGCCGACGTCTTCTAGGACTTCCACGTCCTCATCTTCAATTTCTGCCTTCTCTGGCTCTCGCACACTGCAGGTAGATTTCATTGCTGCCATAGAGCAATTCTTCGCCTATAGCTGATCGCCTCTAACTTCCTCTATCCCATGCTCTGTTGGGAATCACAATAGTTGATACAATGTTGAGGAAACTGCCCCCATTGCATGCAACCATGGCCTTCCCAAGATGATGTTGTAAGGGGAGGGTGTGTCGACGATGGTGAATTCTGTCTTGATTTTTTTGGTGCCAGCCTGCACCTCCAAGCTTGTTGCGCCCAGTGGCCACGTTGGCGTTCCATTGAAGCCGACCATCGGGCCATTGGACTGCTCCAAGTAATCAGGATGAAGGCCCAGCTCCTTGTAATATCTAACATATATGATGTCGCAAGAGCTGCCTTGATCAATTAGGATGCGTTTCACTTGGCACTCCCCAACCTGGAGGGATACTACCATGGCATCATTATGTGGATGCTGGACCATCTCTAGGCCGGCTTCAGTAAAGCTATCGTTGGTCCCTGGTATTCTTCAGGCCGAGGTCTTTTATGTCCGACCTGGTTCACGTGCTGTAGGTGTTTTACCTTCTGGGTCTCCCCTCGTATGTCGTTTTCGTTCACCTTTAAGTGAATTACATTAAACACCCGTGGTCCTCCTGCCTGTGGTTACTGTGCTGGGAGAGGCGGAGCTGCTGGTGCTTGAGGCAATCTTGCCTGTTCTTCCCTTGTCCTGGCCTCATCGACAAGGTCCCTCAGATGGCCTTGCCTCACCAAGTCTTCTAAGTGTGCTTTTAGGGCTTTGCAACCCTGAGTTGGGTGCCCTTCTTCATTGTGGTAAGCACAATGCCTACCGACGTTTCTTCTCATAAATTCCCCTGGTGCTCTGAAATAGGGTTGGTTTCGTATTTGATCCAGGACTTTGTGGACCGGGATTCGGAACACAGTTGTCACTGCCTGTTTAGCCCTCAATTCCGTTTTTTGTTTGATCGATCCATTGTTACCTCGGCTTCGCTTCGACGAGCCATTTCCTTTCTCCTGCTTTGTCTCTTTGTTTCCCAACATATCCTCCTCGGCTCTGGCGTACTTCTCGATTCTCGCCATGAGTTCTTCCATGCTTTTTGGCAATGTCTTTGCCAAAAACTTCCGTAGTGGGTAGTCATCTTTCAGGTCGTTCTTGAAAGACACGACCGCCACCTCTTGGTTGCATTTGAGTATTCGAATGAACACCTCGTAGTACCTTTTTGCGTAGGCCCTAAGGCCTTCATCCTTTGTGATTTTTAAAGCCATCAGTGCGTCGACCCTCAAGGGCTGTAGTTTGTTCGTCACAAACCTGGCCACAAACATCTCGGCCAGGCCTTCCCAAGTCTTTACACCTTCCTTCGGTAGTTTATGGAACTAATCTGATGCAATCTCCCCGAAGGATGAGGGGAATACTTTGCAGAGCAACGGCTTGTTTCCACTATATAATGCCATTGAATTCAGGTATAGTCCAACGTGAAAGTTGGGATCTGACTTACCATCATATATTTGGAACCTCGACATACTGAATCTCTTTGTTGCTTCAAATTTGTCTAGTTTCACCGAGAATGGTGTCCTCGGCTTAACCGGGGAAGTTACCTCGGCTTCAGCATTCTGTTGCTTTCTCTTGAGGTAATCTCTCAAGTCTTCTTTACTCCTCCCTGGAGCTCGGCTATCTTTGGACTTCAATCTTTTCGGCACACTACTTTCGGCCTCGTGGTGGGCTCGTTTTGATCTTTCTCCATGGATTGTGTCAAAGCAGAGCGCCTGCCCTTGAACATGCCGATGTTCTTTGGGCTTTGGGTCCTTCGTGTGATACGTCCTTCAGGACTCCTCTCGTCTCGGCTCCTTTCGTCCGACTTCCCTGGAAGGTCGGTGAGAGTGCCTTCCGCTTCTTGTGTGCTGAGGGGCTTCGGGGATTGTTTTCCTTCCTCCCTTCTGTGTATTAGTTGCTGGAATCGGCGTGTCGTGCAGCGGGTACGGTGGCTGCATGACATTGTTTTGCATCATGAAGTTGACGACCGACTGCAGGTCTGCCAACTTGTTTGCCAATTCTTTTACTTCTTCATCCCTTCGCAGGCACCTATCCCTCCATACTTGAAGGTTATCTTCGTTATAGTACTTGCTTTGGTCTGTCTTCTTTGAAGTTTCGCCCTCTTGGCCGACGTCTTTCTCTCCGTGGCCCTGGTCATGAGTTTCTGCATTGTGGTTGTCTCTTTCGATATCAAGGTCGATAGGTCTGCCACTCCCAGCAGGAGTGTCGTCCCCAATCTTTTCCTTCTGTCCATTACTGGCCATCTATTCTTCTACTTTCCCACAGACGGCGCCAAATTGTGTAAGTGATTTTCTGATCACACTGCTCGTTTAGTAATCAGCTAGAAAGCACCGGCAGAATAGATGGCTTTAGCTAACCTGTAACAGAAAGAGAAGGCTCCGGCGGTGGTTCTTCCACCTGGGGACACTCCGATGATCAAGTCAGTATATTTCTCAAAGATATTCAAGTGCTAAACTTACTACTCAAAGCATAAAATTGTGTACCTTAGACCCACGGGGGTGCCTCTATTTTATAGTTAACTTAATCCTAGTCCCACTAGAAGCCTGACTTCTATGGACTCCAATTCAGTACTTACTTTGGACTCCTCAAGAGATAAAGATAAACTCCCTAAGAGATTTATCCTCATCTTGACTAAGTCTCATCCTCATTCTAGGACTCTTGTTCCTTTTCCGTTTATCTCGGATTCCGATATCTTCGGAGATAACCTCAGCAAGGCCGAGATAATCTCGGCATAATGACCAGGACACGTGGCACCTCGGCTGACACATCAGCGTCACCTTGCCACGTGTTGGTACTCAGAAAATATATCTCCACACTTGCGTTTTCAATTTTCTGTTTATATTTATAAAAATTTTAAAAACTCAAATAAAAACTTGTTTGGTAAAATTTTTGATTTATAAATCAGTAGTCTCAGTTTATAAATTTGGCAAAAAAATAAAAATACAAAAAATGTGTTTCCGTTTTGAGTTTTGAGTTTTTTTTTTTTTTTACCACCCAACACTAGCCACCACCCGCCACCACTTTCCACCACCGTCTTCCGCCATCACCACCCACCACCACCTGCCACCACCACTCACCACCTACCAGCCACCACCCGTCACTAACACCCACCTGCCACCCACTCGCCACCACCACCCACCCATCTGCCTGCCACCACCACCCGCCACCTACTTGCCACCACCACTCACCACCCACCTGCCACCACCATCCACCACCTGCCACCACTAGCCACCCACCACCACCAGCCACCTGCTACCCACCCACCACCACCACCCAACACCCACCATCACCACCAGCACCACTACTACCACCAGCACCCACCAACCACCACCACCACCACCATCACCCACCACCCATTCGCCACCCACCTGTCATCACTACCCACCACCACCACCACTACCACCCACTTGCTACCACCTACCGCTCGCCACCGTCACCCACCCACCCACCACCACCACCACCACCTACCCGCCACCACAAGCCATCCGTCACCCACCTGCCACCGCCACCCACTTGCTACCACCCACCACCCGCCACCGTCACCCACCCACCCACCCACCGTCACCACCCACCACCCACCACCCACCCGCCACCACTACCCACCTGCCACCACCCGCCATCCGCCACCCACCTGCCACCACTACCCACTACCCGCCACCCATTCACTACCACCCACCACCCGCTACTGTCACCCACACACCCACCACCCCCACCCACTCGCCACCACCCACCACCACCGTCACCACTTTCCACCACTGTCTTCTGCCGCCACTTGCCATCACTTGCCATTTCTCACTCTTTTTTATATTTTTTAAACATTTTGTCAATTACCAAACGCGTTTGTAATTTATGTTTTTCTAAAAATAAACAAAAATCAGTTTATAAAATTTTTGTAAATATAAACTGAAAACGTAAATGTTACCAAACACACCCTTGGTGTTCTGTATTTTCTATTTTTTCTACCATGTTATGTTATGGTTGCACACTATGTGAATGATCTATTTTTTAGCATGAAACTTGGCACATACGACCGCCTAGACACGAGAGACTTGTAGAAGAAAACGGGACTCGAATCGAATTCCTAGTTTGGGAGTTAGAGCCGGATTTCGGTCTCGGCAAACTAGTTCCTTAAAAAACTTAGAATTCGAGGTGTTGACGCCCCAAAATCACCAAATGGCATCGGATTAGCATGAAACTTGGCACACATGGCCGCCTAGGCATGAGAGACTTGTGGGAGAAGACGGGACTCGAATCGAGTTCCCAGTTTGAGAGTTAGAACCGAATTTCCGTCTCGGCAAACTAGTTCCTTAAGAAACTTAGAATTCGAGGTGTTGACCAAACGGCATTGGAGTAGCACGAAACTTGGCACACATGACCACCTAGGCACGAGAGACTTATGGGAGAAGACGAGACTCTAATCGGGTTTCTGGTTTGGAAGTTAGAGGCGAATTTCGGTCTGGGAAAATTTGTTTACTTAATTATCTTTATAATTGTATATTTTTTAAATTTTAATGTTTTTTGCAATTAACATATTAACACATAATTATATTGTCATTAATTTTTTTTTCTCCAATATTGCCCGAATAAGAGTTTGCTTCTTGTGAAATGCATGCCGATGAAGAATGTGACTAATTTTTGTTTTTGTTACCACGAAGAATGATAAGGAAAACTTTTGTTTTTGGTTTATGTTATTTTGAATTGTGAACAACATTATGTACTTAAACATTATATATGTATTATGCAACATTATGTAGTGGGGTAATTTGTTGATGTTTAGTTATGAATGTAAGAATGTTTTTGTTATGGAGAAATTGTTATTTTTATACATGAATTTTTATATTATTATGCAATTATTGGTTTCTTTTTCAAATTTTCTTTTTATTTAATACAGGTAATTTTAATATTTTTAATAATTTTATTATGTTTTTTTTTTTTGGGTGACGGCACCATACGGTCGCAAAAACATTAGACCTAAAATGTAAATTTTTTGGCGACATAGGCAATGCCGTCACAAAATAGTTTTTGGCAACAAAGGTAATGCCGTCTCAAAAAAAAAACATTTAACGATAGCTTCTTTTGCCGTTTCAAATAAAATTTTTAGCGACGGTAAAAGCATTGTCATCACAAAAGGTTTCATTTTTTACATATTATAGGTGATAGTAAAACGCCGTCGCGAAAGCCAACATTTGTCGTTGCAAAAAAAAGGCAACGGCAGCATGCCGTCACTAAAACTTTTTTGCAACATCCCCTATTGTGACCCCCCCTTTACCGTTGCTAAAAGTTTTTTGAGACGACATTAGGTGTATTAGCGACGGCATTTTGCCATCGTAAAAACTGAAATTTTTGTAGTGATAAATGTTATTAAAGAGATTTCACTATACAAACTATAATATTTTAATAAAAAAATTATTATGCAGTCACTGTGTATCATTTGATTTTATAGCAAAAAGTTTTGAAATATTTGTATAACTATTCATCAAAAGCGACGTTTGGCCAATTGTTTCAAACTCCTTGTGGGCGTGTTCTCGGCGTGTTTTTGAGCTGCAAATCTTCTCCACGTGGTTCAGTCGATGCCTCATGATTTGTTAGGGGAGGGTCCTCTTCCAACGGATATATGTTCAACGGATATATTTTCTATTATATATAAAAGTGTTTTGGTGTGAGAAAAATACGAAGTGAAGAAGTGAAAATTTTGTGATATTGTCAAATATTGTATTGTGTTTCATTGAATTATATTTTTTATGAGAAGATTTATTGAGAGTTTTAGCAAAATCATAAAAAGGTTTTTATCCCTTATTCATATTATTCTTGTAAAAAGAGAGTTTTTGTGAGTGATTTTTTGAGATAAAATCACTTAGGTTATGTGTGATTAGGCACTAGATTCAAAACTAGTTTGGATATTTTTATGAGTGATTTTTGGGATCAAATCACTTGGTGAGATATGACTAGATACCATATTCTAAACTAGTCAGAGTGATCGGGATTGGTCACTTATTACAAAGTTCCAGTAGCACCCGTGAAGCTAATAGTGTATTACTATTTGAAGAATAGTGGAGAAATTTTTGAGGAGGATACTTAGAAAGTGGACGTAGGCCTGACGTGCTAAACCACTATAAATCGCTGTGTTTGATTTGTCTTCCCTTTGCTCATTTTATTTCATTACTCTATTTTATATTATTGAACATATTTATTTATTTATTATTTAGGTTAATTTTTAATTTGATAATTTATTTAAAAATCCAATTCACTCTCCTCTTAGATTGCCTACATAAGATAACAAAAATTGATCCATATTTTGTCCTTCAACAAATCACTCAAAAATTTTAATGTAAAATTGCACATGCATATAGTGTGCACCGCCTCTAATTATATATCCAACAAAAAATCATATCATTGACATATGATATTTTATTACAACAAATTAAAGTTTTAAAGATAAAAATTTATGGACTAAATCATTTTTTTAAGAACAAAATATCTTAGTTACCAAAGGTATCATTCTTATATTTTTAACGACAATATTAGACATGTAATAATGAATTACTATTCAAGACCAATGTTTTCATCTCAAAAAGTAAACCTATTGGCACCATATTGTGTTTGTCTCTAAAAATGTATTAATTAATAACATTTTAAAAATTTGGTCATTAAAGATTATTAATATTATTATTATTTGCTTTTTTAAGGGCAGGTTTTTCATAACAACTCAATAAATGATTGAAATCAGTTCCAATTGGTAGGCCAAAAATGATAAGGCTCGAATGGCTCGAGTCCAAAACGATGTTGCTTTGGATTTTTTTTTTTTTTTCTCTGTCTTTCTTTTCTTTCTTTCTCGTTTTTTTGAAGATGGAGAAGAAGAAGATGAAGAAGAAGAGAAGACAAGAAAGAGAGAAGAGGGAGCTAGGCATCATCATCAACAACATGTTCATCAACACATCATCATCATCAACAACAACATCTTCATCAACATCAACATCAACATCAACATTAACATCATCATCATCATCGACATTTTTTTTTCTTTTCTTTTTCCTTCATCTTTAGATCCAAATCCACTGGAGATCTTCAACAACAACAACACACATCATCATCAACAACAACCAACAATCACCACAAATAAATAAATAAATAAATTGTAAAAAAAAAAAATTGTAGAATCCGAAACAAAAGCAAGAGAAAATAAGAAAATTATAAAAAATGAAAGCAAGATTTTAAAAAATTGTTTTTGGGTTTTGTTTATTTTAAGAAGTTGGGGCAAAACAAATTTAAAAAAAGGGAGTTCTGGAAGTTGAACCTTAGGTTTGAATATAGATTAGAAACAAAGTTACATTGAAGGGATTTGAGTGCAGAGAAAGGAATATGAAGGAGGAGGAGGAAGAGGACGGGAAGAGGTGAGGGGGGACAAACAATCACAAACCAAAACAAATAAATCAAGAAATGAATAAATCAATGAAAATGGAAGCCTCCACCCCATCGATCTTTCTTCTCTTCCTCCTCCGCTATCTCTATCTTTTCTCCTTCTTCTCTCTCGCCTCTTCTCTCTTTCTCTTCTCTTCTCTCTCTCTTGCCTCTTCTCTTCCCTCTGTCTGTATTCGAAAGCAAGAAAAAGAAAAAAAAGAAAAAAAAAAGAATACCCAAAACAACGTTGTTTTGGGTATTCGAGCCACTTCAGGGCCAACTTTTTCGAGCTACGAAATATTATTGTGATTGAAATTGGTCTCATAATATTTTTTGGAATAAAATTCACTTTTGTGAACTTATAATTTTGCTCATTGACTGAAATTGGTCTCATAATATTCAAAATCTCTCTAAAGCAAATCTCTTAAAATCAAGGGTAAATTACAAATACACCTCTTAAGATTTGATTAAAATATAGATTGTCCCTTATAGTTTGAAAAATTACAAATACCCCCTTATTAGAATTTTTTATTAAACAGAATTAACTAAAAAAATGAAATTCATAATTGCTCTCCTCTATAATAAAAAAATTACCTAAATTATTAATTGAAACATATTTTTAACATCATTAAAAACTGTTAATTGACTTGTTGATTTATTAATAAAATGGACAATTTGTTATGAAATTAGAAACATTAGGAGGTGAAATGTAATTTTTAAAATCACAGGTTGAGGTGGCGATTCGTAATTTAATCAAATCTCAGAAAGTGTATTTGTAATTTATCCTAAATTCAATGCTTATAATTGTCATGCTATTTTAAGTTTGAAATATTTTCTGAACAATTTTTGAATTTAAAATAAAGATATGTTAATATGAATATTTTCATTCTATTCCATTCATCTAATGGAGACTAATTTCAATCCATTTTTCATCAAACGGTTTTTTTTTTTTTTTTTTTTTTTTTTTTTTTTTTTTTTTTTTTAAGTTTTGGTAACACTAAGCTAGTAAAATGATTTACACTTGGACTTTATTGCGTACCCAATCTTGCAAGTGGTGTGCAATGATAGGAGCACATAAATTCTGTAATTTTTTTTTTGAACTGAAAATTCTATAAATGTGAAACCCAAGAAGAAAAAAAAATACCAACCTGAAAATGTAAGAAATAATAATGGACAATGCGATAAAATCAAAACATCAATTAGTGCTTTTCTTTAATCAGCAAACTTTTTTATTTTATTTTATTTTTTATATTCTTGTAAAACAAATGTGTACCTACAGAGTACATCAAATATATCAATTAACGTTTTGAAATCTCTGTTGGTGAGAGTGTAGAAGATTCAGGAGGAAAATGATCATTTGGTTGAAGAAAAAGTTGGCACCCTTCAAGTAAAATCTAGGTTCCTATTATATCTATTTTATTATATATAAAATACACAACTCAAAATATCTTTTGAAGTTTTCTCATATATTTTTTTAAATATAATTTTTAAGAATGCCCATAAAATTGTTAACTGCTAAATAAATTTCAAATTCAATTCATCTTCCTCATTCATCAAACTGCTCAACGGTATAGATGTAAACAAACACAAATCTATTATATTTACACACACCACTAATGTATATACATGTATTATCATCTCATGTGTTGGATCGATCATGTTTGTTTGCTAGATTAAGTTAATTGAGATTATTAGTGTGGTGACATTAAATAATGGGATTGCTTGTGTAATGATATTAGGTGTAGGTGTAAGATAATTATGTTTGTTTATACACTAGTGTTATAGTATTAATTGGTTGAAATTAAATTTATAAAATTAAATAAAAGTCATCAATATATAAAAAAATCACTTTGTTATTTTTGTACAAGGGGAGGTAAAAATATTTTCACCTCCACTCACAAGTCTATCTCTCATGTCATGGGAATACTAATTTCATCCTTAGAAGGGTTTCATGATACCGGTCTCATGACATTTTTTTTAAAAGTTAAACATCATTTTTTTTGTGAAATCTATAATTCCTATTTAAAATTAAGGGTGTAAACAGTTTGGTATAGTAGATGTTGAGACTAGTTTAGCTCTGAATCAAACCTTTCAATTTTGATAGTTGAAGAATTAATATAGATTGTATGTTACGGTTTAATTTCATTGATTTTGTCGGTTTAATGTAGAAGATGGATTTACATGCGGTTTTAAAAGGTTTAAGCTTGTAGAATTTCATATTAAAAATTAACGAATAAAATGTATAAAAGTTGCTCAATAAATGTTTGCCTCTCTAATTTTTATCACAAAAGTGTATTGTATAATCACTTATCTTATAATGCTCAAAAACGTAAAATATAAAAAAATTTAAATATAATATTTGATTGATTCGATTTGCATCAATATAAAAAATTTCAAAATCAAAACAAAATGAAAAATAGTTCAAAAACTAAAATTTTAATTGGTTTTGATTTGATTCAGTTATATCAATTTTTCTTACATCATTACTTAAAACTCCTAAACAAACATGCCCTTGGTTTTGGTTAATCAAGGGAGTGGGGATTGTCCTTGTCAAGTGATAATAATAGCTTGTCTGAAAGAGAGAGCACCAAGTGTGACGTACATCTGGGGTCGTTTTGGTAATGATTTTTTTAATTAAGTTTTTAATTTTTTTAATTTGTGACTTTTTTATTTGTTTGGTTTTCTTATTTAACTTTTTGGCTTTGAAATGATAATTTTTTTTTTTTATCCTTTTATGATTTTTATCTTTTTGTAATTTTTTGACTTTTTTTTTTGTCCTTCTATGATTTTTTAGCCTAGAAATATTTACCATTCCAAAGCTGAAAAGTCAAAAAAGTTAAACAAAAGAACCAAACAAACAAAAAAATTTAAGACTAAAAAAATTTAAAAAATCATTGCCAAGCGACCCTAAGGCATCCCAACTCGAATAAAAAATTTTAGGGACAAAGTTAGCTCAAGTAATGACCAAAAAAGAAAATATATTGTATGGATTTAAAATTATTATTATTATAAAATTATGACAAGACAAAGTTGGGACTTTGGTGCGAAGGAGGGCACCTAGAATCTATGTACATGCATTTGTTTATGGGGGACAATAGACTTTTGATAAAGAAATGTGCATTAGTCACTGGATTTATTGATTGAAAGTAGAAAAAATCATTGGAGATATGTTTCTTGGCACCCAAGCCTAATATGCTTTGTGTTCAAGAAAATGACACTTTTGGACATTTCTTTTCATATATATATATATAAGTGGGTGACAGACGAGATGGTTGTATAATTTAAATAATTAAAAATAAAAAAATAATAATAATAAAATAATATTATAAAATATATTTAGCTTAGGTGATATAAGTCCTCCTACTTTAAAACTTATGGTCACGAGTTCAAATTTTACCTACCTTTTTGTTTAACTTTTTTAAAAAAAAATAAAAAATACCGGATGGTCATAGGTTCAAATCTTACCCACCTCTTTGTGTAATTTTTTCTTTTTTTTTTAAATAAAAAAAAATTGTCACGTGACACAGAGCAAAGAGTTTATTACACTAATTAAAGCCTTCACTTAATAATAGTAAGTATAGATAAATAGATAGATAGATAGATAGAAGATATATATATACACAAAGAGAGAAGAGAGAGAGACACTTTGACAATCCTTCAAATACATGTCTCTTTTAAGTTTTTTAATTATGTGAATACAATATAGCTTATTGATTGAATGGTAAAATGGCAGGTTTGTTTTTCTTCTTGTTTTACGGGAAAAAGAAGAGAAAAAAAAAAAAAAAATTTATAAAAGGGTTTCGTTTGGCCATTTTTACTAAAAAATATCCTTAGCTCATTTGATATACTCATCTATGGCCAAAAAAAAAAAACTCACTTAACCCACTTAGAAAAATTACTAGAGAAGTCAAAAAAATTAATCATATCTCAAACAAGTCATTTTTTTTTAACCCCACTTTTTTATAAGTTTAAACTTGCTTTTTTACTCATGTCAAAGAAATGCATTATTTGCATTAATGGACTCCAGGGCAAACTAAAGGGTGGGCACATGGGCATTGTGCTTGGCACGGTGCCAAATAAGGTCATGCAATAATGATTATTTAGAGATTGTTTGAGATGATTTAAATAAGTGTATTTTTTATCTTTTTACGAAAAGATATGTAGAAAAGTAGAGAGGTGATGTGATGAAAAAAAGATAAAAAGATAAAAAGATAGATTATTTTGGTATTGCCAAACTTAGCCTTAGTAATGTTTATATTTTAAAATTTTATATTTATATTACAAAAGTTCTGAAAATTCGTAAACAAAATTTATTTAGTGTGTTATTTCATTTTCAAAAAATTATAACCAGTTTATTAAATTCTTAACAAAAAAATATTTAACTTAATTAAAAAAATAATTTTCATTTATTTCTCCCTCCCACTCCCTCCAACCATAACCAAGCAATTATTACTACCATTGGCCATTACATTTACGTCACTTTTGTTTCGTTCTTTAGCGATTGGATTCAACTAAGATGGACCCACAACGTATTTGATAATTATTTGGGAGGACGACTTGATAGTACGAGCGGCTTGATAGGATTAGTTTGGTTAGGTAAAATGTGGGATTAAAAAAATGGAGTTTTCTTAAGTGTGCAAGTGCACACCATGTGCCACTTACACAAAAAGTGTAAGTGTAAGGTGTAAGTATAAGTATAAGGTGTAAGTGTAAGGTGTAAGTGTAAGGTGTAAGGTGTAAGTGGGTTGCACATGGTGTGCAACCTCAAAAAAGGTGTAAGTGTAAGGTTTAATTTTTTACAAAAGGTGTAAGTGTAAGGTGTAAGTGTAAGGTATAAGGTGTAAGGTGTAAGTTGCACACCATAACCAAACCCTAAAAAAATAATGGGCGGATTGAATCTATTCGGTCATTCTCCTGACGTTAGAAATAGTGCATTTTTTTTTTGTTATTTTAAAAAAGAAAATTTTATATTTGTTTTGGATATTTTTTTAATATAGAAAATAATTTTTTTGATTTTTTATAAAAATAATTTAACAATCTCATTACTAACCAACTCTCACGTTATATTATCAAAACAAACTAGGGGTGAGCAGTGGATGTTCTGATCTGTTCAAACTGACCGAATCAAACTGATCTGTCGCATTTTGGACGGATGCTTGATGATGAACGAACGGTTACGGATTAATTTTTTTTTAATCAACCTAATTTTGGACGAATGACGGATTTGAGGTTCCTTTGGCGACAACCGAACTGTCAAACCGAGAGCACCTCTAATAATTTGTAAGATTTTGTTTTTTCAATTTGTTTAAATATTCTGATTGTGTTTTCAATTGAAAAAAAGTTTAAATATTATGTTGTGTTTTCAATTTGTTTTCAATTTAAAAATTCTCTTATCAAATGGAAAGTGTTAATATTTGATATTTTTGTGTGAAAAATATAATGCTTAATTTTTTCATTTAAAAAAAAATTCAAATTAAATAATTTTTTAATATAAAAAAAATTAATGAAATAATTTTGATAATGCATGGTTCTCTTATATGTATTTATTATTGGTATTTGACAATTTACTTGATAATCTTTTGGTTATGTTGAGTTGGATCATTATCCCCAAAAAAATGTTGATAAGTTGTTGTGTTATTTTCAAAATTTGTAAAAGTTTAAACCGCCAAACCGATTCGAATCCATCTGTCAATCCGCTAATCCGCATCCGTATCTGGCTGACGGATACGGATTAATTTTTTTCAATCTACCAATTCAGCAGACGGATGGTGAATTAAAGGTTTCTCGACCGCAACTGAGCTGCGAACACCTCTAAAACAAACACAATTTCACTTAATTTCCTCACTAACAATTTACACATTAACAATCTTTTCATTAATCATCCCTTACTAACAATTATATCTAATCTAATTCGTCAAATAAACGTGACCTTATTATGTAATTATAATTGTCAAATTAATTAATTTATTTTCTATAATAATTTATACACACAAAATCTATAAAATGAAGAATCAATATAGATTCATGGATTCGAACTGTACTCATTGTGTGAACTGGAATTATTTTATTTTATTTTATTTTATTTATTTATTTATTTTCTTAATCAAAACTCACCCAAGGATATGGTACCCATTTTTCTAGTAGGACAAAAAAGGAAAGTTCAAAGAAAAATTTGGTGTATGATTGACTGGTGGACTGCCACACCTAGATGTAAGAAAAATCGACAGAACCGAGTCAGTCGATCAAAATGGATCGAAATTTTAGTTTATAATTTATTATTTATAACATAAACTTTTGAAATTTTTTATACCGATACAAATTAAACTAATCGAATATTATGTCTAAATATTTTTATATTATAACTTTTTGAACATTATATGATAAATTATATGAGAAATACTAATATAATATACTGTTGTGATAAAAATTAAGGAGAAAAATATTTATAGAGTAATTTTCATATATTTTTTTTTTCATTTTTTTTAATATAAAATTCTATAATCTACTATAAAACTTTTTAAAATCTCATCTAAATTTCTCTTCTATATCAAATCGACAAAGTCAACTGTAGCATATGATCTATATTGATTTCTCAATTATAAAAATCAAAAGAATCAATTCGATACTAAATATGCCCTCAATATTGAGGGCGCCAAACTGTGTGCACCCTTAGCCACACCACTCCATTTTCTTGAGCCGAGTACATAAAGGCCATGTTGGATTAGGCCAATTATTGAAACTATTAATTTATAGGATTTATATTTTAGTGTTTGGTTGTAATTTTTATTATTGAGATTAAATTTTAATAGATATTTTATCTAACAAAATTAATAAATTTTTTAATCCTATAACTAATAATGCAAAATATATATATATATATATATATAAAATTGAAATTATATTAATATATCAAGGTATTGTTATTCCAATAATTCAACTAAATAACCAATATTTACATTAATTATTAATCTTATTACTATTAATCATCCTAACCAAACATGGGCCGAGTGTTCAAAATAAGAGCCATCTTAGGCACACGAAAGAAAACATGTTAGAAAATCACTATAATAACCATGTTATACGAATACGAAAGGCCATCATATATATACTAGTTTAAAAAGGTTCGCACAAGGTACAAGTTATTATTATAATATATTTAAGTTTTATATTTTGATAATTTTTTAAAAATAAGAATATTGTTATATGAAATTAAATAGAATAAATCATTAAATATATGATAGAATTATATAAATTATATTATAAATAATAGCAATTAAAAAAAATATATTAAGCCCTATCATTTTAACATAATTATATTCTTTTCTTTTTCAATAAGATTAAAATGATCGAAATTATTGCCGAGAGTGTGAAGATAAAAAGATAAACAAAATAAAATATACATTTTAGTATAAAAGTGGTAAAAAAAATTATTTTACATCCATATGAATGAATTGCTAATAAAAATTTAGTTATGTGTTATGTAAATTAAGATTTTAAAGGAATAATATGAAATTTATATAACTTAATATATTTTTAATACTAAAGTGTTTGTTCATGGCCACTTGTGCTATTGTCTAAATGCATATCAATTTCATATAGTCACCAAACTAATTATTGAATAATTTTTTGTTATATATATATATATCTTTTGGGTTAGTTCATTTTGTTACTCAATACTTATTCAATGTGGTGAGTTTCATCAGTAGTGTTCAGTTTACTGAAATGAAAGTGAAATTGAATGATTAATTAAAATATTAATTCTCACATATGATGAATAATGCATTAAAAATGGATTCTTATTCACTATTATAAGGAAATAGTCATTCTATCTAAAAACTATTGATTGATCATTCAATTTTCATTAATTGTGACTTATGATTTTAAAACTTACATGTCACCTTTTTAAATTTTTAATCGCATAGCAAATGACCAATTTCATTAATTAACCAACAAGGCAGTTAATAATTTTTAATGATATCATAAATATATTTTAATTAACAGCTCTGGTGATTTTATTGTTGTATAGGAGAGTAATTAGGAATTTATTTTTTTTTGTTAAGTTTAATAGTTTGTTACACACCCAATGATATAAAACCAACTCCCTCATCACATTGTTGGAAAATGTTTGAGACCTCCTCACAAAATTCGATTTACAATTATGTGATATGATATATATCATTTTTTTATTTATTATACATTCAGTGATGTAGACTCCAATTCTACTGCCATATCATTTTGGGTGAATTTATGAGTTTTTAACATTTCTTCCGAATTTATAAAAAAAAAAATTTATGGTGTGTAGCTTTTCTCAACAAATAAATATAAAAAAAATATTAAGATAATTCTCCCATCTAAAAAAAACTACTAAAATAATTCACTAAACTAATAAAGAAGGAGAAGAAAATACATATATATACAAGTGACCAATTTTATTAATAAATAAATCATACTCACATAACGAATGATCAATTTTATTAATAAGTAAATCACTAAATAAATTAACTATTTTTAATGATATGGAAAATATTTTTCCATTAACCATTTTGTTAATAAATAATATATTAAGTCAATTGATAGTTTTTAATGATATGGGAAATATTTTTCAATAAACAATTTTGATAATTTATTATTCATAGGAAATAGTTTTTTTTTTTCTTGGTTATTGTATAAAATTAAAATTTATAACAAACGATAGTTGTAATTCCTAGTATTATAAGACCAATTTATATTTTCAACAAACCTTATGGGTATATTTATAATTTGTTAAAAAAATTAAAGATTTATGTTTCATAATTGACCAAGAATATTTGCGTAATTACAAAAAAAAAACTTCCATTCAACATATAAGTTAAATTATTTAAAACAAAAGGTCAAAATAGGAGGGGGGGGGGGGGGAACCAACTATAAGCAAGATTGAGCTTCTTTTATATATATATATATATATATAGATATATATTTATATTTGTATTTATCTTGTCTTAAAGCCTACTTTTTAATTCAGTTTTAATTTTATTAATTTAAATCTTAAGCTTTTTTTTTTCTTCTCTTCTTTCAATTTAAATCATTTTTTTTTTATTTCCATGAAGCAAAATCGATAAGAAAATAATTTTTTTCGTCATTAAATTCAATGAAAAAATATATTTTAAATATTTATACATATCTATGTTGAATTTAATAATTAAAATACTTTTTTTCTATCGATTTTATTTAACAAAAATATGCGAATGGTTTAAATTAAAAATAAATTAAAATATTAAGGTTTAAATTGACAAGATTCAAAACTCAAGATTTATTTTATTAGAATGCTCAAACTCTAATGTATTTTATTTATTTATTTTTTTGTCCCAATCTTTTTTAACTTTGGTTTGATTTAATGTGATGTCCCATGTTCTTTTTAAAACAAATTAAGTATTTCAATATATAATTTTCCATTTCTTTTGATTATCCTTGCTACTTTGGAACTTTATGAGTTTCATGTTGTTGTCTGTTCTTTCTTTAGAGTTATTCAAGCACAATCGTAGTGTGTTATGGGTTGTTGTTTTGCATTTGTGGGTGTTGGAGTGAGTCCGTGATTAATGGGAGTGCATTAAGGTAGCTAATACCTCTATTCTAAGTTGAGACTGCTCGAGCGATAACGTCGTCCTTCTAATATCTTGTTTTGCAGTCTGAACTACGGGGAATATGTATTCTTCACTCGAACGAAGTTTTCACCACTTAAGTAGTCTTTTGTAGGGAGGAGTGAGACTTTGGGAGTTGGTATTTGTAGACGTCCCCGAACGTCCCGGGACAAATCCCGTTTTGTTCATTGAAGCTTACTACAGTTTGGACTCAATGTCACAGTCCTGTATCTAATCTCGCGGAGTGCAATGTAAGACCGATGAATCATCAAAGAGTCCAAATCCGACAAATCGTTTTGAAAAACTGATTTTTAGAAAGAAGTGCCAAACATGGACTGCTTTGCCAGATATAGAGTCGCCACCTAAATATTTTATTTTGGGAAAATTTAGAAAACCTTGACTCGTGCCTAAGGCCACGTATCCGTTATCACCAAAGTTGTCTTGGCTCGAAAACTTGGGTACGATTGGGGAAGGTCACTTCATGAGCACCCCCGCCCCCCCGATCAAAGATCGGCCTCTGCTAACCAAGATATCGAGTTTTGAAAACATTATGTACTCTTATTCCGGTTATTAGCTTAGAATTACTATGTGATGCGCACAGCATATAAGTATAGACTGGATCGCTTAAGTTGGAACAAAACATCTCATGTTTGTTTGAAAAATGGTTTGAAGGTGCTACTCGCAAGTAGGCTAAGACGTGGATTTGCTACCCTCAGGTGGGCTTAGAAAACATGATTTTGCCACTCTCAAGTGGGCTTAAAACTCGCAATCGATGAATTGTTCCAATTCAAGTAACCCAACCTTCACCCACAGGCATTCAGGCAGTTATATCACATAAGCACATAGCCTCATGGTAAGCATGCTATCATGGCAGTCACTCACACACATGCAAGGATACTAAAGCATAAATACTTACCGAGTACTCCAAGCCAAAGAAAGAAGCTAATTAGAAATCATGCATGAATCCTAACTATGCTGGAATGCCTAATGCAACACATGCAAAAATACAACTAAAATGGGCTCGGCTATTCTAAAATGGCATATGAAATGCAACAACTGATACACGTATTCAACTCGGAATTGAAATACAGTGCAGTTAGTATGATGCGTCGAGTCCGGTGCATGCAAGACAGATAAATGGATGCAAACATGCGAGCATAAGTATGCTAATTGAAACATGTTATAAGTTGGTAAATAAAAGGGTGAAAGACGTGGGGTTGGAAGGCATGCATCACACACACACGCACACTTATTACAACATTGCCCTCATCGGAGGGTCCGAATGAATAGTACAGAATAAACTAGTTAATCTAAGCTAATTAAACTAATTATTACACAACATTAATTAATTAACGAATTAACTAAGTAAGTAAGGAAACTAGCATGCAAATTAAACAAAATGGACTGCCTCAGCTCTGTTCCGAATGATAGGGATGCATGCATGCTCAAGTCGCCTTGTCGGGAAATCCATCGTGATGCCCCAATTTGCCTCTGTTTGCAACTGGTCCCAGAACACTGTACAAAGCTCCAGAAGGCTGCTGACCAGTTTTTGCTGCTGGTTTTCGGTTTGTTGCAACAGAAAGCAAGAAATGGGCATGGCAAAGTATTTTCAACATATGTGTGCACGACCACTCTCCCCATCATTGCACAAGCTCCAGGGAGTGTAGTCCTCGATCCTCGTGCCACCAATCACGCATCTCGATGCATGATGGCCGAGGAGTCGGGTTGCACGACTCGATGTAAAATGAATGCACATATAAACACAACAAGGCCTAAACTCCATCATGGGTAATCCAGAGTGTCAGCGACCGAGAATCGAGGCACGTTTCGTCACTTGGAGTACGAAACGTCCCTCGTTTCTCGTGTTTGGACTAAAACCTATTCCAAACACAATGCAATATACATGGCATACACAATACGACTAGCATGCAACCCTAAACGCAATGCAACCTAATCATGCTAGCATGCGAGGGATGGTATGCAAACATGCAACTAGCACACACAATGCTATGAACTAAGAATGGCATACTCAATGCACATGAACTATATGGCATACGCAATGCACATACGAAGATGGACATGCACGAAGACATGAACAAGGCATACATAATGCGACGATCAAGCATGCGACAACATAGATATGGCATACATAATGCAAGATGGACTTAAACTAAAATGAATGGGCCTCAGCTACACTCAAATCAGTGGCCATACATGATGAAAATGAAGCAACAACACACATGTAAACATGCACAAATGCAAGGGACCAAACCTAAGGCACAAAGTGCAACTCCACCAAAGCATGGTAAGCATGAAATATGGCATACAATCACATATTTTCCAGCTCTGAAATGACATGCAAGATGGTCTCGAATTATGCAAACACCTCATACAATGCATGTTAGATGGCCCAAATACCGAAACTAGTGAAGTGGATTACACTATAGGCATGCAAAACAATACTCAAATGGCCAAACCAGCCCCAAATAGTCCTTATGCAGGCCAAAACAGTAGCAAATATGGACTCAAATGATGGCTCGCAAAGCATGGAAATGAAGCTCATGCAATAGTCCAAAAATGAGGTATTCATGCATAACTCTCAAACACATTTAAAGAGTGGAAAACATGGGGAATATAGCACAAGTATAAGCTCTGAAATATCATGCACAATGATGCTAAAACATACGAACACCCCCATTTAAGCATGCAAGAGGCTTCAAAACTCAAAACTAGACAAGGGTATTGAACTACAACCATGCATAGCAAACATCATTCGACCATGAGGCCCAAAAACAGAGCTAAGACAGTCCAAAACATGCACAAAATCAGTTTAAGGCATGGCCAAAAAGTGCTAGAATCAAAGGCCAAAATAGCATGCAATGTAAGCTAGTAAAGAGGATTTGCACTACAAGCATGTGAGGCAATCAAGAGGCCACTAAACCAGCAAAAGTCAGAGGTATAACACGCCAAATAAAGTCCAAAAACCCACTGAAACATGGTTAATGCATGCAAAAATGAGATGCTCCTTTGATATGCTATGAAGAGAGTTATTCTACACATGCAAGATGGACATCCAATATGGAAAAACAAGCTCTGGACAGAGCCTATGCAAGTCCTAAAACTCCTGAAAAATGGCTTGGAAGCATGCAAATAAGGGCTCATTTGTAAGGCCAAAAATGCTAGAAAACAAAACAGGGAGAGAGAGGGTCACCCCTCTCTGATTTTGGCACTCAAAACAACATTCTAACCACTAAAAATCCATTGGATTTCAGTGGCTAAAAGGCCAAACAAAGGCCAACACAAATGCTCTAAGGCATGGCTCAAAACAAGGTAAAATGAAGCATGCAAGGGGGTAGATGAATCCCAACAGAAAAATGATCTTAAACAAACATGTTAAGGACCTCAAAAAAAGACTTTTTTCAGTTTACACCAAAGCTCAAATATGCTTGCAAGTATAGCTAAAAGATGAAGCAAAATAAAGCCTTAAAAGGGAGAAAGTGTGTTACCCTTGTAGCACAAAAGGACCAACAACCTCTGGACCACAAAGGCAGCCTCTCAACCTCTGAAAATGGCCTCTAAGATGCTGAGAGTGATGGTGGAGGGGTTAGGTTAGGAGATGGTATGCAAAGGTGCAAGAACCATGCACTTTTTGAGCTTAGATGTAGAGATTTAGAGGAGGAGTCTTGTATGCCTTAGACAAATTTTTTTGAACCTCTCTAAAGGAGAGGGAGGGCCTCTCTTATAGAGAAACAAGAGGGTTCAATCTTCTTGGAGAAGCTAGGGCAAAGGTTCAAGCTTCTTGGAGAAGCTAGAGCAAAGGTTCAAAAGGTTCAAGCTTCCTCAAGAAGCTAAAACAAGGGTGCGAATCCTCCATACACGTGTATGGAGGGCAGGGTCTGTGCTTACCAGCTGGCACAGCTGGCATGCATAATGCCTAAAAAGAGGCAAAGAAAAGGTCTCGGCCAGAAAAAGTGACCGATCGACCAAAATAATGGCCGGCCGACCAAGAACATTGCCGACCGGCCAACACTTTTGGCAGGTAGCAATAAAACAGGGCCGGTGGCAACATGCCAAGGCCAGTGGGGTGTGGGGGTGGCCAACAAGCCATTTCCTACCCTCAGAGGCAAAAATCTAAGTGCTTGGTCCACAACCAAGCACAAAACAAACAAGTCGACAGGTCTTGAGGCAAGGCGCGCGACTGAAACCTCCGAGAACTCAAGACGAACACGAACATGGATAATCATCGAGTGTTCAAATGATGACGTCCAAGTCTTGAGGACGGTCAAAAATGGAGTGTTTACAGTATTCTTCGCTCAAGTGCAAGATTATTCGCTCTAGTGTTCCGAAATGTGAATTCACTGCTCGAAAGCAAGATTGTTCGCTCGAGCGGTCTGTTTGCAGTCTGCTCGAAAAAATGTGTCCAATCACTTAAAAGTTAATCCCTTACACACTTCTCTTCCACTTTTCACTCCTCTCTCTCTCTCTCTCTCTCTCTCTCTCTCTCTCTCGCTACATTTTACTTTCTCTCTTTTCTCTTATCTTTCTCTAGAAACCTTCCACCCATCTCATTTATTTTCTTGATCTCTCCACATCCTTTGAGATTTTGACCAAAGTGTCATCATTAATATTAAAGAGCTCCTCAAGGGCTACATTGTGTGTGGTAGAGATCAGATTTCCACACCGTTGATTTTGGGACTTTTCTCATCTTCCTCTCTGAATCTTTAGGTAAAGAGTTTCTTGAGTTTAATATATATATATATATATATATGTGTGTGTGTGTGTGTGTGTGTGTGTTTTTAGCATGTCTAGTTTATTTTGTTATGATTTTAATGGTGGGTTTAAGGTTTGGAGTGTTGGGTTTTGAAAAGTGTTTTAAAGATGATTTTTATATATCTTGGTTCAAATTAAATTGTTTATGAATTTATGAACCTCTTGGAAATATATGGAAGGGTAATGTCCTGAAATTAGATAAAACCCTCTTTTGATTAAACCATAGATTTTTGGAAAGAATTGGGGAAAATGGATTTTCATAAAGCAATAAGAAAATTGTAGAGATTTTTTTAAGAAAATAATAAGATTATCACATGTGATTATATTGTTTGAGATATCCATGAAATGGATGAATGTAGTTATTTAAAAATCTTGGATAACATGAATATACATATATATATATATATATATATGCTTGGACTATGTAATGAAAATGAGTTTTGATTGTGAATATAAGATGGTATCATATATCACATGGATATGAATTTTGTTGTGATTTGGGCAAATGTTGAGAATTGTACAATGGTAAGATGAAACTTTATAATTCCATTTCATTCTATTCATTTTGCACAAGTTTTGAATATCGTTATTATTGGAAATGCCCGGGAATTGATTTATTACTTTGAGAAACAATTGGAAACCTTTAAATGTTTTGGGATAAATATATTTGGTAAGCCCGGATAGGGGGTGTAGATGGTAATGTTTAAGTTGGCTTGAGTGTCCAGGGTGAAAGACCGAAAACATGTGCGGAGGAGATATCACGTGCCATTTGGTTAGGTCCGGTAAAATGGAGAATTAGTAGTACTTGTTATGCCTACTTGCAGTACACTAGCCTAAGGATTACCTGAGTTGTATTTACCGCTCCGTATTTAAATTTTGGAATTTATCGAGATAATGAATTGTCTTAAAAGATCATTATGTATGATTTTTTTTTTCCTCAAATGAATCAAACTTGTGATTTTTGGAGCATGGCATGGCATTGTGTTCAAGCAAATAAGACTGCTTAAACATATTTACTTTGTGAAGATATCTCTACTAGGCTTTGTGCTCACCCCTAGTGGATTTGTGCAGAAAAGGATGTGGTGATTCTGCAAAACTAAAGGCGGGGAATATGTTTTGAGAGTACGAGATTCTTTTATATTTTGACAAACCAAGGACTTTATTTCTATGGGTGTGTAACCATTTTTGTATAATTGGGCTTAAGCCTTGAAACTTGTAACTCTTGGGGCATTTCTCTTGTTTTATTCTCTTTTGTTTTGATTGCCACACATGCTGCTGATTCACTTTTTTGAAGTCTGAATTTGTATTGTATGTGGTCACTTTTTGTAAATCTCTCACAAGAATACAATACAAATATAGAGATTTAACCACTTGATTTGAGATTAGTGTAATAATTTATCTTTATGTCATTTATTTGGGGACATTACATTTAAAGTTCATAGAACTAGACTCTTTAGAAATAAAATAAATCACTGTGTTTGTTTCAATTTTTTAGATTCAATTTTCTGAAAATCAAATTTTTTATTTTTTACTATTTTTTTTAATTTTTAGTGAATATTTTTAAAATTTTAAGTAATTTTTTAATTTTTTTAAGATGCAACCTACTTAGATGTATCTAAAAAGTAAAATATTTATAAAAAAAATATTTTAAAAAATTAATAAATACACAAGAATACGAAAAATGTACTAAATTTTCTTGACTTTATTATTATTATTTTTTTTTATGTTTTGGGTATTTAGTGAATTTTTTAAAGATTTTTTTTATAAATATTATAATTTTTAATGTATTTATATTAGGTGTATTTAAAAATTAAAAAATAATTTAGTGAAAACAAAAGAATAGGGAAAAAAAAAAGTTTTAATTTTTTGAAAAGTGAGTTTAGAAAATCAAACCAAACAAGCTCAATACTGTTTATATTTTTGTCATTTTTAAACTCCACATTTGTGGGAGCATTATGGGATGAGTTATTTTTTAGGGTGTTCAGGTTAGAGATCTATTTATGAAATTATTGGGCCAAAAGAATATACTCTAGGACTTCAAAAACTTACTTATCTGTTTATCTGTTCAAATATTACGTATCTGTTCAAATCACCACCAATTGACACTGTCGACTTTCTGTTGACTTTTCCGACACTGTTGGCTTTTCAACGCGTGTCCTTATCACTAAAAAAATTATTAAATCTTGGACCAAATAACATATAACCCTATAAATTCAAACTTTTCACTAATTAACCCTATTTTTTATTCCATTTTGTTATCCTTATGCCTCTCTCAATAAATCATTGAGGCCCACATTCCATTTGATAACTTCAAACTCAAAAATAGAGGGGAAAAAAAAAAAAATTCGTTTAATTGATAATGGGCCATGGATAACGCACATGTATGGGATTAAAGATAGCATTCCAAATTGAGCGGTTGGTATGCTTAAGATTGAGTCACAAAGCCGAAACCAACCTAAGGGTTGGGTTGGGTTTGGGGTCTGGCCTAATCATACTTCAAACAAATCTAGAATATATACATATTGTTTTTTCAAGACTTTTATTTTTAAAATCATAATTGTTGTTAGCACAAATTTAATTTGATCAAGTGATTATCAATATCCAATTAATATAATTTTTTACAGAAATGAAGTACTCAACAAGCTCTACATATTGAATGGTACAGATCATCAATATGGGCTTCATGGCGAGCCCACAGAAGCCCAATAACACGCTTCAATCTAATTCCAAATTGGAAAGAAACCACTGCCTTTTTCAAAAATGTTTTCCTTCTAATCTAATACGTAATTTCTATAACTTAATTTCTATGATTAAAATTAAAATGGGTGAGAATACGTAATTGATTTTAACTAGTAGGATTTAATGAAAACGTTATTTCAAAATGAAATTTGATTGATAAGTAAAAATAAGTCATTATAAAATTTCTTGAAAAATGGTTGAATTTTAACGGAATTGAAATGACTTAAATCTTTTCATGCAAATTATCTATTTTTGAAAATAAAATTTATACTATCTACAAAAGTAATTTATATATATTAGTGTTAATTAATAGCACTCAACTATATATTTGAAATAAGATTTATTTAGTGTTTTGGAAACTCCATTTTGCGAGAGTAAGCTAATTCTAAAAATCCATCCTCAATTTCTTGTAGGCTTTATTTTTTTTATTATTTAATATTATTTTAAATTTTTTTTACGTACTTTAAATCAATGTTTTGAAAATCTAACCGACGAACTGACCCATCCATCAGTTTAGAGTCCGATCCAATATATCTTCTAAATTGTCCTCACTTGAAAACTAGAATTTTGCTAGCCTAGGAAAATATTTGATCCAATATTAAAAATAGCACTGTAAGAGCATCTCCAACCGTGAATCAAAAATTTCACCAATTCTGAGTTCAAAAATGGCCATTTCCTGAATTTGATACTTCAGGCTCCAACGGTTCACCTTCACCAAATCTATCCCGGGACAACCGGGTGGTCGACCGGCCGGTTGACCGGTTAGGCCAAAAAAATTTTTTTTTTTTTTTTTTTTTTGCGAATTGTCTGAACTTTTTTTGAACTTTCTGAACTTTTTTCGAGACAACCGGGGTGGTCGACCGGCCGGTCAACCGGCCGGTTGACCGGTTAGGCAAAAAAATTTTTTTTTTTTTTTTTTTTTAACGGTTTGAACTATTTTTTCTGAACTGTTTGAATCTTTTACTGGTTGACCGGTTGGTCAACCGGCCGGGCAACCGGTTGGTCGACCGGTGTAGCATTTTCAACGGTCAGTAACAGTGATTTGGTAAAATCTGTGTCTTGATCTCAGTTTGATGTCTTGTTTGCTGAATTCTCATTTTGGTATGACTTTGGTGCAACCGTTGGAGCGTGAAAAAGTGGGTTTTTCATCAAAATTTAAATCTGATGCTGGGTTTGGTTCAGCGTTGGAGATGGTTTAAGGAATTGAATCCAACACCTCCGGAATTAGAATGGTCATGGGTCGGATTTAGAACGGTTTTGTAATAACCTTCCCCTGTCCCATATCATATGGCGGGTAGGCCAAATCAAGGAGTGGTGGAGCAAAAAATAGTATAATATTTTAATATTTTAATTTTATTATAATAATTTTTTTTTAAAATTATATATTATATACATATAAATATATTTAATAAATATAATCGGGACAAGAGAACCAAAACCGAACACTATCTGGAGAGGAAAAATCCGTGCGGGGCAAAGAAAAATGACTATCCCTATAGCCTTAGAAAATATTTGGTCCAATGTTGAAAATAACACTACCAAAGAAATTAAAATATTCGGTCCAACGTTGAGAATAGCACTGCATGGAATTGAATAAATTGTCCAATGGAATTAAAAAAGGAATTGAAGAAATAGTCTAAAGAAATCAAAATATTTGATCCAACATTAAAAATAGGGTGGCCCTAATAGCTCCACTTCCAAATTTAAATATTGATAAAATTTTTAAGAATTTTTTACATAATACCAAAAATATCTCTCCTCTAAATCGTTACACATCCACTTAGTTGCACACCTTATAACAATTTGGATACTCACTTTAGTATAACCTAACATATTTGCACTCATTCCCCCATATCCATAACAGTGTTGCCCTCTCTTTCTCCCAAACCCATCACCGACCCATTACAGACCAAGCACCGAGACACTAGGCAATGATTTCCAACCTAAACAATAACAAAACAAAGAGATAAAACAACCAAAACATAGAAATACACAGTTACAAACATAACAACAAACATGTTGAAAAACTATAGTAGTATGGGGGCATATTTTGTAAATGACAGCACGTAACCAAGGTGACGTCGAAATGTCAGTCGAAGTGTCACGTGGCCTGGTCACTTGCCGAGATGATCTCACCAACACTGAAGTCATCTACGAAGATATCGGAATACGAGATGAGCGGATAAGGAACAAGAGTCCTAGGACTAGGGAGGATCTCAATCTGGATAAACATAAAACTCTTAGGGAGTTTATTTCCATCTAACTAAGGATCCAGGATAAGTATTGACCTTGAGTCCACTGAAGTAAGGCTTCCACAGGGATCAGGTCAGGGTTGGCTATAAAAACAAGGCACCCTCATGGGTCTAAGGTATATTTTTTATGTTCTGTCTAGTAAGTTAAGCATTATTGGTTATCTTTGAGAGATATATTGATTACTGACTTGATCGTCAGAGTGCTCCCAGGTGGACAAACCACCGCCGGATTCTTATCTTTCAGTGATAGGTTGTTCGGGCTTAATCTATTCTGCCGGTGCTCTCTAGCTGAGTTCCCCCTTTGGCTGTGTGGTCAAAAATCAATACCCACAATTTGGCGTCGTGTGTGGGAACATAAGAAGAATAGATGGCCAATGGCGGACAGAAAGAGAAGATTGGGGATGACATCCATAGTGGGAGTGGTAAATATGCTGATCCTAACATGGAGGAGGAGAACCCTAATGAAGTACCACAGGATTAGAATCCCGGGGAGAAGGACGTTGTAACGCCCTCAAAATAATAACATTAAACCCATCAAATAAGACATTCATTGACATATGAAATAACCACATTCTTCTATTCATCAGAGTTTCATTACAAAAGTATTACATGTTAACAACAAAAGCAAAATGCCCTACGGGCTTACAGCTTTCCAAGTTAACACTTGGTTACAACAAAAGAGTGCTAACTCATCTACACATTAAGCCCTCGGCTTGAATATACATGTAATACATCAAAAAGGAACTAAAACAACAACAATCTGCTCGCCCCTAGCCTCCCAAGCTATGACCTTGGAGGTGGCATGCTACCTGTACCTGAAAATGATATTCCCATATAGGGTGAGCCACAGCCCAGTAGAAATACACTAAACCAACCATGAACAATGACTAAAAGATTAGCAATTGATAGATGGCCAACACTGATACATCCACATAAATCACATTTTATGTCATACGACTTATGAGTCCAAGTTACTTTTCATTTTCCCTTTTTCAACAGATAAGCATATTAGCTCTATCATCATCTCAACAGATATGTATAAAAACTATATCCCACATTCACAGATAAGCATATTAGCTATATCCACATTCTTCATAGATATGTATAACAACAATATCCCACATTCACAGATAAGCATATAAGCTATATCTACACTTCACAAAGATAAGCATATGAGCTCTATCTTCACTTCTCTAGACAAGCATATGAGCTGTATCTACGGAGTTCATCCCCTATCTTCTCCCAATACTATCCAATTTAGAGGTACATCCCCCATCTTCCCCTAAACCGCGGAGTACATCCCCCATCTCCTCCTCTACACATAACGTATACAAACACATTGGTTCTATATACAATCACTTAATACATACAGTTAATGTATTCTATCAACCGTCAAATCCCATGACACATTCCATTGATTAGTTTCCGTTTGCCTAATCATCATGCATTGTCTACAACAATCACGACTATCTTCCACCGATAGCCCAAAGCAATTATTTCTAAACAGAAAATAAATGCACAAATGGATATTCAATCAACATTTCAATTCGGTGTGTGATAAACAATTCAACTACACCCTTTAACCCCATGCACTCTCAATCTCAACAATTCCATTTCATTTCCTCATTTCTTACAATTAATTATCCCAATTAATCAATCAATGTAATTAGGTCATTTTCCATAATTAACATTACAACCCTTAGGTCCCATTCTCATCAATGATTCAACATTTATTCCATTTCTCTATACCAAACATGCATCTAGGTTTATTATAAATAAAACCCCAACTTTTGCAAAATAACACAAAAGCCCCAAACTTTTACAAAATTACCAAACCAACCCCAACATCTCAAAATACCAAAATTTAAAGACAAAATCCATAGAGAGGAGTAGGATATCCCTACCTCAAATTCGGAGCTCCAAGGGAGAAGATGACAAAACCCAACGTGCTCCAAATCTCGAAATTTTCAGATTAAAATGTAGCCCTCGACGATCAACAACTTTTTTGTAAAGGCCAAAGATGAGCAAATCACTCCTACTAGATCAAAACCTAGAGAGAAGGTAGAGTTCTAGAGTGAGAGGCTCAACAATGGTGTTTTTGGAAAAGTAGGAGAGAGAAGAGAAAGTGAAAAAGTGATTTGAAAAGTCAAAACTCGGAACTTAAACCCAGTCGCCCCGCTCGAGCGTCAAACATCCCGCTCGAGCGTCACTCACAGACTCCCGCTCGAGCGTCAACAATCCCGCTCGAGCGGCGGATACACACTCCCAGAACTTTTACAGAACCAGGTCTCCGCTCGAGCTTCCAACTCCCCGCTCGAGCGGCACTCACACAACCCCGCTCGAGCGGCCAATTCCACGCTCGAGCGTCCAACACTGCACAGGAAATACTGGATGGGTGAAACTCTCGCTCGAGCGCCAAAACCCCCGCTCGAGCGGACAGGTCAAAATCTGGGCAACTAGTTTTGGTTTCTAAACTCAACCAACCTGTAACAAACCTGCCCAACACATTCTATAACTCAAATATGAAGTAAAAAGGATGTAAACAAGATAATAATCAACTACCAACATCCACGGACACATGTCCGGATCACTGTACGACAGGGGTAAATCCGGGATCGCTATAGACGTCATCCAAGAGGGAGACCCACCGAAGAAAACAGGCTGAGACGAGTACTATAATGAAAGCGACCTCCAGGTATGGAAAGATAGATGCTTGAGAAGGGACGGCGAGATGAAAGGAATGGAAAACAAGTTGGTAGACTTACAATCGGTTGTCAACTTCATGATGCAGAACAACGTCATGCAACCACCGTTTCCATTGAAGGACACGCTGATTCCAGAGGCCAAGAATGACGCCTAGAAAGGGAGGCAGAAAGCAGTCCCAACAGCCCCTCAACATGACAGGGCGAAAGAGCATTCACATCGGCCTTCGAGGGAAGTCGAACGAGGAGAGTCAGTAAGAGGAGAGTCTCAGAAGACGCCTCGTACCAAAGGAACTTATGTCAAGGAACATCGGCATGTTCAGGAGAAGGAACTTTGTTTCGACATGGTGAATGAAGAGAAGTCTAAAAGGACTCATAATGACGCCGGGAGCAGCGCACCAAAGAGGCTGAAATCCATTGACAACCGAGCTCCTAGTCGAACTAAGGAGGATTTGAGGGACTACCTCCAGAGAAAGCGGCAAAATGTCGAGGTCACATCCCCAGTCAAGCCAAGAACGCCATTCTTAGTGGAGTTGGATAAGTTCGAGGCCCTAAAAAGATTTCATATGCTGAGGTTCCAGATATATGACGGTAAGTCCGATCCAAACTTTCACGTTGGCTTATATTTGAATTCAATGACATTGTACACCAGGAACGAACCGTTGCTCTGCAAGGTGTTCCCCTCATCCTTTGGGGAAATTGCATCGGACTAGTTTCACAAGTTGCCGAAAGGAAATGTGAAGAGTTGGAAAGGCCTAGCCGAGATGTTCGTGGCCAGGTTTGTCACAAACAAGTTGCAATCATTAAGGGTAGACTCCCTGATGGCTTTGAAAATCGGTAAAGGTGAGAGCCTTAGGGCTTATGCGAAAAGGTATTATAAGGTGTTCAATCGAATACGAAGATGCAACCAGGAGTTAGCAGTCGTGTCTTTTAAAAATGGCCTAGAGGATGATTGCGTGCTTCGGAAGTCGCTGGCAAAGACTTTACCAAAGAGTGTGGAAGAACTCATGGCAAGGATCGAGAAATATGCAAGAGCAGAAGAAGATACACTGGAAACGAAGGCGTCAAAACAGGGGAAGAGAAACGGCTCGCCGAAGCAAGGCCGAGGTAATATTAGATATTGAGGGCTGCACAGGCAGTCACCGCTGTGTTCCTGATCCCGGTTTATAAAGTTCTAGAAAGGATCAGGAACCAGCCGTATTACAGAGCATCGGAGAAGGTCCTTGGCAAATTTATAGGGAGAAGTCTAGGGAAGCACTGTGCCTACCACAATGAAGATAGACACCTGATGCAAGGTTGAAGAGCCCTAAAGGCGCATTTGGAAGATCTGGTCAGACAAGGTCACTTAAGGGACCTAGTAGATGAGGCCAGAACAAGGGAAGAGCAGGCAAGGCTGACCTAGGCACCGACAACACCACCTCCACCAGCACCACAACTGCAAGCAGATGGACCTCGAGTGTCAATGTGATTCACTTGAGGGTCAATGAGAACGAGGTACGTGGGGAGACTCGGAGGGTAAGGCACTTACAACATGTGTATCAGGTCCAACAAAAGTGGCCTAGGACAGACGAGTGCCAGAGACTAATGGTGTCCTTTACTGAAGCAGACCTAGACATGGTGCAGCATCCACACAACGATGCCCTGGTAGTAACCCTTAAGATTGGAGAATGCCAAGTAAGACGCATTTTGATCGACTAGGGCAACTCTTGTGACATCATGTATGTCAGATGTTACAAGGAGCTCGGCCTTCACTAAGATGATTTGGAACAGTCCAATAGCCCAACGGTCGGGTTCAATGAAACGCCGACCTAGCCCTTGGGAGCAATAATTTTGTACGTGCAGGTAGGCACCAAGAAGATAAGCACAGAGTTCACAGTAATTGGCACCCTGTAGACGTCCCCGAACGCCCCGGGAGGGTGAGTCCCGCTCTGTTCATTTGGGGTCACTACAGCTCAGGACTCTCAAATTGTCACGGTTCTAAATCTGAACCAAAGAGTCCAAATCCGGCAAATCGTTTTGAGAAAATAGATTTTTGAAAGAAGTGCCAAACATGGACTGCTTTGCCAGATACAGAGTCGCCACCTAAATATTTTATTTTGGGAAATTTAGGAAACCCTGACTCGCTTACCTAAGGCCACATGTCTGTCATCACCAAAGTTGCCTCGGCTCGGGAACTTGGGTACGATTGGGGAAGGTCACTTCGTGAGCACCCCCGCTCGCCC
The DNA here is from genome assembly GCF_055761805.1 of Camellia sinensis. Classification (NCBI taxonomy): domain Eukaryota; kingdom Viridiplantae; phylum Streptophyta; class Magnoliopsida; order Ericales; family Theaceae; genus Camellia; species Camellia sinensis. The sequence goes on from NC_138962.1 coordinate 183,406,871, forward strand.
GATCAAAGATCGGCCTTTACTAACCATGATATCGAGTTTTGAAAACATTGTGTGTTCTTATTCCGGTTATTAGCCTAGATTACTATGTGATGCGCACAGCATACAAGTATAGACTGGATCGCCTGAATTGGAACAAAACATTTCATGTTTGTTTATTTGAAAATGGTTTGATGGTGCTACTCGCAAGTAGGCTAAGACGTGGATTTGCCACCCTCGGGTGGGCTTAGAAAACATGATTTTGCCACTATCTAGTGGGCTTAAAACACACAGTGAATGAATTGTTCTAATCCAAATAACCCAACCTTCACCCACAGGCATTCAGGCAGTTATATCACATAAGCAATTAGCCTCATGGTAAGCATGCTATCATGGCAGTCACTCACACACATGCAAGGATGCTAAAGCACAAAACTTACCGAGTTCTCCAAGCCAAAACAGAAACTTATTAGAAATCCATGCATGATCCTAATTATACAGAAATGCCTAATGCAACACATGCAAAATGCAACTATAGTAGGCTCGGCTATTCTAAACATGGCATATGAGATGCAACAGCTAACAAGTATTCAACTTTGAAATTGAAATACAAATGCAGTTAGTATGATGCGCCAAGCCCGGTGCATGCGAAATAGATGAATGATGCAAACATGCTGTCATACTGTATGCTAATTGAAATATGCCCTAATCTAACCATCATAAGCGGATAAATAAAAGGGAGAAAGACGTGGGGTTGGAAGACATGCAACACACACACGCACACTTATTATAGTTGTGCCCTCGCGCAGAGGGTCTGAATAAATATACAGTCCCGAATAAAAGAATAGTACAGTCCAAGTAAATATTACAGTCCAAATATGTGCAAATTCCTAATTAATTAACAAATTAACTAAGAAAATAAATAAACTGGCATGCAAGCCAAGGACTGCCTTGATTCCATTCCAGATGATGAATGATGCATGCCCGGGTTGCCTTTGCACGGAAATCCATGACGATGCCCCAATTAGCCTCTGTTTGCACCTGTTCTTGAAATGCGTGCCAAGCCTCGGAAGATCGCTGATTCTTGATTTGCTGCAACAGAGAGCAGGAAAGGGGCATAGCAATGTATTTTCACAAATGTATGCATGCCTCGATCCTCGTGCCACCAATCACGCATCTCGATGCATGATGGCCGAGGAGTCGAATTGCACAATTTAATATGAAATGAATGCACATGAAAACACAACAAGACCTAACTCCATCATGGATGATCCAGAGTGTCGGTGACTAGGGAATTGAGACACGTTCCGTCACTCGGAGTACGAAATGCACCTCGTTTCCCGTGCCCGGGCTAACTCCTATCCCGAACACGGTGCAATATGCATGACATGCATGAAATGCAACTAAGATACAATCCTAACATACACAATGTTATGGAATGGCATACACGCTGCACGAGGTAATATACAACCGAGCATACACAATGCTATGGATGAAATGGCATACGCAATGCAATAATGGACTTACACCAACATGTGAGAGCCTCAGCCACACTCACATAGGAGGCCATCAGATGAAAACAAGACAACTCGAAATGCGTGCACGCGTGTACGCAAACCGAGGACCGACCCTCAGGCACCGAAATGCCCCTCTAATGAGACATGGCAAAGACATGGAATATGATATTCAAACATGCAAAAATCAGTAGCAAAATGAGGGGCAAAACAGCCCCGAAACAAGGCGAAATGACACCCGATGCATGGAATTTCTCCCGAAATGCAAAACTAGGTACATGAAATGGCTTACAACTATACAAAGCATGCATAATTGGTACATGGAATGAAAGGACAGAAGAAAGGCAGCCCCAAAATAAGCATTTTTACAGTTTAAATCATGGCCAAACAGGGAACACAAATGAGGCTAGATTAGCATACAAAAATGGGGCCAAGAGAGAGGTAATGAAGCAACTCACAAATACTGGCCCCAAACAGAGAAGAGGCCTTCTACAATATTGAAGAGGGGCCAAAAATATGATTTATTACAGTTTATGACAAACCCCAAAAACAGATACAAGTATGCTCAAAATGCTATGCAAAATAATGGCATCAAGAGAGCTATAACATGAAGTATAAAAAGTATGTCCCAAACAGCCATAGACCCTTAATGAAACATGAAGGGAGGGTCAAAATAGGGCCATTTTCAGTTCGGACCAAGGTCCAAAAACAGAAGCTCAATAGGCTAATAAATCATGCAAAAATGGGGACCAAAGAGGGGGATAATGACAAGTGGCACATGGAGGTCCCAAACAGTGATGAGCCCTTCTTAAATGTTGAAGAAGGGCTCAAAATAAGCCTATCTACAATTTACATCATGCTCCGAAACAGATTACACATAGGCCAAAAATACTATGCAAGATTATGGCATACAAAGGGGTAATGAAGCAAGTGCAAAATAGGGGTCCCAAACAGGGTAAGACCCTTAATGAAAGATGAAATAGAGCTCAAAAAAATACCACTTTCAGTTTTGGTCGGAGCTCAAAACAGCAAGCAAAAGGGGCTAAGAAAACTTGCAAAAATGAGCTAGAAAGAGGGAGAAATCAACTCACCCTTGAAGACCAATCCTTTGCTGCCTCTTGGACCAAGAAAAGCTGCCTCCTACCCTCTGAGAAGACCTCCAAGCTGTTGGAATGGAAGTGGTAGTGTGGTGCTAGGTGGTGATGAAGAAAAGGGTGTAGGACTTGGTGTTTTGAGGCTTAGAGTAGAGAGAGAGGGAGAATTGATGCAAGGCTCTCAAAACAAATTTTGTAACCCTAAAATCTGAAGGGGAGGGGCTGTATATATAAGCAAAAGGGGTGGAAAAGAGGGGGAAAAAAGGGGGGGGGGGGAAAACAAATCAAGTTTCCCCCCAAAATGGCCAAACCCTCGGACATGGGTGTAGTGGAAAACAAAATTCACTTCTAGGACACACTTGGGGAGGGGGGCATGGCCGGCTAGTTTAAAAGGGCAAAAAATTTATTTCACCAAATAGGTGGCCGGCCAGCTAGATTTTCTGGCCGGCCAGCTAGATTTTCTGGCCGGCCAGCTACTTTCAGGACAAAAAAAAGGCTACCGGGAAGAAAAGTGGCCGGTGGGTAATAGGGAAGTCCAATGGTGGCCATTCAAGTGTCCAAATTAAATCCCCGGAAGTTAGCTTTCCAATGGCGCAAACCTTACATTAAAATTCCTCCTATGGAAAAAGTTATGCCAGTTTCCGTAAAGCCGCGCAGATTTCGGTCCAACCAGAGTGATGCCCTACTTCAATCAACCATATTTCCCCACCCGGAATTGGATTTCGGAGATTCTTGAGTGCAAAATGAAGCCTCGGAAGTATTATTTCCAATGGTGGTGGCCTCATAGCTTGATTCCAAGTATGCCAATGAATAGGCCCGATTCGGCGAGGGCTGTTCGACTCTTTCTTAATGGTTCATGCCCATTTTCTTCCCCAACTGGATTTCTTCCCTCTTCTCCTCTTTTCTTCAAATTCAAACCCATAAGTAAGGTATTTTTAAAGATTTTTCAAAGATTTCATCTCTCTTTCATTCATTTCCACTTTGTCTTTACTCGGTTTACCAAAAAGCGCAATTTTTACCAAAATGTGAGTGTCAGAACATCGTTGGAACTTTATTTCAAAAACGTTTTTGAAAGAGAGGGTTTTAAGTCTAAAATCTTTTGATCGAGATCGTTTTGGTCCAGAACAGGGGTATGAAGTTGAGATTTGACTCTCTTTTTGTCGAAGAAATTGAACCTTTGCCCTGCACACCTTTCTCCACCATGTAAATCATCAGTCGCGTCGAAGTCTTAAGGACGGTCAAAAATGGGATGTCTATAGTTGCCCCTTTTTGACAGAACTCGGAAGTCAAGAAGTGACGGGAGTGAATGTCAAAGCCCAGAGACGACCCATTTTTGACGAGGCCGAAGACTTGGATAAACAAACAAAATATAGACAAATAAATGGTTGTGCCCACAGGCTGCCTACGTATCCTTTTGCAAGGAATCAAACCAGCGTAGTTCAGGGGCAGGATACGAAATGATATGCAGAAAGATTTTCAAAATTGGACTTATACGCTACGCGAAGCCGGTTTGATAATTGGACTTATACGCTACGCGAAGCCGGTTTGAAAATTGGACTTACACGCTACGCGAAGCCGGTTTGAAAATTGGACTTACACGCTACGCGAAGCCGGTTTGAAAATTGAGGATTTATGCAATGCACCGCAATGTAGTGGCTAAAATGCAATGTGATGGCTAGGAAAAGGGAGGTACCTTATAGGGCAATTGGCAATGACTTACCACGGCAATGTCCTACCTCATGCTGATGTGGGAATCTTCCTCTTCTTCTCAGTTGAACCACAGGTACTACTTTTCTCCCTGACTATGGTTGCAGCTTTCCTTATTCTCCAACAGGGTGACAGACTAGGTTGGATCAGTATCCAGAATTGAGGTGCATACAGATGCTATCTCAATCTATGGGGCTGCCATACAGATTTCAAGCCGAGGATATATCCCTGGGTATTTAAACCAGACTTTAGTCTCGGAAATCCCGAACCTTTGCGTTCTAGGCAAGAGCCATTCGAACTCTAGTTTCCACCGTCTCAGTTGGTCTTCTAGGAACTCACCGCTAACATAGGCAGGTGGCTATACCAGACCACAGGAAGTCGTTCGGGCACGACAAACACCAAAGGAATTGCACCTTTAGAGGATTTAAGGTCTCCTAGACCGGGGAGTGCACAAGACAGTGCGAATAAAGATGCAGGATTTAAGGTCTCTTTAGACCGGAGGATTTAAGGTCTCCTAGACCAGACAGTAAAATAGATACGATGTAATAGATGTGATGCAATAGATAATAGATGCGATGCAACAGAGAGTACAACAGATGCAAAGGGCGACATATTCCAACCACGCTGGACTTGTGAGTGGAGGCAGAATAAAGAAAATCAATCAGGAGCGCGTTCTACGCAACCTAAGATAAGTTCCAAACACGCTGAAATCGCGTAAGGAACGGGACACTCAAACCACGCTGAAATTGTGAGAGAAGGCCCCAAAACAACCGCCCAGGTGCGTACACAACGCAACCTAGGATAAATTCCAAACACGCTGAAATCGCGTAAGGAATGAGACACTCAAACCACGCTGAAATCGTGAGAGGAGGCCCAAAAACAACCGCCCAGGTGCGTACACAACGCAACTTGAGATAAATTCCAAACACACTGAAGTCGCGTAAGGAATGGGACACTCAAACCACGCTGAAATCGTGAGAGGAGGCCCAAAAACAGCCGCCCAGGTGCGTACACAACGCAACCTGAGATAAATTCCAAACACGCTGAAATTGCGTAAGGAACGGGACACTCAAACCACGCTGAAATCGTGAGAAGAGGACCGAAAACAACCGCCCAGGTGTGTACACAACGCAACCTGAGATAAATTCCAAACACGCTGAAATTGCGTAAGGAACGGGACACTCAAACCACGCTGAAATCGTGAGAAGAGGTCCGAAAACAACCGCGCAGGTGCGTACACAACGCAACCTGAGATAAATTCCAAACACGTTGAAATCGTGTGAGGAAAGGGGCACTCAAACCACGCTGAAATCGTGAAAAGAGGTCCGCAAACAACCGCCCAGGTGCGTACACAACGCAACCTGAGATAAATTCCAAACACGCTGAAATCGCGTAAGGAATGGGACACTCAAACCACGCTGAAATCGTGAGAAGAGGTCTGAAACCGCTTGGGCTCGCGCTTCACGCGTCCCGAGATATAAAAGAAAGGCACGAGACTGTACCACAATTATAATGAAAGTGTGCGCTAGATGTACAAAGTGAAAGAGTGCGATAGACACGCAAAATGAATGAGGAAAGATGGTGTGAACACCTGGCGCACCTAATGTTTCTAACCCAGTGAATCAGCGACCTAACGCGTCTCACGCGAAAGGCGGAAAGATGGAACTATAAGATCCAAACGCGTTTCATGCGACTGCAGGAAAATGAACACAAAATCCTAACACGTTTCACGTGAAAGGTGCGAAGGTGGTGTAACCAGCAGGCATACCTAACCGCATCTCATACGGAAAGGGAGAAGGTTTTAACCGGGGAGAAAAAACAATGGTGTAACCAACAGGTGTATCTCACCGTATTTCATATGGAGAGAGGGGAGGTTTTAACCGGGGAGAATAACGATGGTGTAACCAACAGGCGTATCTCAACGTATTTCATACGGAGAGAGGGAAGGTTTTAACCGGGGAGAATAACAATGGTGTAACCAACAGGCGTATCTCAACGTATTTCATACGGAGAGAGGGAAGGTTTTACCAGGGGAGAATAACAATGGTGTAACCAGCAGGCGTATCTCAACGTATTTCATACGGAGAGAGAGAAGGTTTTAACCGGGGAGAATAACAATGGTGTAACCAACAGGCATATCTCAACGTATTTCATACGGAGAGAGGGAAGGTTTTAACCAGGGAGAACAACAATGGTGTAACCAACAGGCATATCTCAACGTATTTCATACGGAGAGAGGGAAGGTTTTAACCGGGGAAAACAACAATGGTGTAACCAACAGGCGTATCTCAACGTATTTCATACGGAGAGAGGGAAGGTTTTAACCGGGGAGAATAACAATGGTGTAACCAACAGGCATATCTCAACGTATTTCATACGGAGAGAGGGAAGGTTTTAACCAGGGAGAATAACAATGGTGTAACCAACAGGCATATCTCAACGTATTTCATACGGAGAGAGGGAAGGTTTTAACCGGGGAAAACAGCAATGGTGTAACCAACAGGCGTATCTCAACGTATTTCATACGGAGAGAGGGAAGGTTTTAACCGGGGAGAATAACAATGGTGTAACCAACAGGCGTATCTCAATGTATTTCATACGGAGAGAGGGAAGGTTTTAACCAGGTAAACGTCACATCCCAATACGTTTCACGTGAAAGGAGGAAAGGTGGATTCGAAATCCGAATGCGTCTCACGCGAGTGGAAGAATGGTAAAATGATTTCTTGCTGACAAAGGGTAATCTCTACATGTAAAAGCCACGGATGTCGCTTTTCTTTCTGATCATATTCACAACTTTCCCTCATTACAAACAAAAGCCAAGATAACTCTGACGGGGAATGGTACTCGGGGAGAGCACTTCTGATCGCCATTCTGGCTTGAGATAGTGAAACAGTCAACATAGTAAGTTGTTTACTTTGAACACACAGCTCATATCAGCACACTGCTCATAACACAGTATTTGGTTTATTCGGCACACAGCTCATTCTGAACAGACAATCTGATCTGAAAAGACAGGACGCAAAACGGAACCCGTAGAAGTTGAGACAAACTCAGATACCCGACATTTTCCTCTTTTGCTTTTGCTTTGCAGTCCGGAACCATATATAGCTTCAGATAGGTCCTGGTTCTACTGTTCTCACATGACCTGGGTTGAATCCTGCGATTTTATGAAAGAACGAATCTTGTTTTGCACAGATGTGGAGAACGGCACGGCACTCGGAGCGCAAAACAATTTTATTTTGAAATTGATAAATGAGTTCTCGACCGGGTATTGAGCCTACAACTGAACACAATGCACTACGACTCAACAACGGAAAACAAAAGGTAAACAACCTAAACACATCGAGTAACACTCGAAACGACTCAAAACAAGAACCGAGATAAAACAAAAAGACACGACACTCAGACGTGCACAGGGAGCCTATTTCACCGGGTAGTGTTTCCCACCCTTTCTCATTTGTGGTTCTCACATCACTCGGCCCTCAAGCTCTGTTTTTCTGAAAAAGCCCTCTTCTCACTTTTCCTCTCATCGCACATCTCTCTATTCTTCAATCTCTCATTTTTCATCCCTCCCCTAGGTGGTTGATGGATAAACAGCAAATTGTGGGCTCGTGCCCTTAGCATTCTGCTAGATTCTCTTTCTTCCGTTCACAGCTAGTGAATTCCTCCCACAGAAGGGTTGCACTACAACTGGGTGTGTAGCAAATCTGCAGCTAACATCAGTTGATGATGCTTTGCTGGGGAGTTTGGACGTGATAAGATCTGTCCAGATGATGGAGTGGAATATCTTGCCCCATTCTAGTTCGTGCTTCGCACTTGGCTTGATACCTCGTTGGTTGGAAGATGTGAGAGCTTTTTGCCCTTTGTCATGCCCTTTTCTGGCGAATACGGTGCCCTTTCCGACAAGTAGAGTGCCCTTTCCGACAAGTATTTTGACAAAGGGGAAAAGACAGAACACCTGACTCAACTGTGCCCCTAGTTCATCATTTTGACCATTTTTTTGTTTTAGTTTTCTCCTAAAAAATTTTGACCAAAATGAGAGTTAGATTAACATGCTTGTTCAATTTTTTGATTTAAAATCATGCAAGTCAGGCCATGAGCACTGAAAATTTTCCTCTTTTGGGTCCAAGAAATGGTCTAGTTTTGAAAATGGAATACTTTTCGAGAAGATTAGTCAACCTCAGTAAAAATTCTCAAAAACTATTTTGCAAACGGCCACTGCTGAACGAGCACGGAACCTACCCTTGAGATGCACAACCTCAGATCCGAAGGAAAATTGCCCCTTTCCTGAAGGACATTGCATGGCAACAGAAAGTTGCCTCTTGTTTGAACGGCACCGCGGCGCATTGAATGGCAACGGAAAGTTGCCCCTTGTTTGGATGGCACCGCAGCGCATTATAGTCAGTCCTCAGAGCGACGAACACAACCAGACTCTCAGATACAGAGAAGACAAAGATGACCAGAACCATCGCATGGACATAGTCGATTTGGAAGTGTTTATGGCTGGACTTCAGAATGAAGTTGCCTACGTATTCCAAAGATGAGAATCAAGCCTTACGTAGTTCGGGGTTAAGGTACACTCGGGTATTTAACCTCTCCTTTTTATGCTCTAACTTTTGCCAAGGCGCCCGTTGCGGGTTTTTGACCTTGCGAGCTTTGTTTTTCTTTTCTTCTTTTTCATCTTTTCTTTTCATTTTCTTCATTTTCTTCTTTTTTTTCTTCTTCTTCTTTTTTTTTTTTTTTCATTCTTTGCATTTTGCTTTTTTTGTTCTTTTTTGTTCTTTTTCTTGCTCTAACTTTTGCCTGGGCCGCCCTTCCGGGTTTTCGACCCAGCGAGCCTCTCAAGGGTAAAAGTGTAGCTTTGTCCATGTCAAATGGTTTTGAGATCCTGAAGTCATCTGAATCCAGGAGAATGGCTGCTGTTTTGCAAGAGGACTCATCTTCAGCTCTTCTAGTATGTCTGATATCTTTGCCCCTAGTTCGAGGGGTACTTCTGTTCTAGCTTTGCAAGCTTCTTCTGATCTTCTGATCTTTTGATCTGACTTTCCTGGCCTCTTGTTCGAGGGCTGCTTCAAATCTGGCCACACAGGCCTCACATCGTAGCTGACCATTGAACCTTCTGAATTCAAGTTCAAGGTTTGGAAGCGAAGGGGTTGAGTCTTGAGGCTAAGAGCGATCCTAGGCTGCACAATCTCAGGAGCGATTCCACACAGGTCTTCGCAGGACCGCGCAAAACATTTTGTTTTTGAAAGTTTTTAAGAAAGCGACAGATCGCTCGCGCTGAAGATAGTGTGAAACCAGTCTGGATCAAGCCAGGGTCCTTCTCAGTACTCACGCTAACAAGCATGATTTCATTCATTAAGGGCTTGGCACGCCTCTCTTTCTCTCAAATGATCAAAGTTTTGCAAATCCTGAGGAATTCCTTCCTCTTCGTTTTCACCGCAGTGTTTAAAAAAGTTTTGAACAACTTAGGTCGATACAATGATTTTGGGGTGCAGAAGAGTAGGCGAAAAGTACTGCCGTTTCACTCAAACTTCTGGCACGACTGGCGCAAGGCAGAAGCAAACACAAGAGTGTGAAAATCATTGCTGTTTCATTCAAATCTTTTGGTGTCATTGGCTCCTCGGCAGAAACAGACTCACAAGGAAGCGAAAAGACAGACGCAAAACAAAATAATGATATCCGAGGTAACACCCCCGGAATCACCCGACTTCTGTACAATAGGACTGACTCGATACAACAAGACAGCCTTACTAACTCAGTAAGAAAAGACTGACTCTGTACAAAACAACAAGACTGACCCAATACCCAAGTCAGACAGTACAAAAACCAGCATTCACAAATGCTCAAAACAATGTGTGCCATACACCATACCTGAAATAAACTGAACGCCGCCCGCAGGTGGTTCATCCCTCGATCACATCACATTATCCCCTACAAGTTCACTGATCAAGTGCCGATAGACTTTGCAGGACCTGGTGCGGGGATGACCCCATTGTCAAATAGATCTTGTACTTCATGGCGAAGACGGAAGCAGTCGTCAGTAGTATGGCCAGTTTGTTGATGGTACGTGCAGTACTGGGTAGCATCATGTGTAGCCGGAAGAGGGTTCGGGAGAGGCCGAGGCTCAAGGGGTTTGAGATGGCCTTGTCCAACAAGGATTTGGAGAGCTTTGGACAAAGGCATATAGAGGGCATGGAAGACCCTCCGACCTCGGGGTTGGTACTTCAAGGCTTGTGGATTTTTACTGGGCGCACCAGCAAAAGGATTGGCAGGTGCTGGCCTGGTTTGCCCATCTCTTCCGAGTGGAGGATTAGAGATAACAGGATCGTCTCTGGTATGACAGCCCTTCTCCCGATGTTCCCTTTGATTCAGACTGCCTCCAACTTGAGTAGCGAAAGTGTCATCCACAGCTTTTGCAACAACTGCGAGGACTTGCTCTTTGTTCAGTCCCTCGACTTTCAAAGCCTTAACAGCGAACAGGAGATGTTCATGGGGATCCATGTCCGCCCCTATCTTGTTCCTTCCACTCGCCTCCACCTTGCCAAGGGATTGGCATTCCTTAAATACAGCCCGTTCCGAAATTGGGGAGCCTTTTGACATGAAGTTCCCGGTATGCGGTGTGGTCGATGATGGAGCCAATGTCCCGGAGGCCAGATCTGTCACAGTTCTCTGAAGATCTTCGATCATTCTCTTTAGCTCAGAAGTAGTGGGCTTACGGGTTTGAGATGATTGGGGTTCAAGTGCATCCATCGTGCTTAAGCCCATGCTTTCCGGGATAAACATATCGGGTTTGAGTATATGGGTCGGGGTGTATATACTGGGGTTGTAGGTGGGTGGCAGTGTATGGCTGAGGTTGAGATGTGGATGAGGTACTTGGTCCTTGGGGTTTTGAGGTGGAACTATTGTCCGGTTGTCAATGAGATTCTGGATCTCATGACGAAGGCGGCAGCAACCATCGGTGCCATGTCCGCGCTGTTGATGATATACACAGTATTGGCTGGGGTTATGTCTGGCAGGGAGTGGATTTGGCAAAGGTTGAGGATTAAGGGGTTTAAGATGCCCTCTTTCCATCAGAACTTTGAATGCGCTGGTTAGGCTCATATGGAGGGGGGTGAAAAATCTACCCTGAGCTCAGGCTGGGCTGGCTATTTGTAGGCTGGCCTTGGCAAAAGGGTCGGCTATGGCGTTATTTTAGCAGGTTTGGAAATAGTGCTACCGCCAGCATTGGTACTCTCGACTGGGAGCCTTATGGCAACCTCGGTGGACCAATCCTCAATGTCGTGAATGGAGTTAAGGTCCTGTGCCCTTTTGAATTGCTTCTCAAGGTTCACAATTTTCACTGCAGTCGGATCGAGCTCATTAACATCGGAGAGACGAAGCCTCTCAGTAGGCTGCACCAGGGTTGTGGAAACTCGAGCTTGAGCTAACCCTTCTCGAGGATCTGGACCCTGCAAATCTTCAGCTGGCGGAAGTGGGTCAAAGTTCGGCTGGGGTCCCAAAGCTGGATATGAAACAGATGCCCCAGATGGGCGTTGCGTTTCAGCACTGGTCTTATCCTGCATTGCAGTTCCCTGATTTAATGCTGCTATCATGGCCACAAATTCTTCCGAACCCTGTGCCATCACGGGTCTGCTGATGATGTGACTGGTGACTGTCGGATTAGATGAACAAAATGAACCCTATCTGGCCCTCCTTTGCCTTACCTCAGTGAAGGAACACTGATTTGCCCTTGAACTGAATTTCTGACCTGACAAAGTCTATCAACACGGATCCAATGTACCCGGGGGATATCGGAGCCTTCTGAAGCTATGGTTCCCAGACTACCCTAGCAAAAGAGAAAACATGCAGCATCTTAGCCTATCTTCACCAAAACAGATACGAGCATAGTAGGATGACTGTGCCCTCTACTGAATTCTGCCCCCAAAATTCTGCCTCAAATCTGATACCCTCAGGTAAAACTGATTCCCAGATACTGATGCCCGCAGGCTTGATGCCCAAACTACTAAACTGGTGCCCGCAGGCCTGATGCCCAAACTTGTAGACTGATACATGCATTCCTATAGAGACGCACTCTAAAAGCACATAACAAACAAATGAGAGCCAAAACACCCCTATGTTGGGGTAGGGTTTCCCTGTCCTATTTTGTCAGGAGCTAGGGTTTTACTACGCACACAGCGGTTTCAAACAACCTATCGGGTAAGCAACCTGTCCTAGTTTGGAATGGTCACTACGGATTCCGAATATGCACTAGGTCGAATGGTCAAAAGGGTGCCCCGGTAAAACCGGGGTTTGTGTTTCCATACTGGCAGAGCCCACAACCGGTCATCCTTATGGTCATGCCTTGACAAGACAAGCCTCCGGCAAACCGTTCAAGAATAACAGATGGCAAACACGGTGTCCTAGGCGCACCAATGCAAATGCAATGCAAAGAAACACACAAGTGTAGTCAAAACCAGATATCATGAGTTCGAGTCAAGTTCTCTAAATCCAAAGCAGAGTCGCCAGAAACTGTAGACGTCCCCGAACGCCCCGGGAGGGTGAGTCCCGCTCTGTTCATTTGGGGTCACTACAGCTCAGGACTCTCAAATTGTCACGGTTCCAAATCTAAACCAAAGAGTCCAAATCCGGCAAATCGTTTTGAGAAAACAGATTTTTGAAAGAAGTGCCAAACATGGACTTCTTTGCTAGATACAGAGTCGCCACCTAAATATTTTATTTTGGGAAATTTAGGAAACCCTGACTCGTTTGCCTAAGGCCACGTGTCCGTCATCACCAAAGTTGCCTCGGCTCGGGAACTTGGGTACGATTGGGGAAGGTCACTTCGTGAGCACCCCCGCTCGCCCGATCAAAGATCGGCCTCTACTAACCATGATATCGAGTTTTGAAAACATTGTGTGTTCTTATTCCGGTTATTAGCCTAGATTACTATGTGATGCGCACAGCATACAAGTATAGACTGGATCGCCTGAATTGGAACAAAACATTTCATGTTTGTTTATTTGAAAATGGTTTGATGGTGCTACTCGTAAGTAGGCTAAGACGTGGATTTGCCACCCTCGGGTGGGCTTAGAAAACATGATTTTGCCACTATCTAGTGGACTTAAAACACATAGTGAATGAATTGTTCCAATCCAAATAACCCAACCTTCACCCACAGGCATTCAGGCAGTTATATCACATAAGCAATTAGCCTCATGGTAAGCATGCTATCATGGCAGTCACTCACACACATGCAAGGATGCTAAAGCATAAAACTTACCGAGTACTCCAAGCCAAAACAGAAACTTATTAGAAATCCATGCATGATCCTAATTATACAGAAATGCCTAATGCAACACATGCAAAATGCAATTATAGTAGGCTCGGCTATTCTAAACATGGCATATGAGATGCAACAGCTAACAAGTATTCAACTTTGAAATTGAAATACAAATGCAGTTAGTATGATGTGCCGAGCCCGGTGCATGCGAAACAGATGAATGATGCAAACATGCTGTCATACTGTATGCTAATTGAAATATGCCCTAATCTAACCATCATAAGCGGATAAATAAAAGGGAGAAAGACGTGGGGTTGGAAGGCATGCAACACACACACGCACACTTATTACAGTTGTGCCCTCGCGCAGAGGATCCGAATAAATATACAGTCCCGAATAAAAGAATAGTACAGTCCAAGTAAATATTACAGTCCAAATATGTGCAAATTCCTAATTAATTAACAAATTAACTAAGAAAATAAATAAACTGGCATACAAGCCAGGGACTGCCTTGATTCCATTCCGGATGATGAATGATGCATGCCCGGGTTGCCTTTGCGCGGAAATCCATGACGATGCCCCAATTAGCCTCTGTTTGCACCTGTTCTTGAAATGCGTGCCAAGCCTCGGAAGACCGCTGATTCTTGATTTGCTGCAACAGAGAGCAGGAAAGGGGCATAGCAATGTATTTTCACAAATGTATGCATGCATCGATCCTCGTGCCACCAATCACGCATCTCGATGCATGATGGCCGAGGAGTCGAATTGCACAATTTAATATGAAATGAATGCACATGAAAACACAACAAGACCTAACTCCATCATGGATGATCCAGAGTGTCGGTGACTAGGGAATTGAGACACGTTCCGTCACTCGGAGTACGAAATGCACCTCGTTTCCCGTGCCCGAGCTAACTCCTATCCCGAACACAATGCAATATGCATGACATGCATGAAATGCAACTAAGATACAATCCTAACATACACATTGTTATGGAATGGCATACACGCTGCACGAGGTAATATACAACCGAGCATACACAATGCTATGGATGAAATGGCATATGCAATGCAATAATGGGCTTACACCAACATGAGAGAGCCTCAGCCACACTCACATAGGAGGCCATCAGATGAAAACAAGACAACTCGAAATGCGTGCACGCGTGCACGCAAACCGAGGACCGACCCTCAGGCGCCGAAATGCCACTCTAATGAGACATGACAAAGACATGGAATATGATATGCAAACATGCAAAAATCAGTAGCAAAATGAGGGGCAAAACAGCCCCGAAACAAGGCGAAATGACACCCGATGCATGGAATTTCTCCCGAAATGCAAAACTAGGTACATGAAATGGCTTACAACTATACAAAGCATGCATAATTGGTACATGGAATGAAAGGAAAGAAGAAAGGAAGCCCCAAAATAAGCATTTTTACAATTTAAATCATGGCCAAACAGGGAACACAAATGAGGCTAGATTAGCATACAAAAATGGGGCCAAGAGAGGGGTAATGAAGCAACTCACAAATGCTGGCCCCAAACAGAGAAGGGGCCTTCTACAATATTGAAGAGGGGCCAAAAATATGATTTATTACAGTTTATGAAAAACCCCAAAAACAGATACAAGTATGCTCAAAATGCTATGCAAAATAATGGCACCAAGAGAGCTATAACATGAAGTATAAAAATTATGTCCCAAACAGCCATAGACCCTTAATGAAACATGAAGGGAGGGTCAAAATAGGGCCATTTTCAGTTTGGACCAAGGTCCAAAAACAGAAGCTCAATAGGCTAATAAATCATGCAAAAATGGGGACCAAAGAGGGGGATAATGACAAGTGGCACATGGAGGTCCCAAACAGTGATTAGCCCTTCTTCAATGTTGAATAAGGGCTCAAAATAAGCCTATCTACAGTTTACATCATGCTCCGAAAAAGATTACACATAGGCCAAAAATACTATGCAAGATTATGGCATACAAAGGGGTAATGAAGCAAGTGCAAAATGGGGGTCCCAAACAGGGTAAGACCCTTAATGAAAGATGAAATAGAGCTCAAAAAAATACCACTTTCAGTTTTGGTCGGAGCTCAAAACAGCAAGCAAAAGGGGCTAAGAAAACTTGCAAAAATGAGCTAGAAAGAGGGAGAAATCAACTCACCCTTGAAGACCAATCCTTTGCTGCCTCTTGGACCAAGAAAAGATGCCTCCTACCCTCTGAGAAGACCTCCAAGCTGCTGGAATGGAAGTGGTAGTGTGGTGCTAGGTGGTGATGAAGAAAAGGGTGTAGGACTTGGTGTTTTGAGGCTTAGAGTAGAGAGAGAGGGAGAATTGATGCAAGGCTCTCAAAACAAATTTTGTAACCCTAAAATCTGAAGGGGAGGGGCTGTATATATAAGCAAAAGGGGTGGAAAAGAGGGGGAAAAAAAGGGGGGGAAAACAAATCAAGTTTCCCCCCAAAATGGCCAAACCCTCGGACATGGGTGTAGTGGAAAACAAAATTCACTTCTAGGACACACTTGGGGAGGGGGGCATGGCCGGCTAGTTTAAAAGGGCAAAAAAGTCATTTCACCAAATAGGTGGCCGGCCTAGTTGGACAACTGCCCTAAGCAACTGGGCAAATGAAGTTTCTGCTGGTAGCAACTGATTACTTCACAAAGTGGGTAGAAGCTGAACCCCTTGCGAAGATTCAAGATATTGATGTGAAGAACTTCATATGGAAGAACATTATCACCAGTTTTGGGATTCCAAGGGCAATAATAGCAGACAATGGTATACAGTTTGACAGTAAGCTAATCAAAAACTTTCGTGCAAACTACAAAATCAAGAACTACTAAGAGTAATGGTCAGGCAGAAGTATCCCATAAAACTATCTTGAATGGGATCAAAAAAAGGCTGGAAGCAGCAAAAGGGAAAATGGGTGGAGGAGTTGCCCAATGTACTATGGGCATATCGAACCATGCTGAAAAGATCAACTGGTGGGTCTCCATTTGCCATGGCTTATGGTACTGAAGCAATTATTCCACTAGAAGTCGACATTCCAAGGATCAGAACCCAGGGAGTTGAAAATGGTACTAATGAGGTATTTCTAGCCCGAAATCTAGACCTACTAGAGGAGAAAAGAGAGAGAGCAACAATTAGGCTGGGGGCATACCAGCAACAACTTGCTAGGGCTTACAATAAGAAGGTCAACCCAAAAGAGTTCAAAGTGGGGGACTTTGTGCTAAGGAAAGTGGTCCGCAACAAGAAGGATCCTAGGAAGGGCAAGCTAGACCCAAATTAGGAGGGGCCTTATAGAATCATCTCGGTCGCCGGCAATGAGGCATATCGGCTTGAGGACAGTGATAGCAAGGAGTTGCCAAGACTCTAGAACACTTGCAACTTGAAGTTTTTCTATCATTAAATTTTTGTTTTCTCAAAGTTTATGTCATAATTTTATTAGCCGAAGTAATAATAAAATTTTAGTTTGCTGAATTTGAAATTTGAGTGATAGGACTGGCCAGTCCCATGGCGATGTTTCTGAATGAAACATGACAAATAACTTAGACTTATTACATGGCAGAGTTGAATTATACTTGCATATAATAGAGTTTAACTAAGTTGGCGATGTTTTTGAATGAAACATGACGAGTAACTTAGAGATGCACAAGGACCGCATAGTGATTATGTTAAATAATTTTTGAGTTTTTAATTTATACTTAAAGTTTGTTTAGATATTGATTAGTTTAGTGATTTTTTATGAAAGTATATATATAATAGGGTAAGTGGTGCGATAATTTATAATAATTTTTTTAACTTTTTAATTAAAATAATTGTTGACAAATAATGCCTTAATCAGTTTTTGAGTAAAATATTTATGAGTTGAAGTAGGTGATGTGTGTGGTGGACAATTCTTGTGATTAGAGGTTTGACGGATCCATGCGGAACACGTGGTCAGTTAATGAGTTAGGCTATTATATGGTAGAGTTGAATTATACTTGCATATAATAGAGTTGAACTAAGTTGACGATATTTCTAAATAAAACATGACGAATAATTTAGACTTATTATATGGCAGAGTTGAATCATACTTGCACATAATGGAGTTGAACTAAATTAAAATTAACCTGGACTTGCCATATCAGTAGAGTCAAACTTAGAATGAAACTAAGTTCATTAACAGAGAAACCAATGTTGAAACACCTCGGGAAGTCTTTGTTTGAATCTGACTTCGGCAAAAGACCATAGGCACATGCTTCATGTGAACTTAAGTGGAACTTAGGTTTACATTAGGGGGCATAGAGCTAGGAATGATAAATAAACTCAAGAGCTTGGGACTTGTTGAAATTTTCAAAGAATTTTTAGAAAAATTTACAAGTTGGAGTTAGCCGAGGTAATTATGAATAAAGTATCCGAGATACATATTACCCGAGGTAACCAACCAGGTTGTCCAAGCTTGGAAAGAGTGAAGTCTTAATAGCATATGAAGGTAAAAAACAATACTGAATAACACTTGTAAAAATATTTTGATATTTTTAAAACGTTAGCTGAGGTATGCCAATGGTTGGCCAAGGAAAACATTAAAGGTTTATATATGATGTATTATATCTCGGAGTTATTATACAGTTAAAGTATACTTCGAAGAAATACAAAATATTCAAGTATGAAAACATGAAAGGCATGAAGGAAAGCAGTAAACATGCATAGAAGAAAGGAAGGCGTACATTCAACACTTGGAATAAAATATAAGACTTGCATTCAGAAAAAGATAACTTGTTCAAGTACATAAGCTGGTACATCGGCCCGACAAAACAAACACTATTCAAAACAAAAGAAAAAGTACAAACAAAGAAAAGATTCTAAACAGACTGTTCTGCATCGGCGGTTGGCTGCGTTTCAGCCTCAGTAGACAGTTGGGAGAACTTCTCGGCCTGGATCTCGGCGTCGATCTCTAGAAGAGTCTTGTCAAGGCTCTTCTCGGCGCTTTCAACCTCGGCTTTAGGCGTGTTCTTGGAGACCTCATCATCGTCGTCCTGAGTCAAGTCCATGGCTTGCTCATTTAGAGTTGAGGACTTGGCCCCAGCAATTTCAGTCTCCCCAGCCTTGTTGGCCTCAACTTCTTCATCATCCTCAGCCTTATCGTTAGATTGGCTTGGAATGGGAGGGAAATGCATGACAAGTCGGATCTCGTCCCAGAGGGACGAGTCGTCAGGGACAACCAACTCCTTCAAAACAGCTATCCAACCAAAGGTGTAACCCCTATTTCATGCCTGTTTGACTTGTTTTTTGTATTCGTCATGGACGTCAGCTGCCCCCTTGGCATAGGCCTTCTCGTTCGCCTTTTTAATTTCGGCCGCCTTTATAACTAGTGCTATTTGGAGCTCGGTTTGGGCCTGGGCCTCTTTATCCTTGGCCTCTTTTGCCTCGGCCTGAGTAATCTCGGTAACATTTTTCGCAGCCTCGGCACAGTCTTCGGCTTTCTTCAGGGTCGACTCAACAGCCTTGGCCTGATTCGAAAGACCTCGGATCAGTGAAGACAGGAGTTTGGTTGTCTCCTTTGTTTTTTGGGTTAGTTCTTTCTTGAACTCATCAGTCTTGATTGCAAGGGAGTGACCCTGCTGGATAGCCTGCAAGAGTACAAAAAGAATTCGTTAAGTATGAAAACCACAGTTAAAATTAGATCAAAAATTACAAATGTTAAGACTTACCAAGACACAATGCTGCATCATTATCGTGTAATTTTCATACTCTAAAAGCTCGGCTGTCCGATTGATGTCATCTGGGAGTAGAATGGCAGTGGAAATGGCGGCACCGACTTCTAGCTTTTCGAGCGCACTGTCCCCGACTAAGAGAGGTCGGTCTCCGACCATGACGAATGGAGTCCAGGAAGCATTGGTGCGAAATCCAGAGGGCTCAGAAGACCCGCCGGCCCTCGGCTATTTTGATTGAGGTTGGTCAGATGCCTCGGCCTCAGCAGCCCTCTTCTCGGCAGACTTCTCTACTTCAGCCAAATTTGAAATTGGCACTGTGTCTTCTAACTCCACCTCAGTGGCGCTGGGCTTGGCCTTCACCCTTTTAACCCTCTTTACCTTGGGTTTTGGCTGCGATTGGGAAGGAGAGGAGGAGTGGACTGACACCATGCCTGGGATGTCGGCATCGTCCGGGATGATTTTTGCACGATCCATTTCTTCGGCGGTAGTGGCAACAGTAACTTTAGACCGAAGTGGATTGCTGGAAGTACAGTAGGTGGGATTGCTGGATCTTAAGCCGACGCCTCAGAGTTTTGACGTTTTCAGCTATGAGTTCTGCCGGCAGGAGCGGAAACTGGAGCTTGGCATCGGCGTTGGAGTTGGGATGGAGGAATTAATTGAGGGGCATAAGTGATTGGCTGCTTAACTGGGTCAGAGGTGGAGGCCTGGTTTGGCCTTGGAGATGAAGCTGTTGGAGGAGTTGAAGCAGATGAAGGAGTCTTGTTGCGCTTAGGAACATCGGGCAGAGCTGACTTGTATGTGGGGATATAGTTGAGTAGCAAGGGTGCTTTGCAGAGGTCAATGGGCAGGCCCAGCTGCCTCTTCAAGTCTATGCTGGGGAAGAAGGATTGGCAGAAGTCCTTCGATGGTTGGGGAAGAGCTGCAAAAGGTAGAAAACAGACATTAGAACAAATAAAGGGTGGTAAAGTCTTAAACAAAGAAGTTGACACTTAGTTTTTACCCTCATCCTCATTAAACACCAATCGGCGCTGAGGGAAGAGATGAAGATCATTAGCTGGAGCAAATTCCCAGTTACCTGAGACAATCAGGTAATCATCTCTAGCACCCTTGTTGGAGCCTGGAAGGTCGACTATGATTTTGTAGGCTGTGGGTCTCGATTTGAGGTAGTAAATATGGCCTTTTTTTTATACTTTAGACTACACATAGTATAACAAAATTGGATGTCGACTAGTGTTTTCCTAGCGTTTTCTCGGCGAGCTAGAGTAATTATATCATTGATGACCCTATAGGAGTTAATGGCCAACTACATAGGGTTGAGTTTGTAGTAGTGGAGGATTTCCCTAAACAGGATGTCTATGGGAAGCCAGAGTCCACACTCGATAAATGCTACCACAAGAAAGGGCATGGAGTCCCCAACTGGCATGATAGAGTCTTCTTCTCCAGCTAACCTGATCTGAACGTCGGCTAGAATGGAAAACTCTTGTTGAAAGTACTCCAACTTGGTAGGGGTGTCAACTCTCCACCTAAACATTCCCATGATGTCGGCTTAAGGAGGATTGGTGCAAAATTTTAGAAAAGAATATTTGGTATGTGTTTGAAAACCTCGGCTAAACCCTAAATTGGCACCGAAGCTAGGATTTTGACGATCTAAGGGATCTTGTTTTAGTTTTCCTAAGGAACATGGTTCTAAATCAAATCCCAAACCTAAGTCTATATTGAAATAAGAATCAAAGGCAAGAATCTGAAGACAAAACAAGACAAAGCAAAAAGATGAACATGATTCAGAACCAAGAAGGATTCGGAGTCAAAAACAACAATCAAGACTAAGACCAAACAGAAGTATGGCAAGAACAGTGCTAAAAACATTATAGTAACACAGTGACAAAGCTTCATTGAAAAACAAGAAATTGATTCATGGTATCTAGAAGTGTGAGAAAAACACAGAAAAACAGAGTACAAATATTCAGTGGTAACATAGGCAATATGAAGACAATATAGGGAATAAAAGTAAAGCAGCTTAAAACATAAGAATTGATTTACAAATGACAAAATATGGTAATTGAAATGAGGAATTTAAGCAGCAGCATGCGTACAAATGGATTCATAAAAGCATTACGCATACGAATAATGAAAGATTGAACCAAAAGAAAGAGGAAATTAGAAATTTATCAGATGGGGCTGATAACGAGAACACCGGAGTTAAAGAACTTGAACGGATCGGGATAGTTGAAAGCTCGCCGGAGAAGACGAATGAAACGGTTGCAGAGCTTTGAAAAAACAGTAATGGCGGTTCGAGAGTGGAAGTTTAGAGAGAGAAAATTTACAAAACAAGGGAAATTGTCTTTTGCAAAATTGAAGAGACGGAGAGAGAGAGAGAGAGAGAGAGAGAGAGAGAGAGAGAGAGAAGTTTTGTTAAAATTGTGAAAAGGCGGCAAACCATAATAATGTGCCTTGGACAACGTGTCTGTCAGGCGGCGTGCGCAGAAGCAATGCGTCTTGATAGCATGTGTCAGGTATGAACCAATGTGAAAAGAACGCGTGGTAGAAACGGTTAGGAAAACCGTGCGTGACAACTCATTCGCAAAACTCTTGGAGTTCTTGATTTAATGAGGCAAAAACCTCGGCTAGAGAAGCAATTTCGTTTGAAAAAACTTAAAGAACATGGTTTTTGGTTCTTGGTTTGTGACGAAGTGGACAGTTAAGTCTTGGGTACATGAAGCAGACAAGAAATGATCTCGGGCGTGGAAGGAACAACGAATTTCAGCCGACATGGTAAATGAACTAGCAATGTAGGTTCCATCACCTCAGGTTGCTGAGGTAATATAACCTATGAGGCAGTTGTGTGGGGCATATTTTGTGAATGACAACACGTGGCCAAGATGACGCCGAAGTGTCAGCCGAGGTGCCACATGGCCTGGTCACTTGCCGGGATGATCTCGGCAAGACCGAGGTCATCTACGAAGATATCAGAATCCGAGATGAGCGGATAAGGGACAAGAGTCCTAGGACCAGAGAGGATCTCAGTTTGGATAAAGATAAAACTCTTAGGGAAGTTATCCTCATCTAACTGCGGATCCAGGATAAGTATTGAGCCTGAGTCCACTGAAGTAAGGCTTCTACAGGGATCAGGTCAGTGTTGGCTATAAAAACAGGCCACCCTTGTGGGTCTAAAGTATGCTTTTTATGTTCGGTCTAGTGAGTTAAGCACTATTGGTTATCTTTGAGAGATATTTGATTACTGACTTGATCGTCGGAGTGTCCCGGGTGGACGAACCATTGTCGGATTCTTATTTTTCTGTGACAAGTTGTTCGGGCTCAATCTATTCTGCTGGTGCTCTCTAGCTGAGTTCCCCTTTGATTGTGTGGTTAAAAATCAACACCCACAAGTAACAACCATGTTAAAAAAACTACCCAACCAGCAACCATGACCACCAACATATTATGACTATCGTTATCATCTTCATTACTCACTTTTCGCAATCTCTTCCTCCACTTTTAGTTGATTACGGAAGATATGAACTAATTATGAAAATGGATGATGATAGATTAATGAAGAATTATTTTATCAAGAAGAAAATAGATTATGAAGGATGTAGGTGCTCAAGAGCGCAATGAGAATGAATAAAAATAATAGATCATGAGCGTTGGCTATTCAATTTGTTTTGATAAGGTTGAGTGTTCAATTCTTAGTGTTGTTTTTGTGAGGATGGACGTTCTATTTCAATTTGTGTCAATTATAATAATTATAATTATAATTGTCATTAAAAAAATATAAATAATTGAAAATCCTTAAAAAAAGTGAAAGCTTTTAGGGCCATCCTTAAAAATAACACTTCAAGGAATTGAACCCAACAATATGAAATTAAATATTTGGTCCAAAGTTGAAATTGAACCCCAACACTCCAAATTAAAATAATAATAAGGAATTAAAAATGTGGGTAAATTATCAATAAATCCTAATAGTTGAACTTAATTCCCATAAAATCCTATTGAAAATAAGGCTTCGCTTGGGAACATGCTATTTTCGTAACTTTTTGGCTTTTTGACTAAAATATGAGGTAAAAAAAATTAGTGGAAATTATCAGAAAGTCCTATTTACCAATCTATTACTCCATCTGGTCCCACATTCGTTCTCTTGGATTGGGAAGTCTTGTTTGACATGTTTTGTGGACAATCAGGTCCCGTTTTAAATTTATGTGATGTGTGTGTGGACGGATTTGACCCTCTTTTGTTTTTCCTTTAGAGGTATATATTGGGATGGAATGCATATTTTGTGGGATATGTTCCCTGTTCCACGTTTGGTAACTCAGCATCGTCGGTGTACCACGTCGATGATCATCAAGCCGGCAGGTCGGTGTACCAGGTCGACGATCATTAATCCGGCAGGTCGGTCGGTGTACCACGTCGGTGTACCACGATCCGCT
This sequence comes from Camellia sinensis, assembly GCF_055761805.1. NCBI lineage: Eukaryota > Viridiplantae > Streptophyta > Magnoliopsida > Ericales > Theaceae > Camellia > Camellia sinensis. The sequence continues at coordinate 183,430,542 of NC_138962.1, forward strand.
GGAGATCAATGCTGCGGACTCCGCTACCGATGACGACCGCAGCAGGAACCTCAACATCCATTGTTGAAGATGTTAAGCTTCTGCTCGGAGTCCGCCACCAACGGCCACAACTCCCACACCTTCTCGATTTGTGAAGTGGGGACACACAGAAGCTAGGTTCACGTCAAACAATGGGTACAAGATCACTCTTCTCCAAGAACTTGCTTATCAACTGAACTATAGTACAAGTCAAGAAAAAACTCCATCAGCGGCCAATGACCACACTAAATGACCTGCCAAAATCAAATGCTGCAACGATTCCCCACCCTGAAGAAACAAAGATGGAAGAAATCATACCAAACCCTCATAATACTCTTCCAAAGGCCCACCTGCCCCCATATGGACATCTAATAGTATCTTTCCTACCCACCCAACATGCTGCCATATCTCCCCTTAATCACTCTTCTCCAAGGACTATCCCTCTTCTGTGTGAACCTTACTATGAAAATGGATTTCCATAAATTACTATACAATCTTCCAATTCAATCGATGATCAACCCTTTTCATTTGTTGTTGAAATTTCAACCAAATGAATAAACAATTTCACCAAATATTCAGAATTTTTAGCCAATTTCTTTCTATCTGAAATTTGAACAATTCAAATTCGATCAACCAATTTGAACCTGGCTTCCGTGGAACCTGAACAATGGCTATCGACCTGAAAACAGTGCCCGAAGGAGTCAGGTAGACGACGATGATCTGAAAACACCATTTCAGATCTGGGTTCTGATTAGATTTGGCATAGGTGCATGTACGGTAGAGATCCATAGGGAGGTCCGCTGGAGATCAATGCTGCGGACTCCGCTATCGACGACGATCGCAGCAGGAACCTCAACATCCATTGTTGAAGATGTCAAGCTTCTGCTCGGAGTCCGCCACCAACGGCCACAACTCCCACACCTTTTCGATTTGTGAAGTGGGATACAGAGAACGTGACACACAAGGTTAAAAAAAAAAAATATTTTCGATTTGTTAAGTGGGATACAGAGAACATCACTAAATTAAAAAAATATATATATGTCAAACTACTTGCGTTCACGTCACAACCCACGTCCCATGTTGTGAGTGTTACACACTCACTAAATTAAAAAATATATTAGTGTACTTTTTCGATCAACGTGATACACAAACACACATTCACCTTCTCCCATACAAACCCACACCAAATGTCAATCAATAATACTAGCAGTGGCAAAACTGTCAACAAACAAATTAAGGGACCACCCAGTCGCCAAGAAAACATTCAGGACCTTATGGATTACAAGTCTACAAAATGGGATTTACTAGTCAATTCCCCAAAATATTAGTATGTTTGGAATGACTTTTTATATTATTTATGAAAAAATGTGCAAAAAGTAAAAAGAAAAAGGAATCTTTGACTTTTTGGTATAGTTTATATGTTTTTTGATTTTTTTAGTAATTTTTTGACTTTTAGGCTAAAACAAGCACATGCCAAACGAGGCTTAAGTATTAGTAAAATCGTCATTAAAAATTATTTCCTTTTGACGATTTTTTTGTATATGTTGTTAATTTTTTTTAATTTAGTGACTTTTTTTTGCTACGATTTTTATAGATTGTTACTAAAGCTTACAATTAGTGACTTTTTTTGTGACGAATTTTTTAAACTGTCGCTAAAAGTTAAAATTTAGTGACTTTTTTTGTAACAATTTTTTTAAATTATTATTAAAAATTAACAATTAATGACATTTTTAATAATATTTAATAAAAAATTATTAATTATTATAAGATCTATTAAATAATAAATCCACCGCCTACATAAATCACCTTAAAATATTTCAAAGTTGCAAATAGCACTGCAAAAACATTGAATCCAAACGCACCAAACTTCAAAAGTATATGAAATTCCACCATGCTACAATACTTCATTATTAATATATATGCTATATATAATATTTATTATATTTAAAGTTATTTTGTCAAACACATAAATAATTGATATAAATATTTACCATTCACTATTCATTCGTTATTCAGTCAATTAGATTCTCGATTAAATAGTATGTAGTTACGTATTTTCAACTTTTCCAAAAGCAACAAACAGCACCCATGTGCATTCACCTACTAATCGTTAGTCCATGTCAGCTCCCTAGAGCACCATAGTCATTCAGTTTCTCTATAAAAGACCTCATTAGTCATGAAAAAACCATTTGAAATTTTAGAAATTTCTCAAACTCTTTCTGTAATTTCTATTTTGTAATCTATATTTTGAAATTATGATTTCCAGCTTCCATCCAGTAAATAATAAACAATTGTAAGGTACTTTTGATTTATAAAAATATTTTAATTTAATGTATTTATTTATTCTTAAATATATAAAATTATGATATCACAGTCCGATTAGAATTCAACCCGACGATTAAATTGGCAATCCGTCCATCCAATCCTTCTTTTAATTTATTCACCAGTCTGATTTTTAAAATCTTACTATAAATTGCAATTAGTTCCAAACACTATTTTTCCTTGCCGGTTGAGTTTCTTTCATGTTAAGATCTCAATATGAGAAAATTTAAGAGGTTTATAAGGTACAGAACGAGTCTCGTTTCATTGATCTAACCATTTATTTTGTAAGCTCCTCAATGTATATTATCCATAAAAAAAATTATTTCGATTCAATAATCATAATTATTTCATTTTATTATATTTGTTTACGAAAAAATGAACGACAAACATATTTTGAAAATAGAGCATTCATTTTTTAGCAATAAATGCAATAAAATAAAAATGTTACAATTATCTAATTAACCTATATTTTTTTATGAATAATATAATTTAGATATCTTATAAAATGAACTATTTGAATCACCGAAAACTATAATAAACCTTACAGACTCGAGTTAAAATCTCAAACCCAATCCTTTCCTAAATACTCTTTCTTTTCTTTTGTCTTTTAAACCCTAATCTCATTTCGATTTGGTTCCAAACACGGTGTTATCTCCCAAAATTGCAAGATAAAACCCCAATATCTCTCTCTCTCTCTCTCTCTCCCTCTCTCAAGCACCAGAAAAATGGCGGACGTGATCTCAATGGGGGAAATTAGGGAGACAGCTTCTAGCCTCCGCATCGGCCTTTCTGGAGTCGATTTTGACTCTCTACGCCTCCCTCCCAATGAAGACTTCGGCATCAAAAGGTCAATTTTCAAAACCCTAAACCCGAAACCATGTATTTATGAAAACATGTTAGAAAATCACTATAATAACCATGTTATATGAATACGAAAGGCCATCATATATATACTAGTTTAAAAAGGTCCATACAAGGTACATGTTATTACTGTAATATATTTAAGTGTCATATTTTGATAATTTTTTAAAAATAAAAATATTGTTCTATAAAATTAAATAGAATAAATCATTAAATATATAATAGAATTATATAAATTGAATTATAAATAATAGCAATTAAAAAAAATATATTAAGCCCTATCATTTTAACATAATTATATTCTTTTCTTTTTCAATAAGATTAAAATGATCGAAATTATTGCCGAGAGTGTGAAGATACAAAGATAAACAAATAAAAAAATACATTTTAGTATAAAAGTGGTAAAAAAAAACTTATTTTACATCTATATGAATGAATTGCTAATAAAAATTGAGTTATGTGTTATGTAAATTAAAATTTTAAAGGAATTATATGAAATTTATATAAGTTAATATATTTTTAATACTATAGTGTTTGTTCATGGCCACTTGTGCTATTGTCTAAATGCATATCAACTTCATATAGTCACCAAACTAATTATTCAATAATTTTTTGTTTTATATATATATATATATATATATGTCTTTTGGGTTAGTTCATTTTGTTCTTTAATACTTATTCAATGTGGTGAGTTTCACCTGTAGTGTTAATTTTACTGAAATGAAAGTGAAATGGAATGATCAATTAAAATATTAATTCTCATATATGATGAAAAATGCATTAAAAATGGATTCTTATTCACTATAATAAGGAAATAGTCATTCTATCTAAAAACTATTGATTGATCATTCAATTTTAATTAATTGTGACTTATGATTTTAAAACTTATATGTCACTTTTTAAAAATTTTAATCGTATAGCAAATGACCAATTTTCTTAATTATCCAACAAGGCAGTTAATAATTTTTAATGATATCACAAATATATTTTAATTAACAGCTCTGGTGATTTTATTGTTGTGTAGGAGAGTAATTAAGAATTTTATTTTTTCTGTTAAGTTTAATAGTTTGTTACACACCCAATAATATAAAACCAACTCCCTCATCACATTGTTGGAAAATGTTTGAGACCTCCTCACACAATTCGATTTACAATTATGTGATATGATATATATCATTTTTTGATTTATTATACATCTAATGATGTAGACTCTAATTCTATTACCATATCATTTTGGGTGAATTTATGAGTTTTTAACATTTATTCCGAATTTATAAAAAAAAAAATTATGGTATGTAGCTTTCTCAAGAGATAAATATAAAACAAATATTAAGATAATTCTCCCATCTGAAAAAAACTACTAAAGTAATTCACTGAACTAATAAAGAAGGAGAAAAAAATACATATATATATATATATATATATATACAAGTGATCAATTTTATTAATAAATAAATCATATTCGCATAACAAATGACCAATTTTATTAATAATTAAATTATTAAATAAATTAACTATTTTTAATGATATGGAAAATATTTTTCAATTAACCATGTTGTTAATAAATAAAATATTAAGTCAATTGATAGTTTTTAATGGTATGAGAAATATTTTTCAATAAACAATTTTGATAATTTATTATTCATAAGAAATAGTTTTTTTTTCTTGGTTATTGTATAAAATTAAAATTTATAATAAACGATAGTTGTAATTCCTAGTATTATAAGACCAATTTATATTTTAAACAAACTTTATGGGTATGGCTATAATTTGTTAAAAAAATAAAAGATTTATATTTCATAATTGACCAAGAATGTTTATATAATTACAAAAAAAAAACTTTCACTCAATATATAAGTTACCATTAGTAAATTATTTAAAATAAAAGGTCAAAATAGGAGGAAAAAAAAAAAACCAACCATAAGCAAGATTGAGCTTCTTATATATATAGATATATATTTATATTTGTATTTACATTGTCTTAAAGTCTACTTTTTAATTCAGTTTAGGAAAAAGGATAGAAGAATCTTTTTGAGATTACACAAAAAAAAAAAACTTATGATAAAATAAATTTTTAATTTTATTAATTTAAACCTTAAGCTTTTTTTTTTCTTCTTTCAATTTAAATCATTTGTTTATTTCCATGAAGCAAAATCGATAAAAAAATAATTTTTTTCGTCATTAAATTCAATGAAAAAATATATTTTAAATATTTTATACATATCTATGTTGAGTTTAATAATTAAAATACTCTTTTTCCGTCGGTTTTATTTAACAAAAATATGTGAATGGTTTAAATTAAAAATAAATTAAAATATTAGGGTTTAAATTGACAAGATTAAAAAGCTAACTTTTAGGCTTTTTGACTTTTTTGGTGGCTTTTTTGGCAAAAAGCTGGGTTCTTTTGAATAAAAAAAAATGGCTTATTTGGCTAAAAAAGCTTAAAAGCCAAAAAGTTGGCTTTTTTAGCTTGTTGCCAAAATGCTCCTAAAAACTCAAGATTTATTTTATTAGAAGGCTCAAACTCTAATGTATTTTATTTTTTTATTTTTTTATTTTTTTGTCCCAATCTTTTTTAACTTTGTCCCATGTTCTTTTTAAAACAAATTAAGTATTTCAATATAGAATTTTCTATTTCTTTTGATCATCTTTGCTACTTTGGAACTTTATGAGTTTCATGTTGTTGTCTGTTCTTTCTTTGGAGTTATTCAAGTACAATCGTAGTGTGTTATGGGGTGTTGTTTTGCGTTTGTGTCCGTGATTAATGGGAGTGCATTAAGGTAGCTAATACCTTTATTCTAAGTTGAGACTGCTCGAGCGGTAACGTCGTTCTTCCAACATCTTGTTTTGCAGTCTGAACTACGGGGAATATGTATTCTTCACTCGAGCGAAGTTTTCACCACTTGAGTAGTCTTTTGCAGGGAGGAGTGAGACTTTGGAAGTTGGTATTCTTCGCTCGAGCGCAAGATTGTTCGCTCTAGCGTTCCAAAATTTGAATTCACTGCTCAAAAGCAAGATTGTTCGCTCGAGCGGTCTGTTTTCAATCTGCTCCGAAAAATGTGTCCAATCACTTAAAAGTTAATCCCTTACACACTTCTCTTCTACTTTTCACTTCTCTCTCTCTCTTTCTCTCTCTACATTTTACTTTCTCTTTTTTCTCTTATCTTTCTCTAGAAACCCTCCACGCTCTCATTTATTTTCTTGATCTCTCCACATCTTTTGAGATTTTGACCCAAGTGTCATCATTAATATTAAAGTGCTCCTCAAGGGCTACATTGTGTGCGGTAGAGATCATATTTCCACATCGTTGATTTTAGGACTTTTCGCATCTTCCTCTTTGAATCTTTAGGTAGAGAGTTTCTTGAGTTATATATATATATATATATGTTTTTAGCATGTCTAGTTTATTTTGTTATGATTTTAATGGTGGGTTTAAGGTTTGGAGTGTTGGGTTTTGAAAAGTGTTTTAAAGATGATTTTTATATATCTTGGTTCAAATTAAATTGTTTATGAATTTATGAACCTCTTGGAAGTATATGGAAGGGTAATGTCCTGAAGATGGATATAACCCTCTTTTGATTAAACCATAGATTTTTGGGAAGAATTGGGGAAAATGGATTTTTGTAAAGCAATAAGGAAATTGTAGAGATTTCTTTAAGAAAATGATAAGATTATCACATGTGATTATGTTGTTTGAGATATCCATGAAATGGATGAATGTTGTTATTTAAAAATCTTGGATAGCATGAATATATATATATATATATATATATATATATATATATATGCTTGGACTATGTAATGAAAATGAGTTTTGATTGTGAATATGAGATGGTATTATATATCACATGGATATGAATTTTGTTGTGATTTGGGCAAATGTTGAGAATTGTACAATGTTATGATGAAACTTTATAATTACATTTCATTCTATTCATTTTACACAAGTTTTAAATATCGTTATTCTTGGCAATGCCCGGGAATTGATTTATCATTTTGAGAAACAATTGGAAACCTTTAAATGTTTTGGGATAAATATATTTGGTAAGTCCGGATAGGGGGTGTAGATGGTAATGTTTAAGTTGGCTTGAGTGTCCAGGATGAAAGACCGAAAACATGCGCGGAGGAGATATCACGTGCCATTCGGTTAGGACCGGTAAAATGGAGAATTGGTAGTGCTTGTTATGCCTACATGCAGTACACCAGCCTAGGGATACTTTGAGTCGTATTTACCGCCCCATATTTAAAATTTGAAATTTATCGAGATAATGAATTGTCTTAAAAGATCATTATGTATGATTTTTTTTGCTCAAATGAATCAAACTTGTGATTTTTGGAGAATGGCATGGCATTGTGTTCGAGAAAATAAGACTGCTTAAACATATTTACTTTGTGAAGATACCTCTACTAGGTTTTGTGCTCACCCCTAGTGGATTTGTGCAGAAAATGATGTGGTGATTCTGCAAAACTAAAGGCGGGGAATATGTTTTGAGAGTACGAAATTCTTTTATATTTTGACAAGCCAAGGATTTTATTTCTATGGGTGTAACCATTTTTGTGTAACTGAGCTTAAGCCTTGAAACTTGTAACTCTTGGGGCATTTCACTTGTTGTTTTATTCTCTTTTGTTTTGATTGTCGCACATGCTACGGATTCATTCTTTTGAAGTCTGAATTTCTATTGTATGTAGACACTTTTTGTAAATCTCTCACATGAATAGAATACAAATATAGAGATTTGACCACTTGATTTGAGATTAGTGTAATAATTTATCTTTATGCCATTTATTTGTGGACATTACATTTAACGCTCATAGAACCAGACTCTTTAGAAATAAAATAAATCACTGTGTTTGGTTTTAATTTTTTGAAAATCAAAATTTTCATTTTTCATATTTTTTTTATTTTTAGTGAATATTTTTAAAATTTTAAGTAATTTTTTATTTTTTTAGATGCATCCTACTTAGATGTATCTAAAAAGTAAAATATTTTAAAAAATATATTTAAAAAAATTAATAAATACACAAGAATACGAAAAATGTACTAAATTTTTGAATCTTTTTTTTATTATTTTTTTTATATTTTTGGTATTTATTGAATTTTTTAAAGATTTTTTTTATAAATATTATACTTTTTAATGTATTTATATTAGGTGTGTTTAAAAATTAAAAAATAATTTAGTGAAAACAAAAAAATATGGAAAACAAAAAGTTTCAATTTTCTAAAAAGTGAATTTAGAAACCTCAAACCAAACAAGCTGAATACCATTTATATTTTTGTCATTTTCAAACTCCACATTTGTGGGATCACTATGAGATGAGTTATTTTTTAGGGTATTCAGGTTAGAGATCTATTTATGAAATTATTGGGCCAAAAGAATATATTCTAGGACACCTATTTATTCAAAAGCTTACTTATCTGTTTATCTGTTTAAATATCATGTATCTGTCCAAATCACTACCAATTGACACCGTTGACTTTCTGGTGACTTTTCCAACGCTGTCGACTTTTTAACATGTGTTCTTATCACTAAAAAAATTATTAAATCTTGAACCAAATAACATATGACCCTATAAATTCAAACTTTTCATTAATTAACCCTATTTTTTATTCCATTTTGTTATCCTTATGCCTCTCTCAATAAATCATTGAGGCCCACGTTCCATCTAATAACTTCAAACTCAAAAATAGAGGGAAAAAAAAAATTTGGTTTAATTGATAATGGGCCATGGATAATGCACATGTATGGGATTAAAGATAGCATTCCAAATTGTAAGCGGTTGGCAGGCTTAAGATTGGGTCACAAAGCCGAACCCAACCTAAGGGTTGGGTTGGGTTGGGTTTGGGGTCTGGCCCAATCATACTTCAAACAAATCTAGAATATATACATATTGTTTTTTCAAGACTTTTATTTTTAAAATCATAATTATTGTAGGCACAAATTTAATCTGATCAAGTGATTATCAATATCCAATTAATATGATTTTTTGCAGAAATGAAGTACTCAACAAGCTCTATACAATGAATGGTACAGATCATCAATATGGGCTTCATGGCGAGCCCACAGAAGCCCAATAACACGCTCCAATCTAATTCCAAATTGGAAAGAAACCACTGCCTTTTTCAAATATGTTTTCCTTCTAATCTAATACGTAGTTTCTATAACTTAATTTCTATGATTAAAATTAAAATGGGTGAGAATACGTAATTGATTTTACCTAGCAGGATTTAATGAAAACGTTATTTCAAAATGAAATTTGATTGATAAGTAAAAATAAGTCATTACAAAATTTCTTGAAAAATGGTTGAATTTTAACGGAATTGAAATGACTTAAATCTTTTCATGCAAATTAGCGGTTTTTGAAAATAAAATTTATACTATCTGCAACAGTAATTTATATATATTAGTGTTAATTAATAGGACTCAACTATATATTTGAAATAAGATTTATTTAATATTTTGGAAACGCCATTTTGTGAGAGTAAGCTAATTCTAAAAATCCATCCTCAATTCCTTGTAGGCTTTATTTTTTTTATTATTTAAAATTATTTTAAATTTTTTTTACGTACTTTAAATCAATGTTTTGAAAATCTAACCGACGAACTGACCCGTCCATCAGTTTAGAGTCCGATCCAATATATCTTCTAAATTGTCCTCACTTGAAAACTAGAATTCTGCTAGCCTCGGAAAATATTTGATCCAATATTAAAAATAGCACCATAAGGAATTGAATCCAACACCTCCGGCATTAGAATGGTCATGGGTCGGATTTAGAACGGTTTTGTAATAACCTTCCCCTGTCCCATATCATATCGGGGGTAGGGCAAATTAAGGAGTTATGGAGCAAAAAATAGTAAAATATTTTAGTGTTTTAATTTTATTATAATAATTTTTAAAAAAATATTATATATTACATACATATAAATATATTTAATAAATATAATTGGGACAAGAGAACCAAAACCCAACACTGTCTGGACAGAAAAATCCGTGCGGGGCAAAGAAAAATGACTATCCCTATAGCCTTAGAAAATATTTGGTCCAATGTTGAAAATAACACTACAAAGACTCGAACCCAACACTCCAAAATATTTGGTCCAAAGAAATTAAAATATTCGGTCCAACGTTGAGAATAGCACTGCATGGAATTGAATAAATTGTCCAATGGAATTAAAAAAGGAATTGAAGAAATAGTCTAAAGAAATCAAAATATTTGATCCAACATTAAAAATAGGGTGGCCCTAATAGCTAGGGATGTAATCGGTTCGGTACAGTCAGTATATAGGTAAAAAATTATACCGAACCGATAATGTCGGTTTTATTATTTTGAACACCGATACAGACTGCTTCTCCCATCAAACCGCACCAAACCGAACCGAACCAATTGAAATGGTCAGTTTGGTGCGATTTAATCGGTTTAGGATTTTTCAAACTTGAGTCATTTTTAAATATAATCATTAATCTATATAAAAATATTAAATAAGTTATTTGTATACCATTCAAACATATCCAATTCATCCATTTAATACATTTCAATTTCTAAATTAACAAAAATAAAAACAAAAAAAAGTTTAAAAATACTAAGGTTTCAAAAATAATGAGTTACAGTTAAAATTAATATAATAAGAGTTTACAAACTTAGGTTATAAAGATGATAAGGTTAATTCATTAAGGTTTGCTATACTTATTAATATCATTATATTATTAGATTATATATTTATATATATTACAAATACAATATATGTTGAAATGGTCGGTTTCGGTTTAGATCGGTGCACAAGGTGCTTAAACCGATACGAACCGAAAACCGAAAAAAATAAAATTAGAAAACCGCACAGACCGATTCTTGTTAAAAAATAGACCAAATATACCCGGTTTGGTTCGGTTCAATCGATTTGGTCGATTTTTTAAATTTTTCTTACATCCCTACTAATAGCTCCACTTCCAAATTTAAATATTGATAAAATTTTTAAGAATTTTTTACATAATACCAAAAATATCTCTCTTCTAAATAGTTACACACCCACTTACTTCCACGCCTTATAACAATTTGGATACTCACTTTAGTATAACCTAGCATATTTGCACTCATTCCCCATACCCATAACAGTGTTGCCCTCTCTTTCTCCCAAACCCATCATCGACCCATTACAGACCAAGCACCGAGACACTAGGCAATGATTTCCAACCTAAACAATAACAAAACAAAGATATAAAACAACCAAAACATAGAAATACACAGTTACAAATACAACAACAAACATGTTGAAAAACTATAGTAGTGTGGGGGCATATTTTGTAAATGAAAGCACGTAGCCAAGGTGATGCCGAAGTGTCAGTCGAGTTGTCATGTGGCCTGGTCACTTGTCGGGATGATCTCAGCAAGACTGAGGTCATCTACGAAGATATCGGAATACGAGATGAGCGGATAAGGAACAAGAGTCCTAGGACTAGGGAGGATCTCAATCTGGATAAACATAAAACTCTTAGGGTGTTTATTTCCATCTAACTAAGGATCCAGGATAAGTATTGAGCTTGAGTCTACTGAAGTAAGGCTTCTACAGGGATCAGGTCAGGGTTGGCTATAAAAACAAGGCACCCTCATGGGTCTAAGGTATGTTTTTTATGTTCTGTATAGTGAGTTAAGCATTATTGGTTATTTTTTAGAGATTTTTGATTACTGACTTGACTGTCAGAGTGCCCCTAGGTGGATAAACCACTGTCGGATTCTTATCTTTTTGTGATAGTGTAGACACCCCATTTTTGACCGCCCTCAAGACTTGGACGTCACCGTTTGAATACTCGGTGATCATCCACGTTTGTGTTCGTCTTGAGTTCCCGGAGGTCTCGGCTACGCGCCTTGCCTTAGGACCTCTCGACTCGACTGTGTTGTGTTTGGCTTTGCACCAAACACTTGTGTTTTTGCTTTGGAGGGCAGGGAATGGCTTGAGGCTACTGGCCGTGTCTTCTTGCCACCGGCCATTGGTGATGGCCGGTCGGCACTTGGTGTGGTTGACCGACCATTTAGTTGGCCGATGGCCTCCTTTTCTGGCTGGTACCACATTTTTTCCTCTTGCAGGCATGGTGCATGCCAGCTGTGCCAGCTGGGATGCACAGACCCTACCCCTACATACGTGTGTGGCTGTTTTGGCCCCTTTGCACCCTCTTTGATCCAAACTTCTTCTAGAAGATTGCACCCTTTGCTCAAGCTTCTTGAGGAAGCTTGACCCTTTGTCTTAGCTTCCTCAAGAAGCTTGGACCTTTGGGATAGCTTCTCTTAGAAGCTTGGTCCCTTTGACCTTTTCATTTAGCTTCTCTAAGAAGCTTCAAGCCTTTTCCTTGTCTATATAAGGAGACCTCTCTTCTCCATTTGAGAGGTTCAGCAAAACTAGACCTTATATGATATATATTTGATATATATCACTCTCTCTCTCTATATATCTCCCCCTCTCTCTTCATTTGTATGTGTTTGAGGGCCTAAAAGTGTAGTTTGTTCTTAGTTTTGCACTAGAACACCTACTATTACACCATACTTCGACTTGGGAGGTGTTGAGAGGTTGTTCTTGGAGTTTTGAGCTGGTTTTGATTATAAGGAAGAGGCTGAGGTTGTTATTCTTCAAGTGTTCTTCAAGGGTAACACTATTTGCTTTATATTCCCCAATCTTGCACTAGTTTTTAACCCACTTTGCATGCTGTTTTAGACTTTGTGTATAACTTGAAAAAGTCTTGTATTTATATGATTAAGATCTTTCATTAAGGTCATTTTGTTGTTTGGGGTCGACCTCCCCCTCTTAGGCCTTGTTTGGCCCCTTTTGTGCTCTCTTTGTTAAGCTTTGAATACTATTGTGTTTTGGCCTTCTCACCACTGAAATCTAGTGGATTTTCAGTGGTGATGAAGAGGGTTTGAGGTCTTGCATAGGGGAGGGACACCCCTCTCCCTTTGTCTCTCTTTTGTTTGCATTTTTTGGCTCATAAGGGTAGCATGCATGCTTAGTTGCTTTTGGCTTCATTTCAGAGGTTTTTGGGTGTTATTGGGTCATATTACATCTCTATTTTTGGTCGGATTTATGCCCCTTTGCATGCATAATATACTTGCTTTGCATTCCTCCTCTTTGCCTAGAAATGCATCTTGCCTTTAAGACCATCATGCATGCATGTTCTTGCTTAACTTTGTGAAGTTCTTGGTCATATTTCATCATGCTTGAGGTCTGTTAGGCACTGATTTGATCATATTTTCCATGTTTGGTATAGCCTCTTTGCATTTTGGCTTGTGAGCCTTTAGTGTGTGAGTCATGAGCATGCTTGAGTTGGGTTATTTTAGTGATTTGGAATCATTTCTCATGCCATTTCAGTCCCTAATCCATGCTTGTATGCTTGCATTCATCATCCTTTTCATGCCTTGAAGTGTTGTTCTTTTATGCCTTGAAATAGGTCTTAATGCATGCCTCTTGGTTTGTGTCCCTTAGCTGCCATAGCAGTGGGTTTTGGAGGTCCTTTTTGCATGCTAAAACTTTGTTTTGTATTGAAAATTTCATGCCATGTTTGCTTGGGGTAGGTGTTGAGTAATGCTCTCTTTTGTGCCCTTGAATGCCTTCTATCTTACACTCATCCCCTAGCATGTTTTGGCATCATTCTTTGCATGCTTTTCAGAGTTTAACATGAGTGTTTAATATCCATGTATATCACCTTTGAGTGTTCTTGAGAGTAGCCTTCCATGCTGGGGTTTTTGGCTCATTGGTATGCATGTTTGCATGAGCACTTGTCCATCATTTTTGGCACTTTTGGCCACTGTTTTGGGGTGTGACTGAGGCCTCCCATTTCAGTTTAAGACCACCCTTGTATATAGTTGCATACTTAGCATGTTGCATGTTGTATTCCATTAGTTGCATGCTTGCATTATGTCTTGTTTGCATGTTTGCATATTGTTTAGTTAGTTGCATGCTTGATATGTTCATGTTTAGCTTGCATGAATAGGTAGCATGGCATCGCATTAGGTGCATTACTTTGCATTGTACATGGCATACATCGCATTACATTTTGCTTAGTTTTGGGTGTCAAACCAAGTACGAGGATTGAGAAGTGTTCGTATTTGAAGTGACGAAACACGTTTCAATCCTCGGTCGCCAATGCCCTTGATCTCAACATGATAGGGCATTGGCACTCATTTGTTTTGTTGCATGCATTTACATTGATTGGCAAACTTGGTGTCTTAGGCCATCATGCATTGGAATGTGTGATTGGTGGCTCGAGTACCAAGGGCCACACTCCCTTGAGTCCATAACATGATTGGGAGAGTGGCCATGCACACATTTGCTCGAAAATTCCATGCCATACACTGCTTGCCCTCTGCTACTGTTAACTGCAGGATTCTGCAGGAATAAATGGTCGACCGGCCATCTCTAGTGCCGACCGGCCAGCAGTGTCCAGCCGATGACACCATCTTTGGTCGATAAGCCTGTTCCCATGGCCGGTGACCTTTTGTTCTGGCCGGTGACACTCCACAGCACTCAGAAGGAAGCTCAAGGCAGTTCTGGAGACTTTCATAATTTTCAGAGGGGTGAGGCAATGTAAACAGAGGCAATAGTGGCATGGTACTGGGTTTTCGGGCAAGGCGGATCGAGCATACATCATCTACGCATTCTGAGGCAGGACTGCGGCCACCTTCCTTCTGCATTTAATTCGTTAATTAATTAGAAGTTCTGTAATAATTAATTTAGTAGTATTCCTTTGGTTGTGTAATATTTATTCGGACCCTCCGAGCGAGGGCAATTGTGTACTAAGTGTGTGTGAGTGTGTGTATGTTTTCCAACCCCCACTTCTTTCTTCCCTTTTATTTACTAGCTTGTGATGGTTAGTATTATGACATATTTAAATTAGCATACCTTATGTTATGCATGCGTGCATTCATACATTTGTCTTGCATGCACCGGGCTCGGCGCATCATGCTAACTGCATTGTATTTTAATTCCAAATTGAATACGTGTTATCTGTTGCATTTCACATGCCATGTTTAGGATAGCCGAGCCTGTCTAGATTGCATCTTTGCATGTGTTGCATTAGCCATTTTAAACATAGGATCATGCATATGATTACTCACTAGTTTCTGTTTTGGCTTAGAGTACTCGGTAAGCATTTATGTTTTAGCATCCTTGCATGAGTGTGAGTGTTGCCATGATAGCATGCTTGCCATGATAGCATGCTTACCGTGAGGCTATGTGCTTACGTGTTATAACTGCCTGAATGCTGTGGGTGAAGGTTGGGTTACTTAAATTGGAACAACGCATTGAATACGAGTTTTAAGCCCACTTGAGAATGGCAAAATTATATTTTCCAAGCCCACTTGAGGGTGGCAAAATTCATGTCTTAGCCTACTTACGGGTAGCACCATCAAACCATTTTCAAATAAACAAACATGACATGTTTCGTTCCAATTTAGGCGACTTAGTCTATACTTGTTTACTGTGCGCTTCACGTAGTAAATCTAGGCTAATAACCGGAATAAGAACGCATAATGTTTTCAAGCTAGATATCAAGGTTAGTAGAGGTCGATCTTTGATCAGGAGAGCGGGGGTGCTCATAGCTGACCTTCCCCAATCGTACCCAAGTTCCCGAGCCGAGACAACTTTAGTGATGACGGACACGTGGCCTTAGGCAAACGAGTCAGGGTTTCCTAAATTTCCCTAAAAGTAAAACATTTAGGTGGCGATCTGTATCTGTCAAAACAGTCCATGTTTGGCACTTCTTTCTAAAAAATCTGTTTATCAAAACAATTTGCCGGATTTGAACTCTTTGGTTCAGATTAAGAACCGTGACAATTTGAGTCCGAACTGTAGCAAGCCCAAATGAACAGAACGGGGATTTCCCCTCGGGACGTTCAGGGACGTCTACAGATAGGTTGTTCGGGCTTAATCTATTCTGTTGGTGCTCTCCAGCTGAGTTCCCCCTTTGGTTGTGTGGTCAAAAATCAATACCCACAATTTGATGCCGTCTGTGGGAACGTAAGGAAAATAGATGGCCAACGACGGACAGAAAGAGAAGATTGGGGACGACATCCCTAGTGGGAGTGGTAAACATGCTAATCCTAACATGGAGGAAGAGAACCCTAATGAAGGACCACGGGATCAGAATCCCAGGGAGAAGGACGTCGGCCAAGAGGGAGACCTACCGAAGAAAACAGGCTGAGACGAGTACTATAACGAAAGCGACCTCCAGGTATGGAAAGATAGATGCCTACGATGGGACGGCAAGATGAAAGGAATGGCAAACAAGTTGGTAGACCTACAATCGTTTGTCAACTTCATGATGCAGAATAACGTCATGCAACCACCGTTTCCATTGAAGGACACGTTGATTCCAGAGGCCAAGAATGATGCCTAGAAAGGGAGGCAGAAAGCAGTTCCAACAGCCCCTCAGTATGACAGGGCGAAAGAGCATTCATATCGGCCTTCGAGGGAAGTCGAGCGAGGAGAGTCAGTAAGAGGAGAGTCTCAGAAGACGCCTCGTACCAAAGGAACTTATGTCAAGGAACATCGGCATGTTCAGGAGAAAGAACTTTGTTTCGACACGGTGAATGAAGAGAAGTCCTTTTGACGCCAGGAGTAGCGCATCAAAAAGATAGAAATCCATTGACAGCCGAGCTCCTGGTCGGACTAAGGAGGATTTAAGGGACTACCTCCAGAGAAAGCGACAGAATGCCGAGGTCACATCCCCAGTCAAGCCAAGAACGCCATTCTTAGTGGAGTTGGATAAGTTCGAGGCCCTAAAAAGATTTCATATGCCAAGGTTCCATATATATGACGGTAAGTCCGATCCAAACTTTCATGTTGGCTTATATTTGAATTCAATGGCACTGTACACCGAGAACAAACCGTTGCTCTGCAAAGTGTTCCCTTATCTTTTGGGGAAATCGCATCGGACTAGTTTCACAAGTTGTCGAAAGGAACTGTGAAGAGTTGGGAAGGCCTGGCCGAGATATTCGTGGCTAGGTTTGTCACAAACCAGTTGCAATCATTAAGGGTAGACTCCCTGATGGCTTTGAAAATCGGCGAAGGTGAGAGCCTTACTGAATACCAAGATGCAACCAGGAGTTAGCTGTCGTGTCTTTTAAAAACGACCTGGAGGATGATTACAAGCTTTGGAAGTCACTGGCAAAGACTCTACCAAAGAGTATGGAAGAACTCATGGCAAGGATCGAGAAATATGCCAAGTAGAAGAAGATATGCAGGAAACGAAGGCGTCAAAACCGGGGAAGAGAAACGGCTCGCCAAAGCAAGGCCGAGGTAATACTAGATATAATAGACAAGAAATAGGACTGAGGGCTGCACAGGCAGTCACCACTGTGTTCCTGATCCCGGTTTATAAAGTTCTAAAAAAGAATCAGGAACCAGCCGTATTACAGAGCACCGGAGAAGGTCCTTGGCAAATTTATGAGGAGAAGTCTAGGAGAGCACTGTGCCTACCATAATGATGTTGGACATCTAATGCAGGGTTGTAGAGCCCTAAAGGCGCATTTAGAAGATCTGGTCAGACAAGGTCACTTAAGGGTCCTAGTAGATGAGGCCAGAACGAGGGAAGAGCAAACAAGGCTGACCCAGGCACTGGCAACACCACCTCCACCAGCACCACAACTACAAACAGATGGACCTCGAGTGATCAATGTGATTCACTCGAGGGTCAATGAAAATGAGGTACGTGGGGAGACTTAGAGGGTGAGACACTTACAACATGTGTACCAGGTCCAACAAAAGAGGCCTAGGACAGACAAGTGCTAGGGACCAATGGTGTCCTTTACTAAAGCAGACGTAGACATGGTGCAGCATCCATACAACGATGCCCTGGTAGTTACCCTCAAGATTGGAGAATGTCAGGTAAGACGCATTTTGATCGACCAGGGCAGCTCTTATGACATCATGTATGTCAGATGTTACAAGGAGCTCGGCCTTCACTAAGATGATTTGGAACAGTCCAATAGCCCAATGGTCGGGTTCAACGGAATGCCGACCTAGCCCTTGGGAGCAATAAATTTGGACGTGCAGGCAGGCACTAAGAAGGTAAGCACAGAGTTCACAGTAATTAGCATCCCCTCCTCTTACAATGTTATCTTGGGAAGACCATGGTTGCATGCAGTAAGGGCGGTTCCCTTAACACTACACCAGCTGTTGCGATTCCAAACGGCGCATGGAATTGAGGAGGTCAGAGGGGATCAAGTGCAGGCAAAGAATTGCTCCATGGCAGCAATGAAATCCACCTACAACATATAAGAAGCAGAAACAGTAGAAATTGAGAACAAGGACATGGAGGTCCTAGATGATGTCGGCAAAGAGCCGGCCGACAAAAGCGATGAATCCTTAAAGAAAATTCTAGTCCAACAAGGTGATGAAGAGCGCTTCCTCTTTCTCGGCTTAGGACTGGTCGAGAAGGAGGAAAGGCAGTTAGAGTCATTCTTGCGAGCAAACATAGAGGTGTTTGCCTGAACGCCATACGAGATGCGTGCCATTGATCCTGAGGTCACTTGCCATAGACTAAATATAGATAGGTCGGCTAAACCTGTCATTTAGTGAGCAAGGAGGCCGACGTTGGTTCATGTGGAGGTAGTAGAGGAGGAAGTGGACAAATTGTTAGAGGCCAGAGCCATTCGGGAGGTAAAATACCCAACTTGGTTATCAAACACAATTGTTGTGAAAAAGAAGAATGAGAAATTGAGGGTCTGCGTGGACTTTACCAGCCTGAATAAGGCTTGTCCCAAAGACAGTTTTTCGCTCCCCAAGATCGATCAGTTGGTGGATGCCACTTCAGGGCATGGAAGAATGAGCTTCTTGAATGTTTACAGAGGATACCACCAGATAGCAATGTATCCTCCCGATGAATAGAAGACTGTATTTATCACTCCAAAAGGGCTGTATTGCTACAGAGTAATGCATTTTGGGTTGAAAAATGCAGGAGTAACCTACCAGAGGTTGCTAACCAAGATGTTCAAGCATTTGATTGTCAAAACAATGGAAGTGTACATTGATGACATGGTCGTGAAGACCAAAGAACCTGAGAATCACCTAGCCGACTTAAAGGCAGTTTTTGACATCCTGAGGACGTATCGGCTCCGACTCAATGCTTCGAAGTGCGCATTTGGAGTCGGGTCTGGTAAGTTCCTGGGATACTTGGTTACCAGAAGGGGCATTGAGGCAAACCTAGATCAAATCAAGGCTATCTTGGACTTTAAAAGCCCTACATCGGCAAAACTAGTGCAGTTATTGACTGAAAGGGCGCTGCCCTAAAAAGATTTATAAACGGAAGTTCTGTAATAACCCTGACCTCTGATTAACGTTAATTCGCACTTAATTATGTCTAACAGTAGATTAGGAGGAATTTGGAATTAATTTGCATGTGTGTTGTTTGATTTTTGTGTTTATATCTGTTAGGCGTAGAAAGATTTGTTCATGTTTTAGTTTTGAATTGCGAATTGAAAGCCTTATCGATATTCAAATCAGAAATTGACTTGATTTATGTACTAGTTAGGATTTATAGAATTTTATGGTAGGTTTAATTAAAATTCGGTTCGCAACGATTAAATTAGATTAAATAGTGCTAGATTAAACATAGATTAAGTGAATGCAAGTTAATTACATCATTGCCCTTGAGTGGGCCACTTTCTCATACATTGTTTAGAATTACTTCATACACCATTTTCAGCCTTTTTCTTTGCCAAAACCGTGAGAAAGAGTGAGAGTGAGAGAAACTTGGTTTCATCAAGAATTTGGCTTGGAAATTTGAGGATTTGTAGAAGAACTACACAATTGAGCTAGCACACCTTGAACTCAAGACCTAAGGTAGAGATTTCATCCCCTTGAACTTGAATTTGAATTGTTTCTTTCTTGGTTCATGGTTGATTAGTGTCTAAAGCTAGGAATTGGGTTAAAATGTTGAATTGAGGATTAATTCATGCATGCATGCATGTTTCATAGCATTTTGAAGGATGAGTTTCAAGAATTTCCTCATGCATGTGTTAATTTCACTTACATTATTGTCATTCAACTTGTTTTCCATCAAATTATCAAGTTTGATTATGTTTTGGAGGGTTTGAATTCAAAGAGGTTCTTGCATGTTGAATTAATAGCATATCCATAAAGTTCATGTTGATTTTGCACAAATTGGGTTGCTCTTGGGCCATGATTTCTTGAAATGATTCTTAATACATGTTTTTTTATGAGTTATTATATGTTTCCTCAAATATTGGCCCAGAAAAATGAGTTTTGAAGGCTTAATGGTTGAGTTTCATGCTTGGAGGTCAATCTGGATTTTCCAGAAAATTGACCCACGCTCGAGTGTGAGGCCTGAGTACATGCACTTCCGCTCGAGCGGCGAGAGTTGCGCTCGAGTGTGAAATGCGTATACCTAGAAGTTTGTGTGTTTTGCAGTCCGCTCGAGCGGGGAAAGATACGTTCGAGCGAGGGTCTGTGTAACACGCTCGAGCGGAGGTCGAGCACTCGTCGAGTGTGAATTTCATGCATCCAGCACTTTTTCATAAGTTTGCAGTCCGCTCGAGCGGGTAAGTCTACGCTCGAGCGGAGCTTCATTTTCTGCATATCTGTTCAAGCGGGGAAAGCCACGCTCGAGCGTAGACCTTATCTTCAGCAAAATTTGAGAAATGGTTTTCAGTGCATTGTTGCATCCTCATTCCATCCTAGGCATTCCTAGGCCATGTCTAAGACCCCATAACGAGGATAAGAGATTAGAAACACACTAAGAGCCAACGAAATAAGTTTTGTACAATTAGAACGTGTGTTTCAAGTGTGCATCTGTTATGTGTTGTGTAGGTCACATGGCAAGTACCGTTTGACCAAGTTTACTCCGTCTGTCTATTTCAAGGCCCACTGTGAGTAATAACTCTGCAAAGTTATGTTTAACTTAAGTATTTTCTGACTGGTATGGTATGATCTATTTTCTGAAATGTTATCTTACGAATAATGAATGAATGTCCAATTTTCTGAAAAGTATTTGTGGCACCCTTAGTTCACGTGGCCCTCGCCCGGGGGTAATAATACCGCGGCCAATCTGCACGTGGCCCTCGCCCGGGGGTAACAATACCACGGCCAATCTGCACGTGGCCCTTGCTTGGGGGTAACAATACTATGGCTACTTGTGCACAAGATATGGACCTTTATGGTCGTTGGTACCAACTATGCATGTGGGTCTCTGGACCAAATTAATCTGATAGCTAATGGGTGTACCACGTATGATCTTATGCAAAATCTGAATATGAACATGAGTGTGTACCTAAATCTATTTCTGTCTTGAAGTCTAAATATGTTTTGATCTAAATACTGGATCCTAACTTGTGTTGGACATCATTCATAAAACCCCTTTACTCTGATATTATTCACTGGGCTTTCGCTCACAGTTTATATTATGTATGTAGGTGAGCCGGCGTGTGACCAGGGCCAGAATTGACGGCCTTCTGCTCTGTTTTTGTCAACCAACTGTTGCGCCTCCCGAGGAGGTTCCGGTCGAAGCCTAATGCTATGGCTGTTTTTGTATTCATGCTAGTCTCTGTATGTGTTTTGTAAAGACAGGTCTTGGGATGTACATTTTTGTAAATATTGGTGTCCTTTGACTGGCATGCTTATGTATATATATAAGTTTTGAAATGTTCCGTCCCATGTACGTTATCACAGCTCATTGGACCTTTTCTATTTCATATAATTGCTTCTGTAGCCCCTTACTATTTGCTAATCTGTTCAGAGGCCTTTGGTAATCCACAGATTACTGGCCAGTTACGGTGCTAAACCTACAGGGGCGGGTTTGTGTCATGACAGAGTGGTATCAGAGCACGTGTTCTACCGCACACACAGGTCCGTATGAGCTTAGGATGTCCTAGTAAGAATTATGGGCATTTCATCTGCATGTGTGAGTGTGTGGTAATTCAACCGAATATGAAAACTGAAAGTAATTTTGAGCAAATGAATTGAAGGAAACGAATAAGATCATGCCTGTGTTCATTACCATTTGATGTTTGTATAGTAAGATGGAGAATGCAAGGGGAAGTGGTGAAAATGAATCTTCAGAGGCTCGCATGGGCCGAATGGAACAGATGTTAACAGCGTTGACTGAAACCTTTACACAACAATAGAGACAACAACCTTTACCCCCTCTGCCTCCACCAGCACAGGCCGAAGCAGATAATAATGACATCATCAATTTGACACAGAAATTCATGAAGATGAAACCGCCAACGTTCTATGGCGGAATTGAACCATTGAAAGCAGAGACATGGCTACTTGAAATGGAGAAGTTATATGAAGTGTTCCCTTGTTCTGAAACTCAGAAAGTCCTCCTAGCCACCTATACTCTGAAAGATGAAACCCGAAGGTGGTGGTTACTGATTCAAAGTGGCAATGAGAATATGACATGGGCACAGTTTAATGCAATCTTCTATGATAAATATTTTCCCCAATGTTTCAGGGATCGGAAAGTGTCTGAATTTCAGGAACTCAAATAGGGAAGGATGTCTGTGGCAGAATATGAAGCTAAATTCACCGAACTGGCACGATTTGCTCCACATATGGTGGATACTGATTACAAGAAAGCACGAAAGTTTGAAGGTGGACTGGATTTAGAGGTGTTTGATCGAGTGGGTGTCCTAAAATTACCTACTTATGTGGAGGTACTCGACAGGGCATTGATGACAGAAGCCACAATAGCAGTTAAGAAACAAACTACAACGCCAACAACAGAATGGAGAAGAAAGAGGACCGGATTCAGTTTCAAGAAAGGCCGGTCAGTTTCGAAGAGGCAAAATACAGGATCCTCCAGCAGCTCTAGCCAAAGTAGCGGATCTACTCCAAACTGCCCCGACTACGGAAAGAAGCACAGAGGTGCTTGTTATCGAGCATCAGGTGTGTGTTTTCACTGTGGCAAGATTGGCCACATAGTGAGGGATTGCCCGATGAGATTCAACGAGGTTTAACCGTCCTATGACAAGTTCCACCGGGTCTGTTTCCGCAGCAAGACCAAATGCAAGGACCGATGTTACAAGGAATGCAAATAATGAAACATTGAGGCAAGGGAGAGTGTTCGCCTTAGTGTCTGGTGATATACCAAACACCTATATTGTGGTGTCAGGTACCCTCTCTGTATGTTCTCAAAATGCATGTGTACAGATAGATTATGGTTCTACATATTCCTTTGTATCGCATGTTTTCTCTCGAAAATTGACTAGACCATTGGAACGTATGACATATGTGTTATCTGTATCCACACCGTCTGGGGATTCTATGATGTGTACTCATGTTTATCTAGCATGTGATATGATGATTGGCGATGTGATGTTATATGTTGATTTATTACCTTTGAACATTGATCACTTTGATTGTATTTTGGGAATGGACTGGTTGACTAAATACTGTGCTACCATTGACTGTGCAAGTAAATCTGTTGTGTTTAGACCACCGGGTATGCCTGAATTTACTTTTACTGGGGATGGGGTAGTTCCTCCCCTATATCTGATTTCAGCTTTGAAAGCCATAAAACTGCTTAGAAAGGGATGTAGAGGTTACTTGTGTTGTATACTGACTGCACCATCTAACGGAACAACGGTAGAAACTATCCCGGTTGCTTGTGAATTTCCCGATGTGTTTCCAAATGACCTACCTGGGGACTTAATTGATAGGGAAATTGAATTCACCATTGATGTAACACCTGGAACACAGCCCATCTCCAAGACTCCATATAGGATGTCAACTTCTGAACTGAAAGAACTGAAAGCTCAACTACAGGAACTCTTAGAAAAGAAACTCATTCATCCGAGTACCTCACCTTGGGGTGCTCCAGTATTATTTTTCAAAAAGAAAGACGGGTCTTTGAGGTTATGTATCGATTACCGGGAATTGAACAAAGTGACCATTAAGAACAAATATCCATTACCCCGAATAGATGATTTGTTTGATCAACTCCAAGGAGCCAAAGTGTTCTCTAAAATTGATCTCAAGTCAGGTTATCACCAGTTAAAAGTTAAGGCAGAAGACGTAGAGAAAACTGCGTTCAGAACTAGAAATGGACATTATGAATTTTTGGTAATGCCTTTTGGAGTAACAAATGCACCTGCAGCTTTTATGGACCTAATGAATAGGGTTTTCAAACAATATCTTGATGAATTCATTGTTGTGTTTATCGATGACATTCTGATTTATCCAAAGGCATGGAAGAACATGAGAACCATCTGAGAACCACCTTGCAGATTTTGAAAGAAAAGAAATTGTATACTAAATTGTCCAAGTGTGAATTATGGCTTGACAGTGGCATTTTTGGGCCATGTAATAGACAAAAATGGTGTTTCCGTTGACCCTCAGAAAATTGAAGCTATTGTAGATTGGCCTAGACCGACAAATGTGACGGAAGTTAGAAGTTTTCTGGGACTTGCAGGTTACTACAGGAGATTTGTAAAAGACTTTTCCAGGCTTGCCATGCCATTGACCCAGTTAACTCAGAAAAACGTGCCATTTGACTGGAACGAACAAAGAGAAGCAGTCTTTCAAGAACTGAAAACCAGGTTAATGACTGCACCAATCTTAATTTTGCCTAATGGTATTGATGGGTTTCAAGTGTACAGTGATGCTTCCTACAAAGGTTTGGGGTGTGTATTAATGCAAAACAGAAAAGTGATTGCCTATGCTTCTAGACAACTCCGACCTCATGAAAAGAATTACCCAACGCATGATCTTGAGTTAGCAGCTGTGGTGTTTGCTTTGAAAATCTGGCGTCACTACTTGTATGGGGTAACTTGTGAGGTGTACACCGACCATAAGAGCTTGAAATACTTCTTCACCCAAAAGGAATTGAACACGAGACAGAGACAATAGTTAAAGTTAATCAAGGATTATGATTTGCAGATTTTGTACCACCCAGGAAAAGCTAATACCGTAGCGGATGCCTTGAGCTGAAAATCAATGGGAAATTTGTCATGTTTGTTATCCAACCGAAAAGAATTGCGGATTGACCTAGAACAAGATGGGCTGTTAACTGCTATTTCCGCTCAACCTACAATTCTTGACGAGATCAAACAGAAACAGTGCGAGGATGAATACTTGAAAAAGATCACGGAGGAATTTGATTCGAAGTCGAGGCCAGGATTTGTGTTTGAGAAGGATGTGCTAAAATTTCAGAATCGTCTTTGTGTACCCGATTGTGGTGATTTGAGGAAACGTGTTATGACCGAAGCTCACAGTAGTAAGTTTGCTATGCACCCAGGGAACACGAAAATGTACCATAATTTGAAACAGACTTTTTGGTGGCCTGGAATGAAAAAGAGTATTGCAGACTTTGTGGCTAGATGTCTACATTGCCAACAGGTTAAAGCTGAACATCAACGACCCGCTGGTTTGATACAACCACTCCCAATACCGAAATGGAAATGGGAGCACTTTACCATGGACTTCATTATGGGATTGTCTCGTTTTTCTTGAGGTATGGACTCTATATGGGTTATAGTTGACCGTTTAACTAAGTCTGCCCATTTCCTACCTATCAAAACTATTTATAACGCTGATAAATTGGCCAATATCTATATGACTGAAATTGTGAGATTGCATGGAGTGCCAGTATCTATTGTGTCTGACAGGGACTCAAAGTTTGTATCAAGATTTTGGCAGAGTTTGCAGTAGGCTTTGGGGACTGAACTGAGGCTGAGTAGTGCCTATCACCCGCAGACAGATGGACAAACTGAACAAACTAATCAGACTCTAGAGGATATGCTCAGAATGTGTGTGTTAGACTTCCAGGGGAATTGGGAGACTTATTTACCATTAGCTGAATTTGTGTACAACAACAGTTACCATTCAAGCATTGAAATGGCACCTTACGAGGCTTTGTATGGAAGAAAATGTCGTTCTCCGATATGTTGGGCTGAAGTAGGTGATAGACCTTTGTTGGGACCGGTACTTGTGCAAGAAACAACCGAGAAAGTGAAACTAATCCAGCAACGTCTGAAAACTGCACAGAGTCGACAGAAGAGCTATGCTGATGTTCGAAGACGAGATAGGGAATATGAAGTTGGGGACCATGTGTTCATAAAGGTGACCCCGATGAAGGGTCAAACTCGATTTGGTGTTAAGGGCAAGTTGGCGCCGAGGTACGTTAGACCTTATGAAATCCTTGAAAGGATCAATCCAGTATCGTACTGGGTAGCTTTACCACCGGTAATGGAGCATATGCACAATGTATTTCATGTATCGATGCTTCGAGAATATTTGAGAGATCCACTCCATGTCATTGAGCCAACACGTGTGCTTTTGAAAGATGATTACACCTATGAGGAAAGACCTATCCAGATTGTGAATCAGAGGATCAAAAGACTGAGAAATAAAGAAATACCATTGGTAAAAGTTGATTGACAAAACCATGGAGGAACCTATGCAACTTGGGAAACCGAGAAAGACATGATGAAGAGATATCGAGATTTATTCCCATTAGACCCAATGTTGTCCCGGAATGAAGGTAATTCGAGTTTGGAGGACCAAACTCTTTTAAGGGAAAAAGACTGTAATAACCCCGACCTCTGATTAACGTTAATTCGTACTTAATTATGTCTAACAGTAGATTAGGAGGAATTTGGAATTAATTTGCATGTGTGTTGTTTGATTTTTGTGTTTATATCTGTTAGGCGTAGAAAGATCTGTTTATGTTTTAGTTTTGAATTGCGAATTGAAAGCCTTATCGGCGTTCAAATCAGAAATTGACTTGATTTATGTGCTAGTTAGGATTTATAGAATTTTATGGTAGGTTTAATTAAAATTCGATTTGGAGCGATTAAATTAGATTAAATAATGCTAGATTAAACATAGATTAAGTGAATGCAAGTTAATTACATCATTGCCCTTGAGTGGGCCACTTTCTCATACATTGTTTAGAATTACTTCATACACCATTTTCAGCCTTTTTCTTTGCCAAAACCGTGAGAAAGAGGGAGAGTGAGAGAAACTTGGTTTCATCAAGAATTCAGCTTGGAAATTTGAGGAGTTGTAGAAAAACTACACAATTGAGCTAGCACACCTTGAACTCAAGACCTAAAGTAGAGATTTCATCCCCTTGAACTTGAATTTGAATTGTTTCTTTCTTGGTTCATGGTTGATTAGTGTCTAAAGCTAGGAATTGGGTTAAAATGTTGAATTGAGGATTAATTCATGCATGCATGCATGTTTCATAGCATTTTGAAGGATGAGTTTCAAGAATTTCCTCATGCATGTGTTAATTTCACTCACATTATGGTCATTCAACTTGTTTTCCATCAAATTATCAAGTTTGATTATGTTTTGGAGGGTTTGAATTCAAAGAGGTTCTTGCATGTTGAATTAATAGCATATCCATAAAGTTCATGTTGATTTTGCATAAATTGGGTTGCTCTTGGGCCATGATTTCTTGAAATGATTCTTAATACATGTTGTTTTATGAGTTATTATATGTTTCCTCAAATATTGGCCCAGAAAAATGAGTTTTGAAGGCTTAATGGTTGAGTTTCATGCTTGGAGGTCAATCTGGATTTTTCAGAAAATTGACCCATGCTCAAGCGGGGACTTTCACGCTCGAGCGTGAGGCCTGAGTACATGCACTTCTGCTCGAGCGGCGAGAGTCACGCTCGAGCGTGAAATGCGTATACCCAGAAGTTTGTGTGTTTTGTAGTCCGCTCGAGCGGGGGAAGACACGCTCGAGCGAGGGTCTGTGTTATATGCTCGAGCGGAGGTCGAGCGCCCGTCGAGCGTGAATTTCATGCATCCAGCACTTTTTCATAAGTTTGCAGTCCGCTCGAGTGGGAAATCCACGCTCGAGCGGAGCTTCATTGTCTGCATATCTGC
The DNA here is from genome assembly GCF_055761805.1 of Camellia sinensis. Taxonomy (NCBI): domain Eukaryota; kingdom Viridiplantae; phylum Streptophyta; class Magnoliopsida; order Ericales; family Theaceae; genus Camellia; species Camellia sinensis. The sequence continues at coordinate 183,458,581 of NC_138962.1, forward strand.
TCGAGCGGGGAAAGCCACGCTCGAGCGTGGACCTTATCTTCAACAAAATTTGAGAAATGATTTTCAATGCATTGCTGCATCCTCATTCCATCCTAGGCATTCCTAAGCCATGTTTAAAACCCCATAATGAGGATAAGAGATTAGAAACACACTAAGAGCCATCGAAATAAGTTTTGTACAATTAGAACGTGTGTTTCAAGTGTGCATTTGTTACGTATTGTGTAGGTCACATCTCAAGTACTGTTTGACCAAGTTTACTCCGTCTGTCTGTTTTAAGGCCTACTGTGAGTAATAACTTTGTAAAGTTATGTTTAACTTAAGTATTTTCTGACTGGTATGGTATGATCTGTTTTCTGAAATGCTATCTTACGAATTATGAATGAATGTCCAATTTTCTGAAAAGTATTTGTGGCACCCTTAGTTCACGTGGCCTTCGCTCGGGGGTAACAATACCGCGGCCAATCTGCACGTGGCCCTTGCGCGGGGGTAACAATACCGCGGCCAATCTGCACGTGGCCCTTGCCTGGGGGTAACAATACCATGGCTACTTGCGCGCAAGATATGGACCTTTATGTTCGTTGGTACCAACTATGCATGTGGGTCTCTGGACCAAATTGATCTAATAGCTAATGGGTGTACCACGTATGATCTTATGCAAAATCTGAATATGAACATGAGTGTGTACCTAAATCTATTTCTGTCTTGAAGTCTGAATATGTTCTGATCTAAATACTGGATCCTAACTTGTGCTGGGCATCATTCATAAAACCCCTTTACTCTGATATTATTCACTGGGCTTTTGCTCACAGTTATATTATGTATGTAGGTAAGCCGGCATGTGACCAGGGCCAGAGTTGACGGCCTTCTGTTCTATTTTTGTCAGCCAACTGTTGCGCCTCCCGAGGAGGTTCCGGTCGAAGCCTAATGCTATGGCTGTTTTTGTATTCATGCTAGTCTCTGTATGTGTTTTGTAAAGACAGGTCTTGGGATGTACACTTTTGTAAATATTGGTGTCCTTTGACTGGCATGCTTATGTATATATATAAGTTTTGAAATGTTCTGCCCCATGTACGTTATCACAGCTCATTGGACCTTGTCTATTTCGTATAATTGCTACTGCAGCCCCTTACTATTTGCTAATCTGTTCAGAGGCCTTTGGTAATCCACGGATTACTGGCCGGTTACGGTGCTAAACCTACAAGGGCGGGTTTGGGTCGTGATAAGTTCAGATAAGTGTAAACCATTTTTCAGTTTGTTGAAAAAGGCTACAGATTTCTTGTGGACAAAGGAATGCAAAAGTCGTCTTGGCCAACATGAAAAAGTACTTCACAACAGCTCCCGTTCTGTCAAATCCAGTACCTGGAGAGGAACTATTCATATACTTGGCCATTTTAGAGCACGCAATGAGTGTAGTGATAATCAGAGAAGAGAAGGGAGAACAAAATGCAGTGTATTATGTGAGTAAAACCTTAGCAAGTGCAGAGACCAGGTATTTACCCCTGGAAAAATTAACACTAGCTCCAGTGATGACTTCGAAAAAACTGAATCATTACTTCCAAGCCCACAATGAGCATCCCTTGAAATCCCTACTGCAATAGGGAGATCTGACATGCATGGTGGCTAGATGGGCAGTAGTGTTGGGCCAATATAACTTAGAGTTTAGGCCCAAAACGACAATCAAAGGCCAGGTTCTAGCCGACTTTGTGGCCGAGTTCACACTTGGTGCCCTCTCACGTCAGGCTCCGGTGAGCCGCGGCTTAGGGTGTCTAGGGGAAAAAGAAGAGACCCAACTAGGAATGAAAAACCCCACAGCAGAACAGAAGAAGGTAGAGACACCAAAGCCGTACAACATCTACATCGGCGACTCATTCCGCCTGTTTGTTGATGGAAGTTCAAACCGTCAAGGAGCGGGGGCAGGAGTAATGTTAGTATCGCCAGATGGGTGGATGTTAGAACAATCTGTTCATTTGGGGTTTAAGGCCTCCAATAATGAAGCAGAATATGAGGCATTGATCGTAAGATTGAAGTTAGCAGCAGCGATGGAAACTAACAAGGTGGTAGTTTTCTGTGACTCCCAACTTGTTGTGAACCAGGAAACAGATGAGTATGCCTCCCGAGATGGAAGAAAGATAGCCTATGTCAAAGAAGTTGTTAGATTGCTAGCCTTATTTCAAGATTGCCGACTGCAGCAGCTTTTCCAAGATGACAATAGCCATGCCGATGCCTTGGCTAACCTGTCTAGTTCAATGAAATCAAGGGAGGTAAGAACAATAATGGTTGATTATTTTTGAAGACCAAGTGTGGAACCATTAATCACAGAATATGAAGCAATGTGTCTGGAGATGGGTCCAAGTTGGATGGATGCAATAGTAATGTTTCTTAGGGACGACAAGTTACTGGATGATCGCAAAGAGGCGTATAAGACCAAACTGAAGTCGTCAAGGTTTAGCGTAGCAGCAGAAGAACATCTCTACAGAAGGTCTTTTACTGGTCCCTTTTTGAGGTGTGTGCATCTCTCTCAGGTTGAAGACTTCTTGTATGAAATACATGAAGGGGTATGTAGCAGCTATGCTGGAAGCAGATCACTTGCTCATAGGGCTATTACTCAGGGGTACTGGTGGCCTTATATGCAGAAGAATGCCAAAGCCCACGTCAGAAAGTGCGAGAAGTATTAGAGGTTTGCACCTTTGATACATCAACCAACCGCAAATTTGAACCCAGTAACTAGCCTTTGGCCATTTGCCCAGTGGGGCATGGACCTAGTTGGACAACTGCCCCAAGCAACTGGGCAAAGGAAGTTTCTGCTGGTAGCAACTGATTACTTCATAAAGTGGGTAGAAGTTGAACCCCTTGCGAAGATTCAAGATATTGATGTGAAGAACTTCATATGGAAGAACATCATCACCAGGTTTGGGATTCCAAGGATAATAATAGCAACCAATGGTACACAGTTTGACAGTAAGCTAATCAAAAGCTTTCGTGCAAACTACAAAATCAAGAACTACTACTCTACTCCAAGTTTCCCCCAGAGTAATGGTCAGGCAGAAGTATCCCATAAAACTATCTTGAATGGGATCAAAAAAAGGCTGGAAGTAGCAAAAAAGAAAATGGATGGAGGAGTTGCCCAATGTACTATGGACATATCGAACCATGCTGAAAAGATCAACTAGGGGGTCTCCATTTGCCATAGCTTATGGTACTGAAGCAGTTATTCCATTAGAAGTCGACATTCTAAGGATCAGAACCTAGGGAGTTGAAAATGGTACTAATTAGGGATTTTTAGCCTGAGATCTAGACCTACTGGAGGAGAAAAAAGAGAGAGCAGCAATTGGGCTGGGGGCATACCAACAACAACTTGCTAGGGCTTACAATAAGAAGGTCAACCCAAGAGAGTTCAAAGTGGGGGATCTTGTGCTGAAGAAAGAGGTCGGTAACAAAAAGGATCCTAGGGAGGGCAAGCTAGGCCCAAATTAGGAGGGGCCTTATAGAATCATCTCGGTCGCCGGCAATGGAGCATATCTGCTTGAGGATAGTGATGGCAATGAGTTGCCAAGGCCGTAGAACACTTGCAACTTGAAGTTTTTCTATCATTAAATTTTTGTTTTCTCAAAGTTTGTGTCATAATTTTATTAGCCGACGTAATAATAAAATTTTAGTTTGCTAAATTTGAAATTTGAGTGATAGGACTGGCCAGTCCCATGGCGATGTTTCTGAATGAAACATGACAAATAACTTAAACTTATTACATGACAGAGTTGAATTATACTTGCATATAATAGAGTTGAACTAAGTTGGCGATGTTTCTGAATGAAACGTGACGAGTAACTTAGAGATACACAAGGGCCGCATAGTGATTATGTTAAATAATTTTTGAGTTTTTAATTTATATTTAAAGTTTGTTTAGATATTGATTAGTTTAGTGATTTTTTATGAAAGTATATATATAAAATAGGGTAAGTGGTGCGATAATTTATAATAATTTTTTAATTAAAATAATTGATGACAAATAATGCCTTAATTAGTTTTTGAGTAAAATATTTATGAGTTGAAGTAGGTGGTGTGTGGTGGACAATTTCTGTGATTAGAGGTTTGGCGGATCCATACAGAACACGTTATAGCGATCCCGGTTCTTCCTCCTTTGGTTGTTGTATCTGGACTTGGTTCCGTGGATGTCGGTTGTGGTTTATATCTTGTTTCCGTCCTTCAATACTTTGTAATTGAGTTATAGGATGTTTTGGGCAGGTTTGTTATAGGTTGGGTGTGATTGGGAGCAAATGGTTGCTGCCCAGAATTTTAGTCCTTCGCTCGAGCAAGACTTTTGTCGCTCGAGCGAGCTCTGTGTTTTAGATCCTTCACTCGAGCTAGGTTTCCTTCGCTCGAGCGAGAGTTGAGTTTTGTATCTGGTGGCTCGAGCAAGAAGTCTTTCGCTTGAGCTTGCGTCTGCGTCCAGTTCTGGACTTGAGAGTTGCAATCCCTGGCTCGAGCGAGCGAGGACTTTGTTTTGGGTTTCTTCGCTCGAGCAAGCATTCTATCGCTCGAGCGTGCTTCTGGGTTGTAGACCTGAAGCTTCGAATTGTTGGCTCGAGCGAGTATTCCTTGTGTTTGGTCGTTCGAGCGACCAATCCTTCGCTCGAGCGAGCCTGTGTTATATCAGTAGGCAGCAGCGGGATTACACTTCATTTTTTTTATCTCCTCTTTTGTATAAATCCTAGATCCGGCTGCTCCTCTCTCTACACTTACCTTCTCTCTAGGGATTGATCTACTATTAGTGTGTTTCTATCCTAAGTTCTTTGCAAGAAAGATAGAGGGTGACTTGGGCTACCTTTTAATCTGAAAAATCTTGGATTTAGAGCACTTTGGGTTTTGGTCATCTTCTCCATTTGAGCTCTTCATTTCGAGGTAGGGATACCGTACTCCATCTTATGAGTTTTGATATAAACTTTGGTCATTTTGATTAGTTGGTATTGTTGGGTAATATTGAGAAACCTTAGGGTTTATTGTGTAATTTATGAAAGAGGGGTTTTCAAATATTAAAACCCATGTGTATGTGAGATATTGGAAAATGGAATTGTTGTTGTTAAATTGGTGAAATCAAACCTTAGGGTTGATATTGAGAAAAGGGGGAAAATGCCCTAATTATTGAAACAAATTAATTAGTATAATTAATTTGGGAAAATATGAAATTGAGTTGAAATCCATGAAATTGGGAAATTATGGGATTGAATGGTGTAGTTGGATTAATTTATCATTCACCTATGTAAATGTTGATATTATATATGTTTAGTGCATTTATTTTCTGTTTAGAAATAACTGCTTTGGGCTATTGGTGGAGGATAGTTTTGATTGTTGTAGACATTGTATGTTGATTAGGGAAAACTGAAACTAATCACATTGAATATATCATTGAATATGACGGTTGAATTAATACAGCAAATATGTGTATTGATTGATTATTGTGTATGACAAGTGTTAAATACATTGTATATGCATATTGTTTGGGAGGAGATAGGGGATGTACTCCATGGTTTGAGAGGAGATAGGGGATGGACTCTCAAACCTGTTTGAAATGAGATAGGGGATGGACTCCACGGATACAACAAATATGTGTATCACTTGAAGTGTTAATACAGGAAATGTGTGTATTAAATTGAAATATTGGAAGTGTTTTTAATGTGAGTTGTAGACTCATTTGAATCGTGAATAAAGGAAATGTTTTAATATGGAATATATCCCCATTAATTGTTTGGCCAGGTTCTGAGCCATGTTTATGAAATGATTCGGATAAGTTGAGGAAAGTAAAATGTAACATGGACATAATTGTCATGGAACTGTATTATGATATAACTGGTTTATAAGTATTAACCATCTATCAAATGCTATTGTTTTAGTCATTGCTTATATTTGGTTTAGTATATCTCTACTGGGCTTTGGCTCACCCTATATGGGACATCATTTTCAGGTTCAGGTGATATGCCACCTCCAAGGACGTAGCTTGGGAGGCTCGAGGCTGATAGACCTTTTTGTTGTTCTTTTGATATTACATGTAAATTCAGGCCAAGGGCTTAAAGTGTATTTGAGTTAGTACTCTCTTTTGTGACCAAGTGTTCGCTTGGAAAGTTGTAAGCCCATAGGGCATTTACTTTTGTTGTCAACATGTAATATTTTTGTACTTAACTACTCTGATGAATGGAAGGATGTTTTATTCTCTTATATCAATGCATGTCGAAAATGTTGTGTTTTATGTATTATTTTTAGGGCGTTACACGTGGTCAGTTAATGAGTTAGGCTATTATATGGTAAAGTTGAATTATAGTTGCATATAATAGAGTTGAACTAAGTTGGCGATGTTTCTAAATGAAACATGATGAATAACTTAGACTCATTATATGGTAGAGTTGAATCATACTTGCACATAATGGAGTTGAACTAAGTTAAAATTAACCTGGACTTGCCATATCGGCAGAGTCAAACTCAGAATGAAACTAAATTCATTAACAGGGAAACCAAGGTTGAAACACCTCCGGAAGTCTTTGTTTGAATCTGACTTCGGCAAAAGACCATAGGCACATGCTTAATGTGACCTTAAGTAAAACTTAGGTTTACATTAGGGGGCATAGAGCCAGGAATGATAAATAAACTTAAGAGCTTGGGACTTGTTGAAATTTTCAGAGAATTTTCAGAAAAATTTACAAGTTGGAGTTAACCGATGTAATTATGAATAAAGTATCCGAGATACATATTACCTGAGGTAACCAACCAGGTTGTCCAAGCTTGGAAAGAGTGAAGTCTTAATAGCATATGAAGGTAAAAAACAATACTGAATAACACTTGTAAAAATATTTTGATATTTTTAAAGCGTTAGCTGAGGTATGCCAATGGTTGGCCAAGGAAAACATTAAAGGTTTATATCCGATGTATTATATCTCGGAGTTATTATACAGTTAAAGTATACTTTGAAGAAATACAAAAATATTCTATGTATGAACGCATGAAAGGCATGAAGAAAAACAGTAAACATGCATAGAAGAAAGGAAGGCATACATTCAACACTTGGAAGAAAATATAAGACTTGCATTCAGAAAAAGACAACTTGTTCAAGTACATAAGCTAGTACATCGGCCCGACAAAACAAACACTATTCAAAACAAAGGAAAAAGTACAAACAAAGAAAAGATTATAAACAGACTGTTCTGCATCGGCGGTTGGCTATGTTTCGGCCTCAGCAGACAGTTGGGAGAACTTCTCGGTAGGCTTCTCGGCCGGGATCTCGGCGTCGATCTCTAGAAGAGTCTTGTCAAGGCTCCTCTCGGCGTTTTCAACCTCGGTTTCAGGCGTGTTCTTGGAGACCTCATCATCGTCATCCCGAGTCAAGTCCATGGCTTGCTCATTCAGAGTTGAGGACTTGGCCCCAGTAACTTCAGTCTTCCCTGCCTTGTCGACCTCAACTTCTTCATCATCCTCAGCCTTATCCTCAGATTGGCTTGGAACGGGAGGGAAATGCATGACAAGTCGGATCTCGTCCTAGAGGGACGAGTCGTCAGGGACAGCTAACTCCTTCAAAACAGCCATCCAACTAAGGGTGTAACCCCTATTGCATGCCTGTTTGACTTGTTTTTTGTATTTGTCACGGACGTCGGCTGCCCTCTTGGCATCGGCCTTCTCGTCCGCCTCTTTAATTTCGGCCGCCTTTATAGCCAGTGCTATTTGGAGCTTGGTTTGGGCCTGGGCCTCTTTATCCTTGGCCTCTTTTGCCTAGGCCTGAGTAATCTTGGTAACATTTTTCGTAACCTCGGCGCGGTCTTTGGCTTTCTTCAGGGCCGACTCAGCAGCCTTGGCCTGATCCAAAAGACCTTGGATCAGTGAAGACAGAAGTTTGGCTGTCTCCTTTGTTTTTTGGGTTAGTTCTTTCTTGAACTCATCGGTCTTGACTACAAGGGAGTGACCCTGCGGGATAGCCTGCAAGAGTACAAAAAGAATTCGTTAAGTATGAAAACCAAAGTTAAAATTAGATCAAAAATTACAAGTGTTGAGACTTACCAAGACACAATATTACATCATCAACGCGTAATTTTCATACTTCGAAAGCTCAGCCATTCGATTGATGTTGGTTGGGAGTAGAACGACGGTGGAAATGGCGGCACTGACTTCCAGCTTGTCGAGCGCACTGTCCCCGAATAAGAGAGGTCAGTCTCCGACCGTGACGAATGGAGTCCAGGAAGCATTGGCGCAAAATCCAGAGGGCTCAGAAGACCCGCCGGCCCTCGACTTTTTTGATTAAGGTTGGTCAAATACCTCGGCCTCAGCAGCCCTCTTCTCGGCAGACTTCTCTACTTCAGCCAATTTTGAAATTGGCACTGTGTCTTCTAACTCCACCTCAGTGGCGCTGGGCTTGGCCTTGACCGTTTTAACCCTCTTTACCTTGGGTTTTGGCTGCGATCGGGAAGGAGAGGAGGAGTGGACTAACACCATGCCTGGGATGTCGACAAGAAGGTCGTCCGGGATGATTTTTGCACGACCCATTTCGTCAGTGGTAGCGGCAATGGTAACTTTGGACCGAAGTGGATTGCTGGAAGTACAGTAGGTGGGTTTGTTGGATCGTAAGCCGACGCCTCAGAGTTTTGACGTTTTCAGCTATGAGTTCTGCCGACAGGAGCGGAAATTGAAGCTTGGCATCGGCGTTGGCTTTGGGATGGAGGAATTAGTTGAGGGGCATAAGTGGTTGGCTGCTCAACTGGATTAGAGGTGGAGGCCTGGTCTGGCCTTGGAGATGAAGCTGTTGGAGGAGTTGAAGCAGATAGAAGAGTCTTGTTGCGCTTAGAAACATCGGGCAAAGCTGACTTGTATGTAGGGATATAGTTGAGTAGCAAGGGCGCTTTGAGGAGGTCAATGGGTAGGCCCAACAGCCTCTTCAAGTCTTTGCTAGGGAAGAAGGATTGGCAGAAGTCCTTCGATGGTTGGGAAAGAGCTGCAAAAGGTAGAAAACAGACATTAGAACAAATAAAGGGAAAAAAGTGGTAAAGTCTTAAACAGATAAGTTGACACTTAGTTCTTACCCTTAGCCTCTTTAAACAGTAATCGGCGTCGAGGGAAGAGATGAAGATCATTATCTGGAGCAAATTCCTAGTTACCCAAGACAATCAAGTAATCATCTCTAGCACCCTTGTTGGAGTCTGGAAGGTCTGCTATGATTTTGTAGGCTGTGGATCTCGGTTTGAGGTAGTAAATATGGCCTTTTTTTTATACTTTAGGCCACACATGGTATAACAAAATTGGATGTTGGCTAGTGTTATCCTAGCATTTTCTCGGCGAGCTAGAGTAATTATACATTGATGACCCTATAGGAGTTAATGGCCAACTGCATAGGGTTGAGTTTGTAGTAGTGGAGGATTTCCCTAAACAGGATGTCTAAGGGAAGCCGGAGTCCACACTCGATAAATGCTACCACAGGAAAGGGCATAGAGTCCCCAACTAGCATGATAGAGTCTTCCTCTCTAGCTAACCTGATCTGAACGTCGGCTAGAATGGAAAACTCTTGCCTAAAGTACTCCAGCTTGGCAGGGGTGTCAACTCTCCACCTAAAAATTCCCATGATGTCGACTTAGGGAGGATTGGTGCAAAATTTCAGAAAAGAATATTTGGTATGGGTTTGAAAACCTCAGCTAAACCCTAAATTGGCATCGGAGCTAGGATTTTGACGATCTGAAGGATCTTGTTTTAGTTTTCCTAAGGAACATGGTTCTAAATCAAATTCCAAACCTAAGTCTATATTGAAATAAGAATCAAAGGCAAGAATCTGAAGACAAAACAAGACAAAGCAAAAAGATGAACATGATTCAGAACCAAGAAGGATTCGGAGTCAAAAACAACAATCAAGACTAAGACCAAACAGAAGTATGGCAAGAACAGTGCTAAAAACATTATAGTAACACATTGACAAAGCTTCATTGAAAAATAAGAAATTCATTCATGGTATCTGGAAGTGTGAGAAAAATGCAGAAAAATAGAGTACAAATATTTAGTGGCAACATAGACAATATGAAAACAATATAGGGAATAAAAGTAAAGCAGCTTAAAACACAAGAATTGATTTACAAAGGACTAAATATGGTAATCGAAATGAGGAATTTAAGCAGCAGCAAATGGATTCATAAAAGTATTACACATACGAATAGTGAAAGATTGAACCAAAAAAAAGAGAAAATTAGAAATTTATCAAATGGGGCTGATAATGAGAACACTGGAGTCAATGAACTTGAACGGAACGGGACAGTTGAAAGCTCGCTAGAGAAGACGAATGAAACGATTGCAGAGCTCTGAAGAAACAGTAATGTCGGTTCGAGAGCGGAAGTTTATAGAGAGAAAATTTGCAAAATAAGGGAAATTATTTTTTGCAAAATTGAAGAGACGGAGAGAGAGAGAGAGAGAGGGAGAGAGAGAGAGAGAGAGAGAGAGAGAGAAGTTTTGTTAAAATTGTGAAAAGGCGGAAAACCATAATAATGTGCCTTGGCCGACGTGTCTGTCAGGTGGCGTGCGCAGAAACGATGCGTCTTGATAGCATGTGTCAAGTATGAACGAATGTGAAAAGAACGAGTGGCAGAAAGGGTTGGAAAAACCGTGCGTGACAACTCATGCGCAAAACTCTTGGAGTTCTTGATTTAATGAGGCAAAAACCTCGGCTAGAGAAACAATTTCATTTGAAAAAACTTAGAGAACTTTGTTTTTGGTTCTTGGTTTGTGACAAAGTGGACAGTTGAGTCTTGGGTACATGAAGTCGACGAGAAATGATCTCGGGCGTGGAAGGAACAACGAATTTCAGCCGACGTGGAAAATGAACTAGCAATGTAGGTTTCATCACCTCAGGTTGCTGAGGTAATATAACCTATGGGGCAGTTGTGGGGGGCATATTTTGTGAATGACAACACGTGGCCAAGGTGACGCCGAAGTGTCAGCCGAGGTGCCACATGGCCTGGTCACTTGCCGAGATGATCTCGGCAAGACCGAGGTCATCTACGAAGATATCGGAATCCGAGATGAGCAGATAAGGGACAAGAGTCCAAGGGACAAGAGTCCTAGGACCAAAGAGGATCTCAGTCTGGATAAAGATAAAGCTCTTAGGGAGTCTATCCTCATCTAACTGAGGATCCAGGATAAGTATTGAGCCTTAGTCCACTGAAATAAGGCTTCTACAGGGATCAGGTCAATGTTGACTATAAAAACCAGGCACCCTCATGGGGTCTAAGGTATGCTTTTTATGTTCTATCTAGTGAGTTAAGCACTATTGGTTATCTTTGAGAGATATTTGATTACTGACTTGATCATCGGAGTGCCCCCGGGTGGACGAACCATCGTCGGATTCTTATCTTTCTGTGACAAGTTGTTCGGGCTTAATCTATTCTGCTGGTGTTCTCCAGCCGAGTTCCCCTTTGATTGTGTGGTTAAAAATCAACACCCACAAGTAGCAACCATGTTAAAAAAACTACCCAACCAGCAACCATGACCACCAACATATTATAACTATCGTTGTCATCTCCATTACTCACTTTTCGTAATCTCTTCCTCCACTTTTAGTTGATTATCGAAGATATGAACTAATTATGAAAATGGATGATGATAGCTTAATGAAGAATGATTTTATCAAGAAGAAAATAGATTATGAAGGATGTAGGTGCTCAAGAGCGCAATGAGAATAAATAAAAATGATAGATCATGAGCGTTGGCTATTCAATTTGGTTTGATACGGTTGAGTGTTCAATTTTTAGTGTTGTTTGTGTGAGGATGAACGTTCTATTTCAATTTGTGTCAATTATAATAATTTTAATTATAAGTATAATTGTCATTAAAAAAAATATAAATAATTGAAAATCCTTAAAAAAAGTGAAAGCTTTTAAGGCCATCCTTAAAAATAACACTTCAAGGAATTGAACCCAACAATATGAAATTAAATATTTGGTCCAAATTTGAAATTGAACCCCAACACTCCAAATTAAAATAACAATAAAGAATTAAAAATGTGGGTAAATTATCAATAAATCTTAATAGTTGAACTTAATTCCCATAAAGTCCTATAGAAAATAAGGCTTCGTTTGGGAACATGCTATTTTCGTAACTTTTTGGCTTTTTGACTAAAATATGAGGTAAAAAAAATTAATATAATTGGAATGACTTTTTATTTTTTTTACGAAAAAATGTGCAAAAAGTAAAAAGAAAAAGGAATTTTTGACTTTTTAGTATAGTAAATATGCTTTTTGATTTTGTTTTAGTAATTTTTTGACTTTTACGCTAAAACAAGCACATGCCAAAGGAGGCTTAAGTATTAGTTAAATCGTCATTAAAAATTATTTCCTTTTGACGATTTTTTTGTATATGTTGTTAAATTTTCTTAATTTAGTGACCGTTTTTTTTGTTACGATTTTTATAGATTGTTACTAAAATTTACAATTAGTGACTTTTTTTGTGACGAATTTTGTAAACTGTCGCTAAAAGTTAAAATTTAGTGACTTTTTTTTGTAACAATTTTTTTAAATTATTATTAAAAATTAACAATTAATGACATTTTTAAATAATATTTAATAAAAAAATTATTAATTATTATAAGATCTATTAAATGATAAATCCACCACCTACATAAATCACCTTAAAATATTTCAAAGTTGCAAATAGCACTGCAAAAACATTGAACCCAAACGCATCAAACTTCAAAAGTATATGAAATTCCACCGTGCTACAATACTTCATTATTAATATATACGCTATATATAATATTTATTATATTTAAAGTTATTTTGTCAAACACGTAAATAATAAATATAAATATTTACCATTCACTATTCATCAGTTATTCAGTCAATCAGATTCTCGATTAAATATTGTGCAGTTACGTATCTTCAACTTTTCCAAAAGTAACAAACAGTACCCATGTGCGTTCACCTACTAATCTTTAGTCCATGTCAGCTTCCCAGAGCACCATAGTCATTCAGTTTCTCTATAAAAGACCTCATCAGTCATGAAAAAACCATTTGAAATTTTAGAAATTTCTCAAACTCTTTCTGTAATTTCTATTTTGTAATCTATATTTTGAAATTATGATTTCCAGCTTCCATCCAGTAAATAATAAACAATTGTAAGGTACTTTTGATTTATAAAAATATTTTAAATTAATGAATTTATTTATTCTTAAATATATAAAATAATTATGATATCACAGTCCGATTAGAATTCAACTCGACGGTTAAATTGGCAATCCGTCCATCCAATTTTTATTAAATATAAATAATTATCCGTAATATCCTATATCGTCTATAATTTTTATTAGTATTTTTATTTTTCAACTTATAAAATTAACCAGTTTTCCGCTCAACACCCATCTTGCCACTGCCAACCCCAAATTTGTCCCACCCCATATGACACGAGGTGGGAGCAAATTACTACAAACTCGTCCCAAATTTGATCTGTGACAACTATGTTTATCTTAATTTATAAAAAGTAACACATACAGAGTGAAATATTATTTATCTATTACAATTTAAAAAGCTGAAAACATAGATTGTTTTCTACTTTTTTTTATTCCCATAATACCCTCCACTTATAACCCTAATATGCAGCCACGTTGTCCTCCTGAACGAACCCAACAGTTACAATTGACAAAATGCACTACTTGATTTGTAGCGATGCTTGAAAATCAAATAAAAACGTCAAAAGCCATTTCAGATACAAAGCTCTGCTTGCCATTGTTTTGCCAATTGAAAAGAAAAATAATAATTTGACACCAATGAATACGTAACTCCTGATCGCTGAAGCAAAAAAAATGAACAGGCCAGTGGCTTTATAGTAAAAAAATGAAGAAAAACCGTTCACTCAATTTCTATTCTGAAATCAAAACGAACAAAAACAACCCAATGATTTTATAGAAAAATTATTGAAAAATAAAAAAGGCAGGGAAGTCTCCCAAACCTTTTGCAATCAATATGATGACAGAAAAAAATTCAAAGGAAAAGAAACCACTAACAGAAGAAAAAAATGGACAAGAATGCTTCTTTTATAAGTAATGTTTTTTTCCTTATTACATGTCACATACTTTGCCTCTGTCCATTCTTTCAAGATTCATATATCATGATTGGTCGAATTATATGTTACAAACAGAGTCGTTGTGTTACTGTGGATGAAATCTTAAGAGACAATTGTATGTATTCTACCTTGTTCATGAAATTCTATTTCACAATTAAACATTTAGTGATCCTCTAAATTCTAGAAATGTAGAAATTTGAGTGGTGCACAAAAACAACAGCTTTTACAGATGGTGTTTGATGTTTGGTAATCCATTCCAACATCAACCCAAATGTAACTAATGAAAATAAATTACCACAATATTGTCGCCACCACTGTAACTATCACCACCGTTGCTCCTCTATCTCTACCTCTACAATCATGTTGTCATTGTTATCACCACCACCACCACCACCACCGTTATTACTTAATTACCACAGTTATTACCATTTCTATTACTATCATAAAACCACTATCGTCGCCATCACTTCACTACTACAACCACCAACTCTATCATATGACACAAACCACCACAATCGCCACACTACCACTATTGCAATCATTGCTACACACAACCACCTTCACTTTCACCACACTCCATTATACGGCCACCACCACCATTCCACCGTTACCACATCGCTACCAAATCAATACCACAAAAATAAATAATATAAAATAATTTAAAAAGTTAATAAGTTTTAAAATCTGACTTATATATATACATTTATCAAATTGCTTGATTAAATTTAACTCTTGTATTTTAGTAATTACCAAATAGTTTTCAAATTAAAAAATTCAATGACCTAACAAGTCTCTCCCAGTTTGACTCACAATATGTTAGGTGTCAAATTTTCATACATCCCTTAAAATTTATTTAAATTACAAATTACTCCTATAGTTTTGAAAATTACATTATGCCCCCTAAGGTTTTTAATTTCATAACAAATAGGTCTTTTTATTAATAAATCATCAAGTTAATTAACAATTTTTAATAATGTTAAAATTTTATTTCAATTAATAATTTAGATAATTTTATTATTATATATGTGAACAGTTAAAATTTTCACTTTTTCAATTAATTCTGTTAAATAAAAATTCTGACAAAGACGTATTTGTAATTTTCCAAACTATAGGGGACAATTCGTATTTTAAGCAAACCTCAGAGGGTGTATTTATAATTTACCCTTTCATTTATAACAAACTCAATCATATAAGATTCAAGTTTTAATGTAATGTTTTTCATATTTATAATTACTGTAACGCCCTCAAAATAACAACATTAAATCCATCAGATAAGACGTGCATTTACATAGAAACTAACCACATTATTTTATTCATTAGAGTTTCATTACATAAGTATTACATGTTAACATCAAAATAAAATGCCCTACGGGCTTACAGCTTTCCAAGTTAACACTTGGTTACAACAAAAGAGTACTAACTCGTTTACACATTAAGCCCTTGGCTTGAAGTTACATGTAATACATCAAAAGTTAAGCGACAAAAGTATGTCCGCCTCTAGCCTCCCAGCTATGTCCTTGGAGGTGGCATGCTTCCTGCACCTGAAAATGATATTCCCATATAGGGTGAGCCACAGCCCAGTAGAAATACACTAAACCAACTATGAACAATGACTAAAATATTAGCAATTGATAGATGGCCAACACTGATACATTCACATAAATCACATATTTATGTCATACGACTTATGAGTCCAAGTTTCATTTCATTTTCCCTTTTTCAACGGATAGGCATATAAGCACTAACCACATTCTCAACAGATATGTATAACAACAATATCCACATTCTCAGATAAGCAAATAAGCTATATCCACATTCTACAACAGATATGTATAATCACAATATCCACAGATAAACATGAAAGCTATATCCACACATCACAAAGATAAGCATATAAGCTCTATCTTCACTTCTTTAGACAAGCGTATGAGCTGTATCTACGGAGTTCATCCCCTATCTTCTCCCAACACTATCCGGTTTAGAGGTACATCCCCTATCTTCCCCTAAACCGCGGAGTACATCCCCTATCTCCTCCTCTACACATAACGTATATAAACACATTGGTTCTATATACAATCACCCAATACATACAGTTAATGTATTCCATCAACCGTCAAGTTCCTTGACACATTTCATTGATTAGTTTCAGTTTGCCTAATCATCATGCATTGTCTACAACAATCACGACTATCCTCCACCGATAGCCCAAAGCAGTTATTTCTAAACAGAAAATAAATGCACAATGGATATTCAATCAACATTTCATTTCCTCATTTCTCACTATTAATTATCCCAATTAATTAAACAATGTAATTAGGCCATTTTCCATAATTACCATTTCAACCCTTAGGTCCCATTTTCATCAATGATTTAACATTTATTTCATTTCTCTATTCCAAACATGCATCTAGGTTTATTATGAATAAAACCCTAACTTTTGTAAAATTGCACAAAAGCCCCAAACTTCCACAAAATTACCAAACCAACCCCAACATCTCAAAATGTCAAAATTTAAAGACAAAACCCATAGAGAGGAGTAGGATATCCCTACCTCGAAGTTTAAGCCAAAAAGGAGATGAAGACTCGAAGATCAACGTGCTCCAAAACCAAACTTTTTCAGATTAAATCAAAGCTCTCAACGCCCTCTATCTTTTTAACAAAGGCCCTAGGCTAGAATCACACTCTAGGGAGATCAATTCTTAGAGAGATTATAAGTGTAGAGAGAGAGGGTCTCGGATTTAGGGTTTAAAAGAAAAAGAAGGTGAAAAAGTGATGTTTAAAATCGCTACTGTCCGCTGATATAAAACACGCTCGCTCGAGCGAAGACTTGGTCGCTCGAGCGACCAGACACAGAAAACTCTCACTCGAGCCAAGGAACTCTCGATCGAGCGAGGAAAAACCCAGACCGCTCGAGCCAAGAAAAGCTCGCTCGAGCCAAGATAGGCAACTCTCAGGTCCAGAACCAAACGCAACACTCGCTCGAGCGAAGCCACCCTGGCTCGACCCACCAGACACAACTCAACTCTCGCTCGAGCGACCAACTCCTTGCTCGAGCGAGGGTCCAAAAATTTGGGCAGCAACACTAGGCTCCCAAACACAACCAACCTGTAACAAACCTGCCCAACACATCCCATAACTCAATATACAAAGTAAAAAGGATGCAAACAAGATAATAAACAACTACCAACATCCACGGACACATGTCCGGATCACTGTACAACAAGGGTAAACCCGGGATCGCTATAATTACCCTTCTACTAATTGACCCCCCCTCAAAAAAAAAAAAAAAAATTTCTTTAACTGTATCAAATACATACAAAGCTCGACTACAACACCATCCAACAATATTGTTTCCTCTGTATTACGTTTCATTCCATAATCCAAGTATGATTTTTATAAAAACAAACTCTATTTACAAAATCAAACTATGTTCAATGATTTTTATGGAAATTTTAATGTGATTTTCATTAAAAAAAAAAACAACAACAACAACAACACACCATTTGAAATTTTTATGTGATTTTGATTATTCAAAAGCAACACATCCACATAAATAAATCTAACAATAAAATTTTACATTTTTTTTTTTGAAATAGCCAAAACAACCTTTATTGATGATCAACAAACAAAACAGTTACAGAAGAAAACATCAACAAAGACCAATGGTGCAAAAAGCATCATAGCTTCCATAGCCACTCCCAACTAGGTTGGCACCAGCTAAAGAGCCCAATCATCTGCTAGCACCACCCCAAAGTTGGAGAGATTCCAACCAAAAGGAAAAAGAAGGAAACTAACACAGCAACATGACAGAACCAGACTAAGAGAGTTACACACCCCTCCCTCTAATGCAACATCTCACTTGCTTAAGATTTACTAGAAAATCCTGCACTGAAAAGTGGTGCTTAGAATACCTTGGTTTCAACCATAATGCAATTCTCACCTTTATCACTTCACACAGCTCTGCCAAGTTTGGAATAGAGGCATTAAACACTATAGCATTCTTGTGTTTCCAGAGAGACCACACCACAACCAGAGGCACTCCTCTCCAAATCTTCCTTTCTTGACTCCTAAAACATTGTCCTTCCCACTATAATAGAATTCCTTCAACAGATTTAGGTAAAGCCGCTACAACATCCCACCAATAACGCATTGCAGGCCACACCTTCCAAACAAATGAGCAAGAAACCAACATAAGATTCACAGTTTCCAACTCAGCATTACAAAAAGCACACAGTGTTGAAGCAGAACTGTGAAGGACACCAATTCTTTGTAAGAAAACTGAAGTCCTAATTCTATTTCGCCAAGCTAGCCAAGTAAATAATTGGACTTTTGGTGGCATGTAATAAATCCACACTAATTTAGTAGACCTTAACATAGGGCCTGCTGAAGCCAACATACCTTTACAAATAGAGCAGACAGAGAGCACCCCTGAGGATGTCGCATTCCATATTGGACTATCTATCTGATCTGATATAGGACTTGGTGCATAGACTTTTACATTATAACCAATAACTTAGACCATCTCCAACGGTATATCAGATGTTTCATCAAATTCAAATTTGATGAAAAAGAAAGAAATGTCAGTTCCAACATTGTCATTAAACTGATATCAGATAGAGGGAGAATCAAACATTTCATCAAATGAAGCGAGCGTTATTGTTCATCAAATTTGTAGGCAACCGTTAGACCAGACATCCTCTCGGACAACCGAATTTTCTTTATCTAAACTCAATTTTTGCCCATGTCTGAACGTCTTTTCAGACAATCGGGCATTTGACGAAATTTTAAATTTAACATTGTACTGCACCATGTCAGATTATACTTTTTATAAAATTTTTACTTAAATTTGATGAAAATTTTGACACAATGCTGGAGATGCTTTTAATAATAAATAATTAACTTGATGTATTACTGCCACAAAGATGTTTGACATGTTACCGTATGTCATATCTCATTCTAATTTTTTTTAATAGATATTTTTTTTAATTAAAATTCTTATATATTATGAATTTATCCCATTAAAAAATTATTCATATCATTTACTTGATATCAATTTCATCAATTTCTTATTTAAAAAGCATTATTACACAAGATAAAAATAACGTGTACAATTTGCTAGTTAAACTAGGAATTGTTTGGGAATAGATTATTTTAGTATTTTTTTTTTAACGAAAAGATGTGCAGTGTGATAGAGATATGATGTGACCTAAATATAAGGTGATATGGCCAAATAAAAGATAATATAACCCAAATAGAATTTAAAGAAAAATAGAATAAAAAGACAATAAATATATATTTTTTAATAACTTGGCAAACAACCCCTAAATAAATAAAACAGTTGGTAGCTGCACATATGACCACTTCGAGTTTTGCATGAATTTTTATGCCTAATTAATGAAAAATTATTTGATATAGATAGAGAGCCACTTGATGTTGCCCTGTGACACTTTCACACAAGCTATTAATCGTGATGAGTAATGTTACAATACACACTTTTCAAAAGATGTGTATATATGTAATTTTATTATATATTTTTATGGTATATATTATTTATTTTTGTGATAAATATTACGTGTTTTCTGGTAGAGTTATGACAATTTGTTGTTTAAAAATAAATTACACATTTTCTAGTAATGCTATGCATTTTTGTAGTAATGTTGCATACTTTTTTGTTAGAACATGCTTGAATAAAAAAATGTGTAGCATCACCATAAAAATACATAATATTACTACAAAATTCATAATTTTATTTATAAACAACAAATTGTTGTAACTTTACTAAAAAATTACATCACATTTATCAAAAAATAGATAACATATACCACAAAAATATATTATTTGTGCATATAGTACACACCCTTTGATCCGGCCCAACCCAGCCCATCGTCGGGCCGCGCGGGCTTTCACTAAAATTCGGGCCTGGTCGGGTAGGCCAATGGGCCAAAAAATTAGGCCCAAGCCCAAGGGTATTTGGGCCTCGGGTGAGCTGGCTAGCGGACCGGGCTTGGCTTGACCATTTTTTTTCCCCTATTTTTTTCCACCAAAATTTTATTTTTCCACAAAAAATGAAACTAAGCCTTGGGCAGGCCGAACCTTGAGTGGGTCAATGGGGTGGGTTCACGGACCAGACCAGACAGGATGGGGCTTCGAAACAGACTTCCCAAGCCTAGGGTCTTGGGTTCGGCTTGGGCCCAAGCCTAGTTGGGCCAGGCTGAGTCATAGGTCAGTCTGCTAAATTTACACCCTTACTTTGTGTGGGTGTGTAACATAGATTTTCCCATATTCATGTTTTTAGGATTGGGTTTGGGTTTTTTGAAGTTGGCCATCCAACTTGAGAGAATAGTTTAGGTTTGGTAAACTTATTTTAGGGCTAATTTTGCTAATTTGAACCATTCATTTTTTAAGATTCATTGAATAAATTCATAAAAGAAAATTAAGTTCATCAAATACAGTAAATATATGTTTGAATTACATTTATATTACAAAAAATAAATGGCTATTATTGAAATTATATTTGTTGCTCATTTTTGTAAGACAAATGCAATTCAAACATATATCTACTGATATTCAATCATCATTATTTTTTGCATAAATATTCTATTTAACGAGTCCTAAAAAATGAATAGTTTGAATCACCAAGAGCAGTCTCAAATCAAACCCACACTATAACATATAAGAGTTTTAGAGACAAAATGTTTTGCTCTCTAAAACTGAAAATGTTGTTACAAAAAATAGTAGGGACTAATTTCCATTGTCATGAGGATAGTCGCTAAAATGTCGTCCCGAAAAGTCAAAAATAAGGCTTTTAGCAACAAAATTTTGAAAATGTCACTAATAAATAGATTTTAGGGAGAAAATAATTTGGTCTCAAAATAGTTTATTTGTTGTGACAAAAAATTTGATCCCAAAAGGATAATAATTCGTCCCTAATATCCAATTTTTGTTACTAAAAATATAAGAATGACACTCTTCGTAACAAAATTATTTGATCCCGAAAAAATAATTTTGTTCTTAAATTTTAGTCTCTAAAACCTTAATGTTTTGTAGTGCCACTAAACCCAATTGCTCTCAAGTTAGCCATTCAACTTGAGAGAATAGTATGAACTTATTGGGCTCATTTTGGAGAGTCAATTTGAGAGAATCTAAATCCTTTAGGTAAAACACTAACATAAAAAAATATCTATATACAAATTAACAAATCTTTTAATTTTTTTATTAATTGATGTGACATAAAATAATAGAATTTTTGAATTTACAATTTAAAATAAGACACTTCAATAAGAATAGAAATTTGTAAGATTTATTAATTTATATTTAACTACCCTCATTATAAATGTCATGAATTCGAATGTTAAGTAGTCACCCTAACAAAATCAGTACTCAAAGAAAATGATTTGCAAACAAAATTGTCATATAAAAAAGTCCATTAAGATAAAATTTTATCTTTCTTTTAGTTTAAACTGAATGATTATTAATTTGACATATCATTTTGTATTAATTTTATATATAATATTTTAATTTGTATATTATTCCTCGTGTCGAAAATTACGAACAATGTTTTGTACACAAAAATGTATCAAGAAAAATTATTGTGATCTAAATTTCATTTTAAATATGAGCCAACAATATGACTTAAATTTAAACCATGTATTTTTTCCAATGCAGATTTTTAGTAAAAAATTATTCATAAATAGATAAGAACCGAGTGTCGGTGCCAAACTTTTATTGCGGAGTTAGAACTTTGAAGGTGTATACTATGAAATGCATAAAGACCCTTTAAACAAAAGCTCACAAGGACAACCTAGTTTTCCCATCAAAAACAAAAAAGAAAAAAGAAAGGGTGAATTACACTTTGTACCTTTATACTTTGTACCAAATCTCACTTTGGCCTCTATATATCAAATCATAATAGTCAATCCCATACATTTCTAGTCAAATCTCCCTTTGTTCCCTATATGTGAAATCGTGACAATCAACTCCCTATACTTTTGTTCAAAATCTCACTTTGATTCTTATACATGTGTCAATATCTCTCTTCTGGTACTTTATTTTTAAATCTTCAATAAAATCTAATCATGTGACAAAAATATGAGTACGAAATGAGGGTAAGAGAGAAAAATCATCAATGTTTTCCACCAATGCACTTTGTTCTATGTGATAAGCACGTATATATATATATATATGTGTGTGTGTGTGTGTGTGTGTGTATGTGTGTGTGGGTGCACGCGCGCGCTAAAAATTAGGATGAAGAGGTAAGAAATAGAACTTTTGAAATAAAAAAATGAGACAAATAAATTAAAGAGAACGGAAAATAAATAGATAGACAAATGTTTTACTGTGAAAAATAGAATTTCGTGATTCTAATTTATGCGAATTCCTAGTTCATTTCTTAATCGTTCATAATCTGCGTTTTATTTTAACCTAATCACTATAGGAAATTACACTTTTGACGACCAAATTTGGCGACTAAAAAAAATTTAGTCGCCAAAAGTGGTGGAATTGGCAACCAAACATTATATTAGTCGGCAAAAGTACAAGATTTAGCTACTATTTTTTTTTTTTAGTCGGGCTATATTGATTATTGCTGAGTAAAAAAAATGTAGTCGCTAAAAATGTCACAATTGGCGATGAAAAAAAATTTTCGTCACTAAATATTCCACAATTGGCGACAAAACAAAAATTTTAGTCGTTGTATAGTTACTTTTGCCTACTAAAATTATTTAGTTGCCAAATGAAAAACAAAAAATTAATTTTTATCTTTGGCCACCAACAGTTTGGTCGCAAAAAATGTATTTTTAGCGACTAAAAATCATTTTAGTCGCTGTATAGTTAGTTTTGACTACTAAAATAATTTAGTCGCCGAATGAAAAACAAAAATTAAATTTCTTATCTTTGGCGACCAACAGTTTGGTCGCAAAAAATGTATTTTCAGCAACTAAAAATTATTTTAGTCGCTGGATAGTTAGTTTTGGCTACTAAAATTATTTTGTCGCAAAATGAAAAACAAAAATTAAATTTCTTATCTTTGGCGACCAATAGTTTGGTCGCAAAAAATGTATTTTCAGCGACTAAATTATTTTAGTCGCTGTATAGTTAGTTTTGGTTACTAAAATTATTTAGTCGCCGAATGGAAAACAAAAAATTTATTTTCATCTTTGGCAACCAAAGGTTTGGTAGCCAATAATTTATTTTTAGCGACCAACTAATATTTTAGTCGCCGTATAGTTAGTTTGGCTATTAAAATTATTTAGTGGCCGAATGAAAAACAAAAAAATTTATATTCATCTTTGGCGACCAAAGGCTTGGTAGCCAATAATTTATTTTCAGCGACCAACTAATATTTTAGTTGCCGTATAGTTAGTTTTGGCTACTAAAATTATTTAGTCGCCGAATGGAAAACAAAAAATTTATTTCCATCTTTGGTGACCAAAGGTTTGTAGCCAATAATTTTATTTTCAGCGACGAACTAATATTTTAGTCGCCATATAGTTAGTTTTGGCTATTAAAATTATTTAGTCGCTAAATGGAAAACAAAAAATTTATTTTCATCTTTGGCGACCAAAGGTTTGGTAGCCAATAATTTTATTTTCAGCGACCAACTAATATTTTAGTCGTCGTATAGTTAGTTTTGGCTACTAAAAATATTTAGTCGCCGAATGGAAAACAAAAAATTTATTTTCATCTTTGGCGACCAAAGGTTTGGTAGTCAATAATTTTATTTTCAGCGACCAACTAATATTTTAGTCGTCGTATAGTTAGTTTTGGCTACTAAAATTATTTAGTCGCCGAATGAAAAACAAAAAATTTATTTTCATCTTTGGCGACCAAAGGTTTGGTAGCCAATAATTTTATTTTCAGCGACCAACTAATATTTTAGTCGCCGTATAGTTAGTTTTGGCTACTAAAAATATTTAGTCGCCGAATGGAAAACAAAAAATTTATTTTCATCTTTGGCGACCAAAGGTTTGGTAGCCAATAATTTATTTTCAGCAACCAACTAATATTTTAGTCGCCATATAGTTAGTTTTGGCTACTAAAATTATTTAGTCGCCGAATGAAAAACAAAAAATTTATTTCCATCTTTGGCGACCAAAGGTTTGGTAGCCAATAATTTTATTTTCAGCGACTAACTAATATTTTAGTCGCCGTATAGTTAGTTTTGGCTACTAAAAATTTTTAGTCGCCGAATGAAAAACAAAAAATTTATTTTCATCTTTGGCGACCAAAGGTTTGGTAGCCAATAATTTATTTTCAGCGACCAACTAATATTTTAGTAGCCGTATAGTTAGTTTTGGCTACTAAAAATATTTAGTCACCGAATGGAAAACAAAAAATTTATTTCCATCTTTGGCGACCAAAGGTTTGGTAGCCAATAATTTTATTTCTAGCGACCAACTAATATTTTAGACGCCGTATAGTTAGTTTTGGCTACTAAAAATATTTAGTCACCGAATGGAAAACAAAAAATTTATTTTCATCTTTGGTGACCAAAGGTTTGGTAGCCAATAATTTATTTTCAGCAACCAACTAATATTTTAGTTGTTGTTTAGTTAGTTTTGGCTACTAAAAATATTTAGTCGCCGAATGGAAAACAAAAAATTTATTTTCATCTTTGGCGACCAAAGGTTTGGTAGCCAATAATTTATTTTTAGCGACCAACTAATATTTTAGTCGCTGTGATTAGGTGGGGCAAGGTCTAAATTGTTGGGGGGTAATATCCTACCACTCCAAAAATTTATATGTATATACATATATATATATATATATATTTCTCCTTTGTGATTCACTTTCTCTGTTGTTGATTTCGTTTTTGTTTTGGTTTCGATTTTTTTTGAGATTTATGTGTTTGTTTGCAGGTTTACATGGTAGAGAAGAATTAGTGGTGATAATTGTTGCAATTGAAGCATCATCTATGCCCATTCTGTGCCAAGGATGTTGATCAGATTTTGTTTTTGACAATGAAAACTATGAAAATTGAATTTAAAAAATGAGTATCGAATTTTTTTTATTTTTTATGTCATTTCATTTTATAGAAAATGTAAAAATTTATGGCAAATTCAAGATTGTACTATAACATTAGATTTATGGGAAAATTAGTCTAAGGTCCCTCTCTCACTTTTAATAATGGAAGATATCCACAATATTATTTTATGATGTCTAAAGTCCTTCAACCCCAAACTCATATATCACAGAGAAATTTAAGAAGAAACAAAAGGGCTTCAAAAACTGAGTTTGGTCTCTCTCTCTCTCTCTCTCTCCTACATCAACCCCAAACCCTAGCTTCTTCCTTCATCCTCGTGAGCTTTCTCAGAGCTCCAGACTCTTGAGCTTCACAACGAACTCTTCGTCCTCAGAGATCGAATTAGGATGTAGCGTTTCATCAGCAGTGATCTCTGATGAATTCGAAGTAGACGATGGCGAGAAACACATCGGCCGAGTTGTGAATGGAAGCAGAGGAGTCGATTGAACGTTCGCGATCACCGATTCGAGGTTGATCTTCATTGACTCTGCGGAAGCAACGTCCTCTAGTTCTATAGTTTGTTCTATCTCTTCATTGTTGATAAATGTATATATATATGATACATACATATATATATATATATATAGAATGTCAGCACATATATATATATATCCAGTGTTGAATATAACGAAGCTGGTCATAAACATCATTCATATATGGCTAACTTCGTTGACATTCGGTTTATCAATGGCACAAACCTCAACTTTCTTTGTCAAACACCTGAACAGTGTAGACGACAAGTGTTTGTGGTATTGTATCATGCATATGTAGCTTACCTATTTTTTCTTTGGTTTCTGAAAAACAGTCCAGGTATCATGTTGTTGATTTTTACCAAAGCTAATGGCCATGTTCCTCTTAAGATTTTTTCAGTAGAGGATGGTACAGTTCTCAAAACTTTCAAACATCTCTTTCATCAGAATAAGAAGGTGGATTTCATTGAACAGTTCAATGAGAAGCTTCTCGTCAAGCAAGAAAGTGAGAATCTTCAGATTCTTAATGTAAGGATCTTTCTTGTGGTTTTGAAATAATTTGTTTTAATCTACGTTTAATATCTGATATTTGTTATTTGCAGGTTTGCAATTCTGAACTAACAAAAGTTAGCAGAACTGAATTTATGACTCCATCTGCATTTATATTTCTATATGAGAACCAGTTGTTCCTAACATTCAGAAACAGGATGGTGGCTGTTTGGAACTTCCGTGAGGAGCTCGTAACTTCATTTGAGGATCACCTCTTGTGGCATCCTGATTGCAACACAAACAACATATATATCACAAGTGATCAGGATCTTATAATTTCCTACCGCAAAGTTGATTCAGATGATCCATTATCAGAAAGAAATGGTAAATCACGATCACCTGAACTGAATTTTCTCTGGGTTGAAACCAGATAAATTCTCTAGTTTTTGAATTGAATTTTCTCTGGGTCGGTCCAGAGAAATTCTTTGGTTTTCGAGCTGGAACCTAGAATGCTTAATTTGTATAAAACCCAATGTTTGTGAAATCAAATTTTGAAACCCTCTTGTTGAGAAGGAGAGCAATATTGATGTTGTTCGATTTCATCTCTCATTCTCTGGAAATGGCCAGAGAAATTCCCATAATTTGCTTGACACCATGAGTGAAGGCAAGCAAAGCAGCAAATCACAGAGTTATTTGTGAGAAAATTAGAGAAAATACAACCCTGGAGAAATTTCAAAACATAGAAAATCAAAAAAATTGAACAAACCAGAGAAATTTCAAATCCAAATTTCTCTGGTTTGAAATTTCTCTAGATGGAAATTTCTCTGGGTTGAAATTTCTCTGGACAGAATTTCTCTGGGCCAGAATTTCTCTGGATCAAATTGAGGGACCTTAGACATTATGAAAATATTAGATGTCCTTTATACTATAAAGTCTTAATACCAGGGACCCTAAAAAAAAAAACCCTAGATTTTTGTATAACTAGGTAAATTTAAAACTTTTAAATATCATTGTGTTTTTTATTTTTATCCTCTTTCTATCCTATTATACCATTATTGTTATTTGTTAGTTTGTTAATCATAATTCAATTAATTGAAAATGAAAGCTTAGTATAACTTTTCATATATATTAATTAATATGTTACCGCTATATTTGTATATAATAGCATAATATATAAGGATAATTTCCAAACATAATTTATATTTCTTTATGTAATTAAAATAGTTGAACTTAATTCTCATAAAATTTTATTGAAAATAAGACTTCGTTTGCGAACATGCTATTTTAGTAACTTTTTAACTTTTTGGCTAAAATATGAGTTAAAAAAAATTAGTATGTTTGGAATGACTTTTTATTTTTTACGAAAAGATATGCAAAAAGTAAAAATAAAAAGGAATCTTTGATTTTTTGGTATAGTTTATAGGCTTTTTGAATTTTTTTAGTATTTTTTTGACTTTTAAGCTAAAACAAGCACATGCCAAACGAGGCTTAAGTATTAGTAAAATCGTCATTAAAAATTATTTCCTTTTGACGATTTTTTTGTATATGTTGTTAAAATTTTTTAATTTAGTAACTTTTTCTTTTTTGTTACCATTTTTATATACTGTTACTAAAACTTACAATTAGTGACTTTTTTTGTGACGAATTTTTTAAATTGTCGCTAAAAATTAAAATTTAGTGACTTTTTTTTTAACAATCTTTTTAAATTATTACTAAAAATTAACAATTAATGACATTTTTTAATAGTATTTAATAAAAAAATTATTAATTATTATAAGATCTATTAAATAATAAATCCACCCCCTACATAAATCACCTTAAAATATTTTAAAGTTGCAAATGGCACTGCAAAAACATTGAATCCAAACGCAACAAACTTCAAAAGTATATGAAATTCCACCATGCTACAATACTTAATTATTAATATGTACGCTATATATAATATTTATTATATTTAAAGTTATTTTGTCAAACACATAAATAATTAACATAAATATTTACTATTCATTATTCATCAGTTATCCAGTCAATCAGATTCTCAATTAAACGTTGTGTAGTTACGTATCTTCAACTTTTTCGAAAGCAACAAACAACACTCATGTGCCTTCACCAACTAACTTCAGTCATGTCAGCTCCCCAGAGCACCATAGTCATTCAGCTTCTCTATAAAAGACTTCATCAGTCATGAAAAAGCCATTTGAAATTTTAGAAATTTCTCAAACTCTTTCTGTAATTTCTATTTTGTAATCTATATTTTGAAATTATGATTTCTAGCTTCTAGTAAATAATAAACAATTGTAAGGTACTTTTGATTTATAAAAATATTTTAAATTAATGTATTTATTTATTCTTAAATTTATAAAATAATTATGATATCATAGTACGATTAGAATTCAACCCGACGGTTAAACTGATAATCCGTTCATCCAATCCTTCTTTCAATTTATTCACCAGTTCGATTTTTAAAATCTTACTATAAATTGCAGTTAGTTCCAAACACTATTTTCCCTTCCGGGTTGAGTTTCTTTCATGTTAAGATCTCAATATGAGAAAATTTGAGGGGTTTATAAACCCCACAACAAGTCTTGTTTCAATGATCTAAACCATTTATTTTGTAAGCCCCTCAATGTATATTATCCATAAAAAAAATTAATTCGATTCAATAATCATAATTATTTCATTTTATCATATTTGTTTATGAAAAAATGGACAATAAACATATTTTAGAAATAGACCATTCACTTTTTAGCAATAAATGCAATAAAATAAAAATATTATAATTATTGAATTGACTTATATTTTTTTATAAATAATATAAATTACATATCTTATAAAATAAACCATTTGAATCATTGAAAGAGAACTATAATAAATCTTAGGGGTTGTTTGAGATAATCTAAATAAGTGTACTTTTTTGACTTTTTATGAAATATAGATTGAGTATGAGTTGAACTTGAAGTGATATGATAGAAAAGTGATATGACTTAAATAAAATAATGTGATTTAAATAATATAATAACTTTTTAAATTTTTAACCTTTTAAGTTAAGATAAACAAGGCCTTGCAGACTTAGGTTAAAATCTCAGACCCAATATCCTTTCCTAAATGCTCTTTCTTCTCTTTTCTTTTTTAAACCCTAATCTCATTCGATTTGGTTCCAAACACGGTGTTAACTCCCAAAACCCCAAGATAAAACCCCAATCTCTCTCTCTCTCTCTCTGAAGCACCAGAAAAATGGCGGACGTGATCTCAATCGAGGTAATTAGGGAGACAGCTTCTAGCCTCGGCATCGGCCTTTCTGGAGTCGATTTTGACTCTCTACGCCTCCCTCCCAATGAAGACTTCGGAATCAAAAGGTCAATTTTCAAAAACCCTAAACCATGTATTTAGAGATGGTTTGAGAGGTTCTAAATAAGTATATTTTTTGACTTTTATAAAAGAATGTAGAAGATTAGAAAAAATGGGTAGAAAAATAGAGATGAGACG
The DNA here is from genome assembly GCF_055761805.1 of Camellia sinensis. NCBI lineage: Eukaryota > Viridiplantae > Streptophyta > Magnoliopsida > Ericales > Theaceae > Camellia > Camellia sinensis. Next base: position 183,488,110 of record NC_138962.1, read on the forward strand.
TTGATAGATGTAACCAAATAAGTGTATGTATGTAAAAAAATAAATGCCAAACACCTATTAGTATTACATCTACATAATCATATACATTATATATCTTTGTAAAGTATAATAATGTCGAAACGCAATTTCACCGAGAATAGATGTTTGAATTTTTTATTTTTTATTATTATTTTTTTTTGTGGTGGTAGTGATGATGAAGATTTCAATGAGGATAGTTCTTTGGAATTCGATGCCGGGTTTGGCAACATAATTGTTGTTGATAATCTACCTGTTGCTCCCAAGGAGAAATTTGAGAGGCTTGAACGTGTGATTCGCCAAATCTACAATCAGATTGGCTTCATTAAAGAAAATGGGTTTTGGATGCCTGTTGATCCTGCAACTGAGGAAACTCTTGGTTACTGCTTCATTGAGTACAACACTCCTCAGGTACTATCTTTGTTTCTTTATCCACTCTATGTATATTGAATGTACCAATTAACAACTAAAAAAATGTCTCAATTAATTTTCTTTCAATATGTTTTATGTGGGCAAATTTGAAAACAACTTTTCAAAATTAAAAGGGGTTGTTCCTGTGTGCGAATCTTGGCAATCACTTGTTCTGATTCTACATATTGATCACTTTGAACTAAAAGAAAACTTTTTGATGGAATATTCTCATTATGTATAATATCTTTGATGTCAATAGTTACATACAAATCTATAAAACAGATGCCATGAGATGTGCGTGTTGGATGAACCAAATTTTCATTTGGGTTTTATTTTTTCTTTTTCCCATTATTTTCATGTATGTAATAGTGTGAAAGAAGGTTTAGCTCGAAGTTGTTAAAAAATAATTGTGTGGAGTTTCTCTACCCTTTGACTTAGGATTAGTCACTTCTATTTCTCGATGGAGGCAGCAAAGGGATATAACTCAAGGGGGGGTCAAAACCTCCTCATAATAAAACTCTAATGCATTAAAGACAAGCACATAAAGTTTTCATTGAAAAGTTCAACATATACCACTATTATCAAAATATTAAACTTTAAAATAATATAACTTTTGATGTAGATGTTAGTTTTTAATAAAATTAGTATTTTTAGAATCCTCTCATCAAGATCTATCAAATAAAATCTATGTTGACTATGAAAATCTTAAAAAAAAAAAATTATTACCGTCAAAATTGATGTAAACAGGTAATATGTTACTTTGGCAATATTGTTCAAGGAAAAAAAAAAAGAAGATATTTTACTTTGTCCTTAGTCAATTATGTGTTTTCTCCTTGGGGGTTTATGAAGCAAAAAAAATTGAGTTGTCCTTTTCGCCAAATAAGGATTGAATGGAGGAGTTTTGGCTAAATTTCCCACAACTCAACCGTAGAGCTATGAAGCACGGACACAGACACAGACACGGATACGGATACGGATACGGACACGGACACGGACACGGTACACGGCAATTTTCAAAAAATGGGGACACGGACACGGCGGGGGACACGGCGAATTTTATTTTATTTATTTTATATATTTTTATGTGTTATGTAGATTCATATTACATTCATCCTAAATTAAAATTAACAAATACTAACATAATAACATTAATTGAATAAACATAACCATTACATTTAAACAAATTAATAGATCATCCATTCACAAAAAATTCACAAAAAAGTCATAATAAACGATAACAAGAACTAAGACGAGAAGGGGAAAACATTCAACATCCAACAATATTTTTCACAAAAGTACTAAATAAGAGAGGCAAAAGATTAAAAAAATAAAAAAAATTTAAATTAAAAAAAATAAAAATAAAAATAGCCCTGCCGTGTCCCCGCCGTGTCCCATGCCGTGTCCCCATATGGACACGCGTGTCCCCGCCGTGTCCCTGCCGTGCCCCCTGCAAAAAAAATCATTAAATTAAAGGGACACGCCATCTGGCGTGTCCCATACGTGTCCCCGGCGTGTCCCCGTGTCCCCGGCGTGTCCCCGTGTCGGACACCGCCACGGCACTAATTTTGAAGTGTCCATGCTTCATAGCCGTAGAGTGTTACCTTGACATGGTGACACAAGCAATGGAGGCCTCTTTGACATGTGCAATGTCTTCGATAGCATGCTCTCACTTTGTCTTTCCCTTAGTAACTCATTGAATTTGGTGCTTTTTGATCCCTAGTTTCTATGGGAAACAAAGGGCGAATAAAATTGATTTCTCCATTTAAGTGGTTCCCGCTTCTCTTAGTTACTGTTCCTCACTATTTCCCAGATTGTTCCCAATGTTTGGCTCTTTCTGTACTTTATGGGTGCAACATCAACAAATTCCCCCATGATGAAGTTACAACCCCAAAGCCCTAGTGATGAAAGCAATAATTTCAAAATTTTAATGGAAACACACACACACGCGCACACACACACACACACATACACATATATATGTATATTAAAAACTATAGGTAAAGCTTCAAAAAAAAATTCAATACTCAGTGGGGGCAATTGCCCCTTGGACCCTATGTAGCTTTGCCCTTGTGTATAGACAAGTATATATGACATTTTGAAATAGGGCAGTTACATGAACCTTTCTTGAGGTATTTGATTACGAGGACCTCCCATTTGGTTTTTTAAATTACAATGGCCTCCTATATTTCTGTTGACAATATGAGCATACCTTCCTTCTGTTATCTAACTATTAAAGAAGGTAACGAAAATTTCTTACGTTATTAACTTTTGGTCTCCATATATGGAATTTACCTCTATTCCAAAAGACCCCAGCCCAATATTACCTTCACAACCAAACACCCATCTCATCCTCTCCTCCTCCTCCTCACCCCTCCTTACATTAGCTATGCCACCACCACCACCTCTTCTATCAAATCCACAACACCACCACCACCACCTCTTCCTTCCTCTCTTTCTGTGAACTGCAACACCGCCACAACCTCAGCCGTTTCACCCTAAATTTCCCTTCCTAAACACCCCCACTATACTCCTCTGCCACATGAATTGCTTCTCTCTCTCTCTCAAAATCACCTCCATAAACCCACTACTACCCTAATCGGAGGTTATCCAGCCCTTCAAAATTTGTAGTTAAATTTTGGCAATGGGGATGTCCATCAAATGTTCGATAAATTGCTTGAGCTATATTGTGTTTCTAAGGTAAAAAACAATTCTCTATCTTGTTCAAATCGATTTATTAATTCATGTATCAGTGCATAAAATCCATCACCACTGTTTATTGTGAACCCACCATCACCTTTCTCTCTCTAAAAATTCCTAGAAAAGAAAATTAATTCCCATGAAAATCAACAAAGACCTATATCAAGTTGTCCCATTTGGTTTAACACTAGCTCACTGTTACATTCAATATTATTTATTTATTTTAAAAGTTGATTTAAGGAGACTGATTCTCCTTTACTGCATGAATGCAGCCTATGCTGCCTGAGTTATTTTCTTTGATACATAGGTATGTAATTCATTGCACGTCATATGATGTGATTTTCTTTGATTTTCCATTGTAGGAAGCTGAACTCGCTAGGGAGAAGACTCACAATTACAAGTTGGACAAATTACATATATTTGCTGTAAGCATGTTTGATGACATTGAAAAGTTTATGAAAGTTCCTGATGAATGGGCCCCTCCTGAAATGAAGCCATATGCACCAATAGTAAGCATTTTAACGGCTTTGCCTTATGTTTTTCTTTTCCATATCTGTCTTTGTTTTTTCCACTTCTTGTTATTGACTGCTGCTGTTTTGGACAGTAAATTCACTTGAATGGTAAAATATTAATTGCCTACTGGGATTGTAAGTTTGTAACTTTGTATCTTGCATTCATGCTTGATAAATCCTAGCTGCTATTGAAGTCGTAGAGTGGCGGCAATGTATATTCAGAAAGATGTCTTTGAATCATATATTTGTCTTTGGGATCTCCTACCATTTGATTTATTTTTATATTGATTGATTGAAGGGGTGCTACCTATTGTTCTTTAGTTTGTGGATGCTAAATTCTTCCTTTTAACTAATTGCACAGAAGTTGAAATTTTGGGCAAACTTCTATACCAATATATTGCCATATCAAGTACTGGACTTTTTTTTCTTTTTTCTTTTTTAACCCTCTCTATATATGTTTTACAGCTCACATAAAGGTTTAGGAAAAATTTACCGGCCACAATTATTATGAAAGACTGGAAGTAAAAAGCTATACAATTCAGATTCTCCCCCACCTTTTATTTGAGAGGCTGATTCTTGTGAACTCGAACCATAAGGCTCAAGGCGGACCGCATTTGCAGTTTGGTTATTAGATTTGTAATGATTAAAGTTCAATGGGGTTCTGTGTAGTGGTAAAGTTTAATTTTTCCGCTTAAGATAATGGATCTTTAGGTTAATTGATCACAAATTTAAAATTCAAAATTTTTCTTTATTCAGTTTTTGTGATTAGGACAGCCTGAATAATCTAAACTAAATGCTTCTTCAAACAGTTTTACTATTTTCAAGTGTGTGAGCAACATCTGGTCCAACTTCTTGTTGGAATTCGTTGAGACCATATTTATATAAGATTGCTGTGGCTTTGAATGAGTCATGCTTTTCTTGTTCTATTTTCGTTTTCTCCTTGAAGAAAACTCAACTTTATTACTCTGTTTTGGAACTTTTATTTGTAGTGTCCTGAACTAAGTATAGTCAGATAATCTGTTGACAGTTAATTGTTTAGACATGCATCATTGCTAATACCGCAAATCATGTACTTGTTCGTGTTTGTTTCATTGCATGTGTGTACTGGCATGCAGAATGTTTCCCAAGGGTTTTTTTTAAAATGCTTACCGTCTATCCTTGTATATCTTTACAGGAAAATCTGCAACAATGGCTTACTGATGAGAAGGGTAGAGATCAATTTGTTATTCGTTCTGGTTCGGACATGGAAGTTCTGTGGAATGATGTGAGACAGATGAAGCCTGAGCCTGTTTACAAACATTCAGTAAGTTGGTCTTTTGTGTACTAATTTTTCTCGCGAACTTAATTAACTCTTGTATTGATGATCCACTATGTGTGAGATTGTCTGCGCTGACAAAGGAACAGTATGTCCCATTCTAAATTGTGAAAAGAGAATAGCTTGGTTGCCTTACATGGTGTTTACTTTGTTAACTTTGTTATTGCGACTGATAAATTAAATACATTTTTCTTTTCTGGTAAAAAAATGTTTAGTTGTACAGAGTGATGTTATGCATATTTTCTTTGCAGCATTGGACCGAAAATTTTGTGCAGTGGTCCCCTCTAGGGACTTACTTAGCTACTGTTCATAGGCAGCGTGCTATTCTTCGGGGAGGTACCAACTTCATCGAGTTTATGCGTTATGCTCATCCCCAGGTTATTTTTCCATTTGTTTAGTATTTTTTAAATTGCCCTTTTTATTGTTAATTTTTGGGCTGATATGTAACTTTAGTGGTATTAACTGCAGGTAAAACTGATTGATTTTTCACCTAGTGAGAGATTTTTGGTGACCTATAGCAGCCAGGAACCAAACAATCCTCGTGATACTCATGTGAGATTTTCTACTCTGCCATTATCATTTTTAATTTTTATGCCCTTGAGGCATCTCTAATCTGAGATCATATTACCAGATGGTGGTGTTAAATATTTTTGATGTGAGGACTGGAAAAGTGATGAGAGATTTCAAGGGAAACGCAGATGAGTTTGCAGTTGGAGGAACAGGTGGTGTTATAGGGGTGTCGTGGCCTGTTTTCAGGTAAGTTTTCAATACTATTTGATTTATATGGATGCTTTGAGGTTGTCCTCATTCACTTGTTTCATGGATTTTCAGATGGAGTGGAAAAGATGACAAGTATTTTGCTCGAATTGGCAAAAATGCGATCTCTGTCTACGAATCAGAGACGTTTTCTCTTATTGACAAGAAACCCATAAAGCTCGAAAATGTTGTGGACTTGAGTTGGTCACCCACTGATCCCATTCTTGCACTCTTTGTTCCTGAACGTGGCGGTGGGAACCATCCTGCAAAGGTGAGCCCAAATGTTTAATATGCAGAGGCCCTTCTCTCTCTCTCTCTCTTTTAAATTTTTTTTATAAATAATTTTAGAAAGTGAAAGTGCTGATAGTCTGCGTACTTTTCACAGGTGAGTCTTATTCAAATCCCAAGCAAAGAGGAGTTGAGGCAGAAGAATCTTTTCAGTGTTAGTGACTGCAAAATGTATTGGCAAAGCAATGGGGATTACCTTGCTGTTAAGGTTGGCCGTTACACAAAAACTAAGAAAAGCACATATACTGGCTTTGAGCTTTTCCGGATCAAAGAACGGGACATACCTATTGAGGTTTTGGAGCTTGAAAACAAGAACGACAAGATTATTGCATTTGCTTGGGAACCAAAGGGCCACAGGTTTGCTGTTATCCATGGTGATAACCCTAGGCCTGACATAAGTTTCTACTCGATGCGTAGTGCTCATAACAATGGTTGGGTTTCAAAGCTCACAACTCTAAGGGGAAAGCCAGCTAATGCTCTTTACTGGTCACCGGTTGGTCACTTCATTGTCCTTGCAGGGTTGAAGGGTTTCAATGGACAGTTGGAATTCTACAATGTTGACGAGCTTGAAACCATGGTGATGGCTGAGCATTTTATGGCAACTGATATTGAATGGGATCCTACTGGAAGGTATTTTTTTTGAGAGAACTTTGTGTAAGCAACAAATTAGAGGTGATCGAAACGATAGACTTTTGCTTTATTTGCTGAAATGAATTTATCTTGTTATTTTGATCAAGTTGTTCGCATGTATCTGGCAGGTATGTTGCAACTTCGGTTACTTCAGTACATGAGATGGAAAATGGTTTCAACATCTGGTCTTTTAATGGTAAGCTACTGTATCGGATACTGAAGGACCGCTTCTTCCAGGTAATATTTTTGACAATTAATTTTAAAAAATTTCAGCTTTTGTTCGATTGCTTTATCTTTTATGTGTTGGTAAATAAAGCATTACGTGATTGCTTTGGATTTACTGATATGGCTTTGCGAAGAGCTGATTTGAGAGGATTGATCCCTGTATTCCTCAAAGGCTTATACTGTGTGTTGACAAATAAAGTGTTTAATATGATATTAGTAAAATAAAAACTTTTGCGGGGTCTGAAAACGTTGTTATGGGTATAATATTTACTGCAAAGAAATAATGTGTAGTAAATGAGTCCGGATTTGTTAAAGTTGAAGATCTCAATTTCACGGTGGAGTCGGCTCATTATTGGATTAACTTGGACTTATTTCGGTGATATAATCCGTTCAACCTATACAACTACTTAAGAAAATTATCCATTCAAAAAATCAAATTAATCCAATATTATCATACTATTAGATCATTTTTACTTATGTCTATATGTTTTTAAGAATATACTATCCATTTGTTATAATATATATGATTTGATCAAATGATTGCTTATGTCTGATCAATTTAATTTTTTGCATGCATGTTCTCATCTTGTCATATGAGATCTTCAACTTTAGGAGAGCCAAACTCGAAGTTAATGGGGTTATGTGGCAAAGAAATGCAATATGGTGCTTTGTCAAAAAAATAAAAGAAAAAAAATAAATAAACAACAGCCACGCACGCCCAGACTGCGTGCATTCTCCCATCTCTAGTTAACTATATTTGGCCTCTCTTTTGGCGGGAGTGTCTACCATTATTCTTGTTTAAAAGATTCATCTGATTAATATACTAATATGATACTAGTGAGAATTTTTAATTTTGATCATCTTTGTGTTTGCTAATTATGTCATGGAGTGAGAATGAACCTAGCAAAAATTGTAATAGCTTGGAATATTGCAAAACATTTCCTTGGGGTTGCATACAATTATGATTTCTTTTGTATCCATAAAGTCAATATATCATGGAACTAACCATGCTAAGGTTTTTCCTGTTGATTGTTGCAGTTTCTGTGGCGGCCGAGGGCCCCATCCATCTTGAGCATGGAGAAAGAGGAGGAAATTGCCAAGAACCTGAAGAAGTATAGTAAGAAGTACGAGGCAGAGGACCAGGATATGTCACTGCTATTGAGCGAGCAGGATCATGAGAAGCGAAGGATGATGATGGAGGAATGGGATAGATGGGTAGACGAATGGAAGCGATTGCATGAAGAAGAGAAGCTGGAGAGGCAAAGGCAAAGAGATGTAGAAGCCAGTGATGAAGAGTATGAGGTGAAGGAAGTCGAGGTTGAAGAGTCGTTGAATGTTTCAGAAGAGGTTGTACCTGAACAGGATCATATCCCAATTTGCATAGCAGCTCCAAACGGGGGTTTGGGATTACGTAGATGAATCATTAATATAAAGGGGTACTTAGGGGGCCGGTTTTTATTAGTTAGACTTATTTATCTACAAGTTTTGATTGATAAATTTAGAATTGTAAATTTTTTCATTAATATTTATTATTCTTATTCTCATTCTTATTCATATTTACTCACTCATTTACACTAATCCATAATCATTTGCCACATACACCAAAGAATAAGAGATTGATAAATTTTAAGTTGAATTACGTTAATAGTCTTTATAGTTTGAGATTTGTGTCATTTTAGTTCTTAACTATCCAGTTGTGATGGATTTAATCTTGAATTTTGAATTTTGTTTCAAATAAGGACAATTAAAGATACTATTGGTTAATTTTAAGGGTAAAATTGTTAATTTGATAAAATATAAACTAATTTGACAAAAATAAATATTAAAAAAATATTTTTAAATTTTTAAAAATTATTTATACTCAAAAGATAAAATTATGTAAAATTGATAAATTTTTTAGACATTTATTTATTTATTTATTTTAATAATTTCAATTTTTATTATGTGTTTGGATGAGATTATGCAATGGGTAGTTATTTTTATTTTCATTAAATTAGTTTATATTTTTTCAAAAGTAAAATATGGCGACGACTTTGATATCATTATTAAACTAATCTGTTAAATCAAAAAATTCAAAATTTAAAACATTTTGTATATTAAATAAATCGATTACACATTAAAATCCTAACAACCACCCATTACATGATCATCATCCAAATACATAATAAAAATTAATTTAGTAAAATAAATAAATAAATAAATGGCTAAAGGATTTATCAATTTTATATAATTTTATCTTTGGTAAATAATTTTTTAAAATTTAAAAATATTTTTTGACATTTATTTTTGTCAAATTAGTTTATATTTTATCAAATTGATGATTTTACCTTTGAAATTAAGTAATAGTATCTTCAATTGTTCTTATTTGAAACAAGGTTCAAAATTTATGGTCAAATGTGTCACAATTGAAAAGTCAGGAATTAAAGTGACACAAACCCCAAACTATAAGGATTGTTAGCGTAATTCACAAACAAAGGAGGTGGTGATGATTTGTTGGTTGTGTCGATCAACAACGATGGAGTGTAAATCTATGACGGTAAAGTGTAAATTGGTGATGATAGAGAGCAAATCTAGGACAATAGTAGAGATAGTTGTTGGTGGTGGTGGTGGTAATGGTGGGTAAACGGCGAAGACGATGGCTGGTGGACAACGGCGACAGTAGACAATGGTGATATAAAGTTTTTAAAAAAATAGTGGAGAGAGAGAGAAGATAATGGAACGACGACGATGATGGTGATGGGTAGCGGTAGTGACGGGTGGATAGCGGTGGTGGCGGTATACAATGGTGTGGAGAGAGAGATAGAGAGAAGAAAAGATGAAAAAACTTGATAGGTACAAGTATTGTAAGAGTTATTGGTGCATTTAAAAGATTAATAAAACTTAATAGTATTTAAATTTATTTAATGGGACAAGCTAATAATTGCTCATAATATAAAAATATAGACCATGTTTTTCTCTAGTTGGGTTTTTCAATTGGAGCGTTCGGTCTTCGTGGGCCTATCACGGGGGCCACATCGATAATTCGAACCGTTGAATATTTAAAACTTATCGAGTACTTCATTCTTATAAAAGATCACGTTGATTGAATATCAATTGTCACTTGATCATATTATATTTGTGTAAACAAATTATTTTTAAAATCATAATTACCATTGACACAAATTTGATATAATCAAATGACTATCGATATCTGATCAATTTAATTTTTTACAAAAATTAAATACTCAACGAACACTAAATATTAAACAATTTAAATTATTGACATAAATTCTGTGATGGCCCACAAAACCCAACCGCACTACCCAATTTGATTTTAAACTACACAGAAGCCAAGATCTAAAAATATCCACCATTGTATGGAATTCTTATTTGGTCTGATGCGACTGTTTATAATTATTTCATTTCAAGTCAAATCATTGTAATTCTTGATAGCTAAATATATATAAATTAGGTTAAATTATAAATACATTTTTTTAAATTTGATTAAAATATAAATTACTTTTTATAATTTTAGAAATTACATTTCATCTTTTGAGGTTTCTAATTTCATAATAAATCGCATCTTTTAATAAATTATCAAGTCAGTAAATAGTTTTTAATAATGTTAAAAACATGTTTTAATTAATAATTTAAATAATTTTATTTATATAGGAGAACAATTATGAATTTTATTTTTTTAATTAATTTTGTTAAATAAATTTTTTTAACAAGAGAGTATTTGTAATTTTTTAACTACAGGTGACAATCTGTACTTTAAGCAAATCTCAGGAGATGTATTTATAATTGACCCTATAAATTAAGGTCATGTTTGTTTGGTTCTTTGAGAAGGGAGATTGGACTAATTGTTCGTAAGACTCATCTGTAAGGTGTTTGGTTATGGACATGAGCGATGAGAATAACTATTCATTGGACTATAATTCTTTCATTGGTAAGACTACCAATCCCATGGTGGGTTTGGAATTAGAAATTGAGTGAAGGGATTATTGAATTTTTAAGTAAATTTTCAATAAAATTTATATTTTTTAAAATAAAAAATAATAATTATAATATTAAAAAATAGTAAAAATTATTATTTTATATATTAATATTATCCATAATATTACTAATCGGTGGCATATAAATAAACATTTTTTATCCTACATTTTTAATTAATCTCACTGTACTCTTAATTCTTTTTCTCTTATGAAACTAAACAAACGTGGCCTAACAGAATGTGCACACTCATATGGCTTTTTCTTTTTCTTTTTTTTTTTCTTTTGAGAGTAGGATAATATTTATATAAATTAGAAACCATTGACAGACATAGCCAAGTTAGGCGTGTCGTGAAAATAATAAATTGAGAGTCAGGCAGTTGCAGAACAATTTGGAAATAAAAAAAATGTACTAAAACTTCATTAGGTTGTAGGCTAATATAACACAAGAAACATATATTGGAATAATTATAACTTTTTACACTTTTAACTTTTATGTGTTATCTTTTATTAGCAATAATTAAATTCTAAACTTTTAAACATGTTTTTCAATGTGGTGCACCTATTACCTCACATCAAGTTAAAATTGAAAAATGAGAGACCAAAAATAAAATTTAAATAAAAATTAGGTGCAAAGTGTAATTTAGCCTACAAATTTTTAAGGAAAATTCAGAGAAATTCTATTTCCACACACTCATCGACCTCTGTTTACACACTTAATGATTTATTTATTTTATTACAATTTTACCCTAAAATAAAATTACTAAAGTGTACTTATCTTTTCCACCAAAACTCTAATTTCTTCATCTTAGAAAGCCGGTGGTGCATATACAATAGGGTTTGAATTGCCTCCTCCATAGCCAATTCTGCAAATGGGCATCGAAGACTTTGCTTGGTTTTGCAGATAGTTCGAACCCAGATGAGAAACAGCGAAGAGCTTGATTGCTGTTAGAGACAGAGCAAATCCGTGCATGTTCATGAATCAATAATCAGTGATATCGCAACCGAAGAAGACTCCATCAAGGCGTCATCTTGTGGTTGTGGACAATTCCAATCTATCGATCGTGATAGAACACACTTTGATCGTTGTTGAATGGATTCACCATTGTTGACATTGGATTGAAGATGGAACCGAGAGAGAGAGAGAGAGAGAGAGAGAGAGAGAGAGGTGTAATGGACTTTCAGACCATAGCAGGGAAGGATGGATGTTGGTTTAGGTTTCAATGTCAAAGAGGGGTTGTTGGAGGAGACGAGGGTAATATGGTATTGTATGAAAATTGGGATTGTGTATTGAGATTAAATCAATATATTTAATTTGTGTGTGGTGTATACTGAGTAAATGATGTGTATCGAGGGAATTGTGATGTGGAAATAAAATTACCCGAAAATTCACTTTGTCTATATGTGGTTGAGGTTATTTACATTTTACCCCTTGTATTTCAATAATAGACAAATAATTTTTATTTTATTTATGATTTTGACTATTTTACACTTTGTTTTGTACGGTTAAAAAAATCATTTAAACGAGTGAAAATAGGTTAACATGCAACAAGGTCAAAAGTGAAATTTAGAAACCAAAGGGCAAACGTGTCTTTTCCGCATTTTTATAAATTTTTTTCATTTAAACTCTAACTACGCTAATTATACAGATTATTATAAATATCATTCTATAGATAATTAAAAATCATGTTAATTATGCGCATAATTAATATTTATTTAGAAATTGACATATTTTAGTTAATCATACATTATTATTAAAATTAAATTATAAATTTGTTAGGCATTTGACTTAAATTTAATTTTAATTAAGCTAATGGCCTATTTTGTCAACTGTATTAAAAATCAAATTTTCAGTTTTTTGGTTTTTTTAGATCACAGAACCTCATTATTTTTTTGCACATTTTTTTAAAAAAATCATAAAAAATTAAAAAATTAACTTTCAACCTACTTATCAAAATAGGCTAATATTAATTAAGTTTGGAAATACGCTAAAGTTTAGAAGGAAAAAAAAAGTATAGACAGAAGAGAGAGAGAGAGAGAGAGTAGATAACAGTGAGAAGAAATAGAGGGGTAGGTTGGTTATTTCATACTTGTTATTAATGTGTTGATATTAGATTTTAGTCTAAAATCATCCATAATTTCCCGATGTTGATTATTGAAATACAAGAAAGTGAAGTGCTGATGAATACTTGAGAAGAAATAGACGGGTAGGTTGGTTATTTTATACTTGTCATTAATATGTACTGATATTATATTTTAGTCTAAAATCATCCATAATTTCTCGATGTTGATTATCGAAGTACAAGAAAGTGAAGTGCAGATGAATACTTAGGTAAATTACACTATTAGTTCTTACAGTTTAAATGAAATGTTAATTACACTATTAGTTTTTACAGTTTAAATGAAAATGTCACATTAATTCATTTAATTAGTTTTAATTTGAACAATTGACTATATACTTCTAATTTTGTCACAATGTAGTTCCTCCGCCACGTGTCGTTATAATTTGGAACTGAAAAAGGTCACATGCAAAAATTATAGGTGTTAATGTATATATTAGATTTATACTTATCTTCTTATGTTGTAAATATAGATTATCTCTATCTCTCTCTATCTTTATCTCCTTGTATCTCTATCTCTATCTCCTTCTATACTTATCTAGGTTTGTGTTCAGCTTATAAATACAGGCTCTCCTATTGTATTCAATTTAATTCAATAAAATACAGATACACAGTTTTCCTTTTTTTTCAACCATTCTAACATGGTATTAGAGTTATAGATCTTAAAATTATATCCTTCTTTTTTTTTTTCCTTTTCTGCTTAGTCCCGTGCATAGTTGTACTATAGCATTTATTTAATCACCCAGCATTTATTCAATCACCCAAACACTACTCGGACTATTTCGTCACATTTTTCATCACCCCAAATTTTTCCCTTTACCATCAAATTGATCAGAATCGTCTCACGATTCCAACGACATCAATTTCATCACCAGAAAGCCCCACACGTGCCCGTCTTTGTGCTCGGCGTATCCACTGTTTCCGCCATCAGTTGCACACGCGCTCTCACGCGCGCATAGCCAACCCACTGCGCAGCCGCTTAGTCGCACAACCAAGCAGCCACTGACGCCATCCCATCACGTCAGCCCTACACGCCTGGCTTCCCTCCGTGTGATGACGTCACATGCACGCACACATCTTCAGCCTCTGTGCCACACTGACACGCTGACGTCAGCCCTAGCTTTCTGACATCAACCCTAAATAGTGTAGCCTCTGTTTTTGCTTATTCTGTCCAATTTTAGCATATTTTTTGGCAGTTCATATTGGTTCCTACCTAATTTGGGCCTTTTGAATCCATTAGTGCACTCTGTTTTTGCTGATTTTGCTCATATAGCACTATTTTTCTCTATTTACTTCACCAAACCATTGTTATGGATCGTCATGATGCTTCCCATCCAATCTCTGTTATCCTTGACGGCTCTAACTATGTGTTATGGGCCTAGGCCATGTCCGGTTTTTTGAAAGGGAAGAAACTCTGGCACATTATCACTGGGGATATGGTTCAACCAGTACAAGAGGTTCATGAAACAGCTGCCATATATGTAGACCGTTTAAAGGACTGGGACAATAAGAACTACCAGATCATCACTTGGCTTTGGAATACTTCTATTACCTCTATCAGTTTACAATTTGGTTGTTTTCAACTTTGTTACGACCCAACCTAGGGGCTTAGGGCTAGAATTGTAACTCGCTACTTTATTCTAATCGTGGCAAATTAAATGGCGCAGGTAGAGGCAAATGGAAACAAAAATAATTAAACAAAAAATTTACTTCATTTTACTATTTTAATAAGAGAAAATACATCTATAGGGCTTTTATTATTTTATTATTTAGTGACCGGCCCTGAGTAAAAACAAAAGGGAGCAAAAATAAAATAAATAAAAGAAAAAAGAAAAGAAAAACAAAATAGTGGTTCAACATCAAATTCTCGTGCGGGTTCCACTACGTGAGGTTATGGGTCTCCCTTACATCTCGTCACCTGAAAGGGTAACAGCTATAAACACACAGCAGAGTGAGAAATATTATGCCAAGAGTATAGGGAATACAAAATAACCATGAATAGTTATTTAAGCTAAAATAGTAACAGAATTTAATCTAAATAAACGAATGATTTAAAGTGACAGAAACTGAAACACAGAAATTATGTAATTAAATAACCATAACCACGGTACAGAATAGAACAGAACAGAGGTCACTGAAGTGATAGTCAGAACAGAGGTCAATGGATCCATGACAAACAGAGGACCACAAAGTGGCCAAATAGAGGCCAAATAGAGGCCAATGGTTATTTAAGTCCCACAAGGCATGGGACTCCCGTGGTGGTACTTACAAAACATAATTGTTTTTAAGATCATAGTCAAATACCTTCTAAAATTTAAACAAACATATCCATCGGTTTTATTTTAAACAAGTAGAGTTCACAAATTAATCCACGTAATTGGAATATTAATATAATTTATAAAACATAAACTTGTATATAATAATTTATGGTAAGTCAAAACATACGTAAAATATATTATGGTGACTCAAGGTATAACATAACTCACCTTAAAATTGAGTCTTACTATTTCCTTCCTATTTTTCCTATCTTTTCGAGACCCCCTTCTACGTAGTATCTCTCTGAATTTTCCTTCGTTTTTTTTGGTGCCTTCAATTTGCTGCCTTGGTTGCCTTATATACACAAAGCCCGTATCTCATAACGATGACTAAATCCAAATCATATATATTCTATGCAGGTGTCTTAACTTACAGATGCCACATTTCCCTCTTAATTAATTCACAGATTTGTTTGGACAACTACCTGCTTATTATTATTATTTATTTATTATTATTGTTATTATTATTTATTTATTTATTATATTTTTTATTTTTATTATATTATCACATACAACTATAATTATATATAGCTATAAATATTTATATGGTATTTAATTAAACGTTTAGGGTGTCACAAATTTGACTCCGTGACTACTTTTGCCAAAGACATTTGGGATTTTTTGACAGAACATTATTAGACTACTGGTTTTGCTCATCAGTATCAACTTCAAAGTTAATTTCATCGCCTACGTCAAGAGCCTGGTTAGTCTGTTAATGATTTCCTTCCTCAGATATTTTCTATCTGGGACCAGCTCGCTTTCTCTGAACCTGCCTGGCCTCATATTGAAGATGCTTCTTTATTCACTTATCGTAATCACCAACGAGTGGTTCAGTTTCTTGTGGCTCTCATTACCTAGTTTGAGCCCGTGCGCGCATCTCTACTTCATCGCACTCCTTTGCCCACTCTTGAGCAGGCTATTTTTGAGTTATTATCTGAGGAGACTCGTCTTGGCCCTCTGAAGACTCATCATGTGGATATAGTTCTTGCCACTCCTCAATCACTGATTTCCTCTACACTAACCACCCAACGGCCCACTACTTACAATTATTGTCAGAATCGAGGCTTGTCATTTAGTCATCTTCTGCTTCATTGCCCAGTCAAATCTTGCCGGTACTGCAACAAGATTAGTCCTAGTCACCTGCAGCAAGATTGCTTTCACAATCCAGATCGCTCATCTACTACTCGCTACTCTCATGGTATTTCCTCACGAGGTCGTTCGCAACGTCCCGGGAGTCAGTCTAGATATCTGCTTGCTCATCGCACTGCTACTGCTGCCTTTGAGGAATTTTCTGAGCCTTTAGATCCAGCCTCTTCTGTCTTTTCCAAACTGACGTTAAAGCCATGTTCAAACAGTTTCTCATCACCTCTGGTACACCTTCTTCTACTGCTCTATCCGTGACTTCAGGTACATCTCCCTGGTATTTTGACTCAGCATGTTGTAATCATATGACTTCTTGTTCTACCCTATTTTCTTCTATTTCTTCCTCTTCTCATATTCCCTCAATTCATACTACTAATGGTTCTCTTATGTCTGTAAGTCATATTGGTTCTGTTTCCACCTCTCATCTATCCTTATCAAATGTTTATCTTATTCCTGCTCTCACTTTAAATCTTATTTCTATTAGTCAATTATTTGAGCTTGGTCTAACTGTCACATTTTTTACTAATGTTGTTTGGTACAGGACCCTCAGACGGGACAGACTCTTGGGATCGGCCGTAAGCATGGACGTCTCTATGAGCTTATTCATCTTCATGTTCCAGACTCCACCCCGATAGTCGCTCCTACATCTGCTTCCAGCATGTCTCCTTTTAATATTTGGCATTGTCGTTTAGGACATATTTTTGTTAGTCGATTAAAATCTTTAGTTTATATTGGTCAGCTAGGTCATGTCATTCCCGATACTTTGGATTGTTTATCTTGTCAACTTGTAAAACAACCTGTTTTATCATTTAATGCAAGTACTTCTGTTTCTTATGCACCATTTGATCTTATACATTCTGATATTTGGAGACCATCACCTACTACCACTATGGAGGGATCACGTTACTTTGTTGTCTTTGTTGATGATTTTTCACGTTTTACATGGTTGTTTTTATGAAAAGTCGATCAGAACTCAAACAACTTTATTACAATTTTGCAAACATGGTCCAAACCCAATTTTCTAAAACCATTAAAATTTTTCGATCTGAAAATGCCATGGAATATAGGGATCTTGATTTTCTCTTATTCCTTTAGCGTCACGGTACTCAGCCTCATTGTTCCTATGCTGGCATGTCCCAACAAAATGGCCGTGTTGAATGAAAGTATATGCATATTCTTGACACTACTCGAGCCCTTCTTATCTCTTTCTCGTGTCCTGAATATTTTTAAGGAGAAGCTACTCTTACTGCTGTCTACACTATTAATTGTGTTTCCACTCCTACTATCCATAACCAAACTCCTTATGCACGTTTACATGGCATTAGTCCTTCATACACAAATCTTCGGGTTTTTGGGTCTGCATGCTTTGTTCTCCTCCAACCTCATGAACATACCAAACTTGAACCCCGTTCTCGTCTTTGTTCCTTTCTTGGGTATGGAATTGAACATAAAGGTTATCATTGCTGGGATCCTATCTCTAAATGTCTTTGTGTCTCTCGTCATATGGTTTTCTGGGAGCATAAAATGTTTTCATCCTTATCCTTGTTTCACTTATCATCATCTTCTACTTCCACTCTGTTTAGTAATCCTTTTATCGATCTCTTCTCTAATGCCTTTGATACAGGTTCCTTCTCTCTAGAGACGCCTTTGCCTACACCTGATCTAGTCCCGACTGCTCCCTTTGATGGTCCCATTGAGTCTCCTATCACCCTACCAGATCCTCCTTCCACATGTCGTCCACATCGGGTAACTCAACTACCTGTTCATCTTCGTGATTATATTGTCGGGTCTACTGCCTTTTGTACTTACGAACCTACCTCCTATCATGAGGCTTGTACTAATCCTCTTTGATAGCAAGCTTTAACTGATGAATTACAGGCTTTAGAAAAAACTCATACCTGGGATGTTATTGATCTTCCTTTTGGAAAGACTACGATTGGCTGCAGATGGGTATACAAAATCAAGACCTATTATGATGGCTCTATTGAGCGCTACAAAGCCCATCTTGTTGCAAAGGGCTTCACCCAAGAATATGACATTGATTATGAGGACACTTTCGCTTCAGTTGCTCGGCTTACCTTTGTGCGTAGCTTACTTGTTGTTGCTGCTACTTGCCACTGGGATCTCTTTTAGATGGATGTCAAACTATAGCGTGCTCTCTATGGTCTCAAGCAAGCCCCACGAGCTTGGTTTGAAAAATTCAGTTCCACCATCCATGACTTCAGCTTCACCTCCAGCTTATATGACTCCGCTCTATTTGTTCGGACCACTCTTCATGGTACCACTCTTCTTCTTCTTTATGCGAATGATATGATTATCACCGATGATGGTGTGGCTGGTATTCTTAGCCTCAAACAATTTCTCAATTGTCGGTTTGAGATGAAGGACCTTGGTACTCTTAATTATTTCTTAGGGCTTGAAATCTCTCATGATTCCACTGGTTATTATTTGTTATAAGCCAAATATGCATCCGATCTTCTGACACGTTCTGGTCTTACCGATTGCAAGACTACCTCTACTCCCGTTGATCATTTGACTCGTCTCACTCCTTTAGATGGAGACCTTCTCTTTGATGCTATTCTTTATCGCCAATTGGTCGGTAGTCTTTTCTATCTCACAAAGACTTATCCTAACATTGCCTATGCTGTCCATCTTGTTAGACAGTACATGTTGGCTCCCCGTACCCCACATTACATTGCTCTACTTTGCATACTTTGCTACCTTAAAGGCACTATGTTCCATAGACTCCACTACTCTGCTCACTCTTCTCTCGAGCTTCGTGCCTTTTCTGATGTTGATTGGGCTGGGGATCCTACTGATCGACGCTCCACCACGGGTTTCTATTTCTTCTTAGGAGATTCTCTTCTTACTTGGCGTAGCAAGAAACAGTCTCTCACTGCTCGCTCTAATACTAAATCTAAATCCCGCGCTCTTGCTGACACTGCTCAGGAACTTATATGGCTTCGTTGGCTCCTTGTTGATATGGGTGTTTCTTTCCCTGGTGCCACCTTTCTCTATTGTGAGAATCAGAGTGCCATTCAGATTGCTCATAATGATGTCTTCCATGATCGCACAAAACACATTGAGATTGATTGCCATTTCATTTGACAGCATGTTACACTTGGCACTGTTAATCTTTTCCCTATTTCTTCTGCTGATCAATCTGCTGATATTTTCACCAAGACTTATCCTCCTAGTCGTTTCAGTGATCTAGTTTCTAAACTCAAATTGGTTGATGCTCACCCACCTTGAGTTTGAAGGAGGCTGTTAATGTATATATTAGATTTATACTTATCTCCTTGTATTGTAGATATAGATTATCTCTATCTCTCTCTATCTCTATCTCCTTCTATACTTATCTAGGTTTGTGTTTAGCCTATAAATACAGGCTCTCCTGTTGTATTTAATTTAATTCAATATAATACAGATACACAGTTTTCATTTTCTTTCAACCATTCTAACAATAAAGACCAAAGTGAATTTAAAACAATCTATAATGACCACCGGTGTACTAAATAAATTACACTTGTAGTCCTTATAATTTCTTTCACCTTCCATTTTGATTTCTTTAATTTTGCACGTGATCTTTTTCTGTTTAACACATTTCAACAAAATTGAAAATGTAAAGTTTAAATTGTTCAAATTAAACTATGAATATCAAAGTGAAATTTCATTTAAGCAAAAGATACCAGTGGTATAATTTACCATAAATACTTTCTATCAAAATTTTTAATGGCAAATCAGGGATGGGTCATATTAAAATATTAATTGCATTTCAAAAGTATCATTTATCCAACATATATAATAAAAAAAATACGTTTGTAAGTAATTTTCATTGTCATTTATTTTTAGAAGTTGACATATTCCATCATATAGGATGGTTATTTTCTTCCATTCAGTTCCGCCTCCGCATCCCCCATCTCGCCCCACTCGAATTTTCCCCGTCCTGTTGAAGAAGTAGGACAGCACAGGTTTTCCTTTTCCTGTCCACTCTATTCGTCCACTCTACCCACCCAATTATATTTATTAAATATATTTATATGTGTATATTATTTATTATTTATATATTTTTCACTATTTTAAAATTAAAACACTAAAATATTATACTTAATATTATTGTTTACTCATTTATTTTTTTATCTTATGTCTTTTAATTTTTATTAAATATAAATAATTATCCGTAATATACTATATTATCTATAATTTTTAGGGTAACTGACCCATAAATCCCATAATGTGGAATTAGAAACTAATCAATCCCATCTTTTAATTTGAACACACAGGCCCCGTTTGGTGTAGCTGTTAAAACAACTTATAGATTATAGCTTAATAGATTATAGATTATGACTTTAATCAGAAGTTGTTAATCTGTTTGGTATAGCTGTTGGATTATAGATTTAAGTTGCTGAGTAGTGTTTGTTAAATAAGCTGTGAAATAGTTTTTTCAATTAATTTTTATTTTTTGTTTGTCTACATTTCTCATAAAAAATAATAATAATAATCTATAGTCCATTTGAGTATTTTTCTATTTTTAAAAAAATAAAAAATAAAAAAATTTAAGAGTATAACCATAAATTAATATGTCCACAGCAGAAGCTGATAATCAGAAGCAAGGGGTGAGCAGCTTCTCAGAATCAGCTTTTTTGAGTTAAAATAAGCTGTTAGAATCAGAAGCTGTTTGAAATAAGTTTAACCAAACAGTCCAACAGAGGTCCTATTATGTTTTGTTTTACGTTTTTATGCTTACGAAATGGGTTTTTTGTTTTGGGAAATAATGGTTCATTAATTGTGGTAGATGTAACGTTATGAAAAAACGCACTATAGTGTTTTTGTGATTTGGGCTGACCCACATTTAAAATACGGCCCACATTTATCCATAACACAGACATTTGTTTAGTTCTCCCTCCCCACATTTGCAACTGTTGGCGTTCGAAAAACTGAAGAACTGTGAGTGCTTCTAGTAATTAGGGTTTTGCAAGGTAATTTGTGAGGGCTTGATCCATCATTGCAAGAATCTATGTTTGGGGAAATTCATCAACCACACGTAGTAGTTGCTGTGGATGCGATCGGTATTGTAACGGTGTACGATCGTTTGCATCATGAAATCTGTGGCGGAATAGAAGGAAGGGGGTTGTGATTTGTTGTAAATCGCGCAATTACCGTGATTGAATCTCAAATTTGGCGATGTAGATATGCAATCAAAGCGTGGAAGTGTACAATAACCAAATAATCCCCAATTCTAATCCAGTCTGTGGCGTCAAACATAACGTCGTAGTTCAGTAGTGAGGGTTTGGTGTAGTGGGCAACATTGATACGTGTGTGTGGTATTGCATTCCAGATTTGGCATTTCAAATCCGATGACAACTCCGCGCCGCA
The DNA here is from genome assembly GCF_055761805.1 of Camellia sinensis. NCBI lineage: Eukaryota > Viridiplantae > Streptophyta > Magnoliopsida > Ericales > Theaceae > Camellia > Camellia sinensis. The sequence continues at coordinate 183,509,884 of NC_138962.1, forward strand.
GTAAGTGTCCACATCTGTCATTTCGATTTTGTGTATAGTGTTAGTTTTGAATGTGTTGTCATGCAATATTTTACAGGTATAGTGTCTGATGTGTAAGTGTTGGCAGTGATGGGGTGTTAGAAATGATGATGTGTTGTTTAATATTACAAGAATTTTGTGTGTGGTACTGGTGTTTTCGGTATTGGGTTTTTTTGGTTGATGGTTGTACTGTAGGTGTATGGGGTGTGGGATGTGGTAACATGGAGGGCAGTGTGTGTATGGATTGTCGCCGTGGGTTGGTGGAATTTGTTGAGAGGAGAAAGTTTGTGTATTTTGGGAGCAGGGGTTTGAAGTGGCATGTGTGGTGGTGGTGTGGGAGTGTGGTGATCTTGGTGTTGTTATGTTAATGCCCGTGGACGTTTCTTTGTTCATATTTATTTGTTATTGTGTGTTTGCTGTTGTTTTGATGTATGCGTGAATAACGGAATGTGGTAGGTTGGTGGGTGTGGGTGTACACACATGCCATGGTATCGTGTGGGGGTGTTGCAGTTTGTACCATATGCATGTTGACTTTGTTGTCGCTATGTAATTTCATTCTGTGGGGTGTTGCGAAGTGAGGTGCGTTACGTTTTTTTACATTTGGGTTGTAGTAGTATTGTGGGTGTCATGGCGTGGCTGTGATTGAATGTTTGTTGGTGGCATTCGTGAATGAAGGTGGCAATGCATGTGTTGGGGCGTGTGATATGTGTTTATGTAATTGTGTTTGTCAATGAAGTTAGATGTGCCTTCAGAATGTGTAATGTGGACTGAAATATGAATTGTTTTTTGTTTGGTTTTGTAATGAAGGAGGTGTGGTCACATTGAGCCCTCGTACACGTTCAAGAGACAGAACCTGCCTCTATGTTATTCCTGGGTCACCGTCAAAGAAGATTGGTCCAAGGATTCAAGGGCGCATATTGTTCAAGCAAGTGAAACCAATCAGAAGTGTGCCTGCAGCCGTGGAACTTCGGAAAATGCGATTAAATTATATGTCCAACATCGCAGGGATCGTTAAAATTGTATCCACGTCAGGATTGACAGAGGCCCATTGTGTCCTGCTACGAAGGACCCCATTCTGGTTGATGTTTGAAGCCATTTTAGAGAATGATCTAAAACTGCACGACTTCAGAAAATGTGATGAGTTAGTGTTTAAACTGATACAGACGTACGTGCCAGATAATGGTTATTTTCATGTTGGAAATGGCAAGCTGACACTGAGGGACAGCGACATCAGACTGATATTTGGCTTACAATGTGGTGGTCAGCCATTACCGATGACTCTCAGGCCTTGGCCACCATCTGACTTTATCCAGCGATGATTTAGGTCAGAAAGCCATATCAGTTCAAAGCTTGTGAAGTCCCTTTTCTGTGACGCAGTAAGAGGCACGTCTGCAAGAGACGTTGAGGATGTTGTTAAGTTGATAACGTTGTATGTCTCCGTGAAAGTGTTCTTCTCGACATCGGGCGAATCTGTGAGCTGGACATTAATTTGTATTATAGATAAATTAGAGACAATGAAATTGTATGATTAGACGGGTGCGATACAGAGTGCGCTGCTAGGATCAGTGAAAGAGTTCCATCGTACACCTGGAAAAGTTACTGGATGCGTCGTCATACTGCTGGTAAGTGCAACGTCCGGTCATATTTGGGTTTGGTTTTTTATGTGGGTGTAATGTGTTATGAAATGCATGGTCATATTTGTTTTTTTGTTTTTCTGATGTAGTATTTCCTATGTGAACATACGACGTTGGTGGTGGCTGAAAGGCGCGGAGTGTTTCCCAGATTTCTGAAGTGGAATGTTGGGACGTTATTGGCGAGGTTGCGGAGTGTGACGCTAGATGATGTTGACAAGTTTGAGGTAATCCGCCACTTTTGCGCCTTATGTATGGTGACAGTTTGCGTGGTTTTGTGAATCGTATATGCGTTTGTGTGTAATTATATGGTTGTGGAATGTATGAGCAGGTGCTACCGGGTAGACTTCAAGTGTCAAAGTACGAAAGGGACCAATTGCTGAGTGGGAATAACGTGGTGGACAGTAGTGATGATGACTTTGTGGATAGGTTTGACATGATTGATGTCGAGCACAGAGATGATAATACAATAGACGCAAAGAAATCCGTTATGAATATGATTGCTGTGGGAGACCAAACTGGAATGCAGGTAAAGGCAAAGTTGGCAGATGAACTGCCAATGGGTAGATTGAAAAGGGTAGCTGAAACGGGAGAGGGTAGAGTCAGTTTTATGACAAATACTGATGGGCCATCGGTTCCAGACACCCATGAGGATGCACACCGAACAATTTTTGTTCTACAGTCGGAGAACAAAAGTAAGGATTTTGTTATTGCGAAGTTGGAGGAGCAGGTTTCAAAACTAATGAGTGCACTTGAGCAGCAAGCCTCGAATATGTTTGTTGGATTCAACAGTTGTCTGAAGGTGAAAGATTATGAAATAACATGCATGGCAGGTGTTATTAGTGATCTGAGAAGCACCATAACTGGCCTTGAAGATAAACTCGCGTCCTCAGATGCAAATCTCACTGGAGAAGGTGCACGTAGGCGTGACACTGAGGACGAGACAGACTCATTTGCCTTTGTGGATGAGAAAAAAGCGGAGGAGTTGATCCATGATGTTACACAGATGGCTGTGGGTCGGGACAGTGTTGGGACTAGAAGTCAGACGGACATAGCATCGGCAAGTGAGAAAGTGTTGTAGGCAGAAACGTTTGCTCCTGATGGTGGGAACCAAAAGGATTTGCAAATGGTAGGGGGAAAAGCTGCTGAGGCCCCGGTAGGATTTGCTTTACAAAACTCATTTGTCAAGAAAATTAAAGAGAATGTGAGGCGAGAAAGGAAGTTGCCGGAATTTGAGTATCCTATGCTTCGGGGGCGCCTTCGTCGGGTGGATGGAAGTGAGAGGTAGCGTGCAGTTAGCGAGGGTGGTATTAACTTTAATATTGATTTATGTGAGGAAGTTGAAGTTGTTAACGAGGTTGATGAGCATGACAAGAAGAGGTCGGGGTATGGGCTGAATAACCGGTTTGCAGTGTGGAAGTTAGTGAAAGACGATGTGAAACGTAAATTAGCACAGCGTACGAGCAGGATGGAGACGAGTAAGGCGTAATTTACTATTTTCTATGTTTTTTATTATGTTGCTCTGTGTTTATCTCTGTCTAATATGTGTGTTTTTTTTTTCACTGTTGTCATATGGACCGGTGGCAAAAAAGATGTGTTTGTTTACTTTTCCAACATTAAAAATTTAGTCTGCCATTCTGTAACTAGGGGAAATGTAAGTGTCAAACACTTACATGAATTCGATGTGCATACGTTATATATGTACACTGTGGGATCTTATTTCAAACGCTTGTTGTGTCACATCTCTTAATGTTGTAGTGTAAAGGTAGTGAATATAGTGTCATGGTAGTGAATATTTGGGCTAAATGTGTAGCTGGTTGGTAACAAGTGGTCGACGTGTGCGTTGAGCTTTTGGTGAGCAAACAGGATGTGCTTGCAGCATGAATGGTTTCCCCGGAGAAGTCCTACTTTTTCAGTGGCATATGTCTAGTATGTGTTTTTTTTCACACATGAGTTGTAATTCTGGTATTAGGGTATGTTGTTGTTGTTTGAAGTTGTGGGCATGTCATAGAACGCAGGATATGGTGGTGAACATGAATGATACGTCAAGGGATCGATACTTGGAGGCCAACTTCCGCGCATGCGTTGGTTATAGATACTTACATTTCCCTATATACCACGAAGGACACTGGAAGTTAGTGGTGTACGATACGGAAGATGGGTCGTGGAAACATTACAACCCGCTTATGTCACGCACTGGTTCGGAAGACATACATTACAATGTAGCATCAATTTTGGTATGTTTATCCCAAAACTGTTACAGTAATAGCCTAATTTTGTAAATTTACTGTAAAGTCGTGTCTGCATATGTCAACGGGGAGGCGTTGTGTGTGACTTGATTCTTGGTTAATGTAATAGAAACGAAATGTGCTGGATTACATTCGGCGAACATGCCTGGCAGCCGGGGACAATGCGATTGTTTGTACGAAAGACGGAAACATGGTGCTAGAAGCAGTTATTGATTGTCCACAGTAGCGAGCAGATGCGTAAGTAATCTGAGTTTTCAAATTTTTTTCCCTATTACATTGGATGCTATAGTTGATGACTTGTTTTTTACTGTGTGTTATGTCCATCCACGGCAGACCTGACTGTGCAATCATTGTTTGTTACATAATGCGGCAATATGTACACAATGTCGGGATCCATAAGGCAATGGAAGGTACTACTTGCATCAGTGCACGTGCAACTATGGTGGAAGCTTTTGTGAATGACCCACAGAAAGGGCTGGAAGTCATGGGAGGCAAATAATGTGACTTGCGTTGAACTGTTATGTTTTTTTTTGTGTTGGAACTTTTTTGTTTTGTATGGACATGGTAATTGTCCTTCAATTTAGTAAGACAAGCTGTGATGATACATTTGCTTCATATTAAAATTGAACTAGTGATTTTTTTGGGAGTTACCGGTCCGATGTGTTCGGGTTATATGGTCAATTTGCTGTCGACAAAATGCAATTTTTTTGTGATAATGTTTATGCTTATTTGGTTATGTTTCTCTTACAATAAGCTTGCACGTGCAGTTTTATTGATTGTTACTCGATACTGGACATAAATGTGGCAAACCCACAAATGCATGTGACTTGTTAGCCATGTGTAAGGATACTTTTGTATTAAATCCCCGCAGTGGGTATTGGGTATTGGTTTCTTTTTGGTTGGTGGTTGTACTGTAGGTGTGTGGGCTGTGGGATGTGGTAACATGGAGGGCAATGTGTGTATGGATTGTCGCCCTGGGCTGGTGGAATTTGTTGAGAGGAGAAAGTTTGTGTATTTTGGGAGCAGGGATTTGAAGTGGCATGTGTGTTGGTGGTGTGGGAGTGTGGTGATCTTGGTGTTATGTTAATGCGCGTGGACGTTTCTTTGTTCATATTTATTTGTTATTGTGTGTTTGTTGTCGTTTTGATGTATGCGTGAACAACGAAATGCGGTAGTTAGATAGGTGTGCGTGTACACACACGCCATGGTGTCGTGTGGGGGTGTTGCAGTTTGTACCATATGCGTGTTGACTTTGTTGTCGCTATGTAAGTTCATTCTGTGGGGTGTTGCGAAGCTGTGTAAGTTCATTCTGTGGGGTGTTGCGAAGTGAGGTGCATTACGTTATTAAAATTTGGGTTGTAGTAGTATTGTGGGGTGTCCTGGCATGGCTGTGATTGAATGTTTGTTGGTGGCATTCGTGAATGAAGGTGGCAATGCATGTGTTGGGGCGTGTGATATGTGTTTATGTAATTGTGTTTGTCAATGAAGTTAGATGTGCCTTCAGAAGTTAGATGTGCCCGCAGTGGGTGTCATGCCTCCATGCTGCATGGTCCGTGTGCGTTTGAATAACATTCCCAGTGTGCCCGAACTTGTAAACATGGTTAGTGACGAAGAAGGTAAATATGAAAATCGAACATCGCGTTCATGCATGTCAACGTGTGGGATTATTCCAATTCTGGTGATATAGCAGAAGTCAAATTTGCAATAAACACATAATGTATTACAAATTCATGAAGAATGTATTCCAACAGCAAACATAATTTTTTTTTTCACGTTAATTTGAAAACAAACTAACTAATATGATTGGTAACAACAAAAATTAAATGAAACAATAATATCCTTGCAGAGTAGGAAATCCAACAAAAAAACCATAACACTAACCATGAATCAAAGTAACCAAATTTAATTTTCAAACAAAATTAAAAACGAACTAACACATATTATTGATAACGACAGAAAATTAAAAAGAAAAAATAACACTTCCCGAATTAGCCAAATTTGTGTTGCGCATAAAAATGAAACATGACAAGCACATAGGTTTTGCAATGTGGGTAATTAAAAGTGAATGTTAAAAACTAGTGGAAAGGGTAGGTAAACCAACATCAAAACACCACACGTGAAATCGGCCAACCACATTGCAATTTTCACATAAATTTTAAAACAAACTAACACCAATGTTTGTTAAGGACGGAAAGTAAAACAAAACGCAACCGCATTATGGTATGAGTAAGTATTAAAAAATTGAAACATAACACCAACCAGTGTGTAACACTCCATAACCACAAAGTATGAACCCGCCATAACACAGCTTTTAGAAATAGCCTATAACGGCATTACCATGTCATGCAAAACAAACACAGCTGTGTATAATCAAACACAGCTTTTAGGAACCCACCATAACCATGTCATGCAAAACAAGTATGAAGAACATTACCTTGGTTGCCATCTTTTCTGGTAGCCGCAAGCAGCTTGCCTTTAAATATACCTTTTAGAAAAGTAACATCGAGAAACAATAACGGACGACAGTGGTTAAACCCATCCATGCATGCTTTGAATGATATGAACAGCCTATTAAAACGACGTGTGTTGTGTTCATCGAAGTCAAGATTAATATAACTTTCGAGGTTATATTCCATAACGGCATCGCTGTACCAACGCAACTGGTCAAATGACACGGAATGATCACCATAAAGTTCTCCTTTGGCCTTTTCAACAACCAACCAAGCTACATGGTAACTAATTTGCAACCCGTATGCTTTTTTGAAATTATATTTGACATCGGTAGAGCGAGTCAATGGTTTGTCATGCACATGTTCCGTAATAACATCTGCAACAAGCTCGGATCCCATCCTCGGGTTTCTGTCAGTGTGCACAGCAACCCCACACGTGTGGTTGCAACACCACTTCTTCAGATAAAAAAATCCATTCGCATTCAACACCCTTGCATGGATGGACCACAAACACCCCCTTGAGTCGCTAAACATGCATTCCGCCGTAATACAAATTGAGTCATTCTTTCGGAACCTAAATTGAAACCCACATTCGATGGCGTATTTGCTGAGTACCTTGCGAAATTCAGCTGGCCCACCCTCGAAACATTGCCCGATATGAGTTATGCCACCCGCCCAATCCGCCGACAATAATACCTTTCTAGCGTGTTGGCAAAAATTTGGTAGCAAATCAGCCTCCTCATCAATATTTGTGACCATTTCCCCACCTTCCCCACCTGTGTCATCGTGCCCATGTGTTAAACTACGTCCACGTTTGACACCCCAAGATGCACCACAAACTATTATATCGACATCAATGTGATCTAGCCGAAAAGACCTGGCAAGACATAACATGTTTTGGAAGTCTGCCTCGCTCTCCATTTTGAAATTATTGTAACCTGGGATCTTCAATGACAGGGAAACTGAAGTAGGCATCAATCCATCGAAACGTTCGCACACATGAGTGGTGAATCTGCTAACGTTAAATCAGCACACACCACAACAGCAACGTTCTTGTTATCATACGAACACAACAACATTATACAGTCACCCATTCCTACACGAAAACAAGGAAAAAAATAAATTAAACATGCAAATCATGTTCATGTAGTATGCATTGAACATATAACGTTACAAAATTTTTTGCCAGAGTGTATCCAACGAATCGATTTGCACAATTGAAAAAAATAAGAAAATACATTACCGTCGACGAACTCGGAAAATGCTGCACCACGGACTCCAGAACACAACCACGAGCGAATATAAAACTCAACCACACTTAGAACACCTTGCCTCCCCCTCAAGAAAAAATTCTGATGAACCTTACAATCCCTACAAATCTGGCACTATATGCTCTTCCATAACGTCCACACACCAACGTAATACATGGGATAAATATCAAACCCTACCAAAAACGTATTCAAATACCAAACGTAAAAGGGTACAAACGTCATGCGCAACACAATTTCAAAAAAATAGGACTCCCACGTCTATTATTCTAGAAGGAGGACTTATTGGCCCTAAAACTCTCCCAAATAGGATTTTCCAACAATTTCCCCTAATTTTTATTAGTATTTTTATTTTTCAACTTATAAAATTAACTAGTTTTCCGCTCAACACCCATCTTGTCACTGCCAACCCCAAATTTGTCCCACCCCATATGACACGAGGTGGGAGCAAATTACTACAAACTCGTCCCAAATTTGATCCGTGACAACTGTGTTTGTCTTAATTTATAAAAAGTAACACATACAGAGTGAAATATCATTTATCTACTACTATTTAAAAAGCTGAAAACGATAGATTGTTTTCTACTTTTTTTTATTCCCATAATACCCTCCACTTATAACCCCAATATGCAGCCACGTTGTCCTCCTGAACAAACCCAACAGTTACCATTGACAAAATGCACCACTTGATTCGTAGCGCTGCTTGAAAATCAAATAAAAACATCAAAAGCGATTTCAGATACAAAGCTCTACTTGCCATTGTTTTGCCAATTGAAAAGAAAAAAAAATAATTTGACACCAATGAATACGCAACTCCTGATCGCAGAAGCAAAAAAAAAAAAAAGAACAGGCCAGTGGCTTTATAGTAAAACATGAAGAAAAACCGTTCACTTGGTTTCTATTCTGAAATCAAAACGAACAAAAACAAACCAATGATTTTATAGAAAAATTATTGAAAAATAAAAAAAGGCAGGGAAGTCTCCCAAACCGTTTGCAATCAATATGATGATAGAAAAAATTGAAAGGAAAAAGAAACCACTAACAAAAGAAAAAAATGGACATTCAGTGCTCATCTAAATTCTAGAAATGTAGAAATTTGAGTGGTGTACAAAAACCACAGCTTTTACAGATGGTGTTTGATGTTTGGTAATCCATTCCAACATCAACCTAAATGTAACAAATGAAAATAAATTACCACAATATTGTCGCCACCACTGTAACGACCACCGTTGCTCCTCTATCTCCACCTCCACAATCATGTTGTCATTACTATCACCACCACCACCACCACCGTCATTACTTCATTACCACAATTATTACCATTTCTATTACTATCATAAAACCACTATCGTCACCATCACTCCTGTCACGACCCAAACCCGCCCCCATGGGTTAAGGCCATAATCGGCCAGAAATCACGAGATTACCTACGGCCTCAAACCGAATAAGACAAAAGTCATCAGAGTAAAGGGGCCAAACAGAAGCAAAATTAAAACTTTGTCCTTAGAGCTGTGGTTACATGGCACATCATAACAAACCATACATCTACATGTTAATAACTCACATCAGAAAATACAGTAACATACAGTTCTGTATAGACAGGATCATTCGAGTCTAGGTCAGCCAATCAAAACTATATACAAACGAAAACCAAAGTCCTCGCCAAACTAACAAAATAACATAAGATAGCAAAAGGGCGAAGACGTGTCTCGTACGTGAGACGTAAGGGCTGACTCTCCAAAACCTTGGTTGTTCCACACAGACTTCACTGAGGCTGGGTCTGGACCTCTCTTGGCTCACCTACAAACACATGAATGAGCGTGAGTGAAAGCCTAGTGAATAATATCAAATAGAGAAGATACAATGGAACAAAATACATCAGACGGCCTTGGGCCCAATTCATTCATGTCAAACTGGTCTTTGGCCCATTTATCTTTCGTTCGTATCAAACTAGCCTTTGGCCCAACCATTCTTTCGTTTGTGTCAGGCTGGCCTTCGGCCCATTCATTCACTCGTGTCAGGCTGGCCTTCGGCCCATCTATTCATTCATGTCAGACTGGCCTTTGGCCCATTCATTCATTTATGTTAGATTGGCCTTTGGCCCATTCAAACTTCTATGTCAAACTAGCCTTCGGCCCATTCAAACCTTCATGTCAAACTGGCCTTCGACCCATTCAAACTGGCCTTCGGCTCATTCAAACTTTCAGCATAGCAAACATTTGTCCACAATTCAATTTAACAGGCTTATAAGAAGATAAGCAACTGGACAAATAACACATTCAGATATCTTTATTAAGATATTACTTACAGTGATCGGCGGGTTGATTTGCCCTGGAGCTTGACCCTACACATCACATAACACATATGGGTCACAAATAATTCAATCCGTTCTTAATTCACATAATCATCTTTAGGTCTTATTCTTATCTTCTTAACTCATTTACAATGCTCAATGCATGCCTAAGAGTGCTTAGAAGTGAAAGAGAACGGAAAACGAAACACAGAATGTCCTTACAAAATTTCAAGAATAGGGGTCCCCGCTCGAGCGTGGACTTCCTCGCTCGAGCGGACCCATGAGGTCTACAAAAGTACTGGTTACATCAAATTTACGCTCCAGCGTGAAGTTGGGCGCTCGAGTAGAAGGCCTTACTATATGGCTCCCCGCTTGAGTGGACATCCATGTCTGCAAAAATACTGAGAGCCCAAATTTCCCGCTCGAGCGGCGCTTCCCACGCTCGAGCGGACATCATAAATTTTGGAAAATCCAGAATTGTTCTTGAGCTCAAATTCAACATTCAAATCAACATTTCTTGCACATTATAGCTCAAACTTCACATACACATGTACTAACACGATACAAACACCAAATTACAACATTTTGAAACTCAATTTCATGAATCAATTACATGCATGCCTCAAATTGACTCAAACTCATCACCAACACACTAAATTCAAGCATTCAAAACTCACACCTACTTGATTTGCACTTGCATGTGGGAGATACCCACTATTCTCAACTTAATTGGTGAAGAGATGATCAAATACATGGACTTCAACCAAAATTCAACATGGATTACACACTTCATGCTCAAATATGGAAATTCATAGCAATTTCCTACATACATGCATCTATTGACTTCCAATTCAACAAAACCAACTCAATTTCATCATAATCAATTTAATTCATGCTCTTGATCATTATTCAACCTTGAATTCACAAAATTACAAGTTAGCATCCATGAATTTACTTACCTAGAGGTTCAATTCTTCACAATTTCTAGTTGAATCTCCAAGTTATTCAAGTTCCTTGCTCAAATCTCCAATTGCTTCCCTCCCTCTCTCTCTAGCCGACCCTCTCTCTTTTCTTAGAGTTGAAATCAGCCAAATATTGAGCAAAAAGGGGAGGATTGAACATATAATGGCCCTTATAAAGCTCCCTCTCAAATACATTATCCCTAGATTAAATAATTAGGCACTAATTCATTAATTTAATCAATTTAATCTGATTCGATCAATTTTCAATTAAATTTCACCGTCGGCTTTAAAAATTACGCTAATCACAATAGCGCAGTCAATTTTGGGTTCTGTGGCCGATAAGGCCTTCAATTTAAATTCCAAAGCAGATAATCAAACAGATATTCCTACGGTGAACATATAGAAATTCAAAACCACATATTTTCACATAAATGGTACGCAAAATCATATCAAATACATAATCACATTCATAATAAGGACCAATTAGCATAATATGGAACATGGTTATCACAACTCCACTACTACAACCACCAACTCTATCATATGACACAAACCACCACAATCGCCACACTACCACTATTGCAATCATTGCTACCACACAACCACCTTCACTTTCACCACACTCCATTATACGGCCACCACCACCATTCCACCATTACCACATCGCTACCAAATCAATGCCACAAAAATAAATAATATAAAATAATTAAAAAAGTTAATAAGTTTTAAAATCTGACTTATATATATACATTTATCAAATTGCTTGATTAAATTTAACATTTATATTTTAGTAATTACCAAATAGTTTTCAAATTAAAAAATTCAATGACCTAACAAGTCTCTCCCAGTTTGACTTACAATATGTTAGGTGTCAAATTTTCATACATCCCTTAAGATTTATTTAAATTACAAATTACTCCTATAGTTTTGAAAATTACATTATGCCCCCCTAAGATTTTTAATTTCATAACAAATAGGTCTTTTTATTAATAAATCATCAAGTTAATTAACAATTTTTAATAATGTTAAAATTTTATTTCAATTAATAATTCAGATAATTTTATTATTATATGTGAACAGTTAGAAATTTCACTTTTTCAATTAATTCTGTTAAATAAAAATTCTGACAAAGACGTATTTGTAATTTTCCAAACTATATGGGACAATTTGTATTTTAAGCAAACCTCAGAGGGTGTATTTATAATTTACCCTTTCATTTATAACAAACTCAATCATATAAGATTCAAGTTTTGTAATGTTTTTCATATTTATAATTACCCTTCTACGAATTGACCCCCTCCCCCCCCCCCCAAAAAAAAAAAAATCTTTAACTATATCAAATACAAAGGATAGAAAGCTCGACTACAACACCATCCAACAATATTGTTTCCTCTGTATTACGTTTAATTCCATAATCCAAGTATGATTTTTATAAAAACAAACTCTATTTACAAAATCAAACTATGTTAAATGATTTTTATTGAAATTTTAATGTGATTTTCCTTAAAATAAAAAAAATAAAAAAACAAATAAAAAAACAACAACAACAACAACAACAACACACCATTTGAAATTTTTATGTGATTTTGATTATTCAAAAGCAACACATCCACATAAATAAATCTAACAATAAACTTTTACATTTTTTTTTTTTGTTTTGAAACAGCCAAAACAACCTTTATTGATGATCAACAAACAAAGCAAATACAGAGGAAAACATCAACAAAGACCAATGGTGCAAAAAGCATCATAGCTTCCATGGCCACTTCCAACTAGGTTGGCACCAGCTAAAGAGCCCAATCATTTGCTAGCACCACCCCAAAGTTGGAGAGATTCCAACCAAAAGGAAAAAAAAGGAAACAAACACAGCAACATGACAGAACCAGACTAAGAGAGTTACACACCCCTCCCTCTAATGCAACATCTCACTTGCCTAAGATTTTCCAGAAAATCCTGCACTGAAAAGTGGTGCTTAGAATACCTTGGTTTCAACCATAATGCAATTCTCACCTTTATCACTTCACACAGCTCCGCCAAGTTTGGAATAGAGGCATTAAACACTATAGCATTCTTGTGTTTCCAGAGAGACCACACCACAACCAGAGGCACTCCTCTCCAAATCTTCCTTTCTTGACTCCTAAAGCATTGTCCTTCCCACTATAATAGAATTCCTTCAACAGATTCAGGTAAAGCCCCCACAACATCCCACCAATAACGCATTGCCGACCACACCTTCCAAGCAAATGGGCAAGAAACCAACACAAAATTCACAGTTTCCAACTCAGCATTACAAAAAACACACAGTGTTGAAGCAAAACTGTGAAGGACACCAATTCTTTGTAATAAAACTGAAGTCCTAATTCTATTTCGCCAAGCTAGCCAAGTAAAGAATGGGACTTTTGGTGGCATGTAATAAATCCACACTAATTTAGTAGACCTTAACATAGGGCCTGCTGAAGCCAACATACCTTTACAAACAAAGCAGATAGAGAACACCCCTGAGGATGTCGCATTCCATATTGGACTATCTATCTGATCTGATATAGGACTTGGTGCATAGACTTTTACATTATAACCAATAACTTAGACCATCTCCAACGTTATATCAGATGTTTCATCAAATTCAAATTTGATGAAAAAGAAAGAAATGTCAGTTCCAACGTTGTCATTAAACTGATATCAGATAGAGGGAGAATCAAACATTTCATCAAATGAAGCGAGCGTTATTGTTCATCAAATTTGTAGGTGACCGTTAGACCAGACATCCTCTCGAACAACCGAATTTTCTTTATCTAAACTCAATTTTTGCCCATGTCCGAACGTCTTTTCGAACAATCGGCCATTTGACGAAAATTTTAAATTTAACATTATACTGCACCGTGTCAGATTATACTTTTTATAAAATTTTTACTTAAATTTGATGAAAAATTTGACACAATGCTAGAGATGCTTTTAATAATAAATAATTAACTTGATGTATTACTGCCACAAAGATGTTTGACATGTTACCGTATGTCATATCTCATTCTAATTTTTTTTAATAGATATTTTTTTCATTAAAATTCTTATATATTATGAATTTATCCCATTCAAAAATTATTCGTATCATTAACTTGATATCAATTTCATCAATTTCTTATTTAAAAAGCATTATTACACAAGATAAAAATAACGTGTACAATTGCTAGTTAAACTAGGAATTGTTTGGGAATAGATTATTTTAGTTTTTTTTTTTTTTTTTAACGAAAAGATGTGCAATGTGATAGAGATATGATGTGACCTAAATATAAGGTGATATGGCCAAATAAAAGATAATATAACCCAAATAGAATTAAAAGAAAAATAGAATAAAAAGACAATAAATATATATTTTTTAATAACTTGACAAGCAACCCCTAAATAAATAAAACAGTTGGTAGCTGCACATATGACCACTTCGAATTTTGCATGAATTTTTATGCCTAATTAATGAAAAATTATTTGATATAGATAGAGAGCCACATGATGTTGCCCTGTGACACTTTCACACAAGTTATTAATCGTGATGAGTAATGTTATAATACACACTTTTCAAAAGATGTGTATTATATATTTTTATGGTATATATTATTTATTTTTGTGATAAATATTACGTGTTTTTCTAGTAGAGTTATGACAATTTGTTGTTTAAAAATAAATTACACATTTTCTAGTAATGCTATGCATTTTTGTAGTAATGTTGCATACTTTTTTGTTAGAACATGCTTGAATAAAAAAAATGTGTAGCATCACCATAAAAATACGTAATATTACTACAAAATTCGTAATTTTATTTATAAACAACAAATTGTTGTAACTTTACTAAAAAATTACATTACATTTATCAAAAAATAGATAACATATACCATAAAAATATATTATAGGTGCATATAGTACATACCCTTTGATCCGGCCCAACCCAGCCCATTGTCGGGCCGCGTGGGCTTTCACTAAAATTCAGGCCTGGTCAGGTAGGCCAACGGGCCAAAAAATTAGGCCCAAGCCCGAGGGTATTTAGGCCTCGGGCGAGCTGGCTGGCGGACCGGGCTTGGCTTGACCATTTTTTTTCCCTATTTTTTTCCACCAAAATTTTATTTTTCCACAAAAAATGAAACTAAGCCTTGGGCAGGCCGAACCTTGAGTGGGTCAATGGGGTGGGTTCACGGACCAGACCGGACAGTGTGGGGCTTCGAAACAGGCTTCCCAAGCTTAGGGTCTTGGGTTCGGCTCGGGCCCAAGCCTAGTTGGGCCAGGCTGAGTCACAGGTCGGTCTGCTAAATTTACACCCTTACTTTGTATGGGTGTGTAACATAGATTTTCCCATATTCATATTTTTAGGATTGGGTTTGGGTTTTTTGAAGTTGGCCATCCAACTTGAGAGAATAGTTTAGGTTTGGTAAACTCATTTTAGGGCTAATTTTGCTAATTCAAACCATTCATTTTTTTAAGATTCATTGAATAAATTCATAAAAGAAAATTAAGTTCATCAAATATGGTAAATATACGTTTGAATTACATTTATATTACAAAAAATAAATGGCTATTATTGAAATTATATTTGTTGCTCATCTTTGAAAGACAAATGTAATTCAAACATATATTTACTAATATTCAATCATCATTATTTTTTGCATAAATATTCTATTTAACGAGTCCTAAAAAATGAATAGTTTGAATCACCAAGAGCAGTCTCAAATCAAACCCACACTATAACATATTAGAGTTTTAGAGACAAAATGTTTTGGTCTCTAAAACTGAAAATGTTGTTACAAAAAATAGTTAGGGACTCATTTCCATCGTCATGAGGATAGTCGCTAAAAGGTCGTCCCGAAAAGTCAAAAATAAGGCTTTTAGCAACAAAATTTTGAAAATGTCACTAATAAATAGATTTTTAGGGACAAAATAATTTGGTCTCAAAATAGTTTATTTGTTGTGACAAAAAATTTGGTTCCAAAAAGATAATAATTCGTCCCTAATATCCAATTTTTGTTACTAAAAATATAAGAATGACACTTTTCGTAACAAAATTATTTGGTCCCTAAAAAATAATTTTGTTCCTAAATTTTAGCCTCTAAAACCTTAATGTTTTGTGGTGCCACTAAACCCGACTGCTCTCAAGTTAGCCATTCAACTTGAGAGAATAGTATGAACTTATTGGGCTCATTTTGGAGAGTCAATTTGAGAGAATCCAAATCCTTTAGGTAAAACACTAACATAAAAAAAATATATACAAATTAACAAATCTTTTAATTTTTTTTATTAATTGATGTGACATAAAATAATAGAATTTTTGAATTTACAATTTAAAATAAGACACTTCAATAAGAATAGAAATTTGTAAGATTTATTAATTTATATTTAACTACTCTCATTATAAATGTCATGAATTCGAATGTTAAGTAGTCACCCTAACAAAATCCGTACTCAAAGAAAATGATTTGCAAACAAAATTGTCATATAAAAAAGTCCATTAAGATAAAATTTTATCTTTCTTTTAGTTTAAACTGAATGATTATTAATTTGACATATCATTTTGTATTAATTTTATATATAAAATTTTAATTTGTATATTATTCCTCGTGTCGAAAAATTACGAACAATGTTTTGTACACAAAAATATATCAAGAAAAATTATTGTGATCTAAATTTCATTTTAAATATGAGCCAACAATATGACTTAAATTTAAACCATGTATTTTTTCAAATGCAGATTTTTAGGTGCCGTTTGGTAACACTTACGTTTTCAGTTTTCTGTTTATATTTACAAAAATTAAAAAAACTCAAATAAAAACTTGTTTGGTAAAAATTTTGATTTATAAATCAGTAGTCTCAGTTTATAAATTTGGCCAAAAAATGAAAACACAAAAAATGTGTTTCCATTTTGAGTTTTTAGTTTTTTTTTTTTATCACCCAACATTAGCCACAACCCGCCATCATTTTCCACCACCGTCTTCGGCCACCACCCACCCTTCACCACCACCTGCCACCACCACTCACTAGCCACCCACTTGCCACCACCGCCCACCCCTCGCCGCCACCACCACCACCACCACCCACCTGTTATCCACCCACCACCACCCACCACCTGCCACTACCATTCACCGTCCGCCACTACCATTCACCGTCCGCCACCACTCACCACCCACCTGCTACCACCATTTACCACTTGCCACCACCAGCCACCTACCACCACCAGCTACCTGCCACCCATCCGCCACCACAACCCACCACCACCACCACCATCACCCACCACCCACCCGCCACCCGCCACCCACCACCACCCGCCCCCGCCGCCACCACCACCACCACCACCACTACCACTACCACCCACTCGCTACCACTTACCACCCGCTACCGTCACCCACCCACCCACCACCACCACCACCACCCGCCACCCGCCACCCACCTGCCACCACCACCCACCACCCACTCGCTACCACCCGCCACCGTCACCCACCCACCCACCACCACCACCACCTGCCACCCATCTGCCACCACCACCCACTACCCGCCGTCGCCGCCACCACCACCACCACCCACCCGCCACCCACCTGCCACCACCACCCACTACCACCACCACCACCACCACCACCCGCTCGCTACCACTTACCACCTGTCACCGTCACCCACCCACCCACTACCACCACCACCGGCCACCCACCTGCCACCACCACCCACCACCCACTCACTACCACCCGCCACCGTCACTCACCCACCCACCACCACCACCACCACCACCCGCTACCACCTACTATCCGCCACCCACTTACTACCACCATCCACCACCCGTCGCCGCCACCACCACCACCACCACCACCACCACCCACTTGCTACCACCCGCCACCGTCACCCACCTACCCACCGTCACTACCCACTCACTACCACCAGCCACCCGCCTCCACTACCACCACCACCCCCACCCACTCGCTACCACCCACCACCCACCACTGTCACCCACCCACCACCACCACCCGCCACCTACCCGTCACCCACCACCATCCGCCACCCACCTGCCACTACCCCCCGCCACCACCACCTCCCACTCACTACCACCCACCACCAGCCACCGTCACCCACCCACCCACCCACCCCGCCACCACCACTCACATACCACTACTAGCTACCCACCACCCACCGTCACCACTTTCCACCACCGTCTTCCACCGCCACTTGCCATCACTTGCCATTTCTCACTCTTTTTTATATTTTTAAATTTTTTTAAACATTTTGTCAATTACCAAACGCGTTTGTAGTTTATGTTTTTTTAAAAATAAACAAAAACCAGTTTATAAAATTTTTGTAAATATAAACTGAAAACGTAAACGTTACCAAACAGTAAAAAATTATTCATAAATAGATAAGAACCGAGTGTCGGTGCCAAACTTTTTATTGCGGGGTTAGAACCTTGAAGGTGTGTATTATGAAATGCGTAAAGATCCTTTAAACAAAAGCTCACAAGGACGACCTAGTTTTCCCATCAAAAACAAAAAAGAAAAAAGAAAGGGTGAATTACACTTTGTACCTTTATACTTTGTACCAAATCTTACTTTGGCCTTTATATATCAAATCATAACGGTCAATTCCGTACATTTCTAGTCAAATCTCACTTTGTTCCCTATATGTGAAATCATGACAATCAACTCCCTATACTTTTGTTCAAAATCTCACTTTGATTCTTACACACGTGTCAATATCTCTCTTCTGGTACTTTATTTTTAAATCTTCAATAAAATCTAATCATGTGAAAAAAATATGACTACGAAATGAAGGTAAGAGAGAAAAATCATCAATGTTTTCCACCAATGCACTTTGTTCTATGTGATAAGCACGTATACATATATATATGTGTGTGTGTGTGTGCGCGCGCGCGCGCTAAAAATTAGGATGAAGAGGTAAGAAATAGAACTTTTGAAATAAAAAAATGAGACAAATAAATTAAAGAGAACGGAAAATAAATAGATAGACAACTGTTTTGCTGTGAAAAACAGAATTTCGTGATTCTAATTTATGCGAAATCCTAGTTCATTTCTTAATCGTTCATAATCTGCATTTTATTTTAACCTAATATAGTCATAATTTGATGTAAATTTTGGGATAAAGTGTGTATTGGTGAAAAATATGAATGATTTTTCTTTCTTACTCTCATGTGGTAGTTATATTCTTGTCACATGACTAAAGTCTGTTAAAGATTTATACAATTGAATAACAGAAAAGAGATATTGACACTTGTGTAGAGATCAAAGTAAGATTTGACTAAAGGTATAAGGGGTTGATTGTCATAATTTCATATGAAGGGACCAAAGTCAGATTTGACCAGAAATATAAGGGATTGACTATTATGATTATATGTGTAGGGATTAAAGTGAAATTTGATACAAAGTGCAGAGATGTAAAGTGTAATTTACCCAAAAAGAAAAGAACAACCTAACATGTTCTTTCCATTCTCCCAAAAAAAAAAAAACTAAGGTGATGTTTGATTGTTAGATTAGTTAATTGGCATTACGAGTACAAAAATATTAGAAATTTTAAAAATTCTATCAAATGTCTCACATGGGTGTGGACATTTTATAGAATTTTTGAGATCTCTAACATTACTTTTATGAGTGTAGAAAAATTGACCATGTGAAATATTTCATTATATAAAAAATGACTATTATTTTTAGGATGAATTATACTAATAGTCCCTGTAGTTTGGAACTTCATCGACTTTTCTTTTGTGACACATTTGATCCTGAATTTTGAATCTTGTTCGAAATAAGGACAATTGAAGATATCATTAGATTTTTCAAGGGTAAAATCGTCAATTTGATAAAATATAAACTAATTTGACAAAAATAAATGTCAAACAAATATTTTTGAATTTAAAAAATTATTTCTACCCACTAAAATTAAAATTATGTAAAATTAATAAATCTTTTAGACATTTATTTATTTTTTTTATCAAATTAATTTTTATTATATTTTTGGATGATGATCATGTAAAATTAAATTTTAAAAATTAATCATGTAATTTTTATTAATTTTTATCAATTTTACATAATTTTATCATTGGTGGATAAAAATAATTTTTTAAAAATTAAAAATATTTTTTTGACAATTATTTTTGTCAAATTAGTTTATATTTTATTAAATTGATAATTTTGTCCTTGAAATTAAACAATGGCATCTTCAATTGTCCTTATTTGAAACAAGATTCAAAATTCATGGTCAAATGTGTCACAATTGAAAAGTCAGGGATCAAAATAACATGAATCCTAAACTATAGGGACTGTTAGTGTAATTTGCCCTTATTTTTATAATGTGAGAGTAAAACAACCTTTTTATTTCCAATCTAATGAGATATGATTTACAATTTATTCATGTTAATCTTATTACTGGAGGATTCATAGTTTTATGACTCTTTTTTTTTTCTTCTGACCGAACATTTTTTTTTTTGGGTGTAAACATCACGGATATTGCTGTGACCATTGTCACAGTAAGGTCCTATTGTGTTCTGGTGGAAGATTTTTATGAGTCTTTTTCAATGATTTAAATCGTTCATTTTGTAAAATTCATCAAGTATATCATTTTTGTAAAAAATTAAATTAATTAAAAATCCATTATTCTATGATCTGATTCTAATTGTTTTAAAAAAATTATCAACATCATATTAACCATTTATTTTTTAAAAAATAAATGTGCTTTTGCCACGAAATTATAGATATCCAATCCATTTTTTTAATTTTTATTTTGTATAAATGATTTATGACAAAACTATAGATATCCAATCAATTTTTTTTAATTTTTATATTGTATAAATGATTTATTCAACAAATCCTACAATATGAGCAATTTAAATCATTAAAAAAAATTCAAAAAAATCCCCCACCGAGGAACCACACGACCTTGCTATGACTTACTCACAGTAGAATCCCTAGGTCCATCCCGACTTGGGTAGCCTACAGATTCCTAATGTTGAAAAAATGGTTTAATATAGGCATATTTTTTAGTCCAAATTTGAGTGGGGCCCAAACGTCTTTTGGGGTGGGTCCGAAAAGGTGAAGTGTTCCTTGCCGCATGACAAGTCACACGATGAAGACGGAACGTCAAAATCATTTATGAGTGAATGAGAAGTTGACGCCGTTTTCGAGTCTAACATTAATTTTTTAGATAAAATTCATTTGAATTTTTTTAATAAAAAATTATTGTGAGAATTTAATTTAATTCTAAATTCAAATTTTAGTTTCCTAAGTGGTTTCCTAAAGTTTGTAATTGTGGGAATTTAATTTAATTCTAAATTCAAATTTGGGTTTCCTAAGTGGTTTCCTAAAGTTTGTAATTGTGAGAATTTAATTTAATTCTAAAATTCAAATTTTGGGTTCCTAAGTGGTTTCTTAAAATTTGAACCTCTTCGTTTATTTATTAAATTATTCAAATAGTTTAATATATATATGTTTCCAAATAGTTTAAATAATATGTTCCAACAGTTGCTTTGACTATTCCTCCAACGGAACTTTATTCAAATTGTTTGAAATTTTGCAACGGTCAAATCAATGTTTGAATAGTGGTGCACATGTTCAATTTTTTGTGCACCTTTTCATTCAATTTTGGAACCTGTTCGGGCTGTGTATTTTGCCTATTTATACCCTTCAATTCCAGCAGTCTTGGGGAAAAAAAAATTCCATCCGAAAATTCAGTCTGAAATCTTTGTCTCTTTGCTATCCAGATTTCTTTTAGTGCATTATTGTTCATACATAATTTTAGGAATAAATATTCAGAGAGTTAGAACACGGGTTTGGTTCGCCGAACAATTTGTTTTGGAGTGCTACTACAAATTGGTTAAGATCATTGTATCCTGGAAGATAGACGCCACTCAACCGTAAGCACCGTAGCGGGGCGAATCTGTCTTAAGGACAATGTCACACATTTGACTTGATCTTAAATTATTTATTCGGTTCAACAAAATAAATTCTGTAAGGTTTATTTTATTTTGTTTGAATTATTTTAAGTTATTTTATTTACACAGAAGATTGTTCCAACACCCACTACTACAAAAACACATAAAGATCACACTTTTTTTGTGTGATGTATGTTATTTAATCACATCTTTTAAATTTTATTAAAGTGTGATCTTTGGGAGTGTGATTAAAAATGATCAATTTTAGTCACACTTTTTAAGTGTGCTTAATAAAATTTAGATCACATCTTTTAAGTGTGATTAAAAATATTTAGATCACACCATTTAAGTGTAATTAAAAATATTTAGATCGCATCCTTTAAGTGTGATTAATAACATTTAGATCACACATTTTAGGTGTAATTAATAAAATTTAGATCACATATTTTAAGTGTGATTAATAACATTTAGATCACACATTTTAAGTGATTAAAAATATTTAGATCACGTCTTTTAAATGTGATTAATAACTAATAAAATCTGCGATAAAAAAAGGGTTTGATATATTTGAAAAATAATCAATATTATTTTTGTATGCACATTTGATTAATGTAATACACACTATATGCTATACTTTGAATCATAACCACATATTGAATAGAATAACGTCATATATTTCATAAATGAAATTAAATATTCAAAAGTATATACAAAGGAATTAAATAAAAAAAATTTAACTGTGCTTACACATATTAAAAAATGAAAAAACTTAAAAAATTAAGTTCTTTAATTCTTTGACACATATTTTGCATCTCTCCAAGAAATTTCTGACCTGAAAAATGAAAACACAAATTAATTCCGAAACCGCAGAAGCATATGAAGAAACTAATTATTTATAGAGACTATCCTAGTCTTACAAAAGATACAACCTGTATTTTTCTCATCACACTGACTCTTTATCTCCTGCTTCAATAGAAAAAGAATAACCACTTTGATTGAATAATCAATTCTCATGGAAAAAATGGACCAAATATCTTACGATAGCTGAGTATGAACTATGAGGGCAACAATGCTCAGGAGAAGGAACAGGGTTATGCAAACATTTCATCTGTGCCCTTGAATATAGGAAAACTCATGTGTTAAAAGATTTCAGCAGTTAACTCATCATCAGACATGAACATACAGGCAAATTAATAGCCAGAAGAGAGTTGTATGGTTAATAAAACCTTATACAGCTAAGGAAATAAAAGTATTAAGCTATTAATAAAACCTTATGCTCAAATATAAACCAAATCTACATGTTCATATGTATGGTTAGGTATTTTCATCTAACTGATGATGGTGTGAGTTCAGCACAATATTGACACCTATAAATGGTTGCCTCATAGGATGGGGTATATACCCAAAAGAAAAGAATGCACACAGACCAAGAAAAGGGACAGACAAGCAAATCCAATAAATATACCAAAATGAAAAGGGAGGGAAAAAAAAAACTAGTATGCAACTTACCAGGTGGAACTATAGCAAGCGCTAATGCATTACTTTCTTCTAGTTCGGCAGCTTTAGAATTTATTTCATTTAAACCCTGCACTCAAAATGTGCAAGAATCATGAATATACTAATCAGAACAACAAACCCAATTGCAATTAGAGCAAAAGGAAGCTCCCATTACTGGGAATCCAAATTTGATCCAATTAGAAAATCCAATTCAACCCAAATACAACAGTTCCTAGTTTTAAGGAGATTACACAATAATTAATTTTAAAGTTACTTACCAACAGATCCTCAGTTTGGTCAGTTGATATCAACGGTGGAACTTCCTCCTCCTTAGGCTCAGGCTCAGTCTCCTGTTGTGTATCTACCAGTGTTTCTTTATCTTCAGCTTCTTCAACTTCTTGCTGTTCACTTTCTTCAAGGCGGCTTGCTCAGGTTCTTCACTTATCTCCTCATACTCCTATATTGTTGTTAACAACCGAATCAACACAAATATTCCACAAATAAACAATGTCAATACCCTGCTCATTCTGACATCAACATTCAACTTACACAAAATTTACAAATCAACCATACAAACTAGGCCTCATTTTAACACAAATACTTTGGACTGGGAAGGACAAGCAAAAAAAATATTACAAATTGGTCAATAACATATTGTAAACAATTGTGCTTCATGATACCCACATCCATGGTAGCAAACAAAAAATTCCGAGCACATGATGTCGGCACTTGAAATATTGGAACATTATATGTTGTGATGTAGTTTTATGTAAAAATAACATAAAACTAACAGAATTACATTACATAGTGCTTGAACTAACAATTTGCCAACAAATTCTACCAGTTGATGTCTGAACATTGAAATATCATAGGAAATCAAACCTAAATGCTCCTGTTTATTTTGCAGGTTTATTATTAATTTGGGTCACTCTAATCTAAGGTCTTAACAAAACATGAAATAGTTCATATTCATCTAATGCAAGGTGGATATACAAGAGACCAACACATTTTAAAATAATGAAGACCTTGACAAAGCTAACATATAAAAGTCATGTTGACTACTTTTTGGTCACATAAATCAATGAATTATATAAAAAAATAAAAAATAAAATAAAATCAAACAAAATATTTTCAAGGATCATAGAAATCTAAGTTTGGCTTAGGCAGTTAGGAAACCAATCACATATCAATAAAGAATCACCATGAGGATTGATAAAAAATTATAACAACTCAGCAACTAACATTAGTAAGATAAAAAAAAAAGCCCCATTTGCTGGAGCTAAAATGGTTCCAACTTTCAAGACAAATTGATTTCCTTTGCTCTTATTTCTCAAAGAATCAATATGTGAAAAGACCTAGAAGAGACTAAACATTCAAAATAAACTTTCTATTTTCAGATTATGAAAATTGAAAATAAAACCAAGTTGAGTATCAAACCTTCCTTCATTTATGGAATTTTAAGATGTACACCAAGTAATAATTTATTCCCATGGTATGTAGGGGATTGCATCAACATGTTTAGACTTTAGATAGCACCAGGAAAAGTTTGTTGATCTATTCTGACATTTTCACATTGTCATTAATTGATGATTCCTTCTGATTATGTTTTATTAAATTCTAGTTTGGGACTCTAATATATTAGATTGAGCAGTGGTTAAAATGGTGAAAAATGATAAAGTCAAGAAAATACATATCTACAATTTACAATTATGACTAACCCTATCTAAACTGATGTTTTGGTTTTGTGCCATTACAGTAGCATGCAATTAACAGAAACCAACGCCGCAAGGTCTAACATAGACTTGGCTTTCCAACTGACATGAAAATAAAAGTAACAAACAATTATATTAGCAGACTTGTAATAGTATAGAATTACAAAGATCACCTCAAGTCTTTAGTTCCTGTGGATCTAGTCTATCAACTATCACAACATGACGTCCTCTAGGGTCTGATAAATATAACAATGTAGCAACGCAATATGTAACAATGTAATAAAAAAAAATGCAAGCAAAATTAAACTGAAAATGGAATTAATTCCTGGAGATGTTTTGATTGATTTGATGTGTATTCAATAAGTTGATAAAGGATCTAGAACATCTCTATTATGATTAGGAACAATACCATTGGGAAATGCTGCAACTGCTTATGAAACTGTTTCCATGCACCATCATCTGGAAAATCAATCGATATCTAGAGAGAATGAAATCAGGACCTCTGTTAGAGATTTGAAAGATCCTAAAAAGTAATTACGCAATTAAAGCAAATAGGTGGAAATTTGATATTTTGCCTATATGTGTGGGTTCATTTTAACACTTGGGGTTGTTTGTCAACACTTCCTTTTCCTGTTTTCTTTTTTCATTTTCATTATAAATATATATATATATATATAATAAATATAAAAAAAAACTTGTCTTTTTGTTTTTTGTAAACAGAAAAAGGAAACTGAACAAATGACCCTTAGTCTTTAGCATGTCTTGCCAGGGTGCACTTCATGGTAACATTGGTTTGTAGAAGTAAAAACTAATTACAGACACTTCATTTTCAAAAAGATTAATTCCAAACAAATGATAGCTTATCTAATGGTTTCCGTCATAAGAAGAAATCTTACATTGTCTGAATCAGGGAGCTCTTGAAGCCTATTCTTGAGCATAGGAATCCCACTCTCAAAGCGTAAATTAACAAGATACATAAATTAATAGAACAAGCATAAAACTAATAGCATAAACAGCAAACCAGAACCAGCAACAGAGACAGCACAGCATAAACAGGTGCAGACAGCACAAAAAGCACATACAACATGTAGCCAACAACACAGACAGTTTTCTTAAGCAATTTTCTTAATTTTTGCTAAATGTTTAATGAAATTATTACATTTTCAAAAAAACAAAAAAACAGTTAAATGAAAAATATACTTAAGAGACAATACGATAGGACAATACTTTATTGAAATGTAAGGGACAAGCATAACAATTGTGGTACTTTTCTTGTTACATCTAATTTGGATTTCAGTTAGTCTGTTAGAACAATGGCAAGCAAGAGCAGCTCATACTCTTATTGAGACCAAATGACATATATAAAAAACAATTACAGAAAAATTCATTATATAAGAACTGCATAATGGTTATTCACATCTCAAAAACAGTCTAAATTTTCAACCAAAATTAGTCACAAACCTTTGTTCAACCTAACAGGCATCCCTTGCTTGTATAGGAAGGGTTCCATCTCATGTGTGAACTGATCCAAAGAACCTTCTTGAAGCTCCACCTGGAAAATAAGTATAATACATGTGCAGTTTTTAGGAGTTGGGATATATGAGACATACATAATACATAGAATGTATGTCAAACTTTAACTAGCATTCATCACTTTATATATATATATATATATATTTTGATCAGCAAAACAAAACTTTATTGATGAGAAGATTCGAACAATGAAAAAGTTCAACCAAAACATCAAGAAAGAGAGGTGAGTGCACAAAGAGTTAACCCAACTAGGTTAGCACCAATTTGCACACCGCAATCATTTGCTAGCACAACACTAAGCTGGTGAGAAACCAACCAAAAGAGGAACAAGACATAGAGAAATACAAGCAGCCAAAAAACAATACAAACAGCCAAACAACAAACTACCAGAAATACAAGTAGCTCAGCACCAGATCCACCATTCCATGCATTTTCAAGCTACTGCCAGTTCATACTTCTATTCCCCATCTCTGAATTAAACAACAGCAGTAGAATTAAACAGCAATAACAACAATTAGCAGCAACTAGCAGCAGCAACAAGAAGTAGAATTAATTGAGCACTACCAAGGGAAAATAAAATAGAACAACAACTACTAGCAGCAGCACCAGCAACTAGATTCACTCCATTTCTGCAGTAGCAACGAGGTTAGCACACTGCTACACACTGTAGCATACATGCTCCAGATTAGAGACTAAATCATGAACTGAGCATTTCAAGTCTTTCAAATTTGATTTTGCCCACATAGCAACTCTGACCTTTACCAACTCAATTAACTCTGCAAAATATGGCTTTGCCTCTTTAAACAGATACTCATTCCTGAATTTCCACACAGGCTAAAGTGGTACAGCTGTAACATTTGAAATATTATTTAAAATGTAGAAAGACGGCTCAATGTCAAAGACATTAAATGCTCTTAATAAAAAATTTTAAATTAGGATGAAGTTGAATTCCTAGAGCAGTGCAAGTTTTTCTTCTATAGTTGGAAAAGTTCAAAGTTGTGCTTTGCTTATGGTTTATTTACACTAACAAACATATCGAGTCAATAAACTAATGTAAATATAAAACAAATAAAAATAAAACGGAGAAAGAATGATGCATTTTGATGTGCTACAGAGAAAGGTGACCATAAAAATCCATTACCTTGAATGGTCCAATGAATAATTTGGTAGGGGAAAAAACCCAAATTGCAACAAAAGTAGGAATCGCTAACAAAAAATCTAAAATTCATCCAATACCATAACTTAAAGAAAATAATCCCATATTCTCCTATTTCGGGGGCTTACTGTCCTAAAGGCTACACTTCTTGGTTCATAAACTAGGATTATGACCTGATGTAGCCACTCACTGAGATGACCAATTCTTGTCAAAATGCTCTTTGAGAGGTGAAACATTTAGTGCTTCCTCATAGTAGATCCCAACCTATAATCATGTTGAGAGGTGAAACATTTAGTGCTACTAAAGCTTCCTCATAGTAGATCCCAACCTATAATCATGTGCATTTCAAAGAATTATAGTAAAAGTGTAATTAACTGCCCAACAAGAAAAATATGCATGTGTACATGCTCATAGATACAATTTCCTACGTAACACTCGTAACATACTAAAAGCAATTTATAATTGCCACAGAGATTGTTGGATACAGTAATTTGAACAGTATGGATCATAAAATAGATTGCATTTCAACTGATTTCTACAACATCCCAATATATATGAGGCCTACTAAGGCCATAACTTAGTAACAACAATAACTGACTCATATGTTGATTTTGAATTTCAAATTGTAATAACTTTTCAGGTGTTTTTTTTTTTAATTTTTTAATTTTTTAATTTCCACCTTTTTTCCCATTCAATTAGTTGATTTTCATAGATCACTTATCAGGTGTGTAAACAGTCTAGTTATGTTCTGTATTCTGAAACCATAGCATACTTACTACAATTCCAAGTAAATTCCTTCACATTTGCTATTAAACCCATGAAATATTGGTTACATTTCCACTAAATCTAAACCATTTCACTAAACTGAAATATAATCACAATTGCAATACTTAAAACTCAAATAGCAGCAATTCAGGAAAGCTAAACAAACACTAACTTGTCTAGAGATTTTAGCACAAACCCCAGGAGTACTCCCATTAGCAATAGAGTTCTCAAAAACACATTCCTGAGCTTGAGCTAGCGTAAGCCTCCTCAACATCTCGGCACACTATCCACAGTCGCCGAACCAACCAATCGATGCCTTCATGGACTCATTATGTCTCAAAAATGTAAACGCCCCAGCCATAACAATAAAAGCATGCGAACCTTATCTCCTTCCTTCAATCGAAGACCAATCGAACGACAATCCAATCTGGTTATGCACAGCCCCCCAATTGAACAACACAGAGGCCTTCTCGAGGTAGATGTTCTGCTACGAAGCCTTCAATTTGGTCTTGAAAGCGTCGTACTAGGTGAAATTCACGGCGGGAATCGAGATTCGATGGTGCGGAGAGCTTTGAAGTAGTTTTGTAAAAGGTCGCAGCGGGAAGACAGGGAATCAGCATTGGGGCATTCGAGATCAGAGCGCTTTTGCTTTAGGGTTTGGAGATCGTTTTCGAGGTTTTGGGCTTCGCATTCGGAGTAGTTGAAGGGATGACAATTTGAAATCGACCCGACGAGGAGCCCCGATCCCAACCCCGATTTAAGTGATTTTTTCTGAAAAATACTTCCGACAAGGAGAAGACGGTATCTAAAAATCAATCTCCGATTTGTTTTCGGCCGGGGACGGTGATCAGTGTTTAAGCTCCGATCCAGCCCGATCCCCGTCCCCGGCCCCATCCCCGAATTTTCCCGAAGTAAAATTACTTTTATACCCCTTATATATATATATATATATATAAAACCAAACTCGTATATAATATACCAAATCTGTGTTGCTCTCACACTCACTCTCTGATATATATATCTCTCTCTCACTCTCATCTCAACTCTCTCTCACTCACTCGTTGTTCTCTCTGGCCCCGACCCCCTTCTCTCTCATCGACAGCGAGCCCCGACCCCCCTCTCTCTCACCGACAGCGAGCCCCGAGCCCCCTCTCTCTCACCGACAGCGAGCCCCGACCCCCTTTCTCTCTCACCGACGACGACATCACCACCACCGCTGGCCCCAACCCCCCCGACGGCGACATCACCACCACCGCTGGCCCTAACCCCCCTCTCTCACCAATGCCGACATCACCATCACTACCACAGTGATCAGTGTTAGATCCGTCTGTGTGTGTGTTAGATCTGTCTGTATGTATGATCTGTGTGTGTGTGTGTGTTAGATCTGTGTGTGTGTGTGTTAGATCTTTTTTTTTTTTTTTAAGCTCATCAGATTGTTAACGGTGATGAACAATAAATCTGTTAGATCTAAATTTTTTTATTATTATTTACATTTGTTAGATCTGAAATTTTTGAGCTCATGAGATTATTCATGAGATTGTTAATGGTGATGAACAACATTGTTAATAATTGTTGTTGTTGTTGATGACAGATCTGTTTAATTGTTGTTGTTGTAGTTTGAAGAAATCATGGAACTGATTTTCTTTTTTTTTTTTTTAGTCGGGGACTTTCCGGGGTCGGGGAAACCCGATCCCCGTTAAGGGGCGAGGGCGGAGGCAGTGATGAGCTCCCCGTCGGGGTCGGGACCGGGGACGGGGGGAGTTTCCACCATCGGGGATCGGGGACGGGGAGGGTGATCCCCGGCCCCGCCCCGCCCCGTTGCCATTCCTATTGAAGACTATGTGGTTTTGAATGCTAGCGTAGGGTTTGTGCTTGTGTGAATGTTAGAGAGAAAGAGAAGCATATGGAGAGCTAGAGAGAGAGAGAGAAAAGAGAGAGATACTTGTTTTTTTTTAATATGTTTTTTTTTTTTTTTGGTGGTGGTGGTTTTGATATATTTGTTTTTTTTTTAAATATGTTTTTTTTAGTGTTTGGCGCTCGAAATTTTCATTTTGACGATTTTTTTTTCCTGGTCCTACTTTTCATGGCAACAATTGCATATCGTGAAAAGTGCAATATTTTAAACAGCTGGCTTTTTATGCGTCGTGGAAAGTGAAATTTTTAACAGCTGGTTTTTTGTGCGCCGTGAAATATTTAACATTTTTAACAGCTAGTGTACGCCTGTCGTGTATAGTTGATGTATTGACGGCATGCAATATACATGTCATCGAAAGTTTTATTATTTACAGCTAACATTAATTGCAAGCTGTAAAAAAAAATAATTATCATTATTAGCATTCATGACCTACGCAATAGACACGTCGTGGTTGGAAAATTATTTACGACATGCAAAAAAAAAACAAATTGTAAAAGTGAGAAACCACGGCATGCATTTACTATATGTCGTTGATGTGAAGCCGTAAAAACCCAGTTTTGTTGTAGTGATTCATATTCACATAGTAGATGAGGAAACAAAAATATTGAGTGAAAACATACATATGGTTTTGGCAACTGATCTTCCAGAAAACAGTATAAGACCACTGATTGACCCGAAATGTCTCATCGACATCCTTGCTGTTCAAGAGATTGATGGCGAGCTTGAGGCCCTTAGTGACTAAGGAGGTGAAGCGGAAGAAGCTGAAGGAGACAACTTCGAAGACTAGAAGCTTCTTGCTGGCGACGATGCCGGCGTCGTAGGTGGAGGGCTTTTTGAGGCTTTGTTGGTTTAGGGTGATGAGAGAGGCCCCTCTGAAGACGACGACCGTAAGAAACACTCTGCCCCCAACAGTATTGAACGCACTACATCTCCTTCTCTCTCTCTCTCTCTCTCTCTCTCTCTCTCTCTCTCTCTCTCTCTCTCTCTCTCTCTCTTGTGCCTTTTAATGAACCCTAGCCTTCTACTTTCTTTTTGATTAGAAGCAGCCAAAGAGTTAAATGTATTTTGAATTTTTTTATTTATTTATAATTTATGTTTTGGTGTTGGGGCTTTTTTTAAAAAAAAATTTGGGAATTGTATATTTTATATAAAAATCAAATTGGAATATTTTATACAATCACACCTATTTAGAGAGAGAGAGAGAGAGAAGGAGATGTAGTAATGTATATATAATCACACACATTCTAAAAAGTGTGATTAAAAAGTAGTAGTGTATATATAATCACACTTTAATTAGAAGGTGTGATTAAAAGATATATAAATAATTACACTTTAATTAGAAGGTGTGATTAAAAAATATATATATAATCACACTTATTTAAAAAGTGTCATTAAAAAGTAGTAGTGTATATATAATCACACTTTAATTAGAATGTGTGATTAAAAAATATATATATAATCACACTTATTTAAAAAATGTGATTAAAAAGTAGTAGTGTATATATAATCACACTTTAATTAGAATGTGTGATTAAAAAAATATATATATATAATCACACTTAATTGAAAAGTGACATAAAAAATAAATATAATCACACTCAATCAAATTAAGTGTGATTAAAATATCAATCTAATTTTTTTTTATCACACTTCTAATAAAAGTGAGATTATTTTTTTTGTCAAAGTGTGATATTTAACTATTTTTGTAGTAGTGACCTAATCCCAAGAATTAAGCTAGATGTAGAATTAGGCTTTGTTTGGAATATGTTTTTTAAATAATTTTTTAGCTAATATATATATATATATATATTTTTTTTTTTTTTGTCAAGATTGTAGGATGTTAGTAATTAGTAGTAAAATTAAATTATAACTAATGGGATCATCGTTGCTCCATCAGTTTGAACCCCTAATATTCCCTTCATCATACCTTAGGTGTGGTTACAAGACCATTAGATCAAACCCAAGGCTTAGATTTAGTAGGTTGTAAAATTAGAGGAATCATATGATACATATATTGAAAAGGGTGTATACCATGTGCCCTAATTATAATCTTTGTTGCCTTTGATTATGATCCAATATAGCGTTAGTTATGATTTAGTTATGACTTGTTGTGACGTTTGTTATAACTTAGTTATGATATATATATAGTGATTATTATTTTGTTTGTGACTGAAGTGATATTTAGTTATGCCTCAAGTAAGATTTAGTTATGACTCTTGATTAAGACACATTGATGTGTTAGATATAACTCAGTTGTAACTAATGTGATTGTAATTTCGGTTATGACAGAGGTGTTTAGTTATGTTTTAAAAATATTTGATTATGGTCCAATCAATTTTAACATAAAGTGATTTGGTTATGAGATTTTGTGATATTAACATTAAAAAATTATAATAACTTATATATAGTATACTTTCTTTTAAGACAGTGTATTATAATATTATCCATAAAATTAACTTTAATAGATAAGATTGTAAGTCATCCCAAATTAATAAGATAAGCCATAAGGTTGGATATAAAATCCGCCTCACTCATTCGTTTTTTTGATAAAATCTTATTAATTACGAGTGCCACGAATATGCAAACTGTCAACTACCTCTTGATGAAAGCTCCCTTCTATATCGTGGCAGCGTGGTGACTGCTATACCTATTGCACAACAGTTGTTGTATAGTCCTATCATATTGGTTTTTTTTTGTGTTTATTTTGATAATTCAAATCGTTCACTTTTTAAAGTATAAATAGTATAATTTATCTGTAAAGAATTAAGTTTTTTTAATATTATTAACTCTTTCATTCACTCACATTTTTATTTAATTTTATAATTCAAATTACATTTGTCATTTATTTTTAGAAACAAATACAATTCGATGAAATAGTTATGATATCTGATCAACTTAATTTTTTTGCAAATATATTTTACTCGACATATCCTAAAAAATGAACAGTTCGGACTATTGAGCGGTCTCAGAAATGGACCCATATAGCTCCACAACAGTGACTGTTGTGCTAGAGGTGCAACCGTCACCCTTTTTTCCTATATCATTATCTCTTCATATCCCTCTTATAGGTCATAGTTCAGATCTGAACCAATGATCCAAACTGTCTGTTCTGTAAATTTCGTAACAAATGTCATTCATACAAAAAATGAGCTTTATTGAAAAATTATAAAAATAGGAACATAAAATATTTTATTTTATAAAATAGATGGTTTAAGTTTACAATCACATTTGTCATTTATTTTATAAAACAAAATGTGATTTTTTCTTCAGTTTATAATTTTATGATAAAACTCATTTTTTGCATGGATGACTTTTATTACGAAACTTACGAAATAAATGATTCAGATTATCAGTGTCGATCAGAATTGGGGTCTACAAAAGGGACTTGGGGTCACTGCTGTGCCTTTGGCACAACAGTGACTGTTGTGTTTTATTTTGTGGTGCATTATGGATTTATTTTTATAATCTGAACCGTTCATGTTGTAGGGTTTGTTCAATACTTCATGCTTACCAAAAATCATATTAATCGGATATCAATAACTATATGATTGATAACCAAAAAAATAAACAAGAAGTTTTTCTTTTGAAAAATAGTATAAAAATTAGCAATTCCATCATATAGTTATTGATATCTGATTAACATAATTTTTGGTAGACATGAAGTACTCAACAAATCTTACAAAATTAACGGTTCAGATCATAAAAATAAGCACATAATGCACCTCAAAATGAGGCACAACAGTCACTGCTGTGCCAAAGGCACAACAGTGACCCAATTCCCTACAAAAGAAGTATGGAGAGACAAAATATCTTAGATTTACAATAAATATTGTAGTAATTAATTTGAGAATCAATTTCTGAATACCATCTTATTCATGCATGGATTGAATGCCCCCTTTTACTAATAATCCGAAGAGAGATACTAGGGATCTCAAATAATCCACTAAATTTTCTATTAAATCTTTTGTATGGGTGTGGGACCTACACACATGTGAGTTTGTGTGGGTCTCATACTCATATAAGAGATTTGATAAAAAAAAATTAATAGATTATTTGTGATCTATAGCATTTTTCTAATCGAAATAATATTTAGATTTTGATACCAAAATTTGGTCAGTGTAATCATTTATAACTGTAAATATTAACTTCATTTGAGCTGGATAGGTTCAGACTTTCCTAAGTTCTCTTCTCTTCAAAGTTCTAGAAAAGATAAAAATAAGTAAAAAGCAGTGAATTTTTTGGACTATTTTTGACTTTTTCACTATTTTATTTGGATTTTTTCAAAAAATAAAAAATAAAAAATAATGTTTGAGAGTTCTAATTTGAGAGCTCTAATGCAACTCTAATGATGTGGAGAGTGTCCATATAAAGGTGGGGTCCGCACTCCTTTATCTATCTTTCTCTACTCTCTCTTTCTTCCACCTTACTAGAGTTTCATTTAGAGCTCTAGTAGTAGAGCTATGTATCATCACTAAAAAAAAAAAATCTTTTTAAATTTGTCTCCACCAGATAGGCAAAAAAAACTGACATAATTTACAAAAAAAAAATATCACTAAAGACTATTTTTTCTTGTATATTTATAAAAAAAAATGACTTATTCAAAAGATTTAAAACAGTCCAAAAATTAAAGTGAATGAATAATGGCCCTACTGAGGGTTCACAAAGCTCACATAATGGGGGTGTTTGGTGGGGCTTTTTTGAGTCAGCTTATGGCTTCTGGTTTTTAAAAAGTTATTTTGGACTGTTTGGTTAAACTTATTTCAAACAGTTTCTGATTCTAACAACTTATTTTAAGTCAAAAAAGCTGATTCTGAGAAGCTGCTCACCCCTTGCTTCTGATTATCAGCTTCTGCTGTGGACATGTTAATTCACGGTTATACTCTTAGATTTTTTTATTTTTTATTTTTTAAAAAATAGAAAAAGACTCAAATGGACTATAAAATATTATTATTATTTTTTATGAAAAATGTAGACAAATAGTGAATAATAAAAAATAAAAATTAATTGAAAAAGCTACTTCACAGCTTATGTAACAAACACTACACAGCAACTTAAATCTATAATCTAACAGCTATACCAAACAAATTAACAGCTTCTGATTAAAGTCATAATCTATAATCTGTTAAGCTATAATCTATAATCTGTTTTAACAGCTACACCAAACAGCACCAATATCAAATGTGGTACCAACTTATAAATCAGCCTTAAATTCAACCTCAAACCTATAATTAGTTGGTGGGCATAATTTATACTATCAATAGGTAATGGGTAAACTATTAATAGGTATTGATAGTTGAATTTAATTTAAATCAAATTTTATTGAAAATAAGTCTTAGTAAAATTATTTCTAAAAATAATTTTTTGTGATACTTTTTTGCATGTCGCTAAAAATTAACAATTTGTCTACACCAGATAGGGAAAAAAAAATCATAATTTACAAAAAAAAAGAAATATCACTAAAGACAATTTTTTCTTGTATATTTATAGAAAAAAAAAACGACTTATTCGAAAGATTTAAAACAGTCCAAAAATTAAAGTGAATGCATAATGGTCCTACTGAGGATTCACAAAGCTCACATAATATCAAATGTGGTACCAACTTATGAATCAGCCTTAAATTCAACCTCAAACCTATAATTAGGTGGTTGGCACAATTTACACGTGAGGGGAAAGTTTGCCTGAGAAATTAATGGGTAAACTATCAATAGGTAATGGGTAAACTATCAATAGTTAGATTTAATTCAAATCAAATTTTATTGAAAATAAGTCTTAGTAAAATAATCTCTAAAAATAATTTTTTGTGATAATTTTTTGCATATCACTAAAAATTAATAACTAATGACTTTTTGTTCACAAATTTTATAAATTATCGTTAAAACCTACAATTAGTGACGTTTTTTTGTGACGAATTTTTCAAATTGTCGTTGAAAGTTAAGAATTAGTGAATTTTTTTATGACTATTTTTTTAAAACTATCAGTAAAGTTTATAATTAGTAATATTTTTTGTGATAATTTTCAAACTATCACTGAAAATTAATAATTAGTGACTTTTTTAATAATGTTTAATATCATAGGACCTATTGCACAGTAAGTCCATCTATTAAGACCTAAACGTAAATTTCCAAAATTAATTAATCAAAGACTAATTGATTTCATCAGGTTGGCGGTGCTGTTTGGAAATTTTGAATAATGCTACATATATCAATTAATGTACTAACTAGTATACTAACAGATAATGTGGTTTAATTTTAGAGGTTTTGGATATTTATAATTTGTATAATAGGTGAGGTTAGTAATAATGGCATAACACTAGTTGGTATATTAATGTGTATATTAATTGGTGCATGTAACACCACCGGAAAATTTTAAAATATGTAATAATTTTTTATTTGGTCTTTAGTGATTGTCATTCAAAATTATATTAAAGATTTGAATAATGCTATATGCATTAATTAATGTACTAACTAGTGTACCAATTGATGATGTGACATAATTTAAGATGTTTTTGGTATGAGTAATGCTAGAAACCTCAAAAATGCTACCAAAATTTTTACCAAATGTTTCACATAGGTGTGAGATCCACATAATGTGGGTCCCACACTCAAACATTTGGTAGAACTTTTAGTAGAATTTTTGAGGTCTCTAGCATTTTTGTTTTGGTATTTGTAATTTGTATAATAAGTGGAGTCAATAATAATTTCATAACTAGAGTTGGTACACTAGTTAGTACAGTAATTGGTGTATGTAGTACCACCGTAAAAAATTTTACCTTTCCGGTCCATTTTGTGTAGATGAATCTAAAAGATAATTTTTAAAAAAAAAAAACCAAAAAAAAAATTAAAATCTAAAATAAGCCAAAAAAAAGTTTACTATTTTTTGTGTGTGCTTATTTTTGTTTTTTTTTGGGGATTTTTTTAGAATTTTATTTTTCTATTTTTAAAATTTTCCATTCATCTCATTGAGTAGAATTTAAAAGGCTAAACCTTTTGGGAAAAAATAAATAAATAAAAATTACCAATGACGAAAATAAGCTAACAAAAAAAGCAATCCCCAAACATTCACGGTTGGATTTCTTTCAAATTTAAATCTCAACTTGACAGAATGTGTGGGATTCGTGGAACTCATCGTGGTCCCGTTTCGATAATTTAAATTATTCATTTTGAAGGGCCTTCCATCTGTATTATTCACAAAAAAATTAGATCAATTGAATAATTCTAACTTTTTATTTTTTTATGTTTGTATAAAAAAAATAGATAGTCTTATTATTTTATCTGTTAATACAATAATACAATATTAACATAACGGCTCTCATCATTAATGTATAATAAACAATGCTAATAACTGAATTGACACATTAGATGGTAAGTTATAATAATAAAAATAAATGAGAGTTTCAAATTTGTTCACGATTGGTTTGTTTCGTGCCTTTCAGCTCAAAAAAAAAAAAAAAAAACCAATGAAAAATACACACCATCTAATTGGTTTATTTTGGGTTTTTGGTGGGTCTATCTCTATGTATCAGCCAATGATATGTTGTGTACTGTTCACAAGTGTGTGAATAAATTTATATTTAGGGTTGAGTTCTTCTTCCGTTGGCGCCAACTAGAGAGATATTGTTCAGCTTAGCAAACCTATTTTGGAGTTCACCTAAAATGATTCGAATTTTTTAATTTTTTGAATTTATCAAGAAGAATATTTATATAAAAAATCAAATTGATCGAATATCGATAAGTAAATAATCGAACTACATTTATTTTTTAAAAAATGATTTATTCTTAAAATCATATTTGTAGTTTAATTTTAAGAGACAAATGTAATCCAAACATATAATTACCAACATTTGATCAATTTAATTTTTTATATGAATTCTTTTATCGACAAGTGTTATAAAATGAAAAATCCAAATGACTAAGATGAACCCAAAATAACCCCATCAAGCGCAACAACTCCTCTCTAGTTTCAATTAAGGAAAGCCATCCTAAATAATTACTCACATTTGGGATTAGGATGGCCATTTGAAACCAGTGGGGGAGCTAGAAAATCAAATTAGATGGGGCACTTATTAATTATAATATCAAAAATTTTTACAAAAATATTTCATGTTAGTTTTTATGATGGATTTCGAGAAACATTAAAAAAATAATGTTATTTATAACTAGTGTATCATGAACAATATAAAAAAATATAGATATAGGTCTTAAAATAAATTATATAATGATAAATTATTTTTTTATACAAAGTTTGATTAAAAATTCAATATAATAATAATATCACGTCATCATTAGTATGTGATATCACCAACTAATAGTAAATAAACACATAGAGAGTGAACCTCACATGTCAAATATGACTAACAATCTAATAAATTTCATATTTTTATATTGAAATTACTTATACTTGCATGTCAATAATAATAAAATCACCATTACATTCAAAATTTTTCATAAAATTTCCATAAATAATATGGTTTATAATAGTCATTTCATTTTCAATCAAAATAACCATTATTGTTCTCATAATTTTTAAAGTGTCATGACATTTCACTCTAATAATATTTTCGTAATTTTTTTATTTAAAACATTTTCTTTATATTTGCCACAAAAAAAAAAAACCCCCAAAATCCAAAGGGGGCACGTGACCCTCCTGGTCCTCACTTCCCTCTGTCACGGTTTTAAACCGTACTCAATCAAACAACATAAGTTTCTAAACACACTTTTTAAATTTTTTTACTATAGTTGTTATATGCATAGTGCTACTATTACCTTAATATTGTACAACTAGGTGTATAGACATAAATTTCTAAATACACTTTCTAAATTTTTTTACTACAGTTATTATATGCATCATTCTATTATTACCTTGGAAAGAAAATATTATACAACTAGGCTTTCTTAAACAGGCTTTCTAGCTTCTATACTATTATTGCCTTGGAAAGAAAATATTATACAACTAGGCTTTCTTAAACAGACCAATGGTGCAAAAATCATCACAGCTTTCATAGCGTTGGCACCAACTAAAGAGCCCAATCATCTGCTAGCACCACCCCAAAGTTGGAGAGATTCCAACCAAACGGAAACAGAAGGAAAAAAACACAGCAACATGACAGAACTAGATTAAGAGAGTTTACACACCCCTCCCTCTAATGCAACATCTCACTTGCCTAAGATTTACCAGAAAATCCTGCACTGAAAAATGGTCCTTAGAATACCTTGGTTTCAATCATAATGCAATTCTCAGCTTTATCACTTCACACAGCTCCGCCAAGTTTGGAATAGAGGCATTAAACACTATAGCATTCTTGTGTTTCTAGAGAGACCACACCACAACCAGAGGCACTCCTCTCCAAATCTTCCTCTCTTGACTCTAAAACATTGTCCTTCCCACCATAATAGAATTCCTTCAACAGATTCAGGTAAAGCCCCCACAACATCCCACCAATAACGCATTACAGACTGTAAGAGGGGCTAATTTGAGCCCACTAAATTATTTAGGCCCAATAGCCCAAGATTAGTGGGCCCGAATTTATCGCAAGTCCAAGAATCGATGGGCCCAGATTTATCGCCATCAAACGGATTGAATCGCTGTAAGCCTCGAAAGGGTTCGGGTCCACGAACATAGAGACTTACTCGGGCCCGGACTCGAAAAGGTATTAAGCAAGCCTAGAGATCCGAGGCACTCGGACTCGAAAGGATTCGGACCCACGAATCTAGAGATCCGAAGTACTTGGCTTCGAACGGATTCAGACGCAATCTAGAAGTCGCTCCGTTAATGAGTCCCAGAATACTTGCGGGCTCGGAGCTTTCCGGGATCTACGCACCAGAACCATGGGCGTAATGGAGTTCGAACAAAGGACCCGATCCCGAGGACGGTGAGTGGAGACAAATTCACTCTTCGGTTAAACTAGCCTATACCCGGGTCGAGGTGGCACGACCCCGGGGGGTCCATGAGACTCGGCAATATTTTTGCGGCAGGACGTCCTCTGGGACTACCCCTGACCCTTTGGGATGATTGGGGATCATTGGTTAGGTGTGGCTAAGAAGAAGGGTTCGCCGAGGGAGTGATCTCCTCTTCGGGGTTTTCTCATCCTCGGAGAAGTCACCTCCTCGGAGAAGTCACCTCCTCGGAGAGGTCACCTCCTCGGACAAGGTGGTTAGAGAGAATATCCCCCATGTGCCTTGCACATGGGCTCCATCCTATATCATGAGGTGCCTATAAATAGCACCCACCCATAGCTTTACAGGGGATGGATTTTGGAGATTTTTAACTCTTGGGAAAGAACTAATTTCCCTTCTCCATTATCAACCTTGAGAGTGAAAGTGGGAGATCAATGGGAGAGCCTTGCCATTATTCTATTCTCTAGCCATTTTGCCTTCTTCTTCACCCAATCTCTTATCTCCATCATCTCCTTTGTTGTTGTGTTCCTAAGTTGAGATTATTGAAGAATCTAAGCCTCTCATCATATTCTAGAGAATTTGAAGTTGTTCTTCAAGGATCTTTGAAGATCTTCGAATTTTCCAACTCCTTTCTTGAACCCTCTCCTACATTTTGGCGACTCTGCTGGGGAGGCGGATTGGTTAATGGTCTCAACGAGATCTGGAATCCACACAACTCCAACAAGGATGGCGGGAGAAGATGAAGTTCACCAACAAGGATCCTCTAATGGTGGTGATGACAGAACCATGAC
This sequence comes from Camellia sinensis, assembly GCF_055761805.1. Lineage (NCBI taxonomy): Eukaryota > Viridiplantae > Streptophyta > Magnoliopsida > Ericales > Theaceae > Camellia > Camellia sinensis. Next base: position 183,550,911 of record NC_138962.1, read on the forward strand.
TCCAGATCAACCACTTTTGCTTGAAGCCATTCAAGGACTTCAGAATACTCAGCAAGAGATTCTTACCACTCTTCAGAATCTCACTCACACCATGTTGGTGATGAGTTCTAACTTTGCACCGGCGCCAAACGGAAATCAAACTGGTGGTGGAGTTATTCCCGCCGGAGCGCAAAATCAAATCCAAGGAGAAGTAGGCCCCAATCAGCCTATGGCTCATGGCAACACGGCCACAGTAACACATGCTCAAACCACAGTAGGCGGCAGCAGTTTGCCCATACCCGGTCTCCATGGCGTGCCAAGCCAAGATCCAATGGTGACTAGGGGAGTTTCTGGTGTAATGAACGGCACTCCAACGACTGCTGGTGTCCAGGAAAACATAAGGAGCATGATAGCGCAAAAGGGAGCTATGCCCGTACCTAATCTTGTTACGCCACCAGTGAATGTTACCCAAGCACCAAGCGGGCCTCCTTTGGTGCCAACAACAAATCTGCAAGCACAACCCGGTATAGCGGCGCCGTGCGGTGGACTCTATGGGCCTCAATTCAATATCCCATCACCGACTGGCTTGTCTATAGGCGCTGATGGCCAGTATCGTCAAATGTCCTCACCAATGATGAATTCGCAGCACCAGAATGGCCAAGACGCCCCTAGCTCAGTCTTCGGGTACATAAGCCAAGTCCCGGGAATACCACCATCAAACTCTCTCCCTCAACAGTTTCTCACTCTCGCCGATGTGCAGGCCATGTTCGATCTCGAACGGGGCAAGAGGACCTTACCCTCTTTGCCTGATCCAGATGTCAAGCCACCTTACCCCATTGAGATGCTGAGCTATCCATACCCTGAGGGGTATACAGTGCCGAAGTTCATCAAGTTCGACGGCAAACAAGGAAATGCCCGAGAACATGTTGTGCGATTCATCGAGACTCTAGGTATTCATGGTTCAAACCACGTCCTCCGACTGAGAGAATTCTCTAAGTCCCTCACCGACCGAGCATATAGTTGGTATGTTAATTTGGCCCCAAACTCTGTCCGAAGTTGGGAGGAAATGGTTAACAAATTCCACTCCAAGTTCTTTCAAGTGGCGGAGAAGGTGACCACACTTACATTGTGTAAAGAGAAGCAACAAGAAAGTGAAGACATCCTTGATTACGTCAAAAGGTTTCAGGACAAGGCCGTGGATTGTCATGAAGCAGTTGAGGAGAGTTATCTGGTTCAAATTTGTCTAGAAGGGGCATTGAGCAGGTACAAAATGTTTCTAGTTAACCACAAGCTACCCACCTTCTCGGCATTAATAGAAGCAGCTCGGAACATTAGCATTCCTCAGGCTCAAGAGTCCGGATTTAAAGCTAGTTACAAGACTAGTTTCAAGTCATCTCGTGGACCTATCGTTGCTGCTGCCTCTGCCCCGGATACCCGAAATTCACAAGGAGGAGGTCATAGAGGCCAGAAAAGAAAGCAATATAATGGTGAAAAGGGGAATGTTTCTTATCCATGTGGAATCGAGGAAGTGAAAGCTCTAGTTAAGGAATGGGTGGCTGACGGAGAGCTAAAATTGCCTTATGTTGAAGAAATGCCATCAAAAAAGGACCGTGAGAGCCCTGAATTTTGTGTCTACCATCGTACATTGAAACATCCGACAGAGAAGTGTTGGACTCTCAAGAAAATCTTCAGAGATAAAGTCGAGGCAGACGAATTGAGGTTCAAAAAGCGAGGGACTCAAGACATCCGAGAACAACCATATCCTCAACACCGAGACAAGGGCAAGAATGTTGCTATGATAACTTATGAAGGCCCAATGATCGAGGCTATCGCTAATCTCGATGACGATGACTGTTATCTGGACGACATCCTCGAGCCAGAGGGTGAGCAAGTTTACTATGGAAGTGCTCTCGATCCAGAGGGCAGAACATTTATGACTCATGGCGAAGATCCCTTTGATCCAGAAGGAGGAGAAGAATGCTATGGAAGAGGAGGACACCATGTTTATGTGGCATCTTATTTTGAGGAGACCGAGGAGATAGTTAACTACGAGCCTCCAAGAGTGGAAAAAGATCCGGATCACTATGCCAAAACCCTGCAAGACTGTGTAAAGTTCAAGCAGTTCTTTGACCAGCTTGGACTTTCCAGGGAGGCAAGAACGGAAATCACCAAGTCTATCATTAATATAGCCGAGGCACACCATGAGGAATGCATGTCGACTGAGGGGTCTATCCCGAGGAAGGCAAAAGAGCAATCTAGTGCCATTACTTTCTCCGAGGCTGATCGGAAGTATCCTTTTTCTCACAATCGCCCGCTTTATGTGACTGTTTTTATTAACGGGGTTGAGTTCAAAAGGGCCTTTCTAGATAGTGGAGCCTCTATCAACATTATGACTCGCGCTACTCTAGAAAAAGCCGGAATCTCTGAAGAACGCATTGTGAAGCAGCCGATAGTCATCACTGGCTTCGGTGGAGAAAGGAGAGTTACTATCGGATGCGTAACTGTTGATTTAGCCGTTGGAGAGATTCGCTCGGCCACCAAGTTCCATATTATCGATTCTGAGGCAAATTATCACATCATTCTAGGGAGGACCTGGATGCATAGATATGGGGCTGTACCATCGAGTTATCATCAGTGTGTTAAGGCTAAATGGGGAAAGAAGACGGTGACAATTCAGGCTACAGAAAGGCCTTTCGAGATCCATGAAGCTCATTATTCTGATGCCATCTACTTCACCGAACTGGCTATCGAAGAAGTTCCCACCACCTCTAAGCCTCGAGGGGTCAAAATTCCTCGTTGGGAGGATATCAAAGATGACAAGGAGCCGATGGCAGAATCAAGTAAGCGGGCAATGTCTAGAACAGAAAGTCCGCCTATTCCTCGAAAGGTGATGAAAGTTCGAGAAGGAGGCAAGATGGTGTACTATTTATGAAGGTGCGGGGAGTCGGTTTCTTCAGTCACCGACTCCGAGTCAAAAGAAGAGCCTCCTGACAATGATATAGTAATAAAGCCTGAAGTGGCTCCAGAATGTATGCAAGATGGGCCGAAGCCTCAGCCTGAACAACTTATCGAAATAGATCTGAGTGATGGACAAGATGCACCGAGGCCGGTATTCGTAAGTTCGAGCCTTAGCCCAGAAAAGCGGGAACAGTTGTTAAAGTTGATAAGCCGATACTCAGATGTGTTTGCTTGGTCATATAAGGAAATGCCCGGACTAGATCCTGGCCTAGTCTCCCACTATCTTGATGTGTTCCCAAACTCCAAGCCAATTAAGCAAGCTGCTCGAAAATATCATCCAGATCTCGAAGAGAAGATTAAGGAGGAGATTGAAAAACTTCAACAGGCTGGTTTCATCCGGCCAATACAGTACCCCACGTGGTTAGCAAACATCGTGCCAGTAAAGAAGAAGAATGGCCAAATCAGAGTATGTGTAGACTTTCGAGATTTGAACAAATCTTGCCCGAAGGATGAATTCCCTCTTCCTCACATCGACACCCTCGTGGATACTACCTCGGGACACCAGATGTTCTCATTCATGGATGGATTCAGTGGATACAATCAGATTAAGATGGCTGAAGAGGACGCAGAAAAGACTGCTTTTAGAACACCTCTCGGAAACTTCTTCTATACAGTCATGCCTTTCGGACTCAAGAATGCCGGTGCAACTTACCAAAGGGCTATGACTGCAATCTTTCATGACATGATCCATCATGAGGTGGAAGATTATGTTGATGATCTAGTGGTGAAATCCAAGAAAGAAGAAGACCATCTCCGAGACCTTGAGAAGGTATTCAAGAGGTGCCAGAAATTCAAAATGAGGATGAATCCTCTCAAATGTGCTTTCGGGGTGACGGCCGGGAAGTTCCTCGGGTTTCTTGTACATAGGCATGGTATCGAGGCAGATGAAGACAAGGTCAAATCTATCAGAGCAATGCCTCCCCCGCATTCTCAGAAGGAGTTAAAGAAGTTCCTCGGGAAAGTGTCTTATATTCGGAGGTTTATCCCAGCACTTGCAGAGATCTCGGCCCCTTTCGGTTCATTGTTAAAAGGAGATGCCAAGTTCGAGTGGAACCAGGAGCACCAAAAGGCCTTCGAGAGAATCAAGGCAGCCTTGACCTCGCCTCGGACCATGATAGCCCCGCAGCCCGGGGTGCCGCTAATGTTGTACTTAACTTCAACCCCCAAGTCCATAGGGGCATTATTGGTCCAAGATGTAGATGGAGCAGAACGCCCGGTGTATTACATCAGCCGGAAGATTCGAGGAGCAGAAGTCCGATATACCCCGGTAGAGAGACATTGTTTAGCTTTGGTATTCACTGTCCAAAAGCTCAGACATTACTTCTTAGCACACCAGATTCGGATTGTCACTAAAAGTGATCCAATCCGATACCTCCTCAGCAAGCCTGCTCTAACCGGGAAGGTGGCAAGATGGTTGTTAGCACTAGGTGAATTCGAGATCACATGTGTAGCCCCCAAGGCGATCAAAAGCCAAGCCTTAGCTGATCTCCTTGCCCAATTTCCAAGTGGTGACTATGAACCAGTGAATGAAGAATTAAGAGGAGAGGTGCATGCAGCTATGGCTTCCGAGGAAAACTTCTGGACATTGAGCTTTGACGGAGCAGCAGCCGGAGGGAAGGGAGGAACCGGGATAGTCCTTACAAGCAAAAGTGGGGAAAAGTTATATTTGTCTTATAAACTGGATTTCCATTGTTCGAATAACGAAGCCGAGTATGAGGCTCTTATTTTAGGCTTGATAGCAGCTGAGAAGCACAGTATCAAGAAGATTCGGATCCGGGGGGACTCAAAGCTGATAGTGAAGCAAGTTTCAGGACAGTTCGTCTTAAAGGAGCCTGCCTTGGCCACATATCGAACAACAGTCCAAAGGCTTCTTGACAAATTTCAGAAGGTCGAAATAGAGCATGTGCCTCGCTCCGACAACAAGTTTTCAGATGCCCTCGCAACATTAGGGGCAAGAGTTGACATTCCAGAGGAAGAGGCAACAATTGTTATCAAGAAGAGAACAGAACCTTCAATAATACCCGAAGACAAAGGCCTTCCGGAGGACTGGAGAGGAGAAGTCCTCGAGCAACTCAGAAGCAAAGTTGGAAAACTGACTATGGCCAAGCTTGCCCAATTCACAATTATTCAAGGTGAACTTTACTTCCGAGGAGGTACCGGATTCCTAGCCCGGTGTATTGGCCAACAAGAAGCAAGCTTCCGACTACAACAGATCCATGAAAAGTCTTGCGGGGATGGGGATATCAGTCTGTATAGAAGAATCCAAAGACAAGGTTATTATTGGCCCGAGATGGAGAAGGACTCAAATCAATTACAGAGGGAATGCCCCAAGTGTCAGTCATACATCCGGGAGGATGAGAGTTGCTTTGAAATTGATACCCCTGACTGGAGGCAAGTCTACATTGACTATCTCAAAGAGGGAACACTACCTGAGAGCCCGAGGGACATTGCACACCTCAAGAGGAGAGCGAGGCGGTACTTTCTTGATCAGGACAAGCTGTATAGAAGAAGTATTGAGGGCACTCCCCTGAGATGTCTCTCCAAGGAGGAGTCAGATCTAGTCCTCGGAAGAGCCCACGAGATTGAACATCAAGGAGGGGCTCGGCTGTTCGAGCAACTTATACACCTTGGGTATTACTGGCCGACCATGGAGTCAGATGCATCCCATCACGTGAAGAGGTGCCAGACTTGTCAGAAACACGGAAATTTGATCCATGCTCCAGCTGTAGACCTGCATAGTATCCGAACGCCATGGCCGTTCCATACCTGGGCTTTTGATCTGATAGGGCCCATCTCTACATCTTCTAAGGGGTACAAGTGGATTCTCGCAGCCACAGAATTGAGTACAAAGTGGGTCGAAGCAATTCCTCTGAAGAACGCTACGGGGCCTGCAGTTGCGAACTTCATCAAGGAGAATATCATTTGCCGATTTGGAGTACCAAACACCATCCTCTCGGATAACGGCACTCCCTTCATAAACAAAGATGTGAAGAGCCTCCTAGAGACTTACCAAGTGAAGCATCACAAATCCACACCCTATTATCCAAAAGGGAATGGGCAGGCGGAAGCCACAAACAAGACACTGATAAGGATTCTGAGCAAGATGATGGATGAGTTTGGGGGGACTTGGTCCGAACAGTTGATAGTAGCCCTATGGGCGTATCGCACTTCGAAGAGAAAGCCAACTCAAGCAACTCCTTACTCCCTTGTGTATGGGTCCGAGGCAGTGTTGCCTATAGAGTTGGAAACGCCATCTGCTCGAATGGCTCTCGCCTCGGGAATGGTATTGGAGCCTCGAACCACCAGATTGGAAGCATTAGAGGAAAAGCATGACAGAGCTGCAAAAGTCATGGAAAGGTATCATGAGTCCATCGCCCGAGCCTATAACCAGACTGTGGTACCAAGGAAGTTTGAAGAAGGTGATCTAGTATGGAAGATTGTAGACCCAATCATGCGAGGACAGCCTTTACCCAAGTTTTCTCCAAAATGGGAAGGGCCCTACAAGGTGGTTCAGGCAAGCTCAAGCGGGTACTACAAACTTGTAAGGGTTGAAGACAGCTTCCGAACTGGCCCGCTCAATGCAAAGTTTATCAAGCATTACTACCCATAGTTGGACTCATCTATGTTGAAATTCATTTTCACTTTCTTACTTTGTCTAAAGGTTGTATTTCCCTTGCGTTATGAAGAAGCTGGTTTTCTCTATGGTGTATGTTTTATCCCATCACTTACAGTGAATCTATTATGCTTTTGTCAAGAAAGTTGAAGAACTAATGAGAATATTTCAGCTTTTATAAACATGTGCATATGATTGTTCTATCATTCGAAATAAATATTTTATCAAGTAGAATGAGAAAACAATGCGAAAATATCCAAACAACAAAAATTTTGTCATTTCATTGCATTGTCCTAGATAAAACATTTTTATCGAAAGGGGCAAGAAAGTAATGATAAAAAAAAACTCAATCTTTCCTAAAGACACCTTCGAAGAAGCTGCCCGTCACATCTACATGTGGAGGACAAACAGTAGAGTGTGCCTCTAAAGTCTCCAAGGCCCGAGCATAACCCGACTCAAGTTCACGAAGAGTTGCCTTTGTCTCATCTATAGAGGTGCGATAAGAGGCAAGCACAGACATAAGTTCCAGCCGATGACTGGCGTTCGAAGCTATATCCAGGCGCTTCCGAAGCCATGATAAGTCCACTTGGTGACGCTCCATGTCAGAGATCCCCTGATACGCCGTCTCGACTACTTTTCCATTAAGGTCACACAACCGTTGCGTGTCCAAGCTATATAAGATAGTGGCAAAAGACTCGAGAAGAGCAGTCTGAATGAGTGGACACTGGCAAGCAAATGAAGCAAAGGTCTCCGGGTAACTTGAATGCACAAGCTGTAGAACTGAAGCAAACTCAGGAGCTACCCAATAATGGAGAAATGATACTTTGCCAGAAGTCGAAGGAGGAATTGGGGCCGGAAAGTTGCTAGTCTCAGGAATCTCCCCAATGTCTATCGGGTTAGATGAACCACCCGGAGGGGTAACTCCCGGCAGAGGTCCCGAGCCTGAGAATGCCGAACGATAAGGGGACAGACCAAAAGCATCACTATCAATGTGGAAATCACTGAGATTCAAATCCAAAATATTTGAAGGCACTGGCGATGAAGAACCTCTGACAGTCGTCTCAAAGGCAGGTGTTCCCCCTTGAGAAGGAGAACCGTGAGGAGTTACAAAGAGAGTCGGAGTAGAGTCCGGGGCAGGTGAAGACGGGACCCCGGTAGCAGCTAACACTGGAGCAGAGTCCGAGGCAGGTGAAGGCAGGACCCCGGTAGCAGCTAACACTGGAGCAGAGTCCGAGGCAGGTGAAGGCAGGACCCCGGTAGCAGCTAACACTGGAGCAGAGTCTGAGGTAGGTGAAGGCAAGACCCCGTTAGCAGCTAACACTGAAGAAAAGATAAGAAGGCCTTATTAGAGGTAGGGAACAGGAAAGTCATTTAAGTAAAGATTTCTCACAGATATAAGTAAATGACAAACTTCAGAAAGAAAGATTACCAGAGGGAGAATCAATATGCAAAGCAGGGGCAACTGAAGGACTCCTAGCATCAACAAAGTCACTTGGTCGTGTAGAGACCACCTGATCGATCTCAATGTCTGATGAAGCCTGAACAGTAGTAGTCATCCCTGAAGAAGGAAGGAGGGCCGGAGGATGAGAATCACCATAAGTGCCAGAGCGAGTCTCAGAGATCTCTAGCACATCCACCTCTACACCATTCCCAGAGGCGCACCTCATCTCTACATCGCCTCTAGAAGCATGGCCCGCGACATCAATTTCTGTGGCATCAGTCCCTCCAGCAATCTCAACATCAGAACGGTGAGCCCCAACAAACTCGTCACCAAGGTAGTGCTCCTCCTCAGCTACGGTAGGGCGATGACGACGCGTGCGTGGAATAAGGTCACAAAAATGATCGGAGGACTCAGCCTCATCATCATCGTCATCTATAACTGCTATACGAGGGGTGCACATCTTCACAAGTCTTGCAGACAAAGGGAGGGTGTCGTCCAAGTCTGAGTCCGGCCTGGGGGAGGCAGCATGGCCAGGAGCCACGGTACCGAGAACGTCAACAACCGCAGGATCCTACATAACATGGGCAAATAAAAGTTTTCATTTTAGAAGGTATAGTCGCAAGAAGGAAAGTAGCTTCAAATCAAGAATTTCGGGTACCTCACGAAGCCTTTTGGAAAGGCGAGGAGCGGAAGGACTGGCATCAGAAGTCCTCTTGTGAGCCATCTTCTTAAGGCGGGTCGTCCGAGGACCAGAGGCCTTATTCAAAGGGACTGGCTCTGGAGAAGTAATTGCCAAGCTAGAAGCAGATGCCCGAGCAGAAGGGTCAGTTGGAGCAGATGAAGTGAAGAAACCCTCGTACATGTGGTCAGATTTTCGGCTCTCGGGTAGCCGAAGAGAAGAATCCTTCTTATAAATCGGCGGCAGGCAAACATACGGTCGGTCTGCTCTGGACAAATGCAATAAACGCATCGATATTCTTCTGCCAATACCGCCTGAAAGAGGGGGTGAAACCCCCTACTCGGCTCAAGCCTGGCATCGTCAAAGAGCCGGATATGGGAAGCACGGTGTGTATAAGCCGGCGACTGAAGCGCCCGTAGCTCTCTGAAAATGATAATAAATGAGGTGCTGGCCCCGGGGCACATTGATCAAACCCGAATTGACATGCTACACGGTCAGGCCTATAAACGGCACTATCAACGCCTTCCTCATGCCACACCGGTAATGAACTCGGACGGATCATAATTAGCATATCAACAAAGGGTGCAGGGATGTTCTTCGGCAAAGGAAAGGACACCAAGCGGGAGGAACCATGATAGATAAACGGTGTGGCCACACCTACAGGTGGGCATACATACGGCCGTGCCACAAAGCGTCGGGGATCATCCACCAGAGTATTCAAGGATAAGGTGGAAATAGTACGTGACCAACGTGTAATCAACGGCTGGCAAGACTTCGCTTTCTCAAATGTCCGAGACCCATCAGTATCGAGCACGGGGAGGCCATCTTTATCCACTATCTCCCGAAGAACTTCCGCCTCAAATACAGTCGGAGCAGGGGCAAATTTTGGGAACCTCTCGAAGAAGAAACATAGCAGGAACTGGCTGTGAATAAAGGAGACAGGCTCATATCGACCCACGGAGCGAACCATATCTCGATGTAGCAGATCCAGCCGATAATAGAGATTCCCAAGAAATAGGGGAGCCAAAGGGATCCGATCTCCTCTGAAGAGCCTGACTGCCAAGGGGAAGACGAAAGGATTGAGGGAATCCGGAGGTGTGCTCGGAAGAATGAAGAATGAAAGGAAGCAAGCCAGAAATCCCAAGAAATAGAGCCTGGAGCCATACATCGGACCGGCTTCATACTCCCGAGAGTCAGGATCAGCATCTCTGGCCAAGGGCTGAAGATCCTTGAAGAAGTGACGGATCCATGCAGTATAGGAGGCACGGTCCGTCCTTACTCGACTAGTCCTCCTCGCTGAACCATCAAAAACAGAACTCCACCGACCACAAGTTTGAAGATTTAGCTTCAGAGATTGGATCAAAGAATCATCTTCGGGGGGTGTCTGCTCAGGGTCGAAGGCATCAGGGCCGGTCACTTCCAAACGCAGCAACATGAACACATCCTCAAGGGTGGGCCCCATCTCGTGCTGGCCAAGTATAAAGGTGTGTGTCTCGGTGCTCCATCGAAGAGCCATGGCTTCCAGGCTAGCATTGTTGCGACGGATGGATAGAGATCTAGATATTTTCACCGGGATCAATAGCCGGGCCTCCTGAAGTCGTTGACAGAGGCTCCTGTCCGAGAGGACATCATCGACCCACTCTTGCCAACCGAAAGGAGGGTTTGAGAAGGCCTTGAACTGAGGATAACAGTATGGAAAGTCCCCCTGCTCAATTCGAAAGCGTAGCACCGAGGAAGGAGAAATGAGGGCCTCATGTCCAGAGTCAGTGTCCTCAGTGAGACATAATGGAGCCGCCTTCGGAGATAGAAGAGAAGTGGTGGAGGTAGCCGCCCGCCAGAAGGGGTCCTTCCGACCAAAATAAGGAGATTTCCTCCACTCAGATACCGGAGGTACATCCCTCTCTTTCATGAGAGCCGGTTCCGATGACCCCGGGACAACGGGTTTCTTTCGAGAAGACATATGGCTGAAATAACCTGTATAAATATTAAAGAGTTGACCGTATTAAAATTCAGAATATTGTTACATGCAACATGATGGGTTTATCAACAAATTCAACTTCGGACGTCATCAACAATTCATTTTCTTGGATATTCTTCAAGCTCAACAAATTTTAATACCAATGGGTGCATCATCAACATATAGATTTTCGTCTTCTATCATCAATAAGAGGTGCAATGTCATAGGTCGCTTCATGATGAAGTTCAATTGGGTCAATTTCTTAAAGTCACTATGTTCTATATTAAAGGTCCAATTTATACGGGGTTCAAAATTTGGACAGAGTGAAGTTCAATAGCAAATTTCAGGCCCAAGATCCGAAGTATTTTACATTTCTCATCAGTAGCAAGATTCAATGGATTGTCATGTGAATTACAAGAGTGTTCCTCCCAAGTCAATATTATTTGCTCAATTCAAGTGGCAAATATTCTATTACGAGGGCAAAATTCAGCAGCAATGGTTCAAGTTATGCAATACTCCAGAATTTCTTTGGCAAATTTCAAGTCAGAAAAATCGTTTAAATAAATCCCATAGCCTATTTCAAAAATTGCAAAATCCAAACAAATTCAGGCCTCACATTGGAATTTCAAATCATCAATATTAAGGCTTAGTATATCAAAGTCTTTGAGCTAAAAAAAAAATGGGAATTAGAAATTCTGAAAAGCTTACTCTACAAAAAAAGTTTACACCAAGATTAAAATATATATTTATATATATATATATATATACTTACCCACAGATTTGACGGAGTAGATTTAAGCCAACAATGACAAAGAAGAAGCTGAGAAATAGTGCCAACCGAGAAATGGTGCAAACCGGAGCCGGAGCAAGCCGCAGCTAGAGGCAGTGGCAAGGCCGCAAGTGTGAGACGCACAAGCACGGATCGTAGATATGAAACAAGCACACTCAAAGCCGACGACGAGCTGTGCAGTGCTAGGCAAGACCATACACGTCGCGTTGAGTGGGCGGACGTGTGTGGTCAATGTCGGACAATCCGAAGCCGGAGGCAGCAGTGTTGTCGCAGAGGAGTTGACAACCACACGGGTCCCGTTGAATGGGCAACGGTGTGGTCGTCTCTGGGCAGTCGGGATCGATGGCGAAGTTGCAGCAGAGAGGCCAACAGTGGTCGAGCTCGGCAGCCTAAGGCCAGAAGCGGCAGTGACGTCGTTGAGGAGTTGGTGACCACACACGACGCGTTGAACGGGCGACGTGTGTGGTGGGTACCGGAACAACAGTCAAGGTTGGCGGAGAGGTCGCAACGGAGAGACCGACAGTGGGTTGGCGATGAAGCTGCAGCGGAGGCGATGAACAACGTACAACCAGAAAATTTTCGATAGTGAAGTAAGGAAGACGAAGCTTGGGTTGATCTTAGTTTGCAGAGGAAGTGTGCCGAAATGGGTCCTTGGAGTTTGATCTCCTGCAAATAAATTAAAAAAAAAATTCGTTACTGAGGTAAGGAAGATGAAGCACAGAAAAGAAAATAAATAAATAAAAGAGATGCCGTGGATGCAAGTAACTGGGGTCGGCCTCTGTTATTACAGAAACAGAGCTTTCTTGAAGATGAAGAAGCTGGGTCTCTCTTTTTAGAGAGAGGAAGGGTGCTGCCGAATAGGTCTTGCCTAAAAGAGAATTAGGGTTTTTGTCCATATCTCCAAAAAGGAAAAAATATAATATAAAAAGAAAAAGATAAAGTTTGTTTCTGGTGATAAGGCTATGTATATATAAAATATGTGATTTTGAAACTTTACAGGTTGTTGAACGAAAGTAATAAAATAAAATGTGTGTAGCCGTTAAAAAAAAAAAAAAAAAAAAAAAAAAAAAAATTTGCTTGTCAATTTTTTCTGTAAATTGAAGTGCGTCATCAGCTTTATCCATAGGCTCTGTCGTGACAAAACGTTTTTTTTTTGGGGAACGTGGTGCGAAACAGGGTCGAAGAAATGACAGTATGCATGTCTGAGAAATTTAAAATTTCTCATACACGCAAGGGGCAAATGTAAGAGGGGCTAATTTGAGCCCACTAAATTATTTAGGCCCAATAGCCCAAGATTAGTGGGCCCGAATTTATCGCAAGTCCAAGAATCGATGGGCCCAGATTTATCGCCATCAAACGGATTGAATCGCTGTAAGCCTCGAAAGGGTTCGGGTCCACGAACATAGAGACTTACTCGGGCCCGGACTCGAAAAGGTATTAAGCAAGCCTAGAGATCCGAGGCACTCGGACTCGAAAGGATTCGGACCCACGAATCTAGAGATCCGAAGTACTTGGCTTCGAACGGATTCAGACGCAATCTAGAAGTCGCTCCGTTAATGAGTCCCAGAATACTTGCGGGCTCGGAGCTTTCCGGGATCTACGCACCAGAACCATGGGCGTAATGGAGTTCGAACAAAGGACCCGATCCCGAGGACGGTGAGTGGAGACAAATTCACTCTTCGGTTAAACTAGCCTATACCCGGGTCGAGGTGGCACGACCCCGGGGGGTCCATGAGACTCGGCAATATTTTTGCGGCAGGACGTCCTCTGGGACTACCCCTGACCCTTTGGGATGATTGGGGATCATTGGTTAGGTGTGGCTAAGAAGAAGGGTTCGCCGAGGGAGTGATCTCCTCTTCGGGGTTTTCTCATCCTCGGAGAAGTCACCTCCTCGGAGAGGTCACCTCCTCGGACAAGGTGGTTAGAGAGAATATCCCCCATGTGCCTTGCACATGGGCTCCATCCTATATCATGAGGTGCCTATAAATAGCACCCACCCATAGCTTTACAGGGGATGGATTTTGGAGATTTTTAACTCTTGGGAAAGAACTAATTTCCCTTCTCCATTATCAACCTTGAGAGTGAAAGTGGGAGATCAATGGGAGAGCCTTGCCATTATTCTATTCTCTAGCCATTTTGCCTTCTTCTTCACCCAATCTCTTATCTCCATCATCTCCTTTGTTGTTGTGTTCCTAAGTTGAGATTATTGAAGAATCTAAGCCTCTCATCATATTCTAGAGAATTTGAAGTTGTTCTTCAAGGATCTTTGAAGATCTTCGAATTTTCCAACTCCTTTCTTGAACCCTCTCCTACACAGACCACACCTTCCAAACAAATGGGCAAGAAACCAACACATGATTCACAGTTTCCAACTCAGCATTACAAAAAACACACAGTGTTGAAGTAGAGCTGTGAAGAACACCAATTCTTTGTAAGAAAACTGAAGTCTTAATTCTATTTCTCCATGCTAGCCAAGTAAAGAATTGGACTTTTGGTGGCATGTGATAAATCCACACTAATTTAGTAGACCTTAACATAGGGCCTGCTGAAGCCAACATACCTTTACAAACAGAGTAGATAGAGATCACCCTTGAGGATGTCGCATTCCACACTGGACTATCTATCGAATCTGATACAGGACTTGGTGCATAAACTTTTACATTATAACCAATAACTTAGACCATCTCCAACGTTATATCAGATGTTTCATCAAATTCAAATTTGATGAAAAAGAAAGAAATGTCAGTTCCAACGTTGTCATTAAACTGATATCAGATAGAGGGGGAATCAAACATTTCATCAAATGAAGCGAGCGTTATCGTTCATCAAATTTGTAGGTGACCGTTAGACCAGACATCCTCTAAACTCAGTTTTTGCCCATGTCCGGACATCTTTTCGGACAATCGGGCATTTGACGAAAATTTTAAATTTAACGTTGTTGTGCACCATGTCAGATTATACTTTTTATAAAATTTTTATTTAAATTTAATGAAAAATTTGACACAATGCTAGAGATGCTCTTAATAATAAATAATTAACTTGATGTATTACTGCCACAAAGATGTTTGACATATTACCGTATGTCATATCTGATTCTAATTTTTTTTCTAATAGATATTTTTTTTAATTAAAATTCTTATATATTATGAATTTATCCCATTCAAAAATTATTCATATCATTAACTTCGTATCAATTCCATCAATTTCTTATTTAAAAAGCATTATTACACTAGATAAAAATAACGTGTTCAATTGCTAATTAAAATAGGGATTGTTTGGGAATGAATTATTTTAGTAATTTTTTTTTTTTACCAAAAGATGTGCAATGTGATAGAGATATAATGTGACCTAAATATAAGGTGATATGGCCAAAATAAAAGATAATATAACCCAAATAGAATATATAAAAAAAAATAGAATAAAAAGACAATAAATATATACTTTTTAATAACTTGACAAACAAACCCTAAATAAATAAAACAGCTAGTAGCTGCACGTATGACCACTTCGAATTTTGCATGAATTTTTATGCCTAATTAATGAAAAATTATTTGATATAGATAGAGAACCACATGATGTTGCCCTGTGACACTTTCACACAAGTTATTAATCGTGATGAGTAATGTTATAATGCACACTTTTCAAAAGATGTGTATATATGTAATTTTATTATATATTTTTATGGTATGTATTATTTATTTTTATGATAAATATTACGTGTTTTTCTGGTAGAGTTATGATAATTTGTGATTTAAAAATAAATTACACATTTTGTAGTAATGCTATGCATTTTTGTAGTAATGTTGCATACTTTTTTGTTAGAACATGCTTGAATAAAAAAATGTGTAACATCACCAAAAAAATACGTAATATTACTACAAAATTCGTAATTTTATTTATAAACAACAAATTGTTGTAACTTTACTAAAAAATTACATCACATTTATCAAAAAATAGATAACATATACCGTAAAAATATATCATAGGTGCGTATAGGACACACCCTTTGATTCGGCCCAGCCCAGCCCAACCCACCGTCGAGCTGCGCGGGCTTTCGCCAAAATTCAGGCCTGGTCGGGCAGGCCAATGGGCCAAAAAATTAGGCCCAACCCCGAGGGTATTTGGGCCTCAGGCGGGCTTGCTGGCAAACCGGGCTTGGCTTCACCATTTTTTTTTCCCTATTTTTTTTCCACTAAATTTTTTTTTTCCACAAAAATTGAAACTAAGCCTTGGGCGGGCCAGGCCTTGAGTGGGTCAATGGGGCGGGCTCATGGACCATACCAGACAGGGTAGGGCTTCGAAACAGACTTCCCAAGCCTAGGGTCTCGGGTTCGGCTCGGGCCCAAGCCTTGTTGGGCCAGGCCGAGTCACAGGCCAGTCTGCTAAATTTACACCCTTACTTTGTGTGAGTGTGTAACATAGAGTTTCCCATATTCATGTTTTTAGGATTGGGTTTAGGTTTTTTGAAGTTGGCCATCCAACTTGAGAGAATAGTTTAGGTTTGGTAAACTCGTTAGGGCTAATTTTGCTAATTCGAACCGTTCATTTTTTAAGATTCATTGAATAAATTCATAAAAGAAAATTAAGTTCATCAAATATCGGTAAATATATGTTTGAATTACATTTGTATTACAAAAAATAAATGTCTATTATTGAAATTATATTTGTTGTTCATTTTTGTAAGACAAATGTAATTCAAACATATAACCACTGATATTCAATCATCATTATTTTTTGCATAAATATTTTATTTGAATCACCAAGACCAATCTTAAATCAAACCCACACTACAACATATAAGAGTTTTAGAGACCAAATGTTTTGGTCTCTAAAACTAAAAATTTTGTTACAAAAAACAGTTATGGACTAATTTCTATTGTCACGAGGATAGTCGCTAAAAGGTCGTCCCGAAAAGTAAAAATAAGACTTTTGGCAATAAAATTTTGAAAATGTCACTAATAAATAGATTTTTAGGGACAAAATAATTTGATCTCAAAATGATTTATTTTTTGTGACAAAAATAATAGAATTATTGAGTTTACAATTTAAAATAAGACACTTCAATAAGAATAGAAATTTGTAAGATTTATTAATTTATATTGGACTACTCTCATTATAAATGTCATGAATTCGAATGTTAAGTAGTCACCCTAACAAAATCGGTACTCAAAGAAAATGATTTGCAAACAAAATTATCATATAAAAAAGTCCATTAAATCTTTCTTTTAATTTAAAATGAATGAATATTAATTTGACATATCATTTTGTATTAATTTTATATATAATATTTTAATTTGTATATTATTCCTCGTGTCGAAAAATTACGAAACAATGTTTTGTACACAAAAATATATCAAGAAAAATTATTGTATGATCTAAATTTCATTTTAAATATGAGCCAACAATATGACTTAAATTTAAACCATATATTTTTTCCAATGCAGATTTTTAGTAAAAAATTATTCATAAATAGAAAACAACCGAGTGCCGGTGCCGAACTTTTATTGCGGGGTTAGAACTTTGAAGGTGTGTATTATGAAATGCATAAAGACCCTTTAACTTTAAACAAAAGCTCACTAGGACAACCTAGTTTTCCCATCAAAAAGAAAAAAGAAAAAAGAAAGGGTAAATTACACTTTGTACCTTTATACTTTGTATTAAATTTCACTTTGGCCCCTATATATCAAATCATAACAGCCAATCCCGTACATTTCTAGTCAAATCTCACTTTGCTCTCTACATGTGAAACCATGACAATCAACTCCCTACATTTTTGTTCAAAATCTCACTTTGGTTCTTACACATGTGTTAATATCTCTCTTCTGGTACTTTATTTTTAAATCTTCAATAAAATCTAATCATGTGACAAAAATATGAGTACGAAATGAGGGTAAGAGAGAAAAATTATCATTGTTTTCCACCAATGCACTTTATTCTACGTGATAAGCATGTATATATATATATGTGTGGGGGGGGTGCACGCGCGCTAGCTAAAAATTAGGATGAAGAGGTAAGAAATAGAACTTTTGAAATAAAAAAATGAGACAAATAAATTAAAGAGAAAGAAAGATGAATAAACAGAAGACTGTTTTACTGTGAAAAACAAAATTTCGTGATTCTAATTTATGCAAAACCCTAATTCATTTCTTAATCGTTCATAATTTGCTTTTTGTTTTAACCTTATATAGTCATAATTTGATTTAAATTTTAGGCCAAAGTGTGTATTGGTGAAAAATATGAATGATTTTTCTTTCTTACTCTCATGTGGTAGTTACATTCTTGTCTCATGACTAGAGTATGTTAAGGATTTAAACAATCACTACAAGAAAATACACCTTTGGCGACTAAATTTTTAGTCGCCAAAGGTCCTTTTTTAGTCGCCAAAGGTCGAATTTTCACTTTTCCCGACAAAAACTTTTAGTCGCCACTGTTGTCGCGAATTCATGGTCGCCCATTCCTTTGGCGACTAAAAACCTGTTAGTCGCCAATTCACAGGTCTTCAGCGACGAATTTTTTTGTCGCCAAATGCAATTCCATTTTTTGAAATTATACATTTAGCGACTAAATTTTTAGTCGCCAATAGTGATTTTTTAATTTATTATTTAAACATTTCCCGACTAAGATTTTCGTCGCCAAAAGGTATACCTTTCGGCGACCAATGCCTTTAGTCGCCAAAACCATATTTCACAAAAAAAAAAAAGTTGCCTCTGTGGAGGCCCCCAAGGTTCGAACCTGTGTTCCCAACTTGCACCCCACTACGCCTTCCTAAGGCTAGCACATTTGGCGACTAAACTCAATTTTGGTCGCCAAAACCTCTACTTTGGGCGACTAAAATATATTTTAGTCGGCAATTCTTGACCTTTAGCTACTAATTTTTTTTTTGTAGCCAAAAAACGTCACTTTCAGTGACTAAATTGTTTTTAGTCGACAAAACTACTATAATCAGCGACTAAACCTGTTTTTTGTCGCCAAAACCATAACTTTTCGCTACTAAATTATTTTAGTCGCCAAAAACCGTGACTTTTGGCTACTAAACAAACTTTAGTCGCTAAAAACCCTATATTCGGCGACTAAACTTCCTTTTAGTCGCTAAAACCCTGCTTTTCGGCGACTAAACTCTTTTAGTCGCTAAAACCGTTATGTTCGGCGACTAATTCCATTTTAGTCGCCATTTCATGCACTTTCAGCGACGAATTTTTTTTTTTTAGTCGCCGTTTGTGTTTTTTGTTGTAGTGAATTGAGTAATAGAAAAGAGATATTGACACTTGTGTAAAGATCAAAGTAAGATTTGACTAAAGGTATAAGGGGTTGACTATCACAATTTCATATGTAGGGACCAAAGTCGGATTTGACCAGAAATGTAAGAGATTGACTATTGTGATTATATGGGTAGGAATTAAAGTGAAATTTGATACAAAGTGCAAAGATTAAAGTGTAATTTACCCAAAAAGAAAAGAACAACCTAACATGTTCTTTCCATTCTCAAAAAAATAAATAAATAAATAAATAAATAAAATAAAATAAAATAAAATAAATAAGGTGATGTTTGATTGTTAGATTAGTTAATTGGCATTATGATTACAAAAATGTTAGAAATTTCAAAAAAATTGTCAAATGTCTCATATGGGTGTGGACATTTAGTAGAATTTTTGGAATTTCTATCATTACTCTTATGAGTGTAGAAAAATTGACAATGTAAAACATTTCATTATATAAAAAATGACTATATTATTTTTATAATGTGAGAGTAAAATAACTTGTTTATTTCCAATCTAATGATTTACAATTTATTCATGTTAATCTTATTACTGGAGGATCCATAGTTTTATGACATTTTTTTTTTTCATCTAACCAAACATGTTTTTTTTTTTTGGGGTAAACATCACGGGACTTGGGGATATTGCTGTGACCATTGTCACAGTAAGGTCCTATAGTGTTTTGGCGGAAGATTTTTACGAGTCTTTTTCGATGATTTAAATTGTTTATTTTGTTAAATTTATTGAGTATATCATTTTTGTAAAAAAATTAAGTTAGTTGAAAATCCATTATCCCATGATCCGATTCTAATTGTTTTAAAAAAATTATCAAAATCATATTAACCATTTATTTTTTAAAAAATAAATGTGCTTCTGTCACGAAACTATAGATATCCAATCAATTTTTTTTATTTTTTTATTTTTATTTTTATTTTACATAAATGATTTATTTAACAAACCCTACAATATGAAGAATTTGAATCATTGAAAAAAAATTTGAAAATATCCTCCATCGGGAACCACAGGACCTTGCTATGACCTACTCACAGTAGGATCCCTAGGTCCATCCCGACTTGGGTAGGCTGCAGATTCCTAATCCCAAAAATTAAGCTAAGTTGTAGAATTAGGCTTTGTTTGGAATATATTTTTTAAATAATTTTTTAGCTAATGTATGTATATATATATATATATATATTTTGTCAAGATTGTAGGATGTTACTAATTATTAGTGAAGTTAAATTATAACTAATGGGATCATTGTTGCTTCATCAGTTGGAACCCTTAATATTCCCTTCATCATACCTTAGGTGTGGTTACAAGACCATTGGATCAAACCCAAGGCTTAGTCATTAGTAGGTTGTAAAATTAGAGGAATCATATGATACATATATTGAAAAAGGTGTATAGCATATGGCCTAATTATAATATTGTGGCTTTTGATTATGATCCAATATGGCGTTAGTTTTGAAGTATATATAGTGATTATTATTTTGTTTGTGATTGAAGTGATATTTAAGAATGGTTTGGAATGTTCTAAATAAGTATTTTTTTTGACTTTTTATAAAAAGATGTGTAGAAAAGTAGAGAGGAGATGTTGATTGATGTGACCCAAAAAAGATAAAAAGATAAAAAGATGAACTAAAATAATATATGCCAAACAACCCCTTAGTTATGCCTCAAGTAAAGTTTGGTTATGACTCTTGATTGATTAAGATACATTGATGTGTTAGCTATAACTCAGTTATAACCTAATGTGATTGTAATTCCAGTCATAACAGAGGTGTTTAGTTATGTTTTAAAAATATTTGATTATGATCCAATCAATTTTAACACAAAGTGATTTGGTTATGAGATTTTGTCATATTAACATTAAAAAATTATCATAACTTATATATAATATACTTTCTTTTAAAACGGTGTATTATAACATTATCCATAAAATTAACTTTAATAGATAAGATTGTAAGTCATCTCAAATTAATAAGATAAACCATAAGATTGGATAAAATTGACAACTCACATTGAGAGTGGATATAAAATCCGCCTCACTCGTTCGTTTTTGATAAAATCTTATTAACTACGAGAACCACGACTATGCAAACTGTCAACTACCTCTTGATGAAAGCTCCCTTCTCGTGGCAACGTGGTGATTGCTATACCTATTGCACAACGGTTGTTGTTGTATAGTCATATCATATATGTTTTTTTTAGGTTTGTTTTGATAATTCAAATTATTCACTTTTTAGAGTATAAATAGTATAATATATTTGTAAAGAATTAAGTATATTTAATATTATTAATCCTTTCATCCACTCACATTTTTATTCAATTTTGTAATTCAAATTACATTTGTCATTTATTTTTAGATACAAATACAATTCGATGAAATAGTTATGATGTCCGATCAACTTAATTTTTTACTAATATATTTTACTCGACATATCTTAAAAAATGAACAGTTCGAATTATCAAGCGGTCTCCGAAATGGACCCATATAGCTCCACAACAGTGACTGCTGTGCTGGAGGTACAACAGTCACCTCATTTTCCTATATCATTATCTCTTCATGTCCCTCTTATAGTCCTAATTCAGATCCGAACCAATGATCCAAACTGTCTATTTTGGAAATTTCATAACCAATTCATGCAAAAAATGAGCTTTATTGAAAAATTATAAATATAGGAACATAAATATTTTATTTTATAAAGTAGATGGTTTAAGTTTACAATCCCATTTGTCATTCATTTTATAAAACAAAATGTGATTTTTTTCTGAAGTTAATAATTTATAATGAAACTCATTTTTTGCATTGATGATTTTTATTACGAAACTTACGAAATAGATGGTTCAGATAATTAGTGCGGATCAGAATTGGGGTTTACAAAAGAAATATGAAGAGATAAAATATCTTACATTTACAATAAATATTATAGTAATTAATTTGATAATCAATTTCTGAATACCATCTTATTCATGCATTGATTGAATGTCCCCTTTCACTAATTACCCGAAGAATGATGCTAGGGATCTCAAATAATTTATTAAATTTTCTATCAAATCTTTAGATGGGTGTGAGACCTGCGCACATGTGAATTTGTGTGGGTCTCATACTTATATGAGAGATTTGGTAAAAAATTAATAAATTATTTGTGATCTATAACATTTTTCTAATCGAAATAATATTTAAGTTTTGATACCAAAATTTGGTCAGTGTAACCATTTATTACTGTAAATATTAAATTCATTTGAGCTGCATAGGTTCAGAGTTTCCTAAGTTCTCTTCACTTCAAAGTTTTAGAAAAGATAAAAATAAGTAAAAAGCAGTGAATTTTTTGGACTAATTTTGACTTTTTCACTATTTTATTTGGATTTTTTCAAAAAATAAAAAATAATGTTTGAGAGTTCTAATATAACTCTAATGATATAAAGGTGGGCCCGCACTCCTCTATCTATCTCTCTCTACTCTCTCTTTCTTCCACCTCATTAGAGTTATATTTAGAGCTCTAGTAGTAGAGCTATGTATCATCACCCAAAAAAAAAATCTCCTCAAATTTGTCTACACTAGATTGGAAAAAAAAAACTGACATAATTTACCAAAAAAAAATATCACTGAAGACAATTTTTTCTTGTATATTTATAGAAAAAAACAACTTATTCGACAGATTTAAAACAATCCAAAAATTAAAGTGAATGCATAATGGTCCTATTGAGGGTTCACAAAGATCACATAATATCAAATGTGGTACCAACTTATAAATCAGCCTTAAATTCAACCTCAAACCTATAATTTGGTGGTTGGCACAATTTACACGTGAGGGGAAAGTTTGCCTGAGAAATTAATTGGTAAACTATCAATAGGTATTAATAGTTGAATTTAATTAAAATCAAATTTTATTGAAAATAAGTCTGAGTAAAATTATTAAAAAAAATAATTTTTTTGTGTTAATTTTTTACATGTCGTTAAAAATTAACAATTAGTGACTTTTTTTGTTTACAATTTTTATAAATTATCGTTAAAACCTACAATTAGTGACGTTTTTCTGTGATGAATTTTTCAAATTGTTGTTGAAAGTTAAAAATTAGTGAATTTTTTTATGACTATTTTTTTTAAACTATTACTAAAGTTTAAAATTAGTGATATTTTTTGTGATAATTTTCAAATTATCACTGAAAACTAATAATTAGTGACTTTTTTAATAGTGTTTAATATCATAGGACCTATTGGACAGTAAGTCCATCAATTAAGACCTACACGTAAATTTCCAAAATTAATTAATCAAAGACTAACTGATTTCATCAGGTCAGCGGTGTTGTTTGGAAATTTTGAATAATACTACATATACCAATTAATGTATTAACTAGTATACTAACGGATGATGTGGTATAATTTTAGAGGTTTTGGATATTTATAATTTCTATAATAGGTGGGGTTAGTACTAATAGCATAACATCAATTGGTACATTAGTGTGTATATTAATTGGTGCATGTAATACCACCGGAAAATTTTAAAATATGTAATAATTTTTTTTTTTTTGGTCTTTAGTGATTGTTATTCAAAATTATATTAAAAATTTGAATAATGTTATATGCACTAATTAATGTATTAACTAGTATACAAATTGATGATGTGACATAATTTAATATTTTTGGGTATAAGTAGTGCTAGAAACCTCAAAAATTTTACTAAAATTTTTACCAAATATTTCACATGGGTGTGAGATTCACACAATGTGGGTCTCACACTCATGTGAGACATTTGGTAGAACTTTTAGTAAAAATTTTGAGGTCTCTAGCATTTTTGTTTTGGTATTTGTAATTTGTATAATGAGTAGGGTCAATGATAATTTTATAACTAGTGTTGGTATACTAGTTAGTACAATAATTGGTGTATGTAGCACTACCGTAAAAATTTTTACCTTTCTGGTCCATTTTGTGTAGATGAATCTAAAAGATAATTTTTTTTAAAAAAAAAAAACCAAAAAACAATTTAAAATCTAAAATAAGCCAAAAAAAAGTTTACTATTTTTTGTGTGTGCTTATTTTTGGTTTTTTTTGGGATTTTTTTAGAATTTTATTTTTTTTTATTTTTAAAATTTTCCATTCATCTCGTTGAGTAGAATCTAAAAGGCTAAACCTTTTGGAAAGAAAAAAAAAAAAAAAAAATTACCAATGATGAAAATAAGCTAACAAAAAAAGCAATCCCCAAACATACACAGTTGGATTTCTTTCAAATTTAAATCTCAACTTGAGAGAATTTGAGAGATTTGTGAAACTCATCATGGTCCCGTTTTGATAATTTAAACTATTCATTTTGAAGGGCATTCCATCTATATTATTTACGAAAAAATTAGATCAATCTAATAATTCTAACTTTTTATTTTTTTATGTTTGTATAAAAAATAGATAGTCTTTTTATTTTATCTGTCAATACAATAATACAATATTAATGCGAGGGTAATTTATATATAAATTGGGCCGAGCTGGGTAATGGGCCGTTATGGGCCACAGTACGAAGGGCTGAGTAAAAAGGGCTTGAAATTAGTCCGGTCCTAGAAGGCCTTAATTAGTCCGGTCCTAGAAGGCCTTAATTAGTCCGGTCCTAGAGAGCATATTGTTATCTCGGACTAGGAGAGCACTGCGGATAGCTCGGTCGGAAGGTTGCCACATTCAGAATTAGCCCGGTCATGGAATACCGCAGCTAGCTCGATCAGCACCATGCTAATTGTCAACCTAGTCTAATCGCGCCGTGGTCTGTATAGGAGGAACCGATGTAAGAGCAGTAAAAGGAAGAACCAGACTAGCTATAGTACGGTCTATTCTGCGGCTCAGCATAGCCATGCTTATCTCGATCATATTGGAATCCGACCATGGTAAAACCATCTCACTTGGTTCAAGCAGTGAGGAGGGTATTGAAGGATAAGCATTATCTTTCAGGAATATGACTCCTAGGAGGACTCTACATGGAGGAGTAAGAGTCCTACTAGGATTGTGCCACGTGGAACCTATAAAAGCTCACAACATCACCTATGAAGAGGTAACACAACTTTGATTCCCGAATACACAGAGCTTTTCGTCTATTTGTCTGTTTTGCTGACTTAGGCATCGGAGAGGTATCCGGCACACACCCGTCGGCTAGCTCACGTTTGTGTTTTCAGGGAGTAAAGCGACGTCGTACGGAGGAGCGCAGACTTGATCAACAGGATTATACGAGAAGGTTTATTTCTTTCCCGTACAATTAACATAACGACTCTCATCATTAATGTATAATAAACAATGCTAATAACTGAATACACATTAGATGGTAAGTTATAATAATAAAAATAAATAAGAGTTGCAAATTTGTTCACGATGTTCAACCAATGAAAAATACACACCATCTAATTGGTTTATTTTGTGTTTTTGGTGGGTCTATCTCTATGTATCAGCCAATAAAATCTTGTGCACTGTTCACAAGTGTTTGAATAAATTTATTTAAGGTTGAGTTCTTCTTCCGTTGGTGCCAACTAGAGAGATATTGTTGGGCTTAGTAACCTGTAAAAGGTCAAAAATTAAACCCCAAACTAAGTACGGACCTAAGTACTGAGATCGCCCCAAAGAGGCGACTAGGGATAAGAAAGGAACATGGGCCAAAGCCTAAGGGAAGTGGGCCAACAAGTGGGCCGAGGCAGGTCCGACCCACCAGGGATCCAGATGGACTCAGCAAGGAAAAAATGCCCAAGTCAAGTTGCAGAGGCAACACCTACAGTAGTGAAGTTGCGGAGGAAACATGTGCAGCGGTAGAGTTGCTGAGGCACTTTGCCTCAGTGCTTCCATTCCTATTAACTTCGGTTCCGCCGCTATTTGAAGTTGCCGAGGGAACATGTGCAGCGGTAAAGTTGCTGTGGCACTTTGTCTCAGTGCCGCCATTCCAAGTATCTTAGGTGCCGCCGCCATTCCAAGTAATGTCGGTGTCACGATCATCTGGAGTTGCCGAGGGAGAAAGAAAACCGAGGTAACTAAGTTGTAGAGGAAATACTTGTAGTGCCCAAGTTGCGGAGGCATTTTGTCGACGCCACCATCTCTAATATTTTCGGTCATGCTGTCTGAACTGGCCACGGGAAATGGCTACCGCAGCAACTAAGTTGCAGAGGGAATATACTACAAAGGTGATAGCAGCCTTTGAGAGAGGCTTCCCTCTGCAAGTAGAGGCTAATGCTTGGCGCCGATAGCAGGCCCCAAGACATTATTAGCCTAGGACTGATAGCAGGTCCCACAGTCTATTAACTTGGTACTGATAGCAGGCCCTAAGACTTACTGATTGAAGCTGATAGCAGGTCCAGAAATACCAGTTTACCGCGACAACCCCGCGAAGATGGGAACAGGGTAGCCCGAACATAAGGGACTCACTTTCCATTACCCAGGACACAGACCTGCCTTAGTCGCACAGGCAGGACTAAGGAAACCCCCTTGGGCTTGGTACTAAGGCACGGTGTCACGAACCCATTCCACCCCTAGTAGAATGATACTATGATGGCCAGTAATCCGAGATTACCAAAGGCCAACTTGCAAAGTCACACACAATCAGAGTATACATATGGGGCTCACATGCGCGGAAGCAATAAATTTAAATCTAAATAGTCCATAAGAGCTGTGCTTAGATCAAATGAAATGTCATACATAATGTGGTTTTACAACTTGAGTACAAATAAAATAAATACATATTACATCTTGATCAAAAGGCTTCTCGAGCTGACATATAAAAAATGAACTACAATGACCAAGCCAAGAAGCATAATCTTCAAGATACTACAAAATATGAATCCAAACAACTTGCAAATAATCATCTAGGCGTCACCGCCTTCTTTCTCGTCACCTACATATATATATAGAGAGGGTGAGCTTGGATACTCAGTGAATGATATTAGAAATAAACGTTTAAATGAATGATATCCGAGATCTTTATTAGAACAATACATATCATAACTTGTACAAAATCAAGGGATGAACCAAGTTCATCTATCAAGTCTTTCAAAACTTCAAGAGATGCTTACTAGCATCAATATAATACAAAGGATGACATTCCGGACAAACCCACGCGGTAAACCATCGGTGGCAAGACAAAGGGGATATCTCAAACAAACGCGCTAGTTGCATTATAGTCCCTTAGCACTAAGGACTTTCCAAGACAAACGCGCTAGTTGCATTATAGTCCCTTAGCACTAAGGACTTTCCAAGAATGTCATCAAAACAAGATAATACTTGATACAAAAACTAGGGATAATCATTCATGCTTGATCAAATACTTTTCTAAAACAAAGCAAAGCTTTATCGAAACTTTATAATATAGCTTTATTAAAAATACCACTCACATAGCTCTTCGGGTGTGGGGATTAAGACAAGAGTCCAAGACCTACAAATACATGGCAAAGTCCACTGAATGCATTTCAAGAAGTCAAGAAGAGATGCTCAAGGATGGGTATGAAATGCATTCTTAAAACAAGCTTTTCATGAGTGTAAATGATCTCGGCATTTCTTTCAAAACTAAGTCAAGACAAAGCAAAACATGTTGGGGGTTAAAACACTGTCTTTTCATCTCGGGAAAACATGCTGGGTACCAACCAGGTCTTGGCTGAGGTCCTACACCTCTTGACCGAGGTATGGTCCCGATGACCACATTCAGGGAAATGGAGTCTGAAAATTCTGGGTTTCTTTTTGAAGAACATGAAGGACATGAATACTAAAGTCTAAACTTCTTTATTCAAAATCTGAGATTTCGTGAGATGAGTTCGAAAACATGGACCTGGGTACCCATATTTGAAGATCTTATGAAAACCAACACAAAAACATAAATCTTGATACAAGCTTTCGGATCAAAACATGGTTTTTCTTCAAGAACACAAGAACATTATTTTCTTTTTCTAAAACAAACTTTAAATCAATGCATGGCTCATGAATCATGCTAGATCATGCAATGTGATCAAATAAACATGAAGAACAACAAGAGCAAATCAAGAATCTAACCTCAAAACACGGATTAAACGGTTTAGACTCTAAGGATTAAGCTTGGAAATCTACTTCTCTTTCAAGAACTCCTTCTTTCTCTTCCTAGAGCTTTTCTCTCTTCCTAGGACAAAGATATAACAAAATGATATGTTTTCTCTACTGCCGGCTGACTTAACCCTCTGCTGGGACACGTGCCAACGACTGGTTGGTTCACCTCAAAAAGGTGGCTGATTGACAAGACAAGTGCATGACAAAGTGTATACCATAAGCAAGGTGACATGGGCACTCCGGCAGGTAATGATCTCGGGTTAGGACAAGGCTTCAGCAAGTAAGGTCTCAATGATCTCGGCTAGGAAGGATAACACTTGGCCTAGCTGTGCCACACCTCGGCCTAGATGTGCCACAGCTCGGTCTAGGTCATACCAGTCCCGGCACAAGGTCACTAGGTGCAAGGTTCAAGGATGTCGGATGCCTAGATGATAGCATCTCGGCCTAGATGATGCACATCTCGGCCTGGGTGATGCACACCTCGGCCTAGATGATGACATCTTGGCCAATATGCCAGGGCGAAGGTGGAGGTCAACCGAAGCGGTTCCAGGATGGTCCTAGGTGTAAGAAGTTCAAAGGTGCGACCTAGGCTTAAGATGACCTCAGCCTAACACACGCAAGCAAGGAACAAAGCATGCAAACAACACTTAGATAAAACAAATCAAAGTCTGCAAATAGGCAAGCTTATTCAAGACAAGGATCATGCAAGCATGACTAAGACAAGGTGAGGGTTGTTACACGCGGCATGGCTGATTACAGGTTTGGTTGTGGCCTTCGCCCTGGGAAACTGGGGTGTTTGTGGTTAGGTGGCTAAGGGTGGAGGTTTCGTTGAGGTGAACACGAACATGGCTGATAGCAGGCTATGGAGTCCTGAGAATGCATGTACTGGCTAAATAGAACTGAGAAGGCAACTACAGCGACAAGGTTCACCGCTGCAAGTGCACTTGCTGAGGTTCAAGCTGATAAGGCAAGTGCAGAGGGAAACACTCTCGCTGCAACTACATTTGCTGAGGCTCAAAAGGGAGTTGCAGCGCCACACACTTCCGTCGCAACTACACTTGCTGAGGCTCAAAAAAGAGGCAAACAGATAGTACACAGTACATGCAAAGGGACACGTGGCACCTTCAGCCTGGTGGCTTAAGGCAGAATATTCCATGTGATCCTCTGGGATACATGTCTTCTCTCTATTTGGCCACTTGGTGTCCTCTTGACAGCAAGGAAAAGCCAATAAATAGGACCCATTTCCCATGGTTCAAAAAAAAGGAGGAATTTTGGGAATATGGGAGAGATGTTGCTCATTTGTGCACTACCATACATTTCTTCTTGAGCCACTTACTTCATCCTCACCCAGCTATACACTTTCCAATTCCCAGATAGTTACTGTGTGGGTAATTTTTCGACCACACTGCCCGCTTAGTAACCAGCTGGAAAGCACCGGCAGAATAGATGGCACCTGACTGACCTGCAACAGAAATATAAGAATCCCGCGGTGGTTTCGACCACCCGAGGGCACTCCAACGATCAAGTCAGTATATCTCTCAAAGATAAATCAGAAGAGTTATGAAAGATTGAGCTTAATAGCAAGTAAAGAGTTTATGAACCTACAATGAACG
Organism: Camellia sinensis; assembly: GCF_055761805.1. Classification (NCBI taxonomy): domain Eukaryota; kingdom Viridiplantae; phylum Streptophyta; class Magnoliopsida; order Ericales; family Theaceae; genus Camellia; species Camellia sinensis. Next base: position 183,580,288 of record NC_138962.1, read on the forward strand.
CCGATATGAAAATCGCCGGAGTCAAATAGATGACTGGAAATCGGGAACTCACCAGAGAGTGTGAGTGGAACAGTTGCAAAGCTCTTGGAGTTTACGAATTAATGGAACCAGAACCTCGGCTAAGAGATGCGATTTCAAGTAGCTTGGAAAGCATGAAACTTGATTCTTGACACCAGTGGACAGTAAAAGGGAACTTTAAGGTCGGCGAGTTTGATCTCAGACAGAGGGGCACAGATGAACGAACAGTGTAGGTTCCATCACCTCAGAATGTCGAGGTAATAGAACCTAGGGGGTAGTTGTGGGGATATATTTTCTGAGTACCAACACGTGGCAAGGTGACGCCTACGTGTCAGCCGAGGTGCCATGTGTCCTGGTCGTGAAGCCGAGGTGATCTCGGTAAAGCCGAGGTTATCTCCGAAGATATTGGAATTCGAGATAAGTGGATAAGGGACAAGAGTCATAGAATGAGAGAAGACTTCAGTTTGTATTAAGATAAGACTCTTAGAGAGTTTATCCTAATCTTACTGGGAGTCCAAAATTAGCAGTAATCCTGAGTCCATAGAAGTTAGGCGTCTATTGGGACTAGGTTTATGTTGGCTATAAAAGAGAGGCATCCCCATGGGTCTAAGGTATGCTTTTGATACTCAAGCTTGTGAGTTTAATACTTGATTTATCTTTGAAAGATATACTGACTTGATCGTCGGATTGCCCCCGGGTGGTCGAAACCACCGCGGGATTCTTATATTTCTGTTGTAGATCAGTCAGGTGCCATCTATTCTGCCAGTGCTCTTCAGCTGGTTACTAAGCGGCAGTGTGGTCGAAAAATTACCCACACAATTTGGCGCCGTCTGTGGGAAAGAAAGAAGAATAGATGGCCAATGACAGACAGAAGGATCAGATTAGAGACAATGCCCCTGCTGGGAGTGGGAGACCTATCAATCTCGACATTGAAGGGGACGATCGCAACACAGAAACTCGTGACCAGAGTCACGGAGTGAAAGATGCCGGCCAGGAAGGTGACGCACCAAAGACAACAGATCGAAGCGGATACTACAACGAAGATGACCTCCAGGTATGGAAGGATAGATACCTGCGGAGGAACGAAGACCTTTCTAGAAGGGATGCAAAGACAGGGGGCATGAGCGCTCCCAAGGAGATAACATTCAAGTATAGAAGAGCTCAACCTGAGTGAGCAAATCCCGGATCCCAGATCCCAGAATACATGATCTTGGCCTAGATGAGTAGGTCCGAGAAAAGAAGAGCTCAACCTGAGTAAGCAGATCCAAGATTCCAAAAGATAAGATCTCGGCACCTGAGTCCGAGAAGAGAAGAGCACAATGAGCAGATCTCAAATCTCAGAAGATAAAAAGGAAACACACAAGATCAGACTAAAGTTGGCCAGAATTGAGAAGTATGCTAGGGCCGAGGAGGACATGCCGGGAACAAAGGCGTCGGAACAAGAAAAGAGAAACGGCTCGCCGATGCGAGGGCGAAAATCAAACTCAGGTTGGAGCCAAGTAAAATCAATAGAGAAACCAAGGCCGCCAACCTCGGCTTGAATTAAACCTCGGCGACAAGGTCGAAGCTACATGTAGGATGAGAACCCAAGTGGATTTTAAGTTCACACTGGGGGGGTAGAGAGAAGAAGAATGCGTTTACCACTTGTTGAAATTTGTAGCAATTTACAAGTTGGTTAAACCAATATGATGCTTAACCGAAGTTAAGCCCAGATGATGTTTAACCGAAGTTAAACCGAGACGATACTTAACCGAAGTTAAGCCGAGATGATGCTTAACCGAAGTTAAGCCCAGATGATGTTTAACTGAAGTGAAACCGAGACGATGCTTAACCGAAGTTAAGCCGAGATGATGCTTAACTGAAATTAAGCCGAGATGGTTCCTTATCTTCACTTGTTGAAATTTGTAGCAATTTACAAGTCAAAGTTAAGCCGAGATTATTCCTTAATTCACTTGTTGAAATTTGTAGCAATTTACAAGTTGGAGTTAAGCTGATTCCTTATATTCACTTGTTGAAATTTGTAGCAATTTACAAGTCGAAGTTAAGCCGAGATTATTCCTTAATTCACTTGTTGAAATTTGTAGCAATTTACAAGTTAGAGTTAAGCTGATTCCTTATCTTCATTTGTTGAAATTTGTAGCAATTTACAAGTCGAAGTTAAGCCGAGATTATTCCTCAATTCACTTGTTGAAATTTGTAGCAATTTACAAGTTGGAATTAAGTTGATTCCTTATCTTCACTTGTTGAAATTTGTAGCAATTTACAAGTCGAAATAAAGCCGAGGTCATAATTTGCACACTTATTGCAATCTACAGGTTGGCCCAACCAAAGAAGATGCTTAACACTTGTTGAAATTTGTAGCAATTTACAAGATAATGTTAAGCCGACATGTGATCATCTGTTGAAATTTGCAGCAATTTACAGGTTGAGGAAAGAGCTAAGTATATTTAAACACTTGTTGAAATTCGTAGCAATTTACAAATAGATTATTGTTTAACACTTGTTATGTTAATCCTTGTTGAAATTTGTAGCAATTTATAAGTAGGCTAGACCGAGATCACCGTTTACACACTTGTTGAAACTTGAAAAAAAGTTTACAAAGTTAACATTGAGTAGTATATGTTTCACACTTGTTAGAATTTATGAAAAGTTTACAGGTCAGTATCTTGTCGAAGTAAAAGTTTTGTAGCTATTATACCCGAGGTATGTAACCCCGGGAAGATTGCACAAAGGAGGCAAAGTATGAAAGGCATACAAAATATTCTAAGTATAGAATCATGCAAGAGCAGTTAGAAGAAGATCAAAACAGAATTCGTCGTGATTGACACGCCTTCACCTTATAACATCATCTTGGGAAGGCCATAGTTGCATGCAATGGGGGCAGTTCCCTCAACGTTGCATCAACTATTGCGGTTCCCCACAGAACACGGGATTGAAGAAGTCAGAGGAGACCAACTGTAGGCAAAGAATTACTCCATGGCAGCAATGAAAACTACCTGCAAACATTCGGGAACCAGGGAAGGCAGAGATTAAAGACGAGGACATGGAGGTCCTAGATGATGTCGGCAAGGAGCCAGCCGAAAAGAGTGAAGAGACACTGAAGAAAATACTCGTCCAGGGGGGCGACGAGGAGCGCTTCTTTCTTCTCGGCTCAGGCTTAGCCGAAGAAGAAGAAACAGAATTGAAAACAAAACTACTCGGCATCAATGACAGGATATAGAAGACAGTTGGGAAGACTTCTCAGCAGCCTTCTCGCCCTCAAGCTCAGCCTCGATCTCCTGAAGAGTTTGATCAAGGCTCTTCTCGGCGATTGGCACCTCGGAGTTTGAAGGCAAAGATTGAAAGCAAGAATTTGGAAAAAGACACAGAAAATAGAAACATGAATGTAATTCGTAATCAAGAATGATGATGAAGCTATCAAGAAATCAAGACAAAAAGATTGCACAAGTATGTCAAGCCAAGAACAGTGGTAGAAATCAACAGATGTGTGAACAGTGTGTATTCAAGAAGATGATTTGGAAATAACGGGTAAAACAAGCAATGGTGATTAACAATGAAGCAGAGCTTCTTGGAAAGCAACAATAAATAAAACCAGGAGGAATAGTGGCTTACCAGAAAGAGGGAAGCCAGAATGAGAATTGCCGAAGTCTGACGACAATGACAGAATGACGTAAAGCTTCACCGAAGGAGAGAAACGAAGACAGTTGCAGAAGCTTGAAAGCTTGGAACAAATGACGGATTTAAGCAAAAGAGCTAGAAAGAGAAGAAGCCAGAGGATTAAATGAAAAAAGAGAAAAATAGTCAAGAAGACGACAAAGTTCAAGAATAAAGCCAAGTGCACAGGCACTAAGTAAGTATGTAAAGAACAAGAAAGTAATAAACCAGACATGATGCTAGCAACAGAAGGCGGATATGACAAAGAACAGTTCCAGGCATTTTAGCAATAAGAAATCAAAAACTTGAAGACAGACGAGAACAGAAGGCCACAGATGGAAAATAAACAGATTCAAAGTAAATCAGAAGAGTTATGAAAGATTGAGCTTAATAGCAAGTAAAGAATTTATGAACCTACAATGAACGCCGATATGAAAATCGCCGGAGTCAAATAGATGACTGGAAATCGGGAACTTACCAGAGAGTGTGAGTGGAACAGTTGCAAAGCTCTTGGAGTTTACAAATTAATGGAACCAGAACCTCGGCTAGGAGGTGTAACAACCCCCATACTGTTTACTGATTAATGACCGATTGATTACCGATAATCACCGATTACTGTTAAACGAAACTGATAATGACTGATAACTGACTGATAATTGAACTGATTAAAAGTACTGAACTGACTGACTGAAATTGAAAACCGAATTGACTGAGTACATGTTAGTTAATTGCATTTTATCTGTTGACAGTATGATTATCTGTTCACGTTCATATGTTTAAACTGCTAATTGAAGGCCTTATCGGCGGCCGAATCCGAAACCGATTAGTGTTCTATGACCCTCGTAATTTATGTGATTTTATTGTACAATTATCTGAAAATTGATTAAGTATGATTAAATTAGATTAAATAAGCTAATTAAAGAGTTGGACTTATTTACCGTTATGCCCTTGAGTGGGCCACTATCTCAAATACACACACTTGAGCCTTATACTTGAATCAAAACACATTTGCTCAGCCATTTCTTCTTGTTCTAGCCGAATTTAGAGAGAGAGGAAGTGAGAGTCTTGAGTTCATTTCAATATTGCTTAGAATTTGAAGAGAATTGAAGGTTGATTGTTGCTTTGTGGTCCTACACTTGTAATTGAGGCTCTAGGTAAGAGAATTCAACCCCTCTTTGTTGTGTTTAAGCTCATTCATGTAAGATTCTTGAGCCTCTAGTGATTCAAGTCTAGAATTGGTTCATTGATGTTGATTTGGAACCCATTTCATGCATGCATGTTAGTAATGTAGATGTTTGAGTTGTTTTCATGGCAAAAGGTTACATGCATGTCCATCTTTTGGTCATACTCCATGAATTCATCATGTTCTTGAAGAAATGAGCTCATTTGATCAAGCTTTGGAGCTTTAATTTGGTTTAAAACTCATACATGACATGTTTGAATGTTATTCTTGAAAATGGGTTTGAATGTGGTTTTAATTGACTCACCTTTGGGGCTTGAATTCATAAATTGAGCTTTGAAACTTGTTATACATTGAATTTAGTGATGTTTTCCAGAATTTGGGCCCAAGAGGTCGAGTTTGGAGTGGTAGAATGCTTGGTTTGAGCTTGGGAGGCAGATCTGGAAATTCCAGATTTGGCTTCCTCGCTCGAGCGAAGGATTCCCCGCTCGAGCGAGCACCTTTGTCCAGGGCTCCGCTCGAGCGACCATCGAGCGACCATCGCGCGTAAAATCTCAGCATCCAGTACTTTTACTGTTTTGCAGACCGCTCGAGCGAAGGATTCCTCGCTCGAGCGAAGCCTTTGATTTTGGACTTACGCTCGAGCGGAGAAAGTCTCGCTCGAGCGAAGCTCCTATTTTCAGCAAACTTTGCGAAATGTTTTCTAAGTGTATTTTTGCATCCTCATCCCATCCTAGGCATTCTTAGGCCTAGTTTAAGACATTTAGATGAGGATATCGTTGTAGAACACACCAAGGCAAATTAGGGATTAAGTTATGATATTTCCCAACTGTGTAGCTTAGTGTGTGTTCAACCTGTGAACTGTGTAGGGTTGGCAACTGGGGAGACACGCTCTAGCATACCGTAGCCCAAACTCTGTGAGTAACAATTGTGTAAAGATATGTTCAACTGATATCTTTTGAATACTGAACTGAACTGTTTACTGAACTGGTATTACTGAATGAATGTATGTCCTTTATTTCTGAACTGTACTGTGGCATCCTTAGTACATACTGTTTACTGTTACTGTTACTGTTACTGTTACAGAGATCTCTGTCGGTTCCCTCGTGGAACCACTACTGTTTACTGACTGATGGCCATCATTACTGTTCGGTCTTTTAAGACCTACTGTTACTGTTATGCTAATGGATGTACCACATATGACTGTTTACTGTACTGAACAACTGAAATACTGATTGGATTGAACTGTTTTCATTACCGTAAGGACATTCATTCTAAACCCCTTTACGCTTTATGTTATTCACTGGGCTTTAGCTCACTGCTCATATATATATGTAGGTGTACAGGCACCAGATCGGAGCTAGGAGCGTCAGGGTAACTCCAGTTTTGTCAAGCCAGCCTTTGTGCCTCACTGCGAGGTTCCGAGTTGCCATGCTATGGCTTTGGGGTGTTTTGTTTGTTTTCCCCCGTCTGTCTCCATACTGTTTGGACTACTGTACTGTTATAAAGGGATTAGGTCCCTGTACTGTGTGACTGTAAATTTTGTATAAACTGTACTGTTTGTATATATATGAATGCATGAAAAATCTTTTTGGCATACAGACTGTCACAGCTCATTGGACACTGTTTAATTACTGTGTTGGCTTCCGCCAGGCCCTGTACTCTGTTATACTGTATTACTGTTAAGCAGGCCTTCGGTAATCTTGGATTACTGGCCGGTTACGGTGCTAAACCCATAGGGCCGGGTTTGGGTCGTGACAGGAGGTACGATTTCAAGTAGCTTGGAAAGCATGAAACTTGATTCTTGACACCGGTGGACAGTAAAAGGGAACTTTAAGGTCGGCGAGTTTGATCTCAGACAGAGGGGCACAGATGAACGAACAGTGTAGGTTCCATCACCTTAGAATGCCGAGGTAATAGAACCTAGGGGGCAGTTGTGGGGATATATTTTCTGAGTACCAACACGTGGCAAGGTGACGCCGACGTGTCATCCGAGGTGCCACGTGTCCTGGTCGTGACGCCGAGGTGATCTCGGTAAAGCCAAGGTTATCTCTGAAGATATCGGAATCCGAGATAAGTGGATAAGGGACAAGAGTCCTAGAATGAGAGAAGACTTCAGTTTGTATTAAGATAAGACTCTTAGAGAGTTTATCCTAATCTTACTGGGAGTCCAAGATTAGCAGTAATCCTGAGTCCATAGAAGTTAGGCTTCTATTGGGACTAGGTTTATGTTGGCTATAAAAGAGAGGCACCCCCATGGGTCTAAGATATGCTTTTGATACTCAAGTTTGTGAGTTTAATACTTGATTTATCTTTGAGAGATATACTGACTTGATCGTCGGAGTGCCCTCGGGTGGTCGAAACCACCGCGAGATTCTTATATTTCTGTTGCAGGTCAGTCAGGTGTCATCTATTCTGCCGGTGCTCTCCAGCTGGTTACTAAGCGGGCAGTGTGGTCGAAAAATTACCCACACAATAAAGTTCCCTTTTACTGTCCACTGGTGTCAAGAATCAAGTTTCATGCTTTCCAAGCTACTTGAAATCGCACCTCCTAGCCGAGGTTCTGGTTCCATTAATTCGTAAACTCCAAGAGCTTTTCAACTGTTCCACTCACACTCTCTGGTGAGTTCCCGATTTCCAGTCATCTATTTGACTCCGGCGATTTTCATATCGGCGTTCATTGTAGGTTCATAAACTCTTTACTTGCTATTAAGCTCAATCTTTCATAACTCTTCTGATTTATTTTTGAGAGATATACTGACTTGATCATCGGAGTGCCCCCGGGTGGTCGAAACCACCGCGGGATTCTTATATTTCTGTTACAGGTCAATCAGGTGCCATCTATTCTGCCGGTGCTCTCCAGCTGGTTACTAAGCGGGCAGTGTGGTCGAAAAATTACCCACACAGTTACTGCTACTCATTCTCCAGCCATTTCCACCATTAGTGGACCATTAGCATAGTTTTGCCTCTCTAATCACCTCTCTAACCTTGAACCCCCCTACATAAACTTATTTTGGAGTTCACCTTAAATGATTCAAATTTTTAATTTTTTGAATTCATCAAAAAGAATATTTATGTAAAAAATTAGATTGATCAAATATCGATAAGTAGATGATCGAACTACAATTATTTTTTTTAAATAATTTATTCTTAAAATCATATTTATAGTTCAATTTTAAGAGATAAATGTAATCCAAACATATAATTACCAATATTTGATCAATTTAATTTTTTATATGAATTATTTTATCAACAAGTGTTACAAAATGAAAAATCCGAATGACTAAGATGAACCCAAAATAACTCGATCAAGCGCAACAACTCCTCTCTAGTTTCAACTAAGGAAAAGCCATCCTAAATAATTACTCACATTTGGAATTAGGATGGCCATTTGAAACCCTACTCAATCAAACAACATAAGTTTCTAAACACACTTTATAATTTTTTTTACTGTAGTTGTTATATGCATAATGCTACTATTACCTTAATATTGTACAACTAGGTGTATAGACATAAATTTCTAAATACACTTTCTAAAATTTTTTACTGCAGTTATTACATGCATCATTCCATTATTACTTTGGAAAGAAAATATTGTACAACTAGGCTTTCTCAAATAGGCTTTCTGGCTTCCATTTAGGGGTGTAAACAAAGTCCGTGGCCTGTGGTCGGCACAGGGTGGGCTCGGCCCAGTTAGGCTCGGGCCCGAGCCCAGTCTGAGACCTTGGGCTTGGGCTTGGACCGTCATTTTGAAGCCCGACCTGGCCCATGGGCCCTGCTCACCTAGCTCGACCCATGACCTAACTCATCGGCTCACTCAAGACCCATTTAAGGCCCAATGTCATTTTTAGTAGAAAAGAATAAAATTTTGATAGAAAAGAAAAATTAAAAAATGTTCAGGCCAGGCCCAAGCTCGCTAGCCCGCCCAAGGCCCGAATACCCCCTGGGCTTGGGCCTAATTTTCTGGCCCGTTGCCTAGCCTGACCCGACATGGGCCGGGCCGAGCCCAAGCTCGGGTGGGCAGGGCTGGGCCCAATTTACACCCCTACTATTATTATCATGGCAAATTATTCAATGCTCTATATGCATCGCATGGCCTAGGAATAATATCATGTTTTTATATAATGTTAGGTTGATTAATACAATATTTACTAATGACATATTAAATTATGAGGTGCACTTCTCTCAACTTCAATTCTAAATTTTAGAGAATTTGAGGGTCTTAAGGCTCACTACAGGTTTTGTTTTGATGATTCGACCCACTCATTCTGTAAGACTCTCTATATATATCATCCATGAAAAAAATTAAGTTGATTAGATAATCGTAACTTTTTTTATTTTATCGTATTTATTTTCAAAAAAATAGACGATGTTGTTGAAAATAGACCATTCAGTTTTATTTTTATTTTTATTTATATATATATATATATATGTATATTTTTGTGGAGAATGATGCAGATGAGATTTAAAAATATTATATATTTTAGAATTAATATTTAGTTAGGAATATTTAATTTAGTAAAGAATAGTATAGATTTATTAGTTTCTTAATTTGATTTGATACAATTTCCTATTCTATTAGTTTTTGTTTTTATTTCCTATTTCATTAGTTTCTTGTTCTCCAAAAAGTATATTTATTATATATAAAATTGTAAGTTTTAGGGCTATTCAATTTAAATTATGTTTGATTAATAGGATTTGAGAGTTTTCTCAATATTGTTTGTTTTTAGAGAGAGTATTTCTAGTTCGGATATGTTTGTGGTTCGATCTTATTGTTTGCTATTTTTTTCTGATATGATTATTTGTATCAATTGGTATCAGAGCATAGACTTGATTCTGACCATGGCGCAACAAAGAGTATGTGGGGTTTAATGTGATGTTGTTTAAGAGAGATATGTCAGAGATAATGTGGCATGAGATACCTAAATAGAGGAGTAATCTCAACGTTGAGAGCACCTTGAAAGAATGCTTCCAACCTTGTTGAAGTGTTTTGAGGCCATGGATGTTAGAAATCGACTTGGCAACCATCAACCAAATCCATGATTTGTGGAGGAGGAGGATGTATATGATATCAAGGATAATGATGAGAACCCGTTTGGTGCATATGAAATAAAAGAATTTATAACTAAAGTTCAAGGGTTGTTTACAACTTGAAGAATTTATAAATTGTGTAGATGTAATAAAAGAATCCAATGAAATATTTTTGGACACATTTTTTATCATTACAATCACATATTGATTGGAATTTGCCTCTGAAGTACGATGAGTACTTAAAGGAGGAAGAAGAAATTGAAGCTCATGAAGTTAGGACCACTAAAATCAATGAGTTACAACTTAGAGAAAAAAAATTCGATGCTACACAAAGTAAATCAGAGCTTCAAATAATATTGGTCATGTCATTGTCCATTGATATAACATGTTCAACATACTTCAACTTATATGACAGTTTAACCAAGGTCATGATTAGACGATTCTGATGAAAAGATAAAACTTGATAAAGAGGTAGCAACAAAATTCTCGCCATTAAACTACAATATGTGAAGCTTCCAATATTGTTCCATTATTTGAAGAGGAAAAACAATGTTTGTCTATATAAATTCATGCTTATGTGAAGATGGAAGAAATTCATTTAAGAAAATTATTTCTTTAATTTGGAAACACCATATTTTGACATTTAGGTTTGAGAAAATAAATCTTAAATACAGGATGGATGCAGACGAGTTAAATTGTTTCAAGTTATGAAAACTCAAGGACGAGTTTTTTTAAGTGGAGGAGAATGATGCAGATGAGATTTTAAAATAGAATTAATTGTTGAAAAGTCCAAGCTAAGGAAGGTACAAGGCATTACGTTCAGTGGATATTTTTTTATTGGTAAGATGTCCACCTTTTGTGAAATAATTTGGTGAGAAGTCATTTTGTTGTTTTGAAAGTCATTTTATTTTCAATTTTATCCCTTAATTTATTTGTTGACTATTTGTTCAAATTATTTTCCTATCTGTTCAAAAAATTTCCCTCTCTGTTCAAAATTTTTCTTATTTGTTTAATTTTTTTCCTATCTATTTAATTTTTTTTACCCTATATGTTTAATTTTTTAATGTTTTCAATTCAAATTTCCTTTATTTGTTTAAATATTTGTGCAAATAAAATTTTATCTATCCAAATTTATTATTTGTTCAAATTTTTTAACTATTTATTTAATTGTTTTCCTTTATATGTTCAAATATGTGACCAAATTTGATTATCTGTTAGTTTTTGTTCTATTTGTTCAAAACTTTCTTTTCTCTTCCTCTCTGCTGCAATTTCTTTCATTATTAACAAATAACAAAAACTCAACAACAACCACTACCAGAAAAATCAATACCTATCTGTTGCAATCTCATTCACCAACATCAACAAACAATAACAACAAAAAAAATTAACGACAACAAAAAACTCTTCAAAATTACTATTATCTGTTGCAATCTCCTTAAATGAAAAATCAAAAGAAGACAAATTGAAAGAAGAGTATTATCAAACATAAACAGATCAACACTTCTTTTATTTCTTTAAATCAAACATATAAACATATCAAACACAAACATAAACAAATCAACTCTCTTTTTTATTTTTTATTTTTTATTTTTGTCTATTTAAAACAAACACAAACAAATCGAACTCAACGATTTCAGAATCAAAGACAAGTCCATGGTGGAACCGACGATTTGAATTGGTCGTGGAACAAATTTGAGCCTCAATAGATCTGAGCTCAAATCTGAAAAAGAAGAAGAAGAAGAAGAAGAAGAAGAAGAAATATCTGAGGTGGAGGAGAGAGATCGGCAGATGAGGGACCTCACCACCATCAGGCCGGCCATGAGATCATGTAACTGAAAACACCGCCTTCAGATCAAAGTTGAAAACGGTCGACGACGACTGATTTTGATGGCGACTTTGGAGCCCAACAAACCCCATGAAAATAGCTTCTTCATTATTGTCCAAAATGGAGAGCTCCAGAGAGTTGAGATCATCATTTATTGGAAGAAAATGAGAGATGATAGTTCAAGTCTTCTATAGCCTTCGGGTTAGAAGGAGAAAATAAGAAGCAAAGCTTGAATTGCTTCTTATTCTCTCTCTCTCTCTCCTCTCTCTTCTCTTCAAAATAATGGTCGATGCCATCTAAGCCGCAACACCATTTGTAACAACTCCGACACGCTGTACATTACCGAGAGCAGAAATTAGTCAACGACATTGTGCGAGAAACAACAGCGACGGATACAATCACCGCCTAGAGAAGATGTGAGAGATCAGATAAAGCTTGGAGAGAGAGAGAGAGAGAGAGAGAGAGATTTGTCAACTTATTGGAGAGATAGACAGAGAAAGTGGGTTTGATTTTAACAGATAAATGGGTTTGCTTTTATTAGATAATAAGCGTGAATTCAAGAAAGAGAGAATGAAGAAAGGCAAGGTTAGTTTGGTCATTTCACATATGCTTGTCCTTATAGACATAAAATGTGATGTCCTGGGTTTTGGGGCTTGAATGGTATTGTGTGGTTCAGTAGTATGCACTTATTTCGATGTTTTGTTCATCGTTTCGAGTAGTTGAAATTTCTTTCTACTCTTACTTAACTTCTTTTTACTTTTCCGAGTTGAAAACTTTGAGTTTTGGGCATTGGAACTTGCCTTGGTTTGCAAAATTATTTTTTGAGTTTCTGGGAAAAACAGCTTGTGTGGAATTGGAATCTACCAGAGCGGATTCTCACAGAGTTTTTCAAAATTTTCAATGTTTTTTGGGCAGAAAACCGCTCGAGCCGATTTTGGGTCCCACTCGAGCAAATTTTGGCAGTATTTTCTAGGTCGCTCTCTGGAGCAATTCTCCATTAAGGCTAAAACTTCCGCTCATGCGGTTTGGGAATTCCACTTGTGCGGAATTCAAACCGCTCAGGCAGATTTCGGTGCGTCTGTCTCGATTTTAGCGCTCTTTTCCTCAAAACTGATGCCAAGAGTGCTTTAGGCTCAGATTTTTTTTTCTCTCTCTCTATATCCATCTATTCTCTGCCTTCTTTCTAAAGACACACCAAAAATCTAACTTCTCTTTAAGACTTAGCTCAAATCTTCAAGAGTTTGAGGGGGTTCTTACACCAAATCAAAGAGGGCGACGAGGGTTAACGTTTATAACCATTTGACTCGTGTTTTTGTTGACTTTGATTTCTAGGATTTCATTCTCTTCAGTTCCAAAGCTTGAGGCAGGGATAATCTTTGAGTTATATATACATTTTTGCAAGTTTATATATGTTTTGAATATTTTTATCATGTTTTGAGTTATGATTTTGGATTGTTGAACCCTAGATGACGTTTGGAGTTGATTTTATCTATTTTTCCCAAAATTCTTGAGAATATGAATATGTTATAAAATGTGGATGTTGTTTTAGAAAAAGATTCTTTCGATAATGGAACAAAAACTTTGTTTTGATGGAAACCCTAGAATTTGAAAATTTTGGAAAAAAGTTTTAAGATTGGTAAATTGATGCTTGATAATTTACCATGTGAGTAAATGACGGAGCAAATTCTATAGTTGTATCAAATGAAGAGATTTCATGAGAAAATGAGAAATTGTAAAATTTGAAAAGCTTGAGTGTGTTGGTGTTATTATGGAAGAACAAATGCTAAAGATGATGTTTAACATGTGGAGAATTCAAGAATGTTGTTATTGTTATTTTGTCTCTTGGAAAAAATATAATATGATATTATATTGATAAGAGACGTGAAATTTGATCACAATGAAGGATTGTGTGGATGAATTAAGAAATTGAGAATTTTCAAGGTGTTGATATAGAAATGTATAGCATTAGCACGTGGTTTAATTATTATCACCTTTCAAGTTGGCATTGTTGAGATGTTTAAATGGAACCTTATTATTACAATGGGCATTTGTATAGTCATTTCATTTTGTTATTAATACAATTGATTTTGAATATTGAATTGGAAAAAAGTATTGTTTTGAGAAAGGAGATTGTTTTGTAAAACAAGATTATATTGATTTGTTTTTGGGATAAATACGTTGGTAAGTCCGAATAGGAGGTGTAGTTGGTATTGGTTAAGTTGGCCTGAGTGTCCATAGTGAAAGACCGAAAATACGCACGGGGGAGATACTACGTGCCTTCCGGTTAGCTATTGGTAAAGTTAGGATTGATAGTGCTTGTTATGCCTACTTGCAGACACCAACCTAGGGATTACTTGGGTCGTATTTACCATCTCGTTGAACTACATTGAAATTATTGAATTGTTAAATTTTCATGATTTCATTTGTACAAAAGTTTCTAAAGGTAGAGATATATGTTTTTTGAACACGGCATGGCATATGCATTTATCCCGTGAAATTGTATAATATATATATATATACTTTGTGAAGATTTTTCCTATTGGGTTTTATGCTCACGCCTATGAGATTTTGTGCAAGAAAGGATGTGGTGATCCCATCGAGTTAGAGGCGTGAGATATGTTTTGAGAGAACAATGCTCTTTTCTTTTGTTGTAATTATTTTGATAAGCCAAGGATTTTACATGTATGGGTTTGGAGAACCGTTTTTTGTGTAACAAAGCTTAAGCATTGAAAGTTGTAGCCATTGATGGCATTTGTTTTTACTTCACTTATTATGCCGGATGCTATTGATTCATATACTAGGAATGTTGAGGTACCGTTTGGTAACACTTACGTTTTCTGTTTTCTGTTTATATTTACAAAAATTTAAAAAACTCAAATAAAAGCTTGTTTGGTAAAATTTTTTATTTATAAATCAGTGGTCTCAGTTTATAAATTTGGCCAAAAAATGAAAACACAAAAAATGTGTTTCCATTTTGAGTTTTCAGTTTTTTTTTTTTTTTTTACCACCCAACATTAACCATCACCCGCCACAATTTTCCACCACCGTTTTCCCCCACCACCACCCACCACCACCACCACCACCACCACCTGCCACCACCACTCACCACCCACCTGCCATCATCACCCACCATCTGCCACCACCACCCACCATCATCCACCACCCACCTGTCACCACCATCTACCCCTCGCCACCACCATCTACTCACTCGCCACCGCCGACCACCCACCTGCCATCCACCCGCCACTACCATCCACTGCCCGCCACCGCCACTCACCACCCACTTGCCACCACCAGCCACCTGCCACCACCCACCACTACTACTACCACCACCCACTCGCTACCACCTACCACCCGCCACCGTCACCCACCCATCCACCCGCCACCACCACCACCACCACCACCACCCGCCACTTGTCACCACCCGCCGCCACCACCACCACCACCACCCACTTGCTACCACCCATCACTCGTCACCATTACCCACCCACCTACCATCACCACCCACCACCCATCCGTCACCACCCACCACCATCCGCCACCCGCCTGCCACCGCCACGCACCACCCACCACCACTACCCACTCGCTACCACCCGCCATCTGCCACCGTCACCTACCCACCCACCACCACCACCACCACCACCACCCACTACCTACCCGCCACCACCACCCGCCATCCGCCACCTACCTGCCACCACCACCCACCCACCACCACCACCACCCACTCGCTACCACCCACCACCCGCCACCGTCACCCGCCTACCCACCCACCACTACCAGCTACCCCCCATCCACCATTATCACTTTCCACTACCATCTTCCGCCGCCACTTGCCACCACTTGCTATTTCTCACTCTTTTTTATATTTATAAATGTTTTTAAACATTTTGTCAATTAACAAACGCGTTTATAGTTTATGTTTTTCTAAAAATAAACAAAAACCAGTTTATAAAATTTTTGTAAATATAAACTGAAAACGTAAACGTTACCAAACACACACTGAATGTATACTCCCATGTGGAATATTTTTTGTAAATCTCTTGATGGTTATGAACACAAATGTTGGGGATTTGAGAATGATGTTAATATTGAGACTTAATTCCATTTACATTAAACAATGAAAGGTGATGAATTTAGATTGTATAAATTTTTGGGGCATGACATAACATTTTACCGCGTGGACCTTTCGACAAGAAAAATACATATCTGGATTTATTTCCTGAGTGCCTTTAAAAATATTATATATTTTTATTTTATATTTTGGAATTAATATTTAGTTAGAAATATTTAATTTAGTATAGACTAATATAGATTTATTTAGTTTCTTAATTTGATTTGATGCAACTTACCTATTTTATTAGCTTTGTTTTTATTTACTATTTTATTAGTTTCTTGTTGTCCAAGAAATAGATTTATTATAAATAAGGTTGTAAGCCTTAGGGCTATTAGGTTTAAGTATATATTTGATTAATAAAATTTGAAATTTTCACAATATTGTTCGTTCTTAATGAGAGTATCTCTAATTTTGAATTTGTTCGTGATTCGATCCATTTGTTTGCTATTTTTTTTGATATGCTTCCATACATCAAACATGATAAAGTAAAAAATGTTAAGATTATTTGATTCACTTGATTTTTTCATAAATGATATAAACAGAAGACTCTACAAAATGAATGGTTCAAGTCATCGAAATGAAATCTGTGTACTCTCAAGTTTGGATTTGAATTGGACAGAAACCCAACCTACATTGAAGGGTTTAGGGGGTGTTTGGGAAGAAAAAGTTTTGGCTTTTTTCGTTAAAATAGCATTAAAAGACAAAATTAACTAAAATAGATAATAAGACAAAATGTCACATCAACCCATAATTATTTTATTTTTTTTCTCACAAACATCACATCTAATTAAAAAAAATTCAACTCTCTTCCTAAATACAACTATTTTAATTTACTGAAATAGTCAAAAATTAAAATAATTTATTAAAATAACCACGATTCCAAACACTCAAATAGTGGCATTATTACATTTTGTGTTTTTTCATTCTTTGGTTTACCGGAAATGAAGACACATAAATGAATTGGGTGCCATTGCTACACGAACCACTATTCAACAACCCAATCCCAGTAACAGTACGTATAATAAATGTAGCCTTCAAAACTGGTACGATTGTCACTGCAACATGATGAAAGTTTTATTAAAAAAGATATTTATGAATAGTTTTTATTGCTGTAAAAATAATCGTTAAATCGTCTACAAAAGGCAACTTTTTTCAAACACAACTATTTTAATTTATTAAAATAATTAAAAATTAAAATAATCTATTAAAATAACCATATTTCCAAACACCTACACAGTGACATTATTACAATTTTTTTGTGTTTTTTCATTCTTTGGTTTACCGAAAATGAAGACACATAAATGAATTGGATGCAATTGCTATCACAAAATACTATTCAACAACCCAATCCCAGGAATATTATGTATAATAAATGTAGCCTTCAAAATTTGTACAATGGTCACTACAACATGATGAAAAATTTATTGCAAAAATATTTATACACCAATTTTTATCGTTGGAAAAATAGTCGTTAAAAGATTATTTTGAAAAGTTAAAAATATAACTTTTAGCGATAAAATTTTAAAAATATTACTAATAAATAGACTTTTAGGGATAAAATAATTTGATCTCAAAATAAGTTATTTTTTGTAACAAAAAATTTGGTTCCAAAAGGATAATAATT
Organism: Camellia sinensis; assembly: GCF_055761805.1. Lineage (NCBI taxonomy): Eukaryota > Viridiplantae > Streptophyta > Magnoliopsida > Ericales > Theaceae > Camellia > Camellia sinensis. The sequence continues at coordinate 183,597,734 of NC_138962.1, forward strand.
CATCACTAATGTCTAATTTTTGTTGTTAAAAATATAATGATGGCATTTTTTACAGAAAAAATATTTGGTCCCTAAAAAATAATTTTATCCCTAAATTTTAGTTTTTAAAACCTTAATTTATTGTAGTGTGTTTTGACTCTCCCAAGTTCGATATGTTTCTAGTTTTTCTACAATTTTCTTTGGATGTGTCATATATATATATATATATATACTACTTTAAGAAGGCTCGCGCGATGCATGAACTATTATTACAATATATTTAAATTTTTTATTATGATAATTTTTTAGAACTTAAAATATTATTCTATAAAATTGAATAGAATAAATTATTAGATATATGGTAGAATTATGTAGTATGATATATATCATTTTTTGATTTGTTATACATCTAATGATGTAAATTCAAATTCTATTATCATATCATTTCGGGTGAATTTATGAGTGTTTAACATTTCTTCCGAATTTAAAATAAAAATTATGGTGTGTAGCTTTTCTTAATAGAAAAATATAAATAAATACTAACATAATTCTTCCATCTAAAAAAACTACTAAGATAATTCACTGAACTAATAAATAAACAGAAGAAAATACATATATATATATATATATACACAAATGACTAATTTTATTAATACATAAAGCATACTCGCATAACAAATGACCAATTTTATTAATAATAAATTATTAAGTAAATTAACAATTTTTAATGATATGAAAAATATTTTTTAGTTAACCATTTTGTTAATAAATAAATCATTAAGTCAACTAACAATTTTTAATGATATGAGAAATATTTTTCAATAAATAATTTTGATAATTTATTATTATATAGAAGGATAGTTTTTTTTTTTTTTTTTCACTGAGTATTGTATTAAATTAAAATTTATAACAAACGATAGTTGTAATTTCTAATATTATAGGACCGATTCATATTTTAATAAATTTTTTGAATGTATTTGTAATTTGTTAAAAAATAAAAGATTTATATTTCACAATTGACTAAGAATGTTTGTGTAATTATCAGAAAACTTGTTTTATAATGAGTGGTGCTATTAGCATCCCATGAATTATTTTGGATCCTCCATTTCTTTGGGCCCTGACTTATAAATTTTGAAACCCTCAAAATTTTTTCCCCCCAAATAATACCAAAATTATCCTTGTGAAAACATTCCACAAATTAAATGCAAACCCCCTACACCCCCAAAAAAATCCCTCTTCCAAAAAACCCTAACAAAACTCACCAAGAAAAAGAAGAGTCAATGTGATTATTATCTCATCTGCCTCATCCACCATTGTCATAGTTGGTATGCGCTCTCTCTCTATATATATACATAATTTTTTAGTTTTCTCGCAATAATTTCTTCTCTTGTAGGAAAAAAATTATAATAATTAGTTTGGTTGGTTTTGTTGGTAGATATTATAAAATTGTGAGTTCAGTAGAGAATTACGCATCAATATTATCAAAGCTATGTGATGAAGGAATAACTTTTGAACCTGATAATGGATTTAGGCTACTTTTGATAACTTCTACAAGTGTTAAAAATTTCGACCATTCAAAGTATTAAGAAATTTCCATGTTCGGATCTATATTCCCGAACATTACTTATTTGTTCGAGAATGCCTTCCAAAACAAATAAGTAATGTTCGGTCCTGTATTCCCGAACTTGAAAAAATAAAAACTTCTACAAACGTTAACAATTTTGATCGTCCAATGTGTTAAAAAATTTTCATGTTCGAACCTGCATTACTGAACATTACTTATTTGTTGGCAAATGCCTTTCCGAACAAATAAGTAATGTTCGGGCCTATATTCCCGACCTTGAAAAAATGAAAACTTCTGCAAGTATTAACAATTTTGATTGTTCAATGTATTAAAAAATTTTCATGTTCAGACCTGCATTCCTGAACATTACTTATTTGTTCGGCAACGCTATCCCGAACAAATAAGTAATGTTTGAGCCTGTATTCTGCCAAAGGGTTGCCAATGTTACCGCTAGAATATTGCCATTGCCTGAGAAGTGTAGGTAGTCAAATAGTTGTCACTGTTACCGCTAGAATATTGCCGCCAAAGAGTTTTCAAGGTTTTGAGGGTGGGTAGGTTTTGAAGATGGGATTTAGGAAAGATGGATGGGTGGTGGTGGAGGTGGGTGCTCTCATAAACCCTAATTCATGATGTAGTGTGTGTGTAAGTTTAATTGTGATATGTGATGTTCCAAAATTAATGATGTCTTTTTTAGTAATTTTATTTGAGGTTATTATTGTAATAAAAAAAAGTTAAAAATTGGGAGGTTCAAAATAATTTATGGGGTGCTAATAACAACACTTTTTATATTTGACTAAGAATATTTACGTAATTACGAAAAATTCTGTTGTATAATTAACCAAGAATGTTTGCGTAATTACGAAAAAAAACTTGTTGCATAATTGACCAAAAATGTTTGCGTAATTACGAAAAAATCTTCACTCAATCTATAGGCCACCATTAGTAATTATTCAAAATAAAATGATAAAATCAATAAGAAAAGATAAATCTAAAGTAGTTAAGCGATTCTTATATATATATATATATATGTATATTTTCATTGTGAGGATCAAATAAATTTACTAATGTCACAGCTGTGAGAAAGTCACTAAAAGTGCACTTTTTGATTTATTGGTTTATATGGGTTGGGTTTGATGTGATGTATTAGAGAGGTGATGTGATTTAAATAAGATGGTATGACTTAAATAGGGTAGTAACTTTTAACTTTTTGTATTATTTAGTGTACCCCAAACCAAGTCTAAGTTTAATGGAAAAGTGTTGGAAAATAGCTGCAGAGAATGCATTCATGACAATTGGCAAATGTAAGTGTAGACATTTATTGGAGTGAAGCTCTATAGAGCTCTATATATAATATATTGGAGTAGAAGATAAAGGAAGAGGAGTGAGAGAAAGAGGAAGTATGGCTTCTAAACCTGGAGTGCTCACTGACTGGCCATGGAAACACCTTGGAAGCTTCAAGGTAGGAATGGCAACGGGCCGGGGCGGGGCCGGGGATCACACTCCCCGTCCCCGATCCCCGATGGTAGAACTTTCCCCGTCCCCGGTCCCGATCCCCGACGGGGAGCATATCATCACCCCCGCCCCCGTCCCCCAACGGGGATCGGGTTTCCCCGACCCCGATAATTCCCCGGCTAAAATTAAAAAAAAAAAAAAAAAAAAAAACAAGAACATCATAAACATCCAACAACAACAGATCTGCGCACAGACTCATCAACAACAACAACAATCATCAACAGATCTAAATAGATCATTTTATCCCTATATTTATAAAAATATAAAAAATAAAAATAAAAATAAAAAATAATTGTAAAAAATGATCTAAATATATCATTTTATCCCTAAATTCATCAAATGTAAAAAAATAAAAATAAAAAATAAAAAAATCTAACAAATCTTTTTCAGATCTTCATTAGAGGCTCAGATGGTTGAATGAGGCGGCAGAAGCGAGGCAGATTGGAGAGGCGACAGAAGCGAGGCAGATCGGAGAGACGACGACGGCGATCTGAGCTCAGACGGAATGGAGGGAGAGAGATCGTCGTGAGGCAGATCGGAGGGAGGGAGAGAAATCGGCGTGAGATCAGAGGGAGGGAGAGAGATCGGCGTGAGGCAGATCGGACGGAGACAAGGATGGAGGTCGGGGTGAGGCAGTGAGGTTGGAAGGAGGGATGGAGATCGGATGGAGGTACATCGGAGGGAGACGAGGGTTTGACAGAGAGAGAGAGAGAGGAGGCGAGGGTTATATCTGTGGTAGTGTTTACATCTTCAATAGGAACATATATATATATATAGGGGTTATATCTGTAATTTCCTATTGGGGAAACGGGGACAGGGGCCGGGGCCGGGGCGGTCCGGGGCCGTAAAACTTATCCCCGTCCCCGGCCCGAAAATTATCGGGGATTTAAATTTTAATACCGTCCCCGGCCCTATGGGGATAATTTTCGGGGAAAAACCGTGTCATTCGGGATCGGGGGGTCGGGTCCCCATCGGGCCGGGTTTAAATTGCCATCCCTACTTCAAGGTATTCCTATCCCACCAGTGCATACATATATACCTAGTTATTCTATTCATTTGTTGCAGATAAGATAATGATATGTGTTCTCTCTATTTTTTCCTCTATATATTTTTAGAGGAACGCTTCTTTCCGTTACAAATTGGATTGGAGGATGTTGTTGAGTCTCATCGGCCCATCACAAAATCCGCATTGATAATCCAACTGTTAAATATATAGGACTCATCTAATACTTTATCCTTATAAAAAAATTACGTTGATCGAATATCGATAGTCACTTGATCAGATCATATTTGCATCAACGGTATGTATAATTTTTAAAATAAATTGTTGATACAAATGTAATTTGATCAAGTGACTATTGATATCTGATCAACATTATTTTTTATAAGAATGAAGTACTCAACGAACCTTACATATTGTACAGTTCGGATCATAGATGAGGGTTTCGTTGTAGGTCCACGGAGGTCCAACAATACTCTCCAATTGAGAAACCTAATTAGAGGGAAGCCTCCCCATATTTTTATACTATTATATAAAATATATAGTTCTTTGAAGCTATGTTACGATTTTCCCTATCACTACAACTTGTTTTAGGAATTAAACCGTTTTTTGTTTTTAAAAAGTGAACATTTTGTTGGAAAAAATATTTGGAAACTAATTCACGTCTTTATGAGAGTTGTGGTCATTTGAGAAAGTCAAAAAAAATAACTTTCAGTGACAATTTTGAACATGTTTATAATCAATTTATTTGTACGGACAAAATAATTTGATGTAAAAAAGTTTTATTTTTAAAACAAAAAATTTGTTTCTAAAAAGATAGTACTTCATTACTATATATGCCCAATTTCGTTGATAAAAAAAAAGAAAAAAGAAAAAGAAGAGACTTTTGACAATTAAACTATTTTAGTCTATAAAAGATAGTACTTCATTACTATATATGCCCAATTTCGCTGATAAAAAAAGAAAAAGAAGAGACTTTTGACAATTAAACTATTTTAGTCTATAAAAAGTGATTTTACTATTAAATTTTTGTCTCTAGAATTCTAATTTGTTGTAGTATTCCTTTGAGATCTAACTATTTAAACTTAGCAATTATCATAATTAATCTAACTGCTTCACATACACATATTACATCATGCTTACCCTATGTAGGTACATATAAATATGTTGCATCTGTTACATTTGTATCTATGTTAAATATTCTTTTAAGTTAGATTCTCTTTGCTCTCTAAGATTGTATTTGAATTATGAATTTAAGTAAGTATTTAGAATTAGAAAGAGAAAATATAGATAAAATGTGAGTGGAATATAGTTATATTTCACTTATTTTTTTCCCTTTCGTTTTCTAAAATTTCAATGAAATTCATACTCCAAACACAACCTAAGTGATCATTGTTTGATTGAAAAAAAATGGGAGCTTGAAGTAGTGTGAAAAGTGATAAAAAAATAAAAATTAAAACGTGTAGTAAATTTAAATTAGTGATTCAAATTGTACTTAAAATGAATTTGGTTCACTGATTTTACTTTTTTTTGACTACTTTTCAAATAACGTTTTATTTTTTTAAAAATTTAAAACTCCGTAATATTGTTCGAGAAGTAGGATTCTTCATGTTACCAATGAAAAATGTTCCACATCAAGGAAGGGAAAGCACCTATACATGTACTTATTGGAAACAATAATATCATACAAACTAATAAATATTACAATTTTTTTTTTTTTTACTTGCAAATAAAATTTTCTTATAAGGATTTTTTTTAATTTTTATTTTTTACATACTAACAAGACTTGCAAAAGTAAACCCATGTTTTTTGAAATGAAACCCACTAGAATTAAATTATAAAAATAATTTATTAGCACATCAATTTGTAAAATGGTAAAAATAAATTAAAAAAAAATTTATATACCATTACTCATATTTAATTTGTTTTGCCAGTGTTTTCATGACATGGAGTTGAAAGTATTGTGGTTCATTCTATATTTTTCCAAAATCCAACCAAGAAAATAATACATACATAATCATAAAAGACTTGGTTTCTAGAATAACCACATAATTAACATTCATCATTGAATGGCAATGGGCCGGGGCGGGGCCGGGGATCACCCTCCCCGTCCTCGATCCCCAATGGTCGAATTTTCCCCGGCCCCGGCCCCGGCCCCTATCCCCGACGGGGAACCTATTACTGCCCCCACCCCCGCCCCCAACGAGGATTGGGTTTCCCCGACCCCGAGCATTCCCTGGCTAAAAAAAAAAAAAAAAAAAAAAATTCAGAAAATACAACAACATCATCATCATCATCCGAGGCAAATCTGAAACAGATCTAAAAACAACAAAAAAAAAAATTTGTGAGACAGATCTGAAACAGATCTGAAAAAAAAATTAGAAAATACAACCATCATCCGAGATAGATGAGATCTGAAACAGATCTAAAAACAAAAAAAAAAATTGTGAAACTGATCAGAAAAAAAAAAATTCAGAAAATTGATCTGTGAGCGGTGGTGGTGGTACGAGCTTGACGGCGGTGGTGGTCAGCGACGTCGAGAAGGGAGGGAGTGGATGAGAGACGCGGTGTGGGGGCGGTGGATCTGTTAGAGAGAGAGAGAGAGAGAGAGAGAAGCCAGTGAGCTAGAGGGAGATGAGAGACGAAGACGGTGTAGAAATGAGAGAGAGATGAGATCTGAGGGTCAAAGTCAGTGATTGGTTTATATATATAAAAAGGGTAAAATCAGTGGCTTAGTCAGTGGCTTATATATATATATAAAGGTAAAATCGTAATTTAATATCGAGGATAAATCGGCCGGGGATCAGCGATGGGGCCGGGCCGGGTACGGGGTTGGGACACTGATCCCCGTCCCCGGCCTGAATATGTTCGGGGATTGATTTTTAAATACCATCCTCGTCCTGTCGGGGGTATTTTTCGGGAAAAACCCGCTCAATTCGGGGTCGGGTCTCCATCGGACCGATTTCAAATTGCCATCCCTATTCATCAAAGGTGTTTCCCTTCATGCTAGAAGAGCTCACTTAAGCATATCTACAAAGTTCTAGATCATAAAATTTTAACTGGTTATTTATTTACTTGGTTTTACTTTTTATTTTTTTTATTTTTTTTCATGTGCAAAAAATTTATATATTTCGAACAAAGATGGTGTAATATGACCTTATTTTCATGGAAATGTTATTTGGTGCCTTTAAAATATTATTATAACGCTTTCGAAAGTCATATGATTGTATATGCCCTTTGCATTTAAGAATATCATGTGGCACTTAAGAGAGTTAGGCAATGCCCCGGAAGTCACATGATTGTATACGCCCTTTGCATTTAAGAATGGCTAACAAGATCATGTGGCACTCAAGAGAGTTACGCAATGCCCTAGGCCACCAAATAACTTCTCTTCGTGTACTTACTGAAAAAGAAGAGGAGTTAGTTAACAGTTGGGTCGAAAAAAAAAAAAAAAAAAAAAACAAACAAATACATAGGAATTATAAATACATAAAGAGTGCAAGTGATTCATGATTTTGGATGAAGTACAAGTAAAAAGCCATAAACCCTTCGTGTTTGTGTATTTTTTTTTTCTTTATGTTACACCGTTAAGTAATTGCTCCTTTAAAAAAGGAAAAGTGCAAAAAAAATAAAAAATAAAAAATAAAATAAATAAAATAAAAAAACTTTTAGGGGTTTGCACTAGGAGTGGCCCCGGTTCGATGTTTGCCCAATTTGATAGTTTTAGGGTATGAGGTGAATATTTAACTCATAAACTAAAAAAAATATAAAAGATAATATGCATATGCTTTATTTTAACACTTAAATTCATATATTTTTTAAAAGGCTCAATTCAAACATTTGCTAAAAGGCTCAATTTATTTAATAATTCATTGATTTTTTTTATTTTTTTACTTTTTTAAAAAAAGCCTTCTTATATTTGGTTAAACGAGTTGGCTTGAGATTTAAAAACAATATGATAATGTCATTTTTATATATTTTTTAAAGTGAATGGTGCACATTGAATCATATTATTATATATGAAAATTTTGTATGAATTTTTTCCTTACTACATTATGGTCATTCTAGAATATATACATTCTTTGTACCATATGAAATTATGATAAATGTCACAATTAAATAATTTTCTGTCATAATTGGAAAAAAAAATATAATGAATCATAACCAAATACCACATAAGGTATAATCAAAGACTTTTACAATTATAACTAAAATAATAAACACATTAGATTATAACTAATATCAGAATTAATCATAATTAACACTATAATCAATCATAATTAACACTACCCTAGATCATAACAAAAAATCACAAACGTGATAAATAGGTATAAAATTTCCCATATTTATTATTCTGTTTTAATGAGGTAGTGGTGACATATAAAAGGAAAATATTTAAGATTTTCAAAAGCATCCACATTGATATAATAAGATATGTGCCAATTTTTGATTTGTTACACATTTAATGATGGTAAACTTAACACTCATACCACATTATTATATAGATAAATTTGTAAATATAAATATATGATATCTAGTATTACTCCATAAAAAAATGGTCAATTCTAAATCTCCACGAGTCCCTTACATGTCAACTCATTTCAATTAGAATGAAATATTATTATATGATAATGAAGTAATTTAAGGGACAGAAATTGTGGAGGGTAAGGACAGGGAGGGAATAAATTTTTTGAATGTTTTCGAAAAAATATTTTTAAATTAGTGATAATTTCTTAATTATTAAAAAGTAAAATTACATTTTTTAAATTAATTTTTTTATAAATTTCTCTGACGTGTGATTTTTCTAAAGGAAATCCATTGCTCCACTAACTTGTGTGACTTGGCTGGCACACTACCATCGGCTTAGAACCAGAATAGCTCATTTCTTTTGAAAAACACTTTTCCTGAAAATAAATTATATGATGTAAATTTAATTTTAATATAGTGGGGTCATATGTAGTCCACACATTTTATCTTTAGAATAATTTTTCTAAATGCATAATATTGTTATTTTTTTAGTCTTTTATTATTAGATTGTGTGAACTTGCAGTTTTTAATTTGGATTGAACAGTCTAGTCCTGATCTGTTAGACTCACAATAAAGTCTTCACGTTTAATGATTCATTTTGTTTCATTTTTACAATTTTATACGTAAATCATTATTGAAAAAAAAATAAAATATAATCAATCTCATTATTAATTTTTTCTTAAAAAAGAAAAGTAAAAATAAATATAATTTTGTGATTGTATTACAAAAAAAAAAAAAAAAAAAAACAACTATATGACCATTGTAACAAAATAGGCCTTGGATTTTTAATTTTATTAATTTAAACCGTAATCTTTTAATTTATTTTTAATCGAAACTATTTGTTTAATTTTGTAGTAAAACCATTGGAAATGAAAGTATTTTTAGTCATTACATTAAATGTAGGCGTCCAAATTTTTTTTTAAAATATCAATTGTTATTGAATTTAATGATTAAGATATCATTTTTTCATCAAACTAATGACATAAACTGAACGGTTCGATTATCGTAGGTTACAAACTAGTGATATTCTATTTTTTTGTATAGAAAAAAAAAACTCTTCTATTGTTGTTACTAACTTTCATTATTTTTTTTAAAATTTTTTTTTTTTGGTTTTATAATATATAGTACATGGTATTGGCACCGTGGGTGGTTCATAGCATATACTCATACATGATGAAGGATGAGAAAGAGAGGGACTTAGGCAATTTGCTGATATTCCCATTTCTAATGTCAAGAATGCTTCACAACCAAATCTGGATCAGCCTCTCTCGCTACCGAACTGCCAAAGGCACCAACAGGATTGTAGATAAGACCATTGATTTTGAGCAAGTTGACAGAGAAAGCAACTGGTCCGTACTCTCTCTCTCTCTCTCTCTCTCCCTCTCTCTCTCTCTAATTATTTTTAGGACAATTACTATTTTAAACTTTTAAAAATAATTTCAGTTTAGTGGTAAAGTTTATGTGCATTAATAATTAAAGCCTTAAGATTTTTCATGAATTTGTAATTGTTTTGTAAAACTATCACTGAGTTGTGATTTTTTCTTATTTTTACACACCATTCACGAGCACATGCATGATCAAATTTGAGTGTTCGGAATGAGAATGTGATTTTGAGTCTTCATCATTCTGTTTGGTTTTAAGATTCACTGCAATATATAAGAGTTTTAGAGATTAAATATTATGGTCTCTAAAAGTGAAAATTTTGTTGCAAAAGATATTTAGGGACCAATTTCTATCTTCATGAGGATAGTCGTTAAAAAGTCATTTTAAAAAGTCAAAAACAAGACTTTTAGTGACAATTTTGAAAATATCACTAATAAATTGACTTTTAGGGACAAAATAATTTAGTCTCAAAATGGTTTATTTTTTGAGACAAAAATTTGGTCCCAAAAGGATAATAATTCATCACTAATATCTAATTTCCGTTGCTAAAAATATAATAACAACATTTTTCGCAATAAAAATATTTAGTCCCTAAAAAATAATTTTGTCTCTAAACTTTGGTCTCTAAAATCTTAATCTTTTGCAGTGATTCAATTTTTTATTTTTAAATTTGGAAAAATTATGAAAAGGGTTTTTAAATTTGTTTGTCGTAACAAAATAAATCTTAAATTTTTAATTTCATCAATTTAACATAATTTATTTATTTTAATTTAGACCATTTCAATTAAAGATAAAAAAATATGAAAAAAATTTAATTAAAGATAAAGAAATCTGAAAAATAAAAAACTAAACCAAACAGAGTGCGTAGTTCTAATATTCGGAATGGTTCTATTTCAATTAGGCTGTTTTTATGAAATTTTGTCTTTAATAAATTAATAAATTCAAAGAGAAAACAACAACAAATAATTAGAAGATTTTTTTATGTTTGGTTTCATTCTTTGAAAATCTTTCTAGATTTTATTTTGAAAAATTAGAAATTATTTAAAATAATAAATATAAAAGATGTATATTTAAAATTTTTTAAATTATTTTTGTCCTACAAAAAAATATAACTATATAAAAATGATAAGTGTTTTTTATTTTTTATTTATTTATTTTCTTACAAAATTAATTTTTAGATTTTAGAGAAAATTTCTAAAAAGCAAACCAAACACAGCTTATGCCCTAGTGTGCGGAGTTTGTGAATTAGATTAATTTTAGGCGAGGTTTACAACACATTAAATTTGAGTGTACAATGGTGTTTGGGAAGTAAAAAAATAGCCTAATTTAGGCTAAAATTCACAAAAAGACAAAATAGGCTAAAATAGCTAATAAGACAAAATATCACATCAAATCCATAATCATTTCATTTTTTCTCTCACAAACATCACATCCAACCATAAAAAAATCCAATCATCTTCCCAAACACAAAAATTTTAGCCTACTAAAATAGCCAAAAACTAAAATAGCCTACTAAAATAACAACTTCCCAAACTAAAATAGTTCGTGTTTTTCACTTTTTGTTTTGTGTTTTTCTTCTTTTATTTTATTTTATTTTTTAATACTGTTTTGTTAAGTTTTCAAGATTTACTTTTGAATTTTTTTTTAAAAAATTTGGAATTAATTTGATAAAAATAAATATTAAAAAAAAAGATATTTTAAAAAAATTATTTCAGTACCCAAAAAGAAAAGAATCATGTAACAGAAATTAATTATTATTTTTTTATGATCAAAAACCAAATTTGAAAACTCAACAAAATGAATTAGCAATTACAATGAGTGGTCCTCAAGGGCACACCACACAACACAATATATATATATATATATATATATGAAAGTTAGATGGAAGCCAGCCTTTTAACAGTAGGAACTTTTGTTACGTTTTTTGGTAGGTGTTACAACATGCATTAATCAATTCTAAAAACAAAAACAAAATCAAATATTAAGACAGGGGTTTAAGTTCTCTATTTGGGTTTAGACATGATATTTTAAAAAAAGGAAACAAGAACAAAAGGTTAATTACATTTTATCCTTTCAATTATTACTGAATATTACGTTATTCTTCTTAACTTTAAAATCATACATTTAGAACCCTCAACTACAAAAACAAAATGTCCCCCTTTTAAAGGGATGAAAGTGAAACCAAGTACGGTTATAAAGTTGAGAAAATAACATGATATTTAATAATAACTGAGAAAGGTAAAATATATTTACAATAATGCTATCACTACAAAAAAAATTATTTTTTGCAACGGCAAAACGCCGTCGCAAATACTCCCGCACGCCGTCTCAAAAGCTATTTGCGACGGTAATTTTTCTTTTTGCGACGGCAAGTGGGGGTCGCAACAAAGGGGGTTGCAAAAGAGCTTTAGCGACGGCAACTGCCGTCGCCATTGTGTTTGCGACGGAAAATTTTCTTTTTTGTGACGGCAATTTTCTGTCGCCAATAATGAATGAAAATCTGGGTTTTTTTGCGACGGCACAAGTTTTCCGTCGCTAAAATAGGTTTGTGCGACGGCAAAAATCTGGCTTTTGACTATTGTCGACGGCAACCTGAGCCGTCGCTAATGACTATTGGCGACGGCAATTATACCGTCGCTAAAGCCTTGTTTTTCAATAAATTCCATACCTTTTGCGACAGTATGGCTGCCGTCGCAAAAAGCTTGGCACTTTTTTTTTTTTTTTTTTGCAACGGGATGTGCTGCCGTCTCAAAAAAAATTAAAAAAAAACCCTGTTTTACAATTATTAAAAATATAAAAATAACCTGTAATGTTGGCAAATGATATAATAATATAAATACATAAATAAAATAACTAATGTTGGCAAATGATGTAATGTTGGCAAATGAAAAATAACTACAAAAAAAATCCAAAAATTACATAATAATATAAATACATACATAAACAAAAGTTGGCAAATGATGAAAATACATAATGTTGGTCACATGATACATACATAATGTTGTTCACAAATTTAAATAACATAAATCAAAATCAAAATCAAAACCAAAAGTTTTCCTCTTGATTCTTTCGTGGGTTACAAAAACAGAAGTTGGTCATAATCTTTACATGCCCACATTCCACACGAAGCAAGCTGCTACTCAGGAAATATCTGAAAAAAATAAAATAAAAATAATTAATAACAATATAATGGTTTTAATATTTTAATTACAGAAAAATATAAAAAAATTAACTACTATATAATTAGAAAGATAGTTTAGTAAATAATTTTGACTAGACCGAAATCCGACTCTAACTCCCAAACCGGAAACCCAATTCGAGCCCCGTCTTCTCTCACAAGTCTCTTGTGCCTAGGAGGTTGTGTGTGCCAAGTTTCGTGCTAAACCGACGCCGATTGGTGAATTTGGGGCATTAACACCTCGAATTTAAGTTTCTTAAGGAACTAGTTTGCCTAAAGTAAAATCCGGCTCTAACTCCCAAACCGGGAACCCGATTCGAGCCCTGTCTTCTCCCACAAGTCTCTCGTGCCTAGGAGGTCGTGTGTGCCAAGTTTCGTCCTAAACTGACGTGGTTTGGTGATTTTGGGGCATTAACTCCTCGAATTCAAGTTTCTTAAGGAACTAGTTTGCCTAAAGTGAAATCCGACTCTAACTCCCAAACCGGGAACCCGATTCGAGCCCCGTCTTCTCCCACAAGTCTCTCGTGCCTAGGAAGTCGTGTGTGCCAAGTTTCGTGCTAAACCGACGCGGTTTGGTGATTTGGGGGCATTAACTCCTCGAATTCAAGTTTCTTAAGGAACTAGTTTGCCTAAAGTGAAATCCGGCTCTAACTCCCAAACTGGGAACCCGATTCGAGCCTCGTCTTCTTCCACAAGTCTCTCGTGCCTAGGAGGTCGTGTGTGCCAAGTTTTGTGCTAAACTGACGCCGTTTGGTGAATTTGGGGCATTAACTCCTCGAATTCAAGTTTCTTAAGGAACTAAACGCCTAAAGTGAAATCTGGCTCTAACTTCCAAACCGGGAACCCGATTCGAGCCCTGTCTTTTCCCACAAGTCTCTCTTGCCTAAGAGGTCGTGTGTGCCAAGTTTCGTGCTAAACCGACACGGTTTGGTGATTTTGGGGCATTAACTCATCGAATTCAAGTTTCTTAAGGAACTAATTTGCCTAAAGTAAAATCCAGCTCTAACTCCCAAACTGGGAACCCGATTCGAGCCTCGTCTTCTCCCACAAGTCTCTCGTGCCTAGGAGGTCGTGTGTGCCAAGTTTCGTCCTAAACTGACGTGGTTTAGTGATTTTGGGGCATTAACTCCTCGAATTCAAGTTTCTTAAGGAACTAGTTTGCCTAAAGTGAAATCCGACTCTAACTCCCAAACCGGGAACCCGATTTGAGCCCCGTCTTCTCCCACAAGTCTCTCGTGCCTAGGAAGTCGTGTGTGCCAAGTTTCGTGCTAAACCGACACGGTTTGGTGATTTTGGGGCATTAACTCATCGAATTCAAGTTTCTTAAGGAACTAATTTGCCTAAAGTGAAATCTGGCTCTAACTCCCAAACCGGGAACCCGATTCGAGCCCCGTCTTCTCCCACAAGTCTCTCGTGCCTAGGAGGTCGTGTGTGCCAAGTTTCGTGCTAAACTGACGCCATTTGGTGAATTTGGGGCATTAACTCTTCGAATTCAAGTTTCTTAAGGAACTAGTTTGCCTAAAGTGAAATCCGGCTCTAACTACCAAACCGGGAACCCGATTCGAGCCCCGTCTTCTCCCACAAGTCTCTCGTGCCTAGGAAGTCGTGTGTGCCAAGTTTCGTCCTAAACCGACGCGGTTTGGTGATTTTGGGGCATTAACTCCTCGAATTCAAGTTTCTTAAGGAACTAATTTGCCTAAAGTGAAATCCGGCTCTAACTCCCAAACCGGGAACCCGATTCGAGCCCCGTCTTCTCCCACAAGTCTCTCGTGCCTAGGAGGTCGCGTGTGCCAAGTTTCGTGCTAAATCCAGCTCTAACTAGTCCCGTCTTCTCCCACAAGTCTCTTAACTTAGAATGTAAAGAATGCAAAGATACATTTTAGCTTAGAATGCAAAGATACATTTTATACCTGATCTTCTGGTGGTGGTGTATATGGATTCTCGTCTTCTGCAGATTCCCTAAATGCCCGGTGGCCACTCGATGCATCAGGAACCTATGTTAGTCAATGCATAATGTGTTAATCATATTCGAATTTTATACATAATCTTGAGTGAAAATTGAACTATCAAACAATTTAATTTATATGGAACCTGTCTGTTGGGATCCACACTTGCCCCCTATGACACAAGGGCCATCATCTCAGCTCTCATCTGCTGCAAATGTGTAGAGAACTCTGCTCGTAGCTCCTCCCTCAACTCATCCCTTAGCTCTGCAGGAACCTGTTGCGTGATCTGATCAATAGTCGATGGCTGGGGTGTTGACTGTGATGGCCCAGAACCATCTTTATACACTGCTCTCCGAGGCACAATTCTCCCGTATGTGCGAATGTGTAGAGAACTCTGCTCGCAGCTCCTCCCTCAACTCATCCCTTAGCTCTGCATGAACCTGCTGCGTGATCTGATCAATAGTCGATGGCTGGGGTGTTGACTGTGATGGCCCAGCACCATCTTTATACACTGCTCTCCGAGGCACAATTCTCCCGTATGTGTGACAATATCCATGTCCGTCATGATCTATCAACTCATGGAAAATGGCATTCCTAGCCTCCAAAGTCCGACCATCCTCAGGTAGCATAGAGAGTTGACGATTAAACTCATCCTGTATTGAATAAGACATACAAGTATATGCCAAATTAAGATGGTTGACACACAAAAAATAAACTTTAAATACAATCAAAGGTGTTTGGAAACTACCAAGGTCTGGATAACCTCTGGGTCATCTACTCTACGTGTCATAAGCCAAACATTCATCTTATCAGTAGACTCCCCCTTACTGGTCATCTACATTTTTTTTAGAAATATGAAAATTAGAATCCAAATAATTTGCAAATATACAATGTTTATTTATATACAAAAATAAAACAATAAAATGTAAACCTCATGCCGTATTTGAGAGAAAGTAGTACGCCCTGTGGTATGAACTATGCCATGAGCTCGCCGATTTTTAGCGTTCCTATTTGCAATTTTCTATAACAGGTTCAACAAATGTAAGTATGTAAATATGATTTGTATGTTTACATATCATAAATATAACATAATTGTATACCTCAGCATCAGAAGTATGCCAATACTCCACAAGTTGTTCCCATTGGCTTGGCACAATGTTCATAGGAACATCAAAGCAAATTTATATACCTGCGGATGGCTCATAAGCTGATGATGATAGCTGCTATGGTGCCACTGATGGCGGACGCACTGATGGTAGGCGTGGAGGCTGAGTACATGGTAGCTGTTGTGGTGCCACCGATGGTGGTCGATACGGTGGTACTAATGGCCCTTCAGATGGTTGTGGCACTAATGGCCCCTCCGATGCTGGCCGATGTGATGCCTCCTCTGATGGTGGTGCTACTGATGTCCTGTTATGTAGCACATCAGACATCATGCGCCGGGGATGATCAGGCTTCCTCTTCCTTCCCATAATAATCTGCAAGCAATATAACATTAATTGACATTAGAAACATAGACAATGGTTTGTCATCAACTATAATATGACATTAATTGAACTAATACAATTACAAAGACAAAGTAAATTAAGAAATTGATGATTAACTACAACCTTGGCCTTAATTGAATTACTAATGTTGATTAAATATCAGCCTATTTGAACATCAACTGTTTCCCCTTCTGCGGCTTCCCTCACCCAACCAACTTCTTCATCACGAAGCATTATATTTTCTTCCAATTGTTGGCTCATGTATGGCTCAATTTGTGGATTAGTCGAACTCATATCAAATAAACCTCTTTGAGACATCTTCACCACGACTTGCCAGTCTGGTTGTAACGGGTCTGCAACATACCAAACTTGCTCTGCTTGGGACGCCAAGATGAAAGAGTTCATTGGTAATTCGATCATCTCGGTACAACAAATGATTGAAGTTCACCAACGTGAAATTGAAGACATCTTCTTTCTTTCTGTGAATGTTGTCAATCTAATCACACTTAAACAACACATGTTTCTTCTCATTGGAATATCGAATCTCAACAATATCTGTCAATTGTCCATAATAGTACACAGACCCCAGACGAGGATTCTTGTCTTTTCGACTAGCATAACTTATGGTATCTGCCTTCAAAGCTACACCATAATTTTGTGTGGCTCGACGATCATCCATGGCCTTTACTCGATACCGAAACCCATTCAGTATATACCCGTTGAACCTCCTTGCCAGGTTATGAGGACCATTTGCCAATAGAATAATCTCTTCAGAAAATATGACATCAGTAGTCCTTCGCAAAGTTTGGACCTATTTAACACGAAAATGTAAAATTTAAAATGTAGATCGACTTAAGTAACTAGAATCTATAGAGTTAAATACATACATGTTCCTTGAACCAAATGTGAAAAGTTTCAAAATGTTCACGCCGAAGTTGATAATCGTCGACACGAGGCATTTTGAGCTTAAGTACTTCAAGGTGTTTGCTGTGTAGATTGAAATTTTAGCAATACAAAAAATTTAGTTGAAAATTCAATAAAACATAATAAAATATTGAATGAGTGACTTAACCTACTTTATGAATGGTTGAACCGCGCTTGTATTGAATAAGATGTACCGATAAGCTTGTACCCAAGCAGTATTATCAAGATAAATGCTTGTGTTTTCACCAATAGCATGACCCAAATTATCAGCACCACTATAGTTCCTCACGGGTCGACTAGATTTGGTTTCCACATCATTGAGATATTGTGCACAAAAATTCATGCATTCTTCCATAAGATATCCTTTAGTAATTGATCCTTCAGGATGAGCTCTATTACGCACGTATTGCTTTAAAGTAAGAAGATACCTCTCAATTGGATACATCCATCAAAACTGAATCGCTCCACCCAATAAGGCTTCATCAGCTAGATGTATAGGCAAGTGCTCCATTATATCAAAAAAACTCGGAGGAAATATTTTCTGTAGATGACAAAGTGTTATAGCGATACGATCTTGAATATATTGCAAATCCGTCGCACGATTCACTTTTGAACACAATTGTCTAAAGAAATTGCTCAATTCAATCAAGGGTTCAATTACATTCTTCGGTAACGATCTTCGAATAGCCAATGGAATAAGTTGTTACATCAGAATATGACTATCGTGGCTCTTAAGACCCCCAATACTTTTATCATGTGAGCGCACACGACGTGATATATTGGATGAATACCCGTCGGGAACTCTTACTTCCTTCAACACTTTCAAGAACAAATCTTTCTCATCCTTGGTCATCGTGAATTGTGCTGGTGGTAAATAGGCTTTATTCGACCCTCTTAACTGCAAATGTAGGGGTTTTCTAATATTCATATCTTGTAAATCACGCCGAGCATTAACACCATCCTTCGATTTTCCTGCAACCCCTAATATTGTCCACAACACATTGTCACAAACATTCTTCTCTATATGCATCACATCGAGGTTGTGTCTTATTAGATTGTGCTCCCAATATGGCAATTCATAAAAGATACTCTTTTTCTTCCAACTGTGGGTGCGATGTCCAGCTTTCTCCTTCTCTACCTGTCTCCTATGCCTCTCCATAAGGTCATCCCTCTTGTATTGGGTTAAAATACCCTCAGATTCTAATTGTAACAACATCTCAGTTCCAGACAACAATTTTGGTTTGAGTCTGACTTCCCGACTACCATCAAATGATACTTTATCCTTCCGTAATTTATGGCCAGTAGGTAAAAATCTGCGATGACCCAAGTATGATTGTTTCCTACTATGCTTCAACCAACACGATGTAGTTTCCTTATTGCAACAAGGACATGCATATTCGCCTTTAGTGCTCCATCCTAACAAGTTTGCGTATGCAGGAAAATCACTAATTGTCCACAGTAAAGTTGCATGCATTTGAAACATTTGATTTGTTGATGCATCAAATGTTGACACACCCTCATTCCATAGTTCTTTCAACTCCTCAATCAACGGTTGCATATACACATCAATCTTGTCACCAGGTCCTTTTGGGCCGTCAATAAGCACGGCTAAAATTAGAAATGGTTGCTTCATGCACATCCATGGCGGCAAGTTGTATGGAACGAGCACAACAGGCCAAGTGCTATGAACTATGTTCATCGTTCTGAATGGGTTAAAACCATCGGATGCTAAGCCAAGCCTTACACTTCGGCAATCATTACTAAAGTCAAGATTCCGACGGTCAAAATCTTTCCATGCAAGGGAGTCAGCAGGATGCCTGAAGACACCATCATCAGTTCGTTCCTCTGCATGCTATCTCATTAACTTGGCCGTCTTGGATGACATAAACAACCTCTGCGACCTTGGCTTTAAAGGAAAATACCTCATCTATTTTGCAGCTATTCGTTTGCCACCTTTGTTAGGACCATTTGAACCACCATCACCATTTGATTTCCATCTAGAACTGTTGCATATGACACATTTATCAAGATTGGTGTTCTCGTTTCGAAACAACATGCAACTGTTGGGACATGCATCCCACGTCTCATACGTGAAGCCCAAATCTGTTGTGACCTTTTGAGCTTTATAATATGAGTCCGGGAGTTTCACACCCAACGGGAACGCCTCATTCAATAACTCAAGCAACATGTCAACAGACCTGTCTGTCCACTGATTAAGCACCTTCAAATGTAAAAGTCGAACAATGAATGACAAAGATGTGAACTTCTGACAACCCGGATACAATTCACTTTGTGCATCTTGAAGAAGTTTGAAATACTTTGCAGTCTCTGCATTTGGACCGAGCTGGGGTTCAGATGCATAGGGATCAGGCCCCTGTGGTTCATTACCCTCAACACTTGTACCGGCATGTGGATTTCCCATAGCCCCTTGTATCATTCCAATCATATCATCCCCAATGTCTAAATTAGCTAATGTTTCATTCTCTCGATTACCATGCAGAGATACGTAAGATTCCCCATGATTAATCCAATGTTTGTATTTTTTAAAAAAACCATTCAAAATCAGATGCTCACGTACACCCTCTCGTACAAAATAGTATCGATTCTCGCACTTCCTACACGGACAACTGATCATCGATCCTTCAACCCTATTGATGTAGGCAAACACAAGGAATTCATCAATCCCATTAATGTATTCGCTCGACATCCTATTTGGCAAATCAATCCAACTCTTATCCATCATCTGTACACATCCACAAAAATATCTCATCAAAGTAACTCTAAATATAATACCTTTAACTCAAACCTATTCAAAAAAATACTCAAAACTCATCTATTTAAGTTTGTCTAAAAAATACTCAAAACTCATCTATGCTCTTTAACTCAAACCTATTCAAAATTAAATTCTACTTTTTTTTTTTTTTTATTACCCAAAATCAAGAGATCCTTTTAGCAAACTCAAAACTCATCTATACTCCGTCACCCATTGGCAACCCCTCTAACCACCGTCACCAGTTACCACTTTCAACAACTAAGACGAACAAAATTTTCAAATTTTTTAGAAGAAAAACAAAAATGAAAACCAAAATACAATCTTTTTTTTTTTTTTTAAATTCAAATGAAGTAAAAAACAAATAGGTGCAGAGTTATAAAAGAAAACCAGAGGGCAGAGGCTTAAGCCCTCCTGGAGTTTGCAGATATCAAGTTTGAAAACCAAAATATAATCAAATACATATATAGGACTATATAAATTCTCAGAATGACTCATCCCTCTCCAATCAAGATTTCATGGTCAGGTTAACGTGCCTATTTTGCTATAAAAAAACAAACAGACACAGATATTTATTAAATGATATTAAAAAGAAGGTTTAATAAAGGTAAATGAATACAGATATGTTTGGTCTCAGTTTTGATTTTTCACTATTGTTTGGTCTCAGTCTCGGTTCTTCACCAAGCCATTCAATATGAGACACCACCCAAAGAAACCACAGTGCGAGAGTTGAGACCAAACATAATTGAAAACACACAAAAATAATAAATAAATCAAGCACAAATATACAGCAAGATTTATTTAATTTTCTCACATCACTAAAAATATAAGCAAGATTTACACCAAAATTAGTCTAGTTAATGGGGTCTGGAAGGAGTAAACTATAGTCTCAGAGGGGTGTGTTCAATGGAAATGAGGGGTAATATGATAAAAATAAATCATTAAATAACTTATTTGAGTGTTCCCAAACCATGCCTTAATACATATTGAATGCCTCTTTATCAAAATAATTTTAATTGTGAAAGTTTGAGATATTGTTATAAATTTTAAATAAAATTTACAGTATTAAAAAAATAAAATTAGATTATGAGTAATTATAAAGGGCCTCAACTAGATATTTCAAAGTCATTTTTTTATTAAAAAAATAATAATAGTAAATAAATAAATTTACAAATAGAAAAAAAAATTTATATTCATGTATATTTTTTTTATTTTTTTTTGAACAGGTAATACATATATATATATATATATATATACACAGAGAGAGAGAGAGAGAGAGCATACCTGAGTAGCTGTCGTTGTCGAAGCACCACCGCACCACCGCTAGCCCTTCGCCGTTCGTCGCTCGTTGTCGCCGCACCACCGCTAGCCCTTCGCCGTTCGTCGCTCGTTGTCGCCGCACCACCGCTAGCCCTTCGCCGTTCGTCGCCCGTAGCTCGTTTGGGGATTTTGGGGGAAAGAAATTTTGTTTCAAACAATTTTAGGGATTTTGATCCAACTGAGCGGCAAAATGAAAGGGAAGAGGGGGGGGAAATTTTTTTTTTACTTTTTGCGACGGGACGGTTTACACCGTCGCAAATGATACAAAATTATTAATAAACCGACGCCGTTTTGGTAATCCTTTTTTCGCGACGGACATTTGCCGTCGCAAATTGTCGAGTATTTGCGACAGCAAACTTATGCCGTCTCAAACATTTTTTTTTGGCGACGGTTCAACACGCCGTCGCTAATACTTCCGCATTTTAATACTTGCCCGTGTAGTTTTATTACCGACGGTTAAACGCCGTTGCTAAAACTATTTTTTGCGACGGTTAATTTTGCCGTCGCAAAAGACCATTTTTTGCGACGGGGAATGCGCCGTCGCAAATGTTTCCGTGTTTTTTGCCCTCTTTTCTTGTAGTGTATGAACCCAAAAAAATTATCTATAGTTGTGATTTGTTTCAAATATAGTTTCCAATATACAATAATTGAATCGAAACTACAAATTACTTTTCAGGATAAAATTCTTTACAATTTTACATGATTCCTAACGTTTTTTGATATAATTCACATAAAAAAAATATTTCTATAATTTGGATGACTTGATTATATATAGATATATTATATTTATGGCATGATAATCCAAATTGTTCATATTAAAGGGCTCGTTGAGAAGATCATCATTGTAAAGAATTAGATTAATCGAAATATTGTAGAAGCATTATTAGATTGACTTTGTCTTCAAAATAATAAATAGTCCTTAATCAAAATTATAATTGTCATCTATTTTTTTTTTTTTAATATTTATGATAAATGTGATCTAAATATGTGATTATGGTTGTCCAAACAATCTAATTATTTGCAAGAATAATCTTTTTGATGAGCATTTTGAAATGAATAATGTAAATTATTGAGGTGGGTCCATGAAGACCCAACAACACCTTAGAATTTATTTTTTCAAGTGAGTGGAAGCCATTCCCTTATATGTACCTGCAACTCAAATATTTTTTTTTTTTAATTTTTTTTTTTAATAGGGCTCACAAAATGGTTGGTTGGTTGGTTGGTTTGGCAGGGATGACCAAATCTTGTTCAATGGGACACTATTCTACGTAGGGAACATGGCACTTAAGGGTGCTTCTCACCTACCTATTTGGAGAACAGATGGTGTAATCATAACAATTTTGCTGCATATGGGACCAGTGGAGTTCCTCTACTACTGGCTCCACAGAGCTCTTCACCATCATTATCTTTACTCTCGCTATCATTCCCACCATCATTCCTCCATTGTCACTGAGCCCATTTCATGTAAGATCACATTTAATATTTTTTCTCTCTTTAAGCATCTATACTCTCGTTTGTTATTTAGGTTGCTATATGTCACTGAATATTTAGTTGGAATTTTACGTCCCCAATTTGAGTCCGAGGTCTATCACAGGACTCACTTTGATAATTCAATTATAGATATTTTAAACACAAATGCACATATCATCCATATAATAAATATAAAAAAAAGAAATGAATCAAATTGATCTAATAATTCTACTAAATGATTTCATCACATGATCTTCAAATGAGAGGTTAAAAAAAATTTAGTGATTTACTTTTCAAAAGTGGAACCCATGGTAGGCCTATGAGCCAGTCCATTGTGAATTGGATTGAGTATTTTTTTTAATTTTTTTTTTTTTTTTTTTTTTTTTTTTTATGATGATTCTTATAAATTCATGGGAGGTGATTGATAAGACGTGGTATTACCATCCAATTATAACTTTTCATGTATAGGTGAAATTAAGGGGTGGCCATACCCCCATTAACTTTCTATGTTATGAATAATTGTACATTATATATAGAATAACTCTTATGCTATGTTTGGTTGGGAGATTTAGGAAGGGATTTGGAAAGGGAAAGGGAAAAAGTGTGTGAAACTAAGTAAAATATAGGTATGTTTTATTCACATTTCACCTACCTTTTCCGTTTCCCTTTCTAAATCCCTCCTCAAATCCCCCAACCAAACACAACATTAAGGTTTTGAAAAATTCTTCTATTAGTTTCCTACATTGCATAAGTATTCTTATAATGTATAAAAAATAATCCCAAATTATTTAATGTAATAGTATATATTCGTATTGATTTCATTATTAAGTTATTGATTAGTAAATTTTCCCTTTTGCTAAAAGATATATTTTTTTCACTATACTTATTTTGACCTATTCTAAAATATATTTTTGTGTTCATCTTTGCTTCCATGTAAGGAC
Source organism: Camellia sinensis (assembly GCF_055761805.1). Taxonomy (NCBI): domain Eukaryota; kingdom Viridiplantae; phylum Streptophyta; class Magnoliopsida; order Ericales; family Theaceae; genus Camellia; species Camellia sinensis. The sequence goes on from NC_138962.1 coordinate 183,621,735, forward strand.
AAAATAACCCACTATGCACATCTGTGAGTTTGTGAGTTAAATAGATAAATAATTATATTTATGTAGTGGAAATTACTCTGCCTATATGATGTTTTACGATTAGTTAATAATACCACGTGATGTAATATTTTAGTAATAACAAAATAAAATTACGCAGAATTCCCAATTTTTTAGAAATTAAGGGGTTGTTTGAGATGACTAAAATAAGTATACTTTTTATCTTTTTACAAAAAAATGTGCAGAAAAGTAGAAAGATGATGTGATGAAAAAAAAAATAAAAAGATAAAAAGTGTATACTTATTTAAGATAGCCAAACTTGACCTAAAATTACAAGATTTTGATAGCATTAATTATTAATGGGATATGTATGTGGATGTGGTGGCAGCTGTGATTCATCCATTTGGGGAGCACATTGCATACTTTATGCTGTTTGCAATACCAATGCTGACTGCTGTGTTTTCTGGGACTGCCTCAATTGCATCCTTAGCTGGCTATGTTTTTTTCATTGATTTCATGAACAACTTAGGTCACTGCAACTTCGAGCTCATCCCCAAGAGACTCTTCTCCCTCTTCCCTCCCCTCAAATATCTTGTCTATACTCCTTCGTAAGTCTTTCTTTCCCTCTCTCAATTTTTTTATTTGCACATAATCTCATTTCAGTTTTTCTGACTTATACCATTTCATATGAGTATAGGACTCATCTTATAAGTAAGGGTTCTGTTTGGTTCTGTAATCAGTTTCTATATTTTAAAATTCAATCATGCTAGAGACTTTTAATTTGGTAGCTCTAACCCACCACTAATAAGGTGGAAAAGAAAAAAAGAAAAAAAAAAAAAACAGACACAACACACACTGTGACAGTAGATGGGACTTACTGTCACATCATTAGTGATGACACTAATTAGTGCTCTCACTCATTTTCCTTTAAAATTTTTCTTTTTCTATCTACTTGAAGCTAAAGATATAGAAAAATATGGAAGAAAAAGTATTGAGAGGTTGAGGTTCATTTTAAATAAAAATAAATGATAAAGAAAGTAATATCACAATATATATGTTGCTCAAATGGCGCCGTTTGGGAAGAGGTGGGTGAGGCTAATATAGCCTAAAATGAGAAATAAGCAAAAAAGCGGCACTGTTCATAGTTTTTCAAAAAAAAAAAAAAAAAAAAAAAATAGGCTCTGCGCTGGACAGTGTAGGTGCCTACACTGTCACAGCCTGAAATTGGTACATCAACGGCAAAATTACCATTTTGCCCCTTTATATCAATTTAAAAAATAAAAATTAGGGACAAATTTGTCATTTTAAATTTAAACATCATTCAACACACTTTCCAATACAAGAACTCAACTAAAAATTCATCTCATCTTCGCAAATACAAAATTAAAATAGCCTACTAAAATAGTTAAAAAATCAAATAGCTTACTAAAATAGTCACTTCCCAAACGAGGCCATAGAAAGAACAAATTCAAAGTTAAGATTTCAAGTTTGTGTACTTTTTTAGTAATTTTTATTTTTGTTTTAAATAGAGAAATAGGAGATATGTAATGTAAGGAGAAGTAAACAAATGTTTGAAGACCAAAACTAACCTTTGCTTAATACAATCATATAGTCTGGTTGACATATCACTTTTTAAAATAATTTTTTTTTTTTGACAATTTCTACAAGTGCATATATTTTTGGATAAATTACAAATACATTTTCTGAGATTTGTTTAAATACGAATTGTCTTTTGTGGTTTGAAAAATTAAAAATACCTCCTGGTCAAAATTTTTTATTTAACAGAATTAATTGAAAAAGTGAAATTTCTAACTATTCACCTATACAATAATAAAATTATCTAAATTATTAATTGAAATAAAAATTTAACATTATTAAAAACTATTAATTAACTTGATAATTTATTAATAAAAGGACCTATTTGTTATGAAATTAGAAAGTTTAGGGACATAATATAATTTTTAAAATAACAGGAAATAATTTATAATTTCAGTAAAACTTAAGAGATGTGTTTATAATTTAACCTATATTTTTTGTCTTTATTATCACTGTACAAATAAACACATTTATGAATGTCAGTGTATGATTTTTGTGCTTCAATACGGGCGCATATAAGCTAGTAGATATTTTAGTGAAGCCTACAATAAACTTTAAACAATAATTATTAAATTTTCCCTATTTAATAACTGAGGCCTTGTTTGGCATAAATTAAGGCCTCGTTTGGGAAGGATCAGTTTAGCTAAAAAGTCAAAAAATTATTAAAAAAGTCAAAAAGCTAACAACTCATATCAAAAAGTCAAAAATTCTATTTTCTCTCTATTTTTTGTACATCTTTTCGTAAAATGTTAAAAAGTCATCGCAAACATACTAGTTTTTTTTATCTCATATTTTAGTCAAATAGCCAAAAAATTACAAAATTAGCATGTTCCCAAATGAGGCCTAAAAAATCCAAAAAATCAAAAAGTTACTATCATATTTAAGTCACATCATCTTATTTAAGTCACATCACTTCAAGCCCAACCCATACCCAACTCATATTTCACAAAAAGTCAAAAAGTACACTTATTTAGAACATCCTAAACCACCCCTTAATCTTGACAATTGAATATTATGTCTTATGTGAAATTTGACAAATTGCTAAATTTTTACAAAGTCGTAGTGCCCTCTGGAAAGTAATAGTTTTAATTTAAAAGTCAAAAAATTATAAAAAAAAATTAGAAAGTTCATAATTTATACAAAAAGTCAAAAAAAAAAAAAATTACTTTTTACACATTTTTTTTATAAAAAATTAAAAAATCATTCTAAACATACAAAATTACTAAAATAAAAAATAAAAAATAAAAAATTATTAAAATAATCTATTTTCAAATGAGGCCTTATTATATCTATGGAAAATGTTTGGTAACTCAAAATTTTGTGGCTCAAATGGTTCAAATCTGTCAAAACGACGTCGTTTTGCACTCAAAATCTGTCAAAACGACGTCGTTTTGAGTGATTTGAGTCATTTGAGTCACAAAAATTTGAGCTACCTAGCATTGTTGTATATCTATTTCTCGATGGGGTCCACAATGTCATTTGTATTTATTTATTATTTTTTTAAAAAAAAGAAAGAGTAGAAGAAGTAATTTTCATTTTTGTTTGTTAGAACAACCTGTATACATAATTTCAGAACACAAAATTGTTTTGCTTTGGATCATCTACCATATGTATCATCAAGAAATCAAGACAAAAACGTACCCGAATCAATCGATGAACGGTTAAACGGAAGCGTGATTATCAATAAACCGTTTGTTATTGATTTTGTTATTGCCTTCTAATCCTTTTTTTTACCAGTGCCTTATCATTTCTCCTTGAGAGGATATAGAAGAAGAATGGTAGTTCTTGTCTTATTTGGCAGGATTAGGGACCATAATAATTTAAAGGTAAAATCGGTTTTTTCAAAAAACAAAACCGTGTGGCAGTTTCTATGAAAACCAACTTAGCCAATTTGTTTTAATTTCTATTTCTGCCCCTCATAGAAATAGAAATTATACAACTAGTATCTACACATTAGGTCCATGACACATATACCCTTAAGCCTATTAACTAAATTGAATCACTTAAATTGTAGGCTTCTTATAAATGATAACACCACATTTAAATATGTGGTCCCATTGAGACATTATCTAACAATCTCCCACTGAACCACATATGTAACCTGACAAATGTGCTTAACTTTAGTGAGCTCAGAAATTTGTTATCATGACCTGAGGGTATCCAAACAATCTTGTCCATTAACTATATTGACATAGGATCAAAGCGGTCCTCGTTACATTAATCGTAACTCGACCCACCAATGGTCACGTATACCAATACAGCTAAATGACATAGATCAATCATGGATGCGTAGCATGGAAATTACATGTAATGTGATCCATATATGCCTATTTCCAATTGGTCCTACTAAACTTTATTGAGATCAATACTTCACAATACGTAACAGAGTGTAATAAACTAAATACTTCATTTCTGCGTAAATTAATCTAATTAATCTAATTACATAGATAAAACTCAAGGCTGACATAAAGCAGTAATATAAATACAAACTCCCACTAAACCAAAATGTTCTCAAATAGAACAACACCCATATGAGCAGTGTGCTCATGAAAGACCTTGGGTGGTAGTCCCTTCGTAAGTGGATCCGCTATCATGGAGTTTGTCCCAATGTGCTCTATGGAAATCTGTCCACTCTGCACTCTTTCTTTTACAACTAGGAACTTGATATCAATATGCTTTGATTTTGTCAAGCTCCTGTTGTTATTGGAATATAAAACTGCAGACTTATTGTCACAGTATAACTTAAGTGGTCTTTCAATGCCTTCCAAAATACGCAACCCAGTGACAAAATTCTACAGCCATATCCCTTGGTTTGATGCCTCATAACATGCTACAAACTCTGCGGCCATGGTGGATGAAGCTATGAGCGTCTGCTTTGCAGACCTCCAAGAAATTGCTCTGCCAGCTAACAGATAAATATAGCCTGATGTGGATTTCCTACTGTCTTGGCATCCAGCAAAATCGGAGTCGGAATATCTAATGACCTCTAACTTATCCGATCTCCTATATGTGAGCATATATTCCTTTGTTCTCTGTAAATATCGCATAACACGCTTGACTGCTTTCCAATGATCCATGCCAGGATTACTTAAATATCTGCCTAACATGCCAACTATGAACGCAATATCCGGACGCGTACATACTTGAGCATACATTAGACTTCCTACAGCCGAGGCATAAGGAATCTTCTGCATTTCTTGAATTTCAAGACTGTTCTTCGGGCATTGACTGAGACTAAACTTGTCTCCCTTAGCAACCGGGGTTTCACTTGATTTACAATTTTGCATGCCAAATCTATTGAGTACTTTTTCGATATAGCTCCTTTGTGATAATCCCAGAATACCCCGAGAACGATCTCGGTGTATTTCGATTCCTAATACAAAGGAAGCATCACCAAGATCTTTCATTTCAAAATTCTTAGATAGAAATCTCTTGATGTCATGCAATAAGTTTATATCGTTTGTGGCAAGCAATATATCATCAACATATAAAACCAAAAATATGTGTTTACTCCCACTGAACTTGTGATACACACATTCATCAACAACCTTAGTTTCAAAACCATACGAATTGAGAACTTGATGAAATTTGAAGTACCACTGACGAGAAGCTTGTTTGAGTCCATAGATGGATTTAGTCAATTTGCAAACCATATTCTTTGGGTCACCTGATACAAAGTTTTCTGGCTGCACCATATAAATTGTTTCTTTAATGTCACCATTAAGAAAAGCTGTTTTGACATCCATCTGATGCAACTCAAGATCAAAATATGCAACAAGCGCCATAATTGTCCTAAAAGAATCTTTCAAAGAAACTGGAGAGAAAGTTTCTTTAAAGTCAATTCCTTCTGTACGGGGAGCAAATATTCTGGCGTGCCCATATTCCTTTCTTCCGAGCTCCGTCTCAATCCGATCACCTGCGAGCCAATAAGGGTGAGCTACCCGGCGGTGTGTGGCCGGAAAAACCCTCCAACGAGCAAGTTAGCACACACCTTAGGATGGATAGAGAGAAGGGAGAGGGTATTTGAGTGTAAGAATTCCTTACAGAGATCTTCGAGTGTCGTGTATGGGGGGTGCAGACATGCTTATATACCCTCTGCGCCCCATATCCACTCCCAGTCATCTCCTGACACGTGGCTCTGCTATCCCATCTGTCAGCATAAACCTTGCTGAACATCACCTAATCTCAACTGCCTGACCTCACAGCTGGAGCTCGGCAGCCGAGCTGCTCTACCACGGCCATACTATGCTTCAGACCCAAGCACCTCACTGGATAAACACAAGGAGGACTGGGCTAAGCGGCATCTCGGCAGAGCCTAGCCCGGGCACCTCCTTTGGTCAGCCTTCCTGCCGATCAAACGGTCTCCTTGGTTGACCATGCCTTTCCGGGCGCCGGACACTCAGCTTGTCTGGCTTCAGCCATCCCTTGATCAGACAGCTCGGTCCAACCGAGCACTACCTTGCCGAGCTTCTCTTCGGTCCGGGGTGGCTCACACTTGGCCCAAGTTCTGTCCGGCCCAAATTCGGGCAGCCCATCTCTAGGCGGATAGTCGATCATCTCGGCCCCATGCACCGTTGGGCTCTCAACCTGTTCGGCCGTTGCCTTAACCCAACTCCAGATCACAAATCACCCTCTCACCTTCCTTTTGAGTAAAGCCTTTGGCTACAAGACGTGCCTTATACCTCTCCACATTGCCATTTGAATCCTTTTTGGTTTTAAATATCCATTAACAACCTACGGGCTTCGCACCAACTGGTAATGAGACAAGTTCCCAAACTTTATTATCTTGCATAGACTTATATTCTTCATTCATAGCTTCTATCCATTTATGAGAGTTGGAACTTTCCATGGCTTGACGAAATTTGATTGGATCATCTTTCGACATTCCATTTTCTACCTCATGTTCCTGGAGATATACAATATAATCATCCAAAATTGCAAATCTCCTTTCTCTTGTGGATCGCCTTAATGGCACAGGTTCTTGAGGTTGAGGTTGTAGAGTTTGTTCCTCAGGAACAATTACCTCATCTTGAATGAGGGGTTGAACTATATTATTTTGAACAACATTGTCTGGTTGAGGATCCGAAGTTACTTCTCGAGCAATGACAGGTATAGGAACCTGTAATTGGTCAAAAGTAGTAGTAGGAAGTGGGATTACTCCTGCTTCCTCCTCAAAGACAATGTCTCTAACTGGATTTCTCCCCCCAAACTCAACATCCTCAAAAAATGTTGCAATTCCCGTCTCAAATATAGACCTATTTGTGGGATCATAAAATTTGTAACCCCGTGATCGTTCGGCATAGCCAATAAAGTAGTTGCTAACAGTTTTAGAGTCCAATTTTCTTTCATGAGGTTTATAAGGCCTCGCCTCAGCAGGACACCCCCACACATGCAAGTGTTTTAGACTAGGCTTTCGCCCAACCCAAAGCTCATAAGGTGTTTTTGCAGCTGCTTTAGTTGGCACCCGATTTAAGATATAAGTTGTTGTCTTTAGAGCCTCACCCCAGAGGGACTCTGGTAAAGTAGAATGACTGATCATACTTCTTACCATATCCTTAAGAGTCCGGTTTCGTCTCTCAGATACACCATTCATGCTAGGGGATCCTGGCATGGTGTATTGTGGGACGATTCCACATTCCTCCAGGTATTTTGCAAACGGTCCTGGACGTTGTTCACCTGATCTATCATATGTGCCATAGTATTCACCACCACGGTCAGACCTGACACTTTTAATCCGTTTGTTGAGTTGTAACTCAAATTCGGCCTTAAATTTTTTGAATACGTCCAAAGACTGTGATTTCTCATGGATAAGAAATAGATACCCATATCTGGAATAGTCGTCTATGAATGTGATAAAATATTGTTGACCATTCCAAGACGCCATAGGGAATGGTCCACAAATGTCCGTATGAATTAATTCTAAGACATCTGTAGTCCTATGGGCACCATATTTCTTCATTTTGGTCTGTTTTTCCTTGATACACTTAACACAGACATCAAAATCTGAAAAATCAAGAGAGTCCAAAATTCCATCAGACACAAGGCGCTCAACTCTAGATTTAGAGATGTGACCTAGGCGTTTGTGCCATAATGAGGCTGAATTTTCCTTAGTTAATTTACGCTTCGTACCTCGTGATTCCACGTGCAAGGTTTCATTATAAGATGCAATAGTTTCTAGCAAATATAGATTATCAAACACATTAAGTAAACTAGTACCAACAACATTTGAATTAATAGACATACTAAACTTCATATTTCCAAAAGAACAACAATATCCCAATTTGTCCAATACAAAAACAGAAATTAAATTCCGTCTAAAGGACTGTACAACAAAAGTGTCTAATAAATCCAAATAATAACCAGTTTTCAACAATAATCTAAAGTGCCCTATTGCCTGCACTTCTATGGACTTGCCATCACCCACAAAGATGTATCTTTCAGCATCAGTTGGCTTTCGGTAGTTCAGGCAACCCTGCATAGAAACACATATGTGAGTAGTAACACTAGAATCTACCCACCAAGTGTTTCTTGGTACTGAAGCTAAATTTATTTCAGAACAGACCAAAACATAAAATGTACCTTTCTTTACACGCCAGGCGACGTATTTGGCATAATCCTTCTTTTTGTGTCCAGGCTTGCCACAAAAGAAACAACCATCCTGCACTTTCTGTTTCTTTGGTTCCGGACCCTTAGGAGCAGCAACTTCCTTTCCCTTATGCTTTCTTTTGCCCGTATGCTCGGAGGTGCTTGCCAGATGAGCACTTTTAGTCCTTTTTTGCTTCAATCTTTCTTCCTCTTGCACACAAAATGAAATGAGCTCATTGAGAGTCCATTTCTCCTTCTGGCAGTTATAACTGACCTTAAATTGGTTAAATTGTGCAGGAAGAGAGATGAGAACTAAATGCACGAGCAAATCATCAGATAGATCGAGCTTTAGTGCCTTAAGTTTTGAAGCAAGATGAGACATTTCCATGATGTACTCGCGAACATTACCCTTGCCTTTATACTTCATTGAAATCAAGCTTGCTAAAAGCGTGCTTGTTTCAGCCTTATCATTTTTAGCAAAACGCTTTTGAATTTCTGAAAGAAATTCACCGGCAACAGTAACATCCTCTGTTATTGCACCCCGAAAGACTTCTGGAATCCCACGCTTCATGATCATAAGACTTAGCCTGTTAGAACGATCCCACTTTTCAAAGTACACAATGTCCTCAGGAGTACTTTGTTCAGTGAGATTATTCGGTTTTGGCATTCTTAATGCCAAGTCTATGTCCATGCAGCCGAGAACAATCAATATGTTCTCTTTCCAGTCCTTAAAGTTTGTTCCATTTAACATTGGAACATTGTTCATGTTGGCAGAGATTGAAGTAGTCGACATTAAAGCTGAATAGAGAATAAAATAAAATGAATAAACAATTATGCTCACATTAAGTAACCAAACAGATAATCTCTAAATAAATTAATTTAATGACAACATCTCAAGATACCTAGCACAACATTAATACCAAACCTTTGGGTAGTGATATTAACTGTAAGTGGTATTCTTGTTGTAATGATCAAACATTGACAATAAGTTATGTCAAACAACAAATCTATCTTTTGATGGATTTATTATTCACATTAGGTTGCTTTGACAATTGGCACATGTTTATCACCACAAAATGTGTGTGTAATTCGGCCAAGTATTAATCATGTCTTTGGACCGATAAATACCCGCATGAGGTACACATACATGAACATCAAAACATTCCATATAAAATAATCTAGACAAGAGAGATCACTTTTGTGACATCTTGTTTTAATTGACCCATATTTAGAATGTTAGAAAATTAAATTTCAACCGTAGACGTTGTATGAAATTTCCTTAAATTTAAAGATTTCCCCATGTGTTACCCCGTATATATTATATAATTTGCAGCAATCCCAATTATATTCATATATATATATTTGTATATATATATAAAAAAAAATTCCAAAACAATTCGTTATAAGAAAGTAATAACAGAGTGGTAGGCCGATTCAAAACACCCAGGAAAACAACACATGCATGGATAGATGAAGAAAATGCCAAAAAAAAAAAAAAAAACAAACCTGTTATATAGTCACAAAAGACATGCAAGAATTGATGACAAAATGCCAACCAACACATGCATGAATAGATTAAGAGACATGCAAGAATTGATTATTAAATTCCAAAGACCAAGCCACAACACATGCATTAAGAGATTAAGAAACTGCCCAAAAAAAAAAAAACCAAACCGTTTGAAACAGTCACTGTTACCATAAAACTGTTCTGTTTTCAAACATACAATCACCCATATATATATATATATATATATGCATATATATATATATATATATATTCACTTATCTACCCACCGAATCCATCTCAATTAGTTTACATTTTCAGAAAACAGATCACAATTTTCAAAAAAAAAACAAACATAAAATACAGAATTTGTATCAATAAGAAAATTCAAAATCTGATTCTAGGAAACTAAATAGGATGAATAATAGCATATTAATTCTGATAATACACATGATATGTTTGCTCTGATACCAATTGTATACATAATTTCAGAACATAAAATTGTTTTACTTTGGATCATCTACCATATGTATCATCAAGAAATCAAGACAAAAACGTACCCGAATCCATCGATGAACGGTTAAACGGAAGCGTGATTATCAATAAACCGTTTGTTATTGATTTTGTTATTGCCTTCTAATCCTTTCCTTTACCAGTGCCTTATCATTTCTCCTTGAGAGGATATAGAAGAAGAATGGTAGTTCTTGTCTTATTTGGCAGGATTAGGGACCATAACAATTTAAAGGTAAAATCGGTTTTTTCAAAAAACAAAACCGTGTGGCAGTTTCTATGAAAACCAACTTAGCCAATTTGTTTTAATTTCTATTTCTGCCCCTCATAGAAATAGAAATTATACAACTAGTATCTACACATTAGGTCCATGACACATATACCCTTAAGCCTATTAACTAAATTGAATCACTTAAATTGTAGGCTTCTTATAAATGATAACACAACATTTAAATATGTGGTCCCATTGAGACATTATCTAACACAACCTTGTTTAATTTTACTATTTTGGATACAGTGACAATTCGATATGATACAAAGAGTATGCAATAATAATATTTTGGCATGTGAAATTATTAATTTTTGAGGTATTTTTTGGTTAGGTATTTATAGGTAGACTTATTATCTAATAGATTTTGTGAGCATTAATGATAATTTTTATTAAACACTATTAAAAATATCACTAATTATTAATTTTTAATGACAATTTAAAAATTTTATCCATAAAAGATTATTAATTATAAATTTTAACAGTAATTTGAAAAATTAATTACTATAAAAAATCGTCACTAATTTTTAATAAGATTTTATAAAAATTAAATTTAATCTATTAATAACTTGTCTCTAATTTTGGACTATTTTAAAAAGATGGTTATAATCAGTTTTTTAGTGAAAAGCTGCTTATAAGTATTTTATAAGCAGTTTTTTTATGAGAGAGAAAGTGAGTTATAATCTGAGAAGTGGATTATAATTCACTTCTCAAAATAGGTATAAACCATGATAATGACCCCTTTCAATTACCACCCCCACCACCTCACATACACGTAACGGATGGTGATTGAAAGAGTTAAAAAAAAAAAAAAATGTAACCAACGAGAGAAAGAGCGAAAGGGAGAGGGGTCAAAGGGGGATGGGGGGCAAAACGAGCCTGAAACATTTTTGTTTTCATTAATAAAACGTACACCTACCACTAGTTACTAGTACAGCTAAAATCAGACATATTTGTCATTTATGAGGCAGCAAATCAGTCATCCAATAATCATTCCTCACTGCGCCAACCAATCAGAGATTTTTGTCATTTATGAGGCATAATAATATAGAGACCCTCATAAAATATAATCTTCATAATTCTTAAAACGATTTGAATTATTTATGTCATTATCATATACTATTCTTTAAAAAAATTCAAACATATTAATAATCATTACATTAATAAAAAACATGAGAGTCATTTTTGTGGGTCCAAACATTTTTGTGTGAGGCATCAAATTAGGCATCGTTTGACAAGTGTCTATTTTAGTCAAAAAATTTAAAAGTTACTAAAAAATTAAAAAGTCAACAATTCATACAAAAAAATCAAAGATTCTATTTTTTCTCTATTTTTTGTACATCATTTTATAAAAAGTCAAAAAATCATCTAAAATATACTAATTTTTTTTATATTATATTTTAATCAAAAAATCAAAAAAATTAATAAAAAAAACTTATTCCTACATGAGGCCTTCGTCATCCAATAATCATTCCTCACTCCGCCAACCAACCATACGCCTCACCTACACATGGCTATATATGTGCGCACAAATCATGCGCATTCAACCTTGGATGATTTTTTTTTTTTTTAACAAATTGATAGAGCGATTTTAATTTTTTTGTTATAATTTAATGTACTAATCCCTAATATTCTATCAAAAATAAATAAATAATTATTATATATATTTATTTTATGGTTGTACAATGAAAAATAAATTTTAATAAAAAGTTAGTTCAATAGTCTATCTACTAGTCTTTTGGAATAGTGAGAAAGACAAAAATTTATGATTCGAGTTGATGGGGGTGACTTTAATCTTTTTGTTATAATCTAACTTATTAATTCTTAATATTCTATCAGAAATACATAAATAATTATTATATATATTTATTTTATAGTTTTTTAACAAAAAATAAATTTAAATAGAAAAAATATTTTTCACCTTTCAAAACTACTATCTTTCTAATGCTACTACACTAATATCGTCATTATCATCATCACCGCCACTTCTACCACTATCGTCATTCCAATACTATTAATACAACTACTAGTTCGTTAACTTTAAGAACTTAACCAAATATAGAAAAATATAAGTATCGTTTGGTAGAGTTTTTTAAATATAATTTGAGAATAGGAGTTGTATTTTGAATTTGTGAGTTATAAAATTATGATTTGAGTATGAAAAATTTATTTGGTTATAAGTTTTAAAAAGAAAGTTAATTCTACTAGGCACAAGAAGATCAGAGTGACGACACTTTAATATGATGTATAATGATAAAGTCGGGTTGGTTTGGGATGTTCTAAAAAAGTGCACATTTTGACTTATTGGCTTATATGGGTTGAGTTTGATGTGACGTGTTAAAGAGGTGATACGATTTAAATAAGATGATGTGACTTAAATAGGATAGTGACTTTTTGACTTTTTGTATTATTTAGTGTACCCCAAACCAACCTCCCAGGAATTAAATAACAGAAAGAGTAGATTTTTTTTTTTAATATTTTTTTTAAAGTTGTATGATGTATAATGATAAAGTCTTAAATAAGACCCAGAAATTAAATAATCGAAAATGACTGGTAGCTTGAAAAAAGTGGCCCGATTTTGGCTCGAATTAGAATTCAAAGACAGAGACAGAGGAGAAAGAGGGAGAGAAGAGAGGAAGAAGAGAGGAGAAGAGAAAGAGGAGGAGAGAGGGAGAAAGAGAGAGGAGGAGAGGAGATCGTCGTAGCACCACCGCCGTCGCCTCGCCGCCGCCGATCGCCGCAGCACCAGAGATCGTCGGAGCACCACCGCCGTCGCCTCCGGCCCCGCCTCCGCCTCCTCCTTCCGCTGTGATTATGCCTCCTCTAATCCTCCTCCTTCCTCCTTCCTCTTTCCTCCTCGTCCTCCTCCTCCTTCCTTCTCTTCTTCTTCTCTTTTTCTCCACCCTTCTTCTTCTTCTTCTTCTTCTTCCTTTTGCAACAAAAACACAGGAAAAAAAAAAAAAGACACTTTTGGTGTTGAGCCAAATTCTTTCGAGCTGCGTAGCGGGGTCGTTAAATAATAGGAACAACTGCCATACAATTTGTAAAAAATTGCTTGTATGACGTTACTCATTTATAAACCAGTTTTTACCCTAATCTCCATGGAAACTAATGCTCATAGGCACATTGATTATCATTTATTTTAAAAAATTAATAATTATAAAAACTCAGAAAATATATACAAAATTTTAATTGGGAAAATAATGTTGATCACGTTCATTCCATTGGGCAGCACTACACAAAAGTTGAATTTGGATACTACATTGTTTTTCAAAAAATAAAATTTTAAGGGTAAATTACATTGACACCCCTTAAGGTTTGGTCCAATTACTATCCATTCTCTGACGTTTTGAAAATTACATTTCCACCCCTGTGGTTAATAGTCTCATTTCACAAACCCCTGCTTATATAAAATGTAATAACTTTTAGTAGAAAAACAGAGGAAATTACATTAAAAAAAAAAGTAAAGGAAAAGGGAAAAAAAGAGAGAAAGTAAAGCAAAGCAAAAAAAAGAGAAAGTGCATGAGTTCAATGTTTTCATTTCGTCTAAATAATTACAATGACAAGAGAGTTAGTGTAATTTTTCAAACGTCAGGAGATGATATGTATTAAACTCAAACCTCATGAAGTGTAACTGTAATTTACCCAAATTTTAAATAATTTTTTTAAACATTCATAAAATAATTTGTGTACACTACTTTTAGAGTAATCTTATAATGATTATATTTTTAATTATATTTTGCATATCACTTTATGTGATGAACAACTTTACTACATATTAATGACATTTATATGCCACTATTGGAGCATTCTGGCAATAAGTTAAAAAAGTTAATTTTTTGACTTTTTAGCTTTTTTTAGTTAAAAAAAACAGTTTTTTTTTTATCCAAAAGAATCCAGTTTTTTGCCAAAAAATTCATCAAAAAAATCAAAAAGCAAAAAAGTCAATTTTTTACCAACTTTCCAAAACACTCCATTATACTCAACAAGTTTTTGTTTTTGTTTTTTTTTTTATTTTTTTATTTTTATTTTTTTGTTTTTGTTTTTGTTTTTGTTTTTCTGTGTCATATAAGATGTTAGAAGTTACTGAGTTAGATTAGAATGACACAGTTACTATTTCTGTATCAATTCAAACATTGAATTTCTGACTTTGTTATTATTTTAAGAGATAACTACATAAATCACTAAACCAACTGCCATCTTCTACATTTGACAAGTTACATTGTATCATCTTGTCCAATCAGTTGTTGAATTTAATGCTGGGAATCACAAATTGTAGCTTGTTCTATATTTGACAAGTTACATTGTATCATCTTGTCCAATTAGTTGTTGAATTTAATGCTGGGAATCACAAATTGTAACTTGATTTTGATTTTTGGAGGAGCTTGTCTCCGGTTCACAAAGTAAATTGGACAGTATTGTTAGGCTTGTGGGATCCATCACGGGTTCTATTTTGTCAATCCGAACCGTTCAATATGTAGAGCTCGTCGAGTACTTTATCCTCATAAAAAATTACATTAATTGGATATCGATAGTTACTTGATCGGATTAGATTTTTATCAACAATTTTTTTTGAAAATTATATTTACCAGTGACAAAAATCTGGTGCGATCAAATAGTTATTGATATCCGATCAACGTAACTTTTTTTACAGAAATGAAGTACTCAACGAATTTTACACATTAAATGGTTTGAATGATTGAAATAGAACCCATGGTAAGTCTTCACGGATCCAATAACATGCTCCAATCTGATTGCAGACTGGAGGAAACCTGAACCTTGATATTGTTTATGCGGTAATGATACATCCCACTAAAAGTGGTGCTCTAAAGCACCACTAATGAGTTGGCAATCACTTTAAATAAAAAAAAAAAAAAAAACAAGACACAAGCAGTGGGTCCTGTCCACTGTCACATCACTAGTGGTGCTTTTAGAGCACCACTTTTAATGGTCTCAAGTATTATTGTTGTTTATGTGGCAATCTTATTGGTCATGCAATTAAAGAAGTGTACTTTTGTTTCATTTGTATTTAAGACTAAGCTGTCATCAAATTGAACAATTGTGGGGATGCTGGCTGTGAGGGTGTAACCTGCGAGCGCGGATTCTCGGCCGCATTACCCAGCAGCCGCTTCCAACAGCCCCCAAAACGACGTCGTTTTGGGGGCAAATTTTCAAAAAAAAAAAAAACGCAAAGGAAGGAAGGAGAGGAAGAGGGAGGAGGGAGGAGGGAGGAGGAGGAGGAGGAAGGGAAGGGAAGGGCAGGGCAGGGCCGGACTGGAGGGGGCCATAACCAGTGGGGGAGGAGGAGGAGGAGGCGGCGCCGGAGGCGGAGGAGACGGCGGTGCAGCTGCTGCGACGAGGTGGGTCGGGTGACGATCGGACGACTGCGACGGCCGGCGGCGAGTCGACGGTCGCAGCCTCCTCCCTCCTCCTTCCTCCCTCTTGTCCCTCTCCGCTCCCCTCCCTCTGGTTTCTCTGCGAAGAGAGAGAAAGCAACAACGAAGAAGAAGAAAAGAAAAAAAAAAAAAAAAAAAAACCCCAAAACGACGTCGTTTGGGGGCTGCCGGGTAGGGCGGCCGAGGATCCGAATTCGTAACCTGCTGCCACTAGATTTATTTGGACTTAATAACTACAAACGAAACAAATTTGAAATAAAAATGCTTAGAGATCTTAAAAGTTTTATTAAAATTTTTATCAAATGTTTTACATAAGTATAAAACTCATATGATATAAGTCTTATACCCATATAAAATATTTGATAGAAATTTTAATAGAACTTTTAAGATCTCTAACATTACTCAATTTAAAATGTTTGGATGTATTAAAGTTGTTGGTCTTGCCCCCAAAGGGTTTGACCTTATCAATGAAATTTGGGATGGATTAGGGGTGGCTCTTGTAGTACTACTGCTGTACAGCGAAATGGATCTATTTTAGGACTCATTTCGATAATTCGAACCATTCACATTTTAAAATAGATTAAGTAGAACATGATTGTAAAAAATTAAATTAATCGGATATCGTTTATCTATTTATCTACTCACATTTATATCTACAAAAGTAAATAATAATAGTGATTTATTAAAGTATTTAAGTAGATACAAATATGAGTGAATGAATGGATAAACGATATCTGATTAATTTAATTTTTTACAGCCATATTCTACTTGATATATTTTAAAATATAAACGATTCGAAATATCGAAATGGGCCCTCAAATAGGCCCATTTCACCGCACATCAATCGTATAGAAGCCATCTCAAATCCATTTGGGATTTGGGAGTTTGTTCTTTTTAAGGTTTTAGATTTGACTCTCCTTGCTAATAAAATTTTTGGGGTCACAAATTGTTGAGAATAAGTAGGTTTGTTTGAACGGTAAAAACTCAATCTAATGCAAGTAAACTAGTACATAATATCTTACATATAATATATCTATCTATCTATACTATATATATAATCAAATGTAGTTATTTTGTCAAAAGTCTCCAAATATTTATTCTTAAATTCTCATAATTTTAAAACACTTTCTTTCGTACGTGGCAACCTTCTTTGATTGCCTTTCATGTTTTCTATTTTTCTTCATTTTTTATTTGTTTGATTAATTAAAATTAAAATTAATTTCATTACTTATGGATAAAGATTTGAATTTTAAAATTCCTCCATATAGATAAACATATAAAAACTGAAAATTAATTTTATAATCTACAGATAAAGATAAAAAATAAACAATTAATTTAAAAAAATTAATTTCATAATTTATAGATAATTTAAAATTTCTTCCCATAAATAAACAAATAAAAGTTGATAAATAACTTATAAAAATTAATTTTATGGCCGACAAATAAAGATAAAGATTAAATAATTGATTTTTTTATTTAAAACAAAAACAAAATTACTCTCTTCCCCTCCCATTTCGTACTTTAATTAATTTCATTATAGATAAACATATAAAATTCATAAATAATTTATGAAAATTTATTTCATGACTTATAGATAAAGATAAAAATTTTAAAAATTATTTAAAAAAAATAATTTCATGACTTATAGATAAATAAACATATAAAAATTGATAAATAATTTATAAAGATTAATTTCGTGGCCTAATAAAGATAAAGATTAAATAATTGATTTTCAAAAAATTAAAATAATAAAATTTAGATAAAGATATGATTTGTTAATCTATATATCTATCAAAAACCTATATATCTAAATCTTTATTTTGATTTACTCATTTTTTTCCCCTCCTATCACATATTATCTTTTTTTATTTTAAATTTTTTATCTTATGAAATGCTCTTATTTATAACTTCTTATCTCCTATTAAATTCTTAACCTTCTCTTGATAATTTTTATTATTCGTTATTATCTACCAAATGATAAAGATTATAAAAAAAAAAAAAAATTATTGCTCTGAATGAGAATAGTATTAATAATGAAATAATAAAGGCTACATGGGAGAAGGTAGCACAAAAATCTCACAAAATTAATTTTCTTCACTATATTTATAAAATGTAATAATTTGAGATTCTTTCTATTAGTTATTAAAAATAATTTGCATTAGATCATTGTTATGTTTTTTTTTTAAATTTTTTTTTATAAGACTGTCATTCGTTATAATATTTCTTCAATCCCATCTCTAAATTCTCTCTTTGAAATTTTTATTTCTTCAATAATTAAGTTTAGAATCAATTTCTTATCAAATTTGTTTTCTTGATCCTTATTTTATTGAAGGATCGAGACGAATAAAACTTTCATATAATATATGAAATTAATGAATATAATACAAAGATGATAGGGAAGTACTACATATTTGTCAATATCTCTATGTTATTATTAGTTGATTTGCTAGATTATACTATCAATTTAGAGCCCATATGATTTAATTCAATGTTCATGACTCTATTTGTATTTGACCATTTTTTCGTTGAGTAACCGATATAATTTTTTTTTGAGTATATAATGATTAAAGCTATCATTTGTTATATTTTTTTCAAGTACAATTCAAATAATTTTTTATCATTTTTTTTATAAATAAAATGGATTAAAACTATTCTCTTATATAATTTTTATAATACTATGACATTCTTATCTTGATTAATTTTTTTAAAATGATGTAGGAACTATGCAAGTATTATTCAAACTATGGAGAATGATTTATACTTTGATATGATATGAGTGTGTCATTGATAGAGGAAATCAAAGATAGAGAGTTGCTAATATAATCAATTAAGGATTTGTTTGAGAAGTTCTTTTTATAAGCAAGGCAACAAACTTAGATTAATTTTTTTAAAAAACTACTTATAAATTATAATTAAAAGTTGATATTTATTCATAATTTGATCCCACAATAATAATATACACCACTAATTTAAAAGTTCAAGTAAATTTATGATAACTTTTCTGAGCTTATAGAATTTCTCTCTTTTAATGTTTTGTTTAGTTTGATACAAATTATTTATGTTATCAAGTGATTGTGATACTATTATTCTCAACAATTTTTATAATTAATAATTTCTTATGCATATCAAATTTTATTGTAAATTTTTGTGGGTTAATTATTGTTAACATCTACCTAGATGGCTTAATATTATGGCTTGTCACTATTAAGATATAATTTAAGATTAAAATGATTTATTTATCACACAAAATATATATAATCTATTTTTTCGTGCATCGCACGGATTACCGCTAGTATATATATATCTATATAGTTGTTGATCTCATCGTTAAGTTGGGTGGGGATAATGGTTGGGAATTGTCACCAAAACTACTTGCAAGTAAACTAGTACATAATATCTTACATATATATATATATATATATAGTTGTTGATCTCATCCTTAAGTTGGGTGGGGATAATGGTTGGGAACTGTCACCAAAACTACTTGATTTTTTCTTATATAGGGAGAATTAGTGAAATATCAATCTCAAATTTTGGATAGTATGAGAGGTTTAATATATTTTTTATTATTAGTTAATATTTCTCAATAATATAATTATAGAAATTTCAGCTTGTTACAGAGAAATTTTATTTGAATTTTGTTTTTGAAAAGCTGAAATTTTCCTGTAAAAAAAGAAATTTCTCTGTGAAAATATTGAGCGATCTCATCTACTATGAAAATATTGTATGTCATTTATCTTAGAAAATCCTAATATTAGGGACCTTATTGAACTAAAAGCATCTTTCTTATATTGTGATCTAAATAATAAATAGTTCAAATTATCGAGTGAAGACTCGTGATAAGTTCTACGGGCCTAAACAAACTAGAGACAAGTTCGTTTCTAACCAAAAAAAAAAAAAAAAAAATTGTCATAAACATTTTTCCACATTGATGTGACATTTATCACATTATTAAATTAACTTGTATTTTTTAATCCAAAGTTTCTTGACACTATTGTAGTACATTAATTATATATATATACATAATTTATTAGTATATATAACCTTTTTCATTTCTAAATTAATATTAGATAATTGACTATACTTATTTATTTATTTATTTGATGTGTGTCATAGGTTTCACTCTCTGCACCATACTCAATTTCGAACCAATTACTCACTCTTCATGCCCATCTACGATCACATCTATGATACTTTGGACAAGTCTACGGACACCTTATATGAAACCTCACTCCGTCGACCCGAGGAATTGCCTGATGCAGTGCATTTGACACATTTGACAACGCCGGAGTCCATCTACCACCTCCGGCTTGGGTTTGCCTCTCTTGCCTCTAGGCCTCAGGCCTCCAAATGGTACTTGTGGGTAATGTGGCCTGTGACATTTTGGTCCATGATGGTTACACGGATTTATGGTAGAACCTTTGTGGTTGAGAGAAATATTTTTGGAAATCTCAAATTACAAACTTGGGCTATACCTAAGTATAACATTCAGGTGAGATCTACAATTTCAATCCATTTTTCTCTCATTAGTAAGGGTCTGTTTAGTTGAGTTTTTATTTTTTGTTCTTGTTTTTCATATTTTTAGAATCCAAACAATCAAAAGCTTCACAACTCTAGTAGTTTTCACATTAGTTTTATTTTGTGAGAGAACATTTATTAAAGGAGAACAGTTTCTTTTCAATCCACATAAAATGTGGGTTAGACTGTCCAATTGGGCCCTAGCGTTTACTACGAGCTCCATTTAAATAATCCTCTATTTATTTTGTATGTTTCATGTGTAAATCATTCGTAAAATGAAAGAAGACTAATTTGTTAAATTGAGTTATATTATTTTGTTATATTTGTCTTCAAAAAATATATGATTTATTTTCAAGTTTATTATTTTTCTTCCTACTTTTAATAAATAAAAAAAAAATGGGTCCAATTATTAGATCAAATTGATAATTTCATAAATGATTTACACATAGAGACTTACAAATTAGACATATGAAATTATTTAAGTGAGGCCCATGGTGGAGCCACGAACCCAATTGAAGAAACTAGTTCACAATTGTGAACTAGCGGGAAGCTTTCCCCTCATAAAAAAAAATTGAAAACAACTTTTTGATGCTTCATAAAACGATGGGTTCTTTTTAGAAATTTTATTTTCTAAAACGAATTATGAAAAATAATCCTCCAAACAAAATTTCTATATTTTTTAGCATTAAAAAAAAAGAAAAAGAAAAAAGACAACTAAACATTTATGTGCAAGTGTTATATGTATGCATGTGGGCGGTGGCGGAGCCACATAAGGACCGGGGGGTTAGGTTTCCCTCCTGAATTTTGTGATTTTTTTTTTTTACTAATATAAAGAAAATATTTTAAATAAAAAGAATTACAAAAATATTATTAAAGTGAAATGTCAATGACATTTTAAAATTTATGAAAATAATAATGATTGTTTTGATTGAAAATGAAGAGATTACTATAAACCATATTATCTATGAAAATTTTAAATGTAACGGTGATGTCATTATTATTGACATGCAAGTATAAGTAATCTCATTGTAAAGATATGAAATTTATTGAATTGTTAGTTACATTTAACATGTGAGGTTCACTTTCTATGTGTTTATTTACTATTAGTTGGTGATATCGCATACTAATGATGACGTGATATTACCATTAAATTGAATTTTTAATCAAATTTTGTATAAAAAAATAATTTATCATTATATAATTTATTTTAAGACTTATATCCATATTTTTTCATATTGTCCATGATATATTAGTTGTAAATAACATTATTTTTTTGATGTTTCTCAAAATCAATTATAAAAACTTGCGTGAAATATTTTTGTAATTTTTTTAATATTGTAATTAATAAATACCCCATCTAATTTAACTTTTTGGGTCCGCCACTGCATGTGGGTATCACATTTCTTGGTTAATACCGCAGTACTTGATGCAATGGCAAAGAGAGTCAATCAATAGCTTAATTGAGGATGCTATAATGGAAGCTGAGGGAAGAGGCATTAGAGTTTTGAGTCTAGGTCTCATGAATCAGGCAAGTTCTCTCTCTCTCTCTCTTCAACATAAATCTCACATTTAAGTTGTTTGTGTTAAAATTGATGTATAGAGAAATAGAGAATTGTATTATTGATTGATTGTATGTTATCTATTACAAATGGTGAGGGGCTCCTTATATAGGAGATGTAGTGGAGTAGGTGGAGTAGGTGGTAGTAGGTGGTAGTGGTAGGTGTGTAGTAGGTGGTAGTAGGGGGTGATAGGTGTAGTAGGTGGAGTAGGTGATGGTAGGTTTTAACAGCCCCCCGCAAACTCAAGGGGGATAGGAACTAACCAACGTGAGTTTGGAGAGAGGAACAAAACAAGAAAATAGACTAATACATAAAATAAAAGAGAATATGAGACACTGTATGGTCGTGTCAGACCGTTGGTGAAGACACTGGATGGTTGTGTCATAACGTTGTAGAGGACACTGGATGGTTGTGTCATAACGTTGTAGAGGACACTGGATGGTTGTGGCAGACCGTTGTAGCAGCTAACCGGAATCAAATGTCGGGAGCAGTTTATGGGGTCATGTCGGACCGTTGGAAAAGCTAACCGGAATCAATGTCGGGACAGTTTTATGGGGTCATGCCGGACCGCTGGAAAAGCTAACCGGAATCAATGTCGGGACAGTTTTATGGGGTCATGCCGGACCGTTGGAAAAGTCGCACCCTCAAAAGGTGTGCCCAATCTTTCAAAAGGCGTGCCATCAAAAGGCGTGCCCAATCCATAAAAAGACGTGCCATCAAAAGGCGTGCCGTCAAAAGGCGCGCCCAGGTTGTCGTCTAGCGCCGAGCGGCGCATGATGCGCGTGTCTGCCTTGGCTATTTAACCAAGACGGAGGCTGAGGCTGAGGCTGAGGCTGAGGCGAAGACAAAAAACTTGCGAAAAAAAACTTCTGAAAAACTCTGCGTTTTCTGAGAGAGAAACTCTGTAACACTCTGTTGCCCAGAAAATGGCCTCGTCTTCCCGTGGTCTGCTCACTCTCTTTCCCGACCTCAACGAGTCAACAAGAGAGATAACTGGTGCGGTGGCCCGTGAACCTCAACCAAACACCTCTGGTTTTGCTCCGTTAAACTTTTCGATGCGGTTGGTGGAGCAAAAAATGGCAGTGCAAACGGATATTGAGGCCAATCAGTATACATTGAAGTCATGTGTCGAGACCATGACGGCGGTCACAAACTTGTCGCACCGGCTTCAGAGTAGGACAAATGAGGTGCAACAGTTAAACGCCTAACTGGCTTTGCTCCAGCGCATGTATAAGGATGCGCGAGCAGAGATATGTGTGCTAAAAGCGAAAAACAAGGAGCTGAAGCGGAAGGCCACCGTGATGTTCCGATTTGGAGATCCGCCATATGCTGCAGTGGAGGAGCAGGGGGGAGTGACCAGGGTCAGCGAGGCAGCACCGTCAAGGGCCGCCCAGGACATAGGCAAGAAGAAGAGACCTGCAGCAGAGTAGAGAAGAAAAATCCCACTGTGGGTGTGGTTGTTTGTTTTTTTCTTTTTTTTTTTTTGGTGTAAAATTGTGAACGGGGTTGATCCCGGCATGAATAAAATGAGTTTGGTGTGCAGTTTTGTTTTTTTTTTTTGTTATATATATATATATGAAAAACGAAAATGATAAATACGGGGATAAGAAGAAGAAAAAGAAAAATAACTTGTCAAAAAAGCTGAGGGACATGCCATGTGGGTGTCATGATAAGAAAAGGCAAAAGAAAGAAAAAAGAGGAAAATTCAAACAGGAGTGGGGACAAGTTGGGTGGTATTTGGTGGAAAGAATGACACAGAAAAGGCAAATTAGTGAGGTGGTGTTGAATGTGGGTTGGTATTATAATAAACAAAATATGTATGTAGAGATAGAAAAGAAAAGAAAGTTGAAGAGAGTGTGAATATACTGATGATGAAAAGTAAAAACATAACATAAATTAAAAATTAAAAGGGGTAGTGGGGAACCGAGTGGTGTTTGGTATTTTTTTTTTGTTTTTGTTTTTGTTTTTTTTTAATAATAATAATAATATATTAATGGGGAAAGCATGTGCGCTGGTGGGTTGGAAAGTGAAAAAATGAGAGAGAGAGAGAGAGTGGGGTACATGATGATGAGGTTGGATCCATGGAGAGAGAGAGAGAGAGAGAGAGAGAGAGAGAGAGAGAGAGAGAGAGAGAGAGAGAGTAAAGCTGTGTATTTGTGTGTGTTTGTGTTTTCAGCTCAGGTAAAGAGAAGCTCTCTTCTCATCCCCAACGTTTTAAACCCCCGGCCGCTCATGAAACCAACAGCTAGCAAATAACAATTTGACTTCAATCCAGCAAGCCTCAACCCATGTAAACTCATCTTCAACGGAGGGCCCCACCTTAACCCACTGTAACTCCGGTGCTGAGAGAGAGACCACCGACAGAACACAACCAGGGATAGGGTCTTTGAAAACTCACACCAGTGAGCTTGCTCCTTAGAGACAATTGAAGCAACAGAACCAAGTTTTCTTCCCTCCGAACATCACTGACACGACACTGGAGTAACATCCATCCAACCAAGCACTCAGCAAACAGAGCTATCACAGCCAGCGAAGGTGTTAAGATAATGACATAGTAGCTCGCGGACTAAGCATACAAGTTAGCCTGAGCACAAATTGCCACCGTGAGAACCAAAAACCATCATGGTGAATGGAGGCCACTGTCAAGACCATTAACCGTCCTCCACCACAGAAAGTGGAGATCACCTTCACTACAGCCTTCAACCGATAAACTATGAAGGCTCAACAATAGCAACCCGTCCACACGACAGTACACAGCCACTGAGCAGGGCGATAAACACAGACCACCAGAGAGAGAAATAGTATGAGAGTGATGTGTTTTGAGTGTTGATGAGAAAAGAAATTTGCTTCAGCTCTGCTTCAATTTTGTAGTGATACAAAATCAAGTACAAATACAGGACCAAAAAGAAAATCACAGACACTTTCAGGATTTGTCTCGCCTTCGATGGAGCAATCGGAGGCTTCGTGGTTTTGGGTTGAGTTTCGGTGGTGGTTAGAGGCTTCGGCGACCGGAGAACCAGGTCGAAGTCGTCTCCATGAGAGAGAGATCATGGATTGGTGTCAACGATCATGTAGGAGATGCAGTGAAGCCAAAGGTGATTGGTGATGATGCTCTGATCTTGAAGGTGAATGTTGAATTGGGTTTAGTGGCAGCGGAGTCAAGGTATGTGTAGAGGTCCGGCGGGCGGCCAAGGCGAGGCTGCCGCCCGCCGGTGAAGCAGAATGACTAGGTTCTTAACCTCGCTCTGATACCATGTTAAAATTGATGTATAGAGAAATAGAGAATTGTATTATTGATTGATTGTATGTTATCTATTACAAATGGTGATGGGCTCCTTATATAGGAGATGTAGTGGAGTAGGTGGTAGTAGGTGGTAGTGGTAGGTGGTAGTAGGTGGTGGTAGGTGTAGTAGGTGGAGTAGGTGATGGTAGGTTTTAACAGTTTGGCAAAATTTATTTGCAGTTGGAAAGGCTAGCTTAAAAAAGTATGCCCAAACTTAGCATAAAAGAAGATTTTTTGAACGTATTTTGAATTTTTAGCTGAAAATAGCAAATATGTTGAAATTGAAAAGAAAAAAAAAAAAACCACATACCCTAACTTTCAAAAACGCAATTGCTTAAACATGAAATTTGAATTTTAAGCTACATAAGCTATAAATAAATTTGTTAAACGATTGTGTAAATACTAACATATATATGATTATTTTTTCCTAAAAAATTACAATTTCTAAATGATCAAAAGTAATCACACAAACATGGGATGTAACTCCCCCTGTGCTAAAAACCCATAGAAAGTGTTGCACCCTATGCCTCCCTGTAATTATTTTTAGTTTTCTACGCTGATTTGTAATTTTCCATTTTTTTCCATGATATATATGAATTGATTACTCTCTCTCTCTCTCTCTCTCTCTCTCTCTCTCTATATATATATATATGTTGTAGGGGGAGGAACTAAATAAGAATGGAGAGCTTTATATAAGAAGGAACCCTCAGCTCAAAGTGAAGGTGGTGGATGGGAGTAGCTTAGCAGTTGCTGTTGTTTTAAATAGCATTCCAAAAGGAACAACACAAGTCCTCCTCAGAGGCATTTTATCGAAAGTTTCTTATTCTATTGCCTTAGCTTTATGCCAAAGAGGCATCCAGGTATTTATGTTCTTATTTTCAACTTCTTAAAAAAACAAAGGGAGTACATTACATAGACTACATTTGTGGTTTAAAAAAATATAATAAATCCTATAAATATACCTTAATTATACCAATTTCCTTTTTAGCAAGGACAATATAAACAAAACTAACACACAGATAATTGATAGTAAAATATATATTTTAGTATAAAATAGATCATAATATCATTTTTTTCCCTATTAATACGATTAATGAATGACTGACGGACAGGAAGCTATATATGTATTACATGAATTAAAACTTTAAAAAAACAATATAATTATGTCAAATTTGGGTGTTGGGTGTAATTTTTTTTCTAAACCTCAAGAAGAAGTTAGATGCCTTTTTATATGGTGTGAGCCGCATTCGTGTTGAATATGCTACACAAATTTAAATTTAGCCAAAAAAATGTGTATGATATTAATTTAAATTTATTATGGTGTGAGCCGCATTCGTATTGAATATGCTACACAAATTTTAAAATTTAGATGCCTTTTTATATATTTGTTTAGATACGTAGCATTTCTAATTCAACGTATAGCATTTTTGAAAAAATTGTTGAGAAAATTATATTTATGCAGAAACAACTAAAAATAATTGTACTTTTATAGAGATGCAATCCTAAACAAGTGAAAACTGCATTGGACACAAACTCACTTGAACTTCCAAAAAATGTAATTATTTTGATATATTCCCGCTTTAAATACAGTTTCCTCAAAATTGTTTAGGTCAATCTTAGCCTCAAACCATGCCAATGTACTTCTTAATTTTGCTTCATCTACTAATTACACAACTTGAATATCCAATAGGTGTCCACACTATATGAAGATGAGTATAACAAGCTTAAGTTAATGCTTGGCACTGAGGCTTCAAATAATTTGTTCCTTGCCAAAACTTATGCTGTCAAGGTAAATTTTCCTTTAATTTCTTCTTTCTTCTTTATCCCAACGTAATCTATCATTTGCAAATAGAGTCCCTTTGTTTTAAATGTGAAAGATGATTTGAGTGAGCATAATTTTTAAATAATGTTCAATAGATTGAAATTACACACCAAATTACTAATCAACTAATTAAAAAAAAAATTTGGAGAAAAGATCATCTTTATAGAAAAGGGTAACTTCGATTAAAAGCAATCACTAACAAGAGATTCAAAGTTGCTGTATGTAGAGACAAAGTGAGAATTTTTATTCACCGGAGGCAGAAAAATATACACATTATCACAAAAAAATTTAGATAGGTAAAAACAAAATTGGATTTTTTTCAAAAACTACACAACTAGTAAATTATAAGCAGTGTTGAAATTATAGAGTAGCAGAAAACAAAATTTTGGGCGCGTAAAAATTTTAGTTTTTTATTTTATTTTTTGGATCAAGCATAAAAATTTTAGATTAGAAAATTTATTTTCCACAATTTTAGTGGGGAAAATTGATTTTTTTATTTATTTATTTTAAAACAACAGGTAAATATAGTATTTTGAAAATTACAACGAGGCCATTTTGAAATATAAAAATAATTATAAAATCATATGAAAAAAAATATAAAATAAAATTTTTAAAACTCACTTACACCACTTGCATATAATGGCTCCGGTCATGGCTATAGGATTCTTTACAAACACAAAATTAGGGGGAAAAAAAATGGAAAATTTTTGCAAAAATTTATGTTAGATGCATGATTTTAAATAAGGATAACAGGATATTTATCCATATAGGTGATATAGTCATATATCTCGGTAAATAATGGTATTAAAAGATCAAAATCTGATATTTAAAACCTTCATATGAGAAAATTTAGATTTATAATTAATTTTGAGAAGTGATGGTGATGAATTGAATATTTTGCAGACATGGTTAGTGGGAGAAGGGTTGAGAGAAGGAGAACAAATGAAGGCATTAAAGGGAACAATGTTCATTCCATTCTCACAATTCCCTCCACAGAAAATTCGCAGTGACTGCTTCTATCACTACACACCCTCATTGGCCACTCCCAAGTATCTCCAAAATGTTGACTCTTGCGAGGTTAGAGACAACATCTTTTTCTTTCTTAAAGTTATTAGTATTATTTTTTTCTGATTATGTTTGGTGGATTACAAATTTTTATTTGATTAGAATCTCTGCACCTTACCGAGAGGTCAAAAGTTTAAATTTTGGCACATATAAGACTCTCCATAAAATTACTTAAAATAAAATGCTTTTCACCACAAAAAAAAAAAAAAAAAAAAAAAAAAAACCCCACAAAAATGAGTGCAAAAAAAAAAAAAAAATTATATATATATATATAATAAACATGAAATCTTATAAATCAAAAACTCATTTCTTTTTTTGATCAGCAAAAGAAAGAAATTTTATTGATGAACAAAGATATTACATCAATAAAGGAGAAAACAATGAGTGCAAAAAAGCAACATGACAAAACAAATCAATCCCAACTAGGTTGGCACTGATAGGATCACCCAATCATATGTAAGCATAACAGCAAAAGTTGGCTAGTAACCAACACAAAAATACCAGCCACACCCAAAATAATTGGGGTGTTTGGGAAGTTAGTTTTTAGGATTTTTTTTTTGTTTTTTTTTACTAAAAGAAAAATTAGTTACAAAACCAAAAAAAAACAAATCCAAACAAAATATCACATCAAACCCCATAATGATTTCGCTTTTTTTCTCACAAACACCACATCCAACCACAAAAAAACTCAACTATCTTCCCAAACACAAATTTTTTTTTCTCCACTAATATCCTACAACTTAAAAAACCTACAAAAAAAAACAAATTCCCAAACACCCACAATATGTAGACAAAACAGACCCAAAAACCTATCCAAAACCAAGACCACCAACTCACTACCCAAGCTGATCAAACCCAGTAATCAGAAGCAAGAAAACCATCCACAACCAGCACTAGCAAGCTCTGTCCTTCTCAGATCATTCCTCGAGCAAACCTACAACTACTCAGAACACCACCCCAGACCCATCCCTAATAGATACCAATACAGAGTCCAATCAGTACAATACGCCGAAGCAGAGAAACAAGCACCTTTGCTGCAAGGAAAACCCATCTGCGTCACTTTGAACATTGAATTTGCTGCCAATTAAACACCAAATCATGAACTGTAAAGTTATATCTTGGATGATGATACCTAACCCAAAGAGCAATCCGAACCTTTACATGATCAGAGAGCAAACCCAACTGTGGTTGCGAACCTAAGAACACACATTCATTCCTACATTTCCAAATGGACCACAACAGAGCCGCTGGAATAGACTTCCACACTGCTACCTTGAACTTTTTAAACTTGACACCCGCCCATCAGTCAAGAAGGCCCCCAATTGTCCCAGGAACAACCTATTGTAAGCCCCACCAATCCACCAAACTTGACCACACCTTCCAAATCATCGGGCATAATAACAACACATGGTTAACAGACTCCACTTTGGAGTTGCAGAATTTACACAGATTATAAACACTACCACTTAGGACGCCAACTCTCTGAAGGTAAGCTACTATCTAGACTCTATCTTTCCATGCCAACCACCCAAAAAATTGCATTTTCAGAGGGGTTAAATTATTCCATAATAAATATGGCACGTCAGAGGAAACACCTACCACATTCCTATTATAAAGAGAAGCAACCATGAACTCACCTGAGGGGGATGGCTTCCAACATAGTCTGTCTTTTGCCCTAGAAGAATCAAAACTCGTCGCATTTAACATGGCACAAAGTTGACCCAGTTCCTCCACCTCCTAAGCTTGGAGAACTCTTCGAAAATTAAAGACCCATTCATCCGACTGCCTTTTCCTTTCCACAATGTTACACAGAGAAACCTCATTCTCAACAGACAAAAAATAAAGTCTTGGGAACTCCCAACACAAATGGTGACTACCAAGCCACAAATCAACCTAGAATCGAATTCAAGACCCATTCCCTGGGATTATCATGCAGTTGGCTATGTAAAAATTCCCCAGATTTGAATTACGGCTAACCACTGCTAAAATTCCTCCCCACACAGTGGATAGTCTACATGACTCATCCGCGAAGAAAAACCAGGACCCACCCAATAAGGCGTACTTTGCACATAAAACGATCTTCCACATTGCCTTGTCAATCTTGCCAAATCTCAACCACCATTTTGCTAGCAAACAATCATTGAATTCTCTAATATCCTTGATACGCAAGCCGCCTAGAAGCCTGTTTTTTGTTACTTCTCCCCACTTTACCATGTGCAGTTTCCGCTTCAGATTAGAACCTCCCTACAAAAAGGTTGCTTGCACCCCATCAAGTACCTTTGCTACACCTTGTGGCATTTTAAATAAGGAAAGATAATATACCGGTAAACTATTTAGCACTCCTTTAATCAAGGTAACTCTACCCCCTATAAGAGAGAAGCTTTCGTTTCCATGATGCTAACTTAAGTTTGAACTTTTCAATTACTAGCTTCCAAGTAGAGAGTCTTCTAGGACTTGCCCCCAAAGGTAGTCCTAAGTATGAGAAAAGAAGTTTTTAACTCTTGCATCTTAAAATGTCAGCGAAGCCCTCCATTACACTGTCCTCCACGCCCACCCCACAAATACGAATTTTATGGAAATTAATTTTGAGCCCAGACATTAACTCAAAACACCGAAAAATTCTTTTGACTGTAGAATCTCACATCTATCAACTTCACAGAATATAACCGTGCAAACTGTAAATGCGATAATACCTCCTCTCCAGTTCCTATCTTCACACCTCTAATTAGGCCCAAATTGCTGGCTCTGATCATTAAAATATTCAATGCCTCAGCCACAACAAGAAAGAGGAAAGAGGACAGTGGATCACCCTGTCGAAGTCCTCTTTTAGAGCAAAATTCATTCGTAGGCGACCTATTCCCCAACACTGATACTCTTGCCGAAGAAACACACTCCTTAATCCACCCCATGAACCTAGAGCAGAATCCGAATTTTGCAACATATGCAGTAGAAATCCCTAATTTACTGAGTCGTATGCCTTTTGGAAATCAAGTTTTAGTATGATCCCTTGCTTATGGCTCTTTTTCCACCAGTCAACAACTTCATTGGCTGTCAAAACCCCATCCAAGATATTCCTACCTTTCAAAAATGTTGATTGTACACTGCTAACCACCCTAGGTAGGACTGACTTCACTCTATTAGCAAGCACCTTAGTGAGAATTTTATATATCAACCCAATTAGGCTAATTGGTCGATAATCCAGCAAGGTAACGGGGCAATCCTTCTTTGGAATTAGAGTGATAAAGGAACTCTAAATACCATATGATAATTTTGCATGACGATGGAACTCCTTGAAAAACTGCAAAATGACTGGCCTAAAGATCTTCCAGCATTTTTGGAAACAAGCCATGTTGAAGTGATCCGGAGCCAGGGGTTTATTACCATCACACTCCTTTATAGCCATCCAAATTTCTGCCTCTGAAAATTCATCTTCTACTGTCGAAGCCACAGCATCACTCCTAATGGTGCTAAATGGCCCATTCAACGAAGGCCTAACCTTCCAATCATCCTTGAACAAGGTAGCGAAAAACTTGAACGCTTCTTTTTTGATTGTTGCGAGATCATTACACTGAGAACTCTCCACTACTACAGAATTTAACAAGTTCCTACTCTGCCTACTGGTTACCATAATGTGGAAGAACTTAGTATTACGATCACCCTTTAACGTCCATGATAATCTAGACTTCTGCAACCACATCCATTCTTGTTGTTTGCTCCACTTCCAAACCTCATCTCTGAGAAATCTAGTTCTAGCCAGTTCAGTGACATTAAGTTCCCTAGATTCCGCACACAAATCTAGCAAATGGAGCTCATCCTCAGCTTCTTTGAGCTTCTGCTTAACATTACCAAATACATGAATATTCCACTCCTTTAGTTTAGCTCTAAGGGCATTCATCTTGGAATGAATGACAAACCCTGCCTATCTAGTGACCACCAAGTCCTCCCACAATGTTTTCACTACTTGGAGAAACTGTGGATGCAGGGTCCAAGCGTTAATGAACTTAAACAGTCTTGTCCTCCAGTCCCGAGCATCTTCCATTAGTATAATTGAACAGTAATCGGAGACAACTCTTGGTAGCCCCCACACCTTACAATTGAACACTCCCAACCATCCCAACCATTCCAGAGATATAAGAAATCTATCAATTTGACTCCATTTATCCCTTTCAAAGGCATTACACCACGTAAACTTCCTCTCCAACATTGTCAAATCACACACTTCCAATGACTTAATGAACTGTTTAAATTCCTTCATCCCTCGACCCCTAGCAGAACAACCTTTTCTTTTCCCAAGATTCCTTATTTCGTTAAAATCACCCTCTAGACACTAAGGAAACACAAACAACGGTTTTAACCTGATAATTGTGTCCCATAAACATTTCCTACGTGACACCTCATTTGAGCATAAACATTCATTAGGACGCAGTCAAAAGCAGGGAGAATGGTACCTGAAAGCAGGACGAAATTCCTACTACCATAGCAACTACTCAACTTGAACACTAATGGGTTCCAAACACAAAGTAAACCAACTGCAAACCCTTCAGGATCAATTACCATGAATTCCATCTCAGCCCCGGGCCAAATAGACCGGATAAAATTTTCAGTGACTCTAGTTTTCTTCGTTTCCTGGAAAAAAACAACATCCACCCCCCGATCACGGAATACTTTAGGTCAAATTTGACATATTGTAAAAAAGTCAAAAAGTTAAAAACTTACTTAAAAAGTTAAAAAGTTAACCCTATTCACCAAAGTCAACAATTACGGCTGCACAACTCTCAATCCTAATTTTTCTGTACAAATCAATTTTTACAATTTTTTATTATATATTTTTTTTATAAAAAATCAAAAAGTTAACACAAACATCCATATTTTCTTTATCAATTTTTTAGTCTACGACAAAAAATACACTTATTTAAGACACCCCCAAACAATCCTTAATCTTCCTCATCTTCCTATCTCTACCAAACCCTCTTATATTCCATGACCAAATCTTTATTTAAAACTGGGCAAATACCAAAACCACCTAACCATGAAATTCATGGACGAGCTGTCCTCCCACAGTCTACTGTAAGCTCCGCGTCTTTCAACTCCAACTCTACACACTTAGCCAACACTTTTGATTCTTTCCCATTACAATCTAGCTCAAGACTTTTCGCCAGCTGTACCATTGCATTAGCTTCATCCAACAACCATTACATTAGCTTCATCCGACAGCCACCTCTCCCTCTGGTTGGCCGTTGATGAGGATGAGGATAGGGCTACCATAGCTGCCCAGCACCAAGCTCCCCTGTGCCAACTCCTAGTTGGCGTTGCCCCTTTTATCCTGGTAACCTTCGTCCCTCTTGCCATTCTTTGAACCAGAATTGTTTCAGACCTTGATAATTTCCTCCCTCCCCTATATTTATTTTCCCTAATTCGTGGCCTAGGGCATATAGAACTCATCATATGGTTGCTTGTATCTCCCACCAAAAGCCCACATTCTCCAATCTGGTTTTGATTTGAACCCCTTAGTGGCTGACTAAGGCCCACAACACCACCTACCTTTGCTTCAGGACACGGTCCACTAGCAGGGCCACCTACTTGAGCTTCCCTTAACACAAGCCCAAGCAAATGGGCTTGTCCCAACATTACCTCAATATCAACAGGATGCCTTCCAAAATCTGCCCCATTTACATTCCGAACAAAACCGGATGTAATAATTGCATCATCCACATTCAATTCATTTGCACTTTAACTCCAAACTGAGTTACAACTACCCCAGCACCTCTGCTGTCGGGTGCTATGTTTGGTCTTCCAAGACCAACAACACCCCTTTCCGCTACTATTGATGGGGAGGGCCTTATAACTTCACCGGCCACTCCAACTCCCAATCCCATCCCAGTCGTATCTCATAGCAACATCCCATCAGTACATGCCACCTCACCATCCTCATGGAGCCGCTTAAGTTGAGATTTACTGGCAAGTCACATCAATTTTTCTGATGTGATTTGCCAGTAAATCTCAACCACACAATATAGCACTCTAGGAAACTTTAGGAAAATTTCACTCTAGAGGATCCTTGGTGATGGTTGCTACCTTATTCGGGCACGCCACCTCATCATCCACATTAGCATCCTCTTTGCAAACCAACTCCTCGTTCAGCCTCCCTGCGACTGTAGAAGACACGACTGTAGACACTGGTTCAATAGACATTTGCAAGCTTCAGTAACCACCTTTGATACAACCATTTGTTCCTCATAGACCCGAACTAGGTATGATCTTCCCCCACAATTGAGACTAATGACCTGATTAACGGAACTCATGTACTTTGTTGCCATCTTAAGCTTACCGCATCCAAAATAGAACATTTTAGCCGTGTCTTCTACAATTTCAACAACCTCACCCCAAATCTTTCAATAAACATACTATAGCTCCACAGATTCAATGGGACTCCAAAACAACTAAGTCATACAAAACGTTCTTGACCCAAATGCATACCTTGTTTCCATTCTAAAACAGATTCACACTATACGTCCAATAGATCACCGAGCAGAATTAATTTTTCTTTCATGTCCTTTACCGATTGAAATGTCGACACTGCATCTCTTTCTTTTCCTTGCCTGACTACTATGTCATCAGACCCCTTCAGATGTACAACACCTTCAAATTCCAAAAAGCTATACTGACTTCTCAATTTAACAATGACACTTTCAAATAACCAGCCATTACCCTCTTCTTTTGCCGAAACCACCACGGCACCATCGTTCTTGGCTCTTGTAACTTCGGCAACTGATCTTATCTCATACCCTCCATATGGCTGTTGTCTATGTTCCCACCCCAAACTAGAAACATGGCCGTTTGCTTTACCTTCCCCTGGTTTGATAACAGACGCATGTTGGCTGCGATACTGGGTCTTTCCAAACTTGGCCATCTTGACTTTAATAGCTTGATCATCACACCATAACCCATTAGCTTTTTGGATAGCCACCTCTGCAGCTACAGTGCAATCGAACCGAACAAATCCAAACCGTGTCCTCGTAGCTCTCCTAGTCTTATCTGGTATGAACACATCCTTCACCACTTCAACCTTGTTGAACAATAAGGATAAACCTTTCGAATTCATGGACGATGGCAAACTGTCTACGAAGATAGTAAACACCTCTGTTTGATCCCTATTTGGTACAAACCTTTGTGTATGTGGCCCTTTTGGTATAGTACAGGCTGTCATCCTTTCCCAAATCAAAAACTATTTATCACCAATTGGATAAATCATATTGCAATATAATTGATTCTATTGTTTGATACATATAATGCAATTTATTTTTCTTATTATGGTTCATGTTCACATTTTTTGAGACATTTATATTTTTTTGAAGTGCAGTACATTAGTTATAGCCCAAAGATAAATGGATTAAGATAATAAGAATAGATTTATGGATAAATTACAATTACATTCCCCAAAGTTTAATTAAAATACAAATTTTCCCCTATAATTTTAGAAATTACAAATATCCCATTGTCATAATTTTTTATTTAATAGAATTATCAGAAAAAATAAAATTCCTAAATACTCTTACATGTAATAATTAAATTACCATAATTGTGAATTAAAATATATTCTTAACATCATTCAATACTTTTAATTGGCTTAGTGATTTATTTATAAATGGGTAATTTCTTATGTGATTAGAAATTTAAAAGGGTAGGATCAAGGTTTTAAATAATGGTGGCGGTTACCATAATGGTAGCAGTAGCGTTGACATGGTTTCGAGGTGTAATGGCCGTAACATAACGGTTGCAGCAACCCAAACCATGAATTTTTAAATTTTTTGCACAATTTTAGGAAAATATACCAATACGCATGTTTTTATTTCAGAATCACATTTAGTGAGGTTCAAAATAATTTTTAATATTTTTGTTTAGTTTTAAAATATAATTCAATATGTATATACTAATTTTTATATTAGTTATAAGTCATTATGGAGAATTTTCCTACTGTTGGATTTATATAATTTTCTTTGCTTTACTAATTATGAATTTGTTAGGAAAAAATGTGAAGTATCTTTAACATTAAAAAAAATAATCTCATAAGCATAAGTTCAAAATACAAACATAATAATGTAAAAATACATAACATGAAATGTAAATTTTGTTCAATAAATTTAACATAAGAGAAATAGATATAAGTTTTTTCTCCTGTTTTTTTTAGATAGGAGAAGCAATTACAAAGTAGAGGTAGCCTTAGAAGCAACCAATGCCACTATGGATGAAGGCACAGTTTTCATTCAAACATGTGGAGAATCAAATTCAAAAGCTAACCTATGTAAACAATCAAGTGAAAAAGTAATGAAATCTTATAGAATTAGAAGATTGGATAATCAAAACATATATAGATAAGATTTTTACTTAAGTTCTATGCAACTAGAAAACAAAAAGGGAAAATAGTATTATTATTATAAGCAAAATTTATATAAAAAAACAAACACTTGAAAAATAGTGGTTGTAACGGCCGTAATGGTAATGTAACGGTTGTTACGGCCTTTACGTAACGATTGAAACGTTATGATTGTGAATTTGTGTCACACCGTTAGAGTGGCCGTAATGGATGGTTAATAACCACCACAACCATTATGTAACGGTGTTTGCGGCCACTTTTTAAAACTTTGGACATGATGTAATTTTTAGAATCACAATCGATATTTTAATCAAATCTCAGGCACTGTATATGTATTTTTGCATATACTTTATACACATCTATCTTACATTTTGATTTTAATTTTCTTATCATTGTCTTTTAAAATTTGAATATCATGTGTATTTGTGAAATAGAATTGGTTGCCGAGAAGGGTGATGAGTGCATGGAGGATTGCTGGGATAATACATGCTTTGGAAGGTTGGAATGTGAATGAATGTGGAAACTTCGTCTTCAACATTGATAAAGTTTGGGAGGCCACTATTCGTCATGGCTTTCATCCTCTGAAGATGTTGAATCACTTCGACCCTTGATTACAACTCTCTCTCTCTCTCTATATATATATATATGCTAGGGGTATGAAGCCAACCAATGAGTGGGCTTAAAATATGAATTTTAATTTTAAATTGGAAACATATCTTTTATATTGTTTAAGTGGTGAAATTTTTATTTATGAAGTTAATAACGGTCATAAGTTCAAGTATTGTACCCTTCTTGTAACTATCGACTTATTCACTTTTAATAATAATATAGATATATATGAATTTGATATGAAAATATTACTATATATTTCTTGAGTATGTGTACTGGGCTATATTTGTATGACCTTTAATATTAATTTATGTATCATATAAATTACTTGAGCTTTTCTATATTTTTTTATTTTTTTGATCAATCAAAAGAAGACCTTTATTGATGAAGCAGTCAATACAAAGTAAATGAGCAATACATCAATAAAGGGAGTGAAAGATGGTGCAAACGTCATCATAGTTTACACTCCAAATCCCAACTAGGTTGGCACCCAGAAGTAAACACAATAATTTAACAGCGTCACCCCAGGCTGGTGAAAAACCAACCAAAAAGAGAATAGAAACCGGACAACGACATTAACAGCCCACCCACAATCAATGACTAGGCATATCAGCTACCAACACCTAGTCATCTCAGATATAGAGCCTCACTTGACTCAGATTTTCCACGATTTGATGCACAGAGTACTGGACAGAAGGCATGGAAGACTTAACCCACAGCCCAACT
This sequence comes from Camellia sinensis, assembly GCF_055761805.1. NCBI lineage: Eukaryota > Viridiplantae > Streptophyta > Magnoliopsida > Ericales > Theaceae > Camellia > Camellia sinensis. Next base: position 183,659,547 of record NC_138962.1, read on the forward strand.
CTCACTTTCACTACCTCACTCAGCTCATTCATATCTGGTTTCTTTCCATTAAACACAACCTTATTTCTTAGCCTCCAAGTGGACCGCAACATTGTTACAGGTACCAACAGCTAGATTTTCTTGACAGATTTTTTATGCTTTGTTCCCATCCACCAAGACAACACTCCATCCACAGAAGTAGGGGATACCCAGCAGAGATTCCACCACTGTAGCAAACATCCCCAAACCTTCCAAATCTGAAAGCACTGCACAAAGAGATGATCCACAGATTCTACTGCAGCTGAACAAAAAGGGCAATCAGTCACAAACAGTATTCCCTAACACTTCAAATCTGCAGAATAGTAGATGCTTTGATCCTACCTCTTCAAGCCAACCAACTTATAAATTATGCTTTGGGTGGTGCTTCATTAATCCAAATCATCTTATGAACAAGTAACATGGGGCCAGACCTTAACAGAAGCCATTTTCTCACAGATGCCACTGTAAACACACTAGAGCGAGATGCAATCCACCTTACTACATATTGCATATCTACATTCAGCCTAGGGACACCCCTTGTCAACAATTGCAGCTTCCTTGCCTCATTTTCCTCCTAAGCAAATAATGACCTTCTAAATTGAAGCCACCAATCACCCTCACTGTTCCTCCTCTGCATAAAGGAACTCAACAGTCAGTCTTTATCCATAGAGAGCGTAAACAATCTGGGAAACTCCTCTTTCAACTGTAAATCCATGAACCATCTATCATGCCAAAACTTAATCCTACACCCATTCCCAACCACAATCTTACACTGAGCCAAAAAAAAATTGAAGAAGCTCCGGATTAGATCTTTCCGTACTTAGAACATCACTCCACAAAATCGATTCCTTACCCTTTCCATCCTTCAGTGGTAACCATTTGCCACCTGCAGACCCATATTTGCTGATAAGAACCTTTTTCCACAGTGAATGATCCTCCACCCCATACCTCTACCACCACTTTAATAACATACAATCATTAGTATCCTTTGCCTTCTTGATACCTAGCCCTCCTTGGTCCTTTCTTAATGTTAATCCTTCCATTTTACCATATGTATCTTGCTTTTTAACTCTGAACTGCCCCCATAAGAAAGCTGCATTCAACTTATCAATTTCCTTAGCAATACCAATGGGTAATTTGAATAAAGAAAGATAGTAACCAGGAATACTGTCCCAAACTGATTTCACCATAGTTAGCCTTCCGGCAAATGACAAGAGCTTCCTTTAACACATAGCTAACCTTGACTTAACCTTATCCACCATAGGTTGCCAAGTCTTCTTCTTTCGTGGATTCGCATCCAGTGGCAATCCTAGATACTTTAGAGGTAGCTTTTGGCATAAACAGTGCAGTGTTGAAGCAAATCATGGATCATAGTATCACTAACTCCAACTCCACACACCACACTTTTATGAAAATTAATCTTCAACCCTAACATTACCTCAAAACATCTAAGAATTCTTTTAACATTTACAATCTCCTCCCACTCAGCTTCACAAAACAAGATAGTGTCATCTGCAAACTGAAGATGAGACAGCTTCAATTTTGCAGACCCAATATGTAACAACCCCGACCTTTGATTAACGTTAATTCATGATTAAATATGCTTAATAAGTAATTAAGGTGAAATCCTGAGTTAATTACACGTGCATTGCATTATTTGTGTTTATATCTGTCTAATATAGAAATATATGTTTCTGTTTCTGATTTGTTCTGCGAATTGAAAGCCATATCGACATCCAATCACGAAATCGACTTGATATATGTGTTAATTGGAATTTTTAAAGCATTATGGCAAGTTTAATTAGAATTCGATTCGGAACGATTTAATTAGAATAATTGATGCTCAATTAAGCTTAATTAATGAATTGTTTAATTCAAGCCTATATAAGGCACTTATTGTGCCTCCACTCATCATTTTCCTTCATTTTCAACACATTTTTGAGCTAGCACACACAAACCAATGTAGGAGAGAGGGAGAAGAGGAGTATGAGCTCAAATTAAGAGGATTGCTAGAGAACTTAGAGATTTTGGCTTGGAACCTCCAACAATTGATCATCTAGAGCATCATTGACAAAGCCTAGGTTCTTCAACCATTAGATTGTACAATTATGATGTGTAGGACATGAATTCTAGAGAATTATGTTGGATGATACAAGAATTGAGCTAGAAATGAAGATAATTTAACCATATCATGCATCATGCATATATCATAGCATTTTGAGTATGCTTCTAAAGAATTTCCACACGCATGTATCTATTTTGACTTGGTTTTGAGAATTCACCACATTTCTTACCATTTGATCTTAATTGATCATGTTTTGGAAAGCCTATGTTCTAAATAATTCATGCATGTCATGTTTATGGCATATTCATAAATTTCAAGTTGGAGTTTTGATCAATTGGCATGCTTTTGGGCCTTGACTAAGTGTGATGATCTTCAAATCAATGTATTTTACAAGTTTCTAAATGTTTTCTAGAGTTTTGGCCCAAAAAGATGAGTTTTGAAGTATCTGATTCGAGTTTGAAGCTTAAGAGTGCAATATGGAAATTCCAGATTTTGCACTTCCACTCGAGCAATAGAAGCTGCGCTCAAGTAGCCGCCCTGTGATCTTGCACTTCTGCTCGAGTGAGAAATACAAGCTCCCAGAAGTTTACACATTTTGTAGACCGCTCGAGTGACAGAAGTTGCGCTTGAGCGGGGACCTCAGTCTTACACTCAAGCGACCGTCGAGCGGCCATCGAGCGGAGAATTCACACAACCAGTTGTAGACAGCCCAATTTTAACCACTCGTAAGACTTAGCCGCTTGATTCCAAACACTCGATGATGAATGTTACATTGTGTAAATGGTTTGAATTCTCAACAAAGAAATTCGATTTCAAGCTCTAAACAATCTTAACTTGTCATATCCACTGTATTTCTACCCCAGGAACTCAATTTTGAACATTGTACCAACCTATATTGAACCTGAAAGTGAAAAACAGTGGAATACACTGAGGCCCGGTCGTGCCTCGGTGATGGTCGGCCGTGGGTATCAATGCCCGGCCAGGCCTCTTGACTTTTCAAAGAAGATTATGTAAATATCTGCCAGCTATCTATTTCTGCAGATATTTTGATTTACAGCTCAGTCTCTATAAATACGAAGCTGCTGGACTGAATTGAAGAGGTTGAGAGGTTGATATATATCAAGGTTTAGAGATATCAAATTATATAAGCATAATCCTTCTTTTGTAAGTCATCTTCCTACTTTCATAATCTTATATCATCCATTCATACCATATCAACATAGAGCTTGGACTTGGAATTTGATTGAGATTTGCAAACCATAACTCAAACTTGAGGGTGTTGGAATCAAGTTTGTTAACTAATAGCTTACCTCTTTTTCAAAGGTATAATTTTGCACTTTCTTCTTTCATCTTCTTATACTCTTTTCCTCTATTTTTCTTGCCTTTATATACTGATTTTCAGAGCTGAATTGAGACCCAAAAAAACATGATTTGAGGTTTTGAAATTGGAGGGGTTAACCACCCCTCCTTAGGCTTTGCTCCATAACTTTTTCTCTACTCTTTTTACTTACTTTCTCTTGCTTTTAGCTGCTATTTTTCACCCATTAAGGGGCTGTTTTAAGGCTATTTTAATTTATTTAGATAGCTTATGCTTTGATTAGTTTGCTTGTCGTCTCATAAGTTTGCTTGTATAGTTTATTACATGTTGTTCTAGCTTTTCTTCAATTCATTTAATAATCTCATTTTAATAATCAAGTTAACACTCCTTTATTCCATTTGAGATTTGTTTCAACCAGTTGACGGTTATTCAAAACATGAACTAGCGATTTACACTTAATGGCTTAATCTCTACAGAGGTTCATTGCCAACGGTGTAGTCTCTTTTTCATGTTAAGAATTACTTGCCATTTGACACTTCTTTGCTTTTAGAGGACTTAATCATCATTTCGGACAAATGGACTAAAGAATGGAAATGACTAAACAAATTGGTTTAAAATTGGATTAACACACATAAAGAAAATGACTTAATTTGTTTAGGCTTGGCCAGACGTTATGCCAAGTTAATCAAGTCAAGAATAATCATACACTAATTCATGGCGTTTTGATAATTCTTGAAGCGTCTCTACCACCCTCTTAGAGTTCACTCCATGACAAGAGGGAGGGGTTGCCATGTTCATTTCATTTATCGATTCTTGTCCAAATTGTATTTGAAATCATCAAGTAATCAATTTGCCCATTGATGGATTTGGAAACAACTCTACTCTTCTCTCAAGGCTTTCCCATGACAGAGAAGTGTGAGATAGACAAATAGAGTCTAGAACACTCTGTCTGCACTGTTTTCACTTCAGAGCACCAAATGGAGTTACATGAAACAGAGCCGCGGTTGGCCTTCCTTCGGCCCGGCCGGGTGTCAGTGAGGGCCAGCTGGGCATCAATGAATGGTAAGGCAGTGTGTTGTGCAGAAACAGAGGGCAGTAGCTAAAGGTGAAACAAAATAATCTGGATAGACAGAGCAACTTTTGGACGCTGCACATGTGAGCATTGTGCATCTTCGGATTTGTAGCTTATTATTTAGTTATTTATTAATTCATTTGGTTTTGTAATAATTAGTTTAATTTGGACTATCGAACATTGATTCGGACCCTCCAGCATGAGGGATCAAATGATGTAATAATATGTATGTCTTCCAACCCCACGTCTTTCTCTCTTTTATTTATTCGCTTACGATGTTTAGTTTAGGGAATCACGTTTCATTTAGCATACTTCATGTTTGCATTCACTTGTATTGCATGCATCGAGGCTCGGTTCATCATCGTAACTTGCACTGTTATTGTTTATACTTCTTTGAATACATGTTTAGACCACATACTATCAAATTGATCCATATGCCATATTAGTAACTGAGCCTAGTAATTACATGTCGCATGTGTTACATTAGTCATGTTGCATAGGAATCATGCATTTTTGTAACTAGTTTCTCTTTTTGGCTTAGAGTACAAGGTAAGCTTTTATTTGCTTTAGCACGTTGCATGAGTGTGATTATTGCCATATCTAGTATACTTGCCATGAGGCTAAATGCTTAATTGATAAATTGCTTGAATGCCTGTGGATGAAGGCTATTTGCTTGAATTGGAATAATTTGAGTAATGTTCATATGCGATCACTTTTTCAAGTGGTACATATTCAAAACACTTTTTCAAAACAAACATGAATCAAGTGTTCCAATACTTGCAAAATTAGTCTATACTTGTATGCATCACATAGTAAACTTAACCTAATAATTGGAATAAGAACATATAATGTAATAAGATTCACATCATGATTAGTAGAGGCCGATCTTTGATCAGGCGAGTGGGGTGTTCAATTCATGGCCTTCCCCTCTCGTACCTAAGTTCCCGAGCCGAGACACTTTGGTGATGACGGACTAATGGCCTTTGGCACGAGTCTCGGGTTCTCTAAATTTTCCAAAACAAAATATTCAGGTGGCGACTCTGTAAATCTGGCAAAGCAGTCCATTTTTGATATTTGATTCAAAACATCGATTTTCCAAAAAAATTGTCAGATTTGGACTCTTTTGGTTTTTCATTGTTTCACATTGCACTTGTGAAATCAAATTCAGAACCACGAGAGTTCGACACTGTAGGGCTTATTCTCCTTCCGAAAGGGGGCGCAGAAAAGTCAAGCTATAGTTTCTGCCAAATCTGCTAGGAAAGTAGAGAACTTGACTCGAACTTTATGATGTGAAATTTTATCTACCTATATAGGTTCTTTGCATTGCATTTGAATTGGTGTGCTTAAGTCACTGTGTTTGCCATCTGCTATCCTAGACGGTTTGCCAGACGCTCGCTCAAAAGGCTTGCCAAAAGGCTGACCAGTCGTAGGCTCTGCCATGTTGGCAACAAAACCCTTGGATCTAGATTACTGCTATATCGTTTGATCCTCCTTTCACTTCTCAGTGTTAGGTGCAAGAGGTATATTAGGTAGTTTTGCTGAGGTACCACCTTTTGACCATTCGACCTAGTTGCATATAGTAAAGCTATAATGATTGTTCTAAAGTAGGACAGGATGCTCACCCAAATATAGGATTGCGTGAAACTCATTGTTTGAAATAGTGCAACCTAGATCATGCGAAAATCTAGGATAGGGTAACCCTATCCCCCTCATAAGGGTGTTTTGGCTCTTTTACTTGATATGTGCTTTTACAGTGAGACTGGACAAAATGGTTCATATCAGTATGAGTTTGAGAACAGAGTTCAGTGGGGATTACAGTTCAGCTATGAATGTTGGGAATTGGGGCCGAAGAGTTGTCTGGTTTTTTATTGTTGTTTTTTTTTTTCTTTTTCTTTTTGCTAGGTAGTTTACCATCATAGCTTCAGAAAGACCCAATATTTCCTAAGTTGTGTGGACTCGTTCTGGTAGGCTTTGCAAAATTCAAGACCTTGTTGGTGGTCAGCCAGTGTTAGTGTCTCTCCCACCGGTCACTCAACGAAGAAGGAACAAATAGGCATTAGTACCAGTACAAAGCACCCCACAAACACCTATTCTTACCCACAATTCACTAGTATCTGACCAACCTAGACTAAGAATGGTGCAGAACACAGAAGAAATTGTTGCCGTGATGGCAACTTTGAGAACCATGGATCAAAGGATAGCCGCACAGGATGAACTCATTGCCGATCTGCGACGCCCATCTGGGCCATCCGCATTTACAGTGCATCCAATCCCGGTCACTCAGCCAAATCCCGATCTCCTTCTACCAGTGGAAAATCCCTAAGTCCCAGATCCCCAGGAGATATTTCCACAGGCTCCAGCTTATAAACCCTCGGTGCCTCATGGGGAACTTCTTCCCTTTGACATTAACAATGATCTAGCTATGATAAAAATTGTCAGGCTAGAGAAAGTGCTGAAAAAGTCCCAAGGCTTCAATTCCATTCCGGATATTGAAGACGGATACACTGAGGCTTCGGTTAGATTACAAGAAAAGTTTAAGATGCCCCACATCGACAGATTTGATGGAAGTGGGGATCCGATTGTACATGTCTGCCTATTTTCGGATGTTCTGAGGCCTATGGGTCTTTCTCGTGTTCAGAAATTGTCATTGTTCGGGAGAACTCTGTCTGATATAACAGCCATTTGGTATGCTAAACTGGAAAAATCTACTAAGTAGAATTGGGAAGAGCTATCTGAAAGGTTCGTGAACTAATACTCTTATAACACTCAGATAGAGATAACCATCAGTGAGTTGGAGGCAACTACCTAAAACCCCAAAGAATCTTTCATCGATTTTGTCGCCAGGTGGAGAGCCAAGGCAGCCCAGATGACAAATAGGCCTTCTGAAAAAGAGCAAGTTCGGCTAGTAGTCTTGAATCTTGAGCTTGATCTACTGCAAAGAATGATACTGGCACCGTTGTCTACATTTGCTTCACTACACGAGTTAGGGGTCCAAATTGAAAGTGCATTAAAAAAGGGGATCATCTATAGAACTAGTGAACCTGCAAGAAGGTCATTCACCAAGAGTACCAATGCAAGCACTATTCCACGGCCTGCAGATATCAGTATCGTTATTACATCGGCCAAGATGGCCGATCTCTTGCTGCTGCCACAACCTCACAACCTTCATAAAATACTAGTCCACCCCGAAATCGAAGAATTTTTACCCCCTCCATATGACCCCGACCCATGCCTTCAAGCTGTTAATGAAAAATGAACATCTTAAGCCTCTCGATCCTCGTCCACTTCCAGACTCATTCCCACCCAAATATGACCCCACCCAGTATTGTATTTTCCACCAACAATATGGCCATCCCACGGATATGTGCTACTGTCTGCGTCATGAGATCCATGATCTCATTGATAACAAAATCATCGCCCCACCTTCCAAACCAAACATAACAACCAACCCACTTCCTGCATATAACCAAGCTCCCCCACCCAGAAATATTAACCATATCCATACACTACCACCCACCTTCAACCCTAGCACCTACATTATCTCATCTCACTTATGAAAACCGAAGGTGGTTATTCCAGAAAGCACAGACATGGGCATGATGGATTTGACACCACAAACCCAATCTCAGCTTGCGACAGTAGAAATAGAGAGGGAGTAGAATCCATTAGAGGTAGAGTCGTTTGTTACCCGTGTCATAGAAAATGGGGCTTCACTTGTAGAGAAGTATGACCCAAGCTTATACATTGTGGCCATTGATCAACGAAAGCCAGTAGTCATACTACCGGATTTTGTCATAATCAATGCTATCAGGGAGAATGAGCTGGGGCAACGTCAGAATGATTGGCCTGGACAGGGCTTGAATGACTTAGCAAACCTAGAAGACGATATGACAAAATTGGAAGAGGATCTGGAGGGCCTCTACTCGTTCGAGGAAGAAGATACAAGCTGTGTGCAAATAGGATGGTGGAATCCAAGCCAACTAGAAACAAACGAAGAGCGGTTAGTGATGAGGAGGCAGATAAGGTAGAGCAAACAAGAGAGATTAGGAAAAAAAAGGCTGAGGTAACACCCTTGACTAGAAAAGAACAAGTGTTAATGCAATTCCAGCAGGAAATGATAGAAGAGATCCAAGGGCAGAAGGCCTTGAAATAAGAAAAAGGAAAAGGGAAAGAAGAAACTAAGTCAACCATAATCACCAAAAAGACTGAATGGTAGCCTAGAAAGCTAGGAATGCTTAAACAATATTGGGATGCAGAAGCCAAATCCGTCGTGGAAAAGGAATGGTTTGTTAAGAGGTGTGATGTGAACATGCTCCAGGTGAAGCCTGACAATAGCTTGGCCATGACTACAGGTGAGTGGTGGGAAGATAATGTTTTGAGTTATACATACACAGACGAAGGGTGAGACTCTACCCTTGACGATACGTGGTATATGGACAAGATTAATCACATGACCTGGAGTGATCGATACTTCAAACCCGCAGCTTTAGATCAACCAAAATCCTCCAACAAAGAAGTTGAGATATCAAAAGAGAAGGATGTTGAAGAAAATCTGGTCTTGAAACAGCTCAAGAAGATTCAGGCTGACATATCAATCTAGGGGCTGATAATGGCATCTCGGGAGCATAGGCAGGCACTGTTAGAGGCAATGAACCGGACTAAACTGCCTATCAATACCACTGTAGACCAATTGGTATCGTTGGTTACATTAGGGGATGTTACGCCAGTGATATCTTTTATAGATAAAAAGTTACCACCTGAGGGCGCTAACCATAACCGTCCTTTATATGTAACCTTGGAAAGTTGAAAGAAATGGATCCCGGCGGTGCTAGTGGATATCGGATTGACAATTTATGTGTGTCCACTGAGGATTGCCTATGCCATCGGTCTGAGGCCGATTGACTTTACACCCACAACCCAAGCTATCTGGGCTTATGATAATACAAAGTCAGGATGTCATGGGAACGTTTAAAAGCAATATCTTGATCGGCCCGTTTGAACATGAGGTGGAATTCCATGTCATGGATGCACCAGTAAGCTTCAATCTACTGCTGGGAAGGCCTTGGTTGCATCAGATAAAAACTGTATCATTAACAATTCATCAGTTAGTGAAATACCCCTTCAAAGGCGGGATCGCTACTGTGTACGGTAATTCTGCTATGCATCCTCCCCAGGGAACTGCCACGCCAGAGTTGGAAATCATATATGGAGAGGAGGATGTATTCCTCTCTAGCTTTTCGCTAACAGAGGCCCGGGCTGTCTAATCCATCATGGCAGAAGACGACGGAACTTATGTGAGTGCTCAGTCCATCTATATGATGAATAAATAGGGATATATGCCTGGATCAGGGCTAGGCCAAAGTGGCAGACATGGGGGCACTGTTGCTAAGGAAGTGAGCCATAACCGCCATTCTTTCGGACCGGGATACAAACCTACAGCCGTAGATTGGCAGAGAAAATGGTAGGAGTTGAGCAAAAGAATGAAAGCAAAGAGGACTGGGAAGCAGTATGGGTTAGTCCACAAACCAATACGGGGAACCCTGAATGGACGCTTTGTCCACCAAGTGGAAGATTTTCCCTTCTGTGGATTTCCAGAGCCTTGGTTTGACCAGGAGACAAAGACAATATATCCAGGATTCGAGATCTTCTTCAGGTACCAATTACCAGAAGAAAGGGATGAGCAGACAGACCTGAGCATTAATACAGATCAAGGTAGGACTGCAAGTTTGGATATCGAAGAGAAAGAACTGTTGGAAAAAGCACTGGCTGACCTATTGATAGGTTTTATTGTTGAAACTGAGACCACCAACTTGGGGGATAGTTTTACTCTCTCAATGATCGGGGGTAACTCAACAACGAATTTCTCTAAACCTATCATGGATGCGTCTGAGGCTCCACGTTTGGCCTGGAAATTTGAGCATGGTATCGTCAACAATTCTGAATCGGATAATGAGTCTGAATATGATTCCATCGAGTCTGTGGAGTTAGAGTTATATTTGAATCTCTCTGAGTCTGGTACTTTTGGGAGTGGTAACCTGGATTCCAAAGTCCTGTCTAAGTTATCTTTTAGCTTTTCTTTTGAGTCCACTGTAACCGAAAACCTGGACTTTTTGAATGGGAATGCTGTGAATGTTGCTTACTTCTCGGTGCCTTTTGTTTGTTGTACTGATCTTAATTTTCAAAATTTTGACACAAACGAAGAGGAATAAATTCCTCGGGTTTTGAAAAATTTGGTTGATCATGAGGAGGAAAGGTGTGTTAAGCCCAGTACAGATGAAATCGTATAAATTAATGTGGGTACTGAGGAAGATCCTCACTTGGTCTAGATCGGGTCCACGCTATTTTTTGAGGAACGCGAGCATTTAATCGCTTTACTAAAAATTTTAAAGATGTTTTCACATGGTCCTACGAAGATATGCCTGGAATCGATCCTGAGATTGTACAGTACCGAATCCCTCTTGACCCTGAGGCACGGCCAGTTAAGAAAAAGATGCGCAGAGTTCGCCCAGATTGGGCTTTGAAAATCAAAGAAGAAGTTACCAAACAGATTGAGGCAGGGTTCTTACTTGTATCTGAGTATCCAATGTGGTTGGCCAATATTGTTCTAGTTCCAAAGAAAGATGGTAGAATCAGAGTCTGTGTCGACTTCAGGGATCAAAATAAAGCCAGTCTGAATGATGATTTTCTGCTGCCGCATATTGATGAGTTGGTAGACTTCACCGCAGGCCATTCGTTACTCTCATTCATGGACGGATTTTCCGGGTATAACCAAATTCTGATGGCACCTGAAGATAGGGAGAAGATAACTTTCACTACTCCATGGGGCACCTATTGCTACTGAGTCATGCCGTTTGGGCTGAAGAATGCCGGGACAACTTATCAAAGGGCTGCAACTACTATTCTGCACGACATGATCCATAAAAAGGTTGAAGCATATGTGGATGATATGATTGTCAAGTCTAAAGAGCAAGAAGGCCACTACACCGCATTGGAGAAATTCTTTGAACGGATCAGAGAGTATAGATTGAGGTTGAACCCACAAAAGTGCACCTTCGACATAATGACAAGGAAAATACTGGGATTCTTGATCACATAAAGATGAATTGAGGTCAATCCTTCCAAAATCAAGGCCATCTTAGAAATGCCACCACCGAGCACTGGGAATGAGGTGCGCGACTTTTTGGGCAAGGTGCAATTCATAAGATGATTTCTCTCAAAATTAACGTTGACTTGTGAACCACTGTTTAGCCTGTTGAAGAAAGGAAAAAAGTTCCAATGGGATGATAGATGTCAGTTTTTCTTCGAATAGGTTAAGTAGTACCTTTAGAATCCACCTGTATTGTCGCCACCAAAACTGAGGAAACCACTGATCTTGTATTTATCGATAACAGATTCGACTATGGGGTGCATGCTAGCGTAAGAATCAGAAGCTAAAGCGGAGAATGCCATCTACTATCTAAGCAAAAAGATGCTGGATTATTAGACCCGCTACACTCCCCTCGAGAAAGCTTGTTTAGCTTTGGTTTGGGCAACAAGGAAGTTGAGACACTACTTGTTAGGTCATTCTGTAATTCTGTTTTCGGCATTAGATCCTATCAAATATCTCTTTGAGAAACCAACACTTATGGGTAAGCTAGCTCGTTGGTTGCTTCTTCTCTCCGAGTTTGATCTCAAGTATGTCACTCGTAAATTAGTCAAATGGAGAGCTGTAGTGGAATTTCTAGCAGACCACCCAGTAGAAGGAGATGAAGCAGTAGAGTATCGTTTCCTAGATGAAAACATCCTGCAGATAGAAGAGGAAACATGGACAATGTACTTTGATGGAGCATCAAACCAATATGGTTATGGGATAAGTGTATTGCTCATAACACCTGATGATTCCCATATACCTCTAGCCTTCAAACTTTGGTTCAAAGTATCCAACAACAAAGTAGAATATGAGGCATGTATTGCTGGTTTGGAAGCTGCCCTAGAATGAGGGGCAATAAGGTTGGACGTCATCGGAGATTCAAATTTGGTTGTTTCTCAAGCCAATTGAGATTGTAAAGTTAAAGAAGAGAAGATGCAGGTTTATCATCAGGCCCTGGATATGCTAATTCTGAGGTTTGAAAAATTGACGTTCACACATCTACTAAGAGAGAACAACCGATTTGCTGATGCGCTAGCAACTCTATCCTCATGGAGGACATCCCGCTTGGAGTGAAGATGCGTCAAAGATACGCTTTTGGGAAATGTTGGAAGCATTCAAAAGGGTGCCATATATTTAGTGGCTGCTACTGTTAGTGGAAAGGAATGCAAAATTACTTTAAGGAGTCAAATGTACTTTAAAACTGTTTAGAATTGTAATTTGATGTATTTTTATTTTTAATGTTCAGGTTAATGGAGGTGGGCGATATAAAAACTGGGGTTGTTGAAGGTGTTTCGGCAAGCAATTTCAGTTGTATTGAACTTGCGTTGCCTAATTTATTTTCTCAATTGAGGTTAAGATACAAACAAAAAAGTATTAAGGTTGATAAAATATTAATAAAATATTCCCCCTTTTGCGCACCCAATGCTAGTGGGTTGGTCAGAGTAAATGTTTATGATCGGAGGTTAGACGGTAATGACAGTTTGCAGGCATGGTTTATTTTCCCAGTAGATTGTCAATGCGAGTTAGTCTATTATGGGAATGGTTATTGTTCAATTAACGACAAACAGGTGCCATGGATGGTGAAGTATCGACTTGAAAATTCTAATATTAAAAGGGGGGTTACGTATTGTAAAATGAAGGGGTATCTGAAGTATTCTACGAGTGACATGCCAGAAGATTCGCAAATGAGGGCCCCCTCTATTGTTGTGTTATCTAAAAAATACACTAATGATAATGTTGATGTCTAGCATTGTCCTCCAACGAAGGCCATTCTGATTCTGACACGGACTAAGTCTGTTGGTTTACCGGAGAGGCGAAGAGATTTGTTGTTAGGAGGTTTTGGGGAAAATGGTTCAGTCATTCATGAACGCAGAGGTCGTCTAAGTTTGTCAGAGATTGATGTACGCAGAGGTGGTGATGAATCTAGTGATGTTGATCCTAGTCCGTCGATTTCAGAGGTTGGTGTTAGCAAAGAGGAAGTTGATTGTAGAGGATCAGTTATTATGGATGCAACAGAATTTTCTAATGTTTTACGAAATGTAATCATCAGTGTAAAAAATAGTGATGTGACTCAAGATGTAATAGTGGATGATAAGGGAAATGTAGTAAGTAAATAAAACTTTGAGTGGTTTCATAAATAAAATTAATAAAATTTTTCATTAATCATGACAGTGGTTACATTAACATCAAACCATTCTCTCATTTTTGGGGATATTGCATCTAGCCAACTACTGTCCCCATTTGTTAATAAAATACAAGGAATTCCTCCTCTAATAGTGAGATCTGGTTGGAACTTAACAAATACATGGAAATCTCTCTGGCAGCCTACTAAATTCTTCATTAATTCGGTAGGGATTGTCGAGTATTTGATGTCGTCTATGACGTTGTAGACGGCATCTTGGTCGTAGTCCTTGAAGCTTATTCTGCCGGAGAAGTAATTGTGTCGTCCGAGGCTTCTGGCCCAGGCGGTTTTGCCTGTTCTTGAGGGTCCTTCGAGGTAGAGGGAGATTGGGCGGGTGGGTCTCTGCTCTAGTTCCTGTTATCAGAGGAGGAGGAGAGTTCTTCGTCAGTATATAAATTGTTTTATTATTTTTGTATATCCCTAATCTAAGGAAATCGTCTTCCCTCCAAACGGAGAGACAACAATTTTGACATAACTCGTATTGAACGCAATTTCGACTTACAAACAAAATATTATTTTCTGCCCATTTTTTTACTTCTTCATTTAAGAAAGGAAATGAATTAAAAGGGCTAGTATATGGGGGCCTCTCTCTTTTGTAATGATCCCTGGAAAATGTTTTTAATTGGGGGTATTTGGTGACGTAATCGGTGGGACATTTTTCTTTACAGAGAGCAAAGAATTGTTCCTCCGTTTCTGCTTCGCCAAGTATTCCCTTCCAGAGTTCGTCTCTGTTTTTCGAAGGACTTCTCCCCTTAGATGAAAATTCTCCCCATTCGACGAACTCGCCCCCTTTCTGTATATACTGTCGACTTGCTGTTGGCGAGTGGAGTTTTTCTATATTTGGATGGTAGATCTTCCCATTGGTTCCAGTGAGATCGAAAAATCTCGGGTTGGAGGTTTGGATCTTCTTCGTGCATTGAACCATGGCATGAAGGTGAGGGTTTCCATCTTCATGGAGCTTGAATCTCATTTTCTTTGGCATCCGAAAACGGTCGGACTGGTCAGGATCAACAATCCAGGTCTCAGGATTACCCTCGCCAACTCCAATAAATATCTTGTCAGGTGTAGGGACGGAATCTGACGGATTATTACCACTGATGACAAAAAACAACACGTGGTGGACCACAGCTTTGTCCTTAGCATCCTGTCCCAATTGAACATTACCAATGGATTTGATACCCTTAACCACGATCTTGTCTGATTGACGGTCAGATCTCTTATTACCCAACTCAATACCATTAAGTAATCTCGCCACACCTTTATTATCAAACTTAACGTCCCTTAATTGTTCATCGTATAGCTGTAATTTCCTTACTCCCCTCTTAGTCTTCTTAATAAATCGGGGAATATTCTGAACGTACCGTCTGCGAACATACTGGGTCTTAAAAGGTGCACGACTACGGTAACTACACCTATATCCACTGGCTGCCGGTGTCCTTGACCTCCGGTACGCAAGGGGGGTCCGGTAATGGCTGCTTCCTATTCCTTCCGTTTTTTATAAATAACTCCAAATCTTTTATACGAACACTTCTACAGGATCTGTTACCTCTGCTAACCCTTCTGTTCAGACACCTTAGCTTTGATATTTTTGCCCTCTGATCTTCGTACACCGGAACAAACTTCACCGGAGCTCTCCGCCGGCTCTCTTCCCACAGTCCTAGTTGCCACGTCAAAAAGCAATCTACACACATTTGAGTGAACTGCTCATAATTCTCGGGATACTCTTCTAAGGAGTACAACATTGTATACCAAATAAATCGACAAAAATGGCAGAAAGAAAAGGAGGGACGAAACAAGGTACCAGAAAATCACCTCAGTGTAATAACTCTCCAACTGCAAAAGCATATCTCTCATATCTCTCTCCACTGACAAATATCTGAGGCTGGACCCAGATATATAGACAGCTGTAAATACGGAGATTCGGAATTTAAAATTTGAATTCCCGCCCATTACTGTTCATTCACGCGGAATTCTGTGCACCTTTGCTTTATCTCCAAGCAAAACCACCACGATCGTGACACGTGGGTGGACAGGATCCGGCCACGTCTACTCACACCACTCACACCAAATAGTGATTACTATTTGGTGTGAGTACGGATTTAATCTCCACCTTACACGTCACCATCCGTACGTCCATCGACGGATGAAATTGCCTATCGGGTACAATTTCAATAGGGGGGCGCTAGTAATATTATATATAGCGCCCCCCCCAGCTGGTGTGACCTCCCCCTATATAAAGCCTCGACAAACAACATTCACACATGTGTAAGTTAAGTGTTAATTACTAAATAAGCTAAATAATGCCTCGCCAAGCCTCTTTCCGTTTTTATGCCAAGAATGTCTTCCTCACCTACCCACAATGCCCATGCCCAAAAGAAAAACTCTTAGAACTCCTCCAATCTCTCCTTCAACTAGCCTGTCAGCCATACTACATACTTGTCACAAGGGAGCTCCATGAAGATGGAAACCCTCACCTTCATGCCATGGTTCAATGCACGAAGAAGATCCAAACCTCCAACCCGAGATTTTTCGATCTCACTGGAACCAATGGGAAGATCTACCATCCAAATATAGAAAAACTCCACTCGCCAACAGCAAGTCGACAGTATATACAGAAAGGGGGCGAGTTCGTCGAATAGGGAGAATTTTCATCTAAGGGGAGAAGTCCTTCGAAAAACAGAGACAAACTCTGGAAGGGAATACTTGGCGAAGCAGAAACGGAGGAACAATTCTTTGCTCTCTGTAAAGAAAAATGTCCCACCGATTACGTCACAAAATACCCCCAATCATTATTGAACAAAGGTATACACCTTCTTATGAGACCATCGCCGCAATAGATGAGGTTCAAGACACAAACCGCTAGTATTACGACATTTGGAATTTTCTAAAAAAGGAAATGTATCCACTAGGGGCAAATGCCAAGGATAAACGAGGAATACGGCGTATGGCCATCCAATTCATCACCTGCGGGGGCAAGTTATACAAGAGAGGTCATCTGGGAATGCACAAGTTGTCTGTCGAAGAAGAGGAATCAAAGCGCCTGATAGAGGCCATCCATGGAGGAGAGTGCGGAGCGCACATGGGCGGAGTAATGTTAGCCCGAAAGATTCTCATGCAAGGTTATTACTGGTCTACTATGGAGAAGGATTGTATCAGTTTTGTACGGCGATGTCACAAATGTCAAATCCATGCCAATCGTATGAATATTCTGCCGTCAAAATTGTACAACATGACTTCGCCATGGCCTTTCTTAGTTTGGGGAATCGACATTATCAGTGCAGTCACACCAAAAGAGTCAAACAGACATGAGTTCATTTTGGTAGCAATCGACTACTTCACTAAGTGGGTAGAGGCCCAGTCCTATTCCATGCTAAAGGCGTCACATGTGGCTAAGTTTATCAAGAACAATATCATCTATAGATATGGGGTACCTAACGAGATCATCTCAGACAATGCCTCGCACTTCAAGAAAGATGTCAGAAACTTTTTGACCAACGCTGGGAATCCGATTTGGATGAGCAAATCTGCAAATTCACGCTGTGGTTTGTCCAAGGGTGGCACGATGCTGCCCCACATTGGCCTCGCTCTCCTCCGCCATGTCGCTGAAGCTGCATACCGCTTTTTGTTGATGACAAAGGGGGAGAAGAATGTCTGTCTCTCTCTTTTGTCACTAGTTTTGGTGTCAGTCATTCAGTATCTCTAAGGGTTAAAACGGTTAAAACATTTTGTCAATATTTAGTTGTTAGTTGGCTATATATGTATGTTGCACAGTTAGTATTTCTTGGATGGTTGTACATGTCTTGAACGGTTGTACTTATCTTGTCTACAAACCTCTTTTAGAAACACAAGTTGGAAGATTATGTTTGATGTTGTTTTGGTATTTCCACTTAGCTATGTGAATCTTGTCGATAAGGAAGTAATAACTTATGCTCGTGGGAACTTATTTTTTTTGAACTTGTGATTTCATTCATTGCTTGTGATACAAACAAACACATTGACAAGGGGAAGCTCACTCTATATTAAGCTATCTCTTTATCTATTCATCTCTCACTCTCTTTACTTTGGTCTTGAAGCCCTATTGATAGGGGGAGTTTTTGATTCGTTTCAAAACATATAGTTTGAAAACTTTAAATATTTGTCATCATCAAAAAGGGGGAGATTGTTAGCCCCAAGGTTACTCAAACTTGAAATTCTATTGATTTTGATTTATGACGAACACTTTATTATTTGAAGTTTTCAAAATTAACATTTGTACTTCATGATTCTAATTGTTTTGAAACTCTAGAATATTATGTTTCAAAAAACCTTTTAAGTTATCAAAATTTAAGCATTAGCTCTTGGTTGCAAAAATCTATCTTTGTCTATCACAGGTCCAAGGAAAGACACTAGAATAATTATCAAAAATGTTAAGTGTTCCAGAATAGAGGGTCGACACCAGGGAAAGCTGGAAAAATAACTAAGTGTTCCAGATGCAAAGATCGACACCAACAGCAGCAAGGGTCGACACCAAAAAGCAATATACACTTTAGTTGTAAAGGTTAACACAAACAACAGTAAGGGTCGACACCAAAAAACAGTATACGCTTCAGCCGCAAGGGTCGACATCAGGAACACATGTAACTCAACTCAGGAAAGAAAAATCAGAGCACAGCATCGACACCCAACTTGCAGGGGTCGACACCCTTATGTCTGTGTTGAACAAAACCTAGCCGCCATCTTCCAACTCAAAAAAGGGTATCTGTGACATCATTCTCTGACACATATTATTATAATCAAAAGGAACTTTGGGATAATGTTTTCTGACAAATGGAGGGAACATTCTCAACTCACACCTCTCCCAATATCAAAAAATGGAAAGAACATGGAGACAACATTATATCCCTCCACTATTATCTTATCTTCTAAGCATGTGCATCACTTCCTTTGAGGAAGCTCCATCTCCAATGGTCAGAAAACATCCTGTACCAAACATTCTCCACTCACAACAGCTGGAAACGTTTTGTTTGCCCAGCTCCAACGAATAGTTTACTCACGTGGGTATGTTTCTTCTTCAAAGAGTTGAGTCGGATGAAAGCTATAAATCGGGAATGTTTTCTAGATCTGAAGACCATCACATCCTACCGCAACTACACCAAACATACTGACCATCATTTTCATATCCGTGATATGACTTGTGTTCTTCCATTTTCAGATTTAAACAAGTCCAAAACTTCATGTGAGCTTACACTTTCTTAATCCATCTTTTGAGATAGTTTTTGTAAAAGAGGACAGTTGAACCTATTCTTCTAGTTTCTTAGTTTCTGAGTGAAACATTTGTAAAGTGAGGCATTTTGTTAGGTGAGGTCCTCAACAGATTGAAGTAAGTCCTTTTGTAACACACCTCAAGTTGGAAGAGCTTGGTTGTGCATCGATTCATAGTGAAGAAATTCTCAAGGAAGATTCTTGAGGAGTGGACGTAGGCCGGTGAGCCGAACCACTATAAATCTCTGTGTTAAGTTCTTCTTTCCTATTCTCTTTACTTTCTGTTAATTATTTGATTATCTGTTGCATTTAATTACATAAAATCTTTTGAAACCCTTTTTGAATTAAATTTTTAATTACCCAATTCATCCCCCTCTTAGGTTGCCTCTTGTTTAACAATTGGTATCAGAGCCTCGTCTCTAGTAACGTGACTTAACCGTCTTAGAGTAATCCATGGCAAACCCTAGTTCTTCTCTCCCTGAAGGTCAAGCCTTATACAGACCTCCCTTCTTCAGTGGAACAAATTTTAACTATTAGAAAACCCGAATGATTATGCACATTCAATCTATTGACTATGAAGTTTGGAAAACCATATGTGAGGGTCCTAAGGTACCCACTAAAACCGTAGATGGTCTGCTAGTACCCAAACTTGAGAGTGAGTGGACAAGTGCTGACTACAAAGATATTCAATTAAATGCCAAAGCTGTTAATATGCTGTATTGTGCACTTGATGCTACCGAGTTTAACAAAATATGCATTTGTACCACTGCTAAAGAAATTTGGGATAAACTTGTTGTAACTCATGAGGGAACCACTCAAGCTAAAGAATCTAGAGTGAGTTTACTTGTTCATAACTATGAGCTCTTCCAGATGAAGCCAGATGAAACCAGATGAAAACATATCCCAAATGATCCTTCGTTTTACTGATATTATAAATGGTCTTAAATCTCTTGGGAAGACTTACACGAATGCAGAAATTGTCAGAAAAGTTCTTCCATCATTTCCAAAAAGTTGGGAGTACAAAGTTATTGCAGTGATAGAAGCAAGAGATCTATCAACATTAAGTCTTGATGAGCTAATGGGATCCCTTCTAACCCATGAGATCATTTTGCAAGAAGGAAAAGAAGAAGAAGATAAGAATAAGAAGAAATGGATAGCTTTCAAATCCACCACAAAATCTCAAGAGGAAGAAGAAGATGCTTTGGAAGAAGACGAAGAAATGGCTTTCATTACCAAAAGATTCAAAAGATTTGTACAAAAGAAGCAAGGGGTAAGGAAGTTTTTCAGAAAAGATTTCAACAAAGATCTTCAAAAAGGAGAAAGTCATAAAAAATCCGAAGTGATCTGCTATGAGTGTAACAAGCCGGGTCATTACAAATCAGAATGTCCAAAGCTTAAAAAACAATTCAAGAAGGATAAGAAGAAAGCCATGATTGCAGCATGGGGAGAAGACAGTGATGACAGCAACTCAGAGACGGACATTTGCAAAAATGAAGTCGCAAATCTATGCTTAATGGCACTTGAAGATGAGGTAAATGATGACTCCTTTACTTTCGATGAATTACAAAATGCTTTTGATGACTTGCATGATGAATTTAAAAAATTGAGTTTGAAAAGTAATTGTCAAAAGAAAATGATTTCAAATTTATCTCAAGAAAAGGAATTCTTAACTTCTAAAATCAATACTTTAGAAAATGAAGTTTTGACAATGAAAGAAGAGAAAGAATTCTCAAAGGAAAAAGAATTTTTACAAAAGGAAAATGAAATTTTGAAAAATGAGAAAATTGTCTTAAATGAAAACATAGAAGATTTAAAAAATGTTCTTTCAAAATTTACTCAAGGGAGAGATACCTTAGACAAAATTCTCAAAAGTCAAACTCAAACCTTTGGAAGAATGGGGATTTGCTATAAACCATTTTCAAAAGCTATAACTTTTCAAAAATCCTTTGCATATGCATCATCTAATCATTCTCATATCACATGTCATTATTGTGGAAGAAAAGGCCACATCTCTCCTTCATGTCCTGCTAAGAGAAACTCATTCAATAGAATGAAAAAGAAGTGGGTTCCCAAAAACACTTCAACTTCTAACTCTCATGGACCCAAAAAGGAATGGGTACCAAAAAGCTAACAAAAATCTGATTCTTGCAGGTGTGCTTAGGGTCAAAATTCAACAACAACCGGTGGTACCTCGACAGTGCTTGCTCAAGGCACATGACCGGAGATAGAGCAATGTTCTCAACTCTTAAATCCAAAGACGGAGGTCATGTGACCTTTGAAGACAATAGTAAGGGAAGGATCATAGATGAAGGTAGTATCGGTAAAACTTCGTCACCCATTATTGAGAATGTATTGCTTGTTGAAGGATTAAAGCATAATTTGCTTAGTATTAGTCAAATGTGTAATAAAGGCAATCATGTTTCCTTTGATAAGTCCTACTGCACTATTAAAAATTCTACTGATAACTCAGTGCTTTTTGTTGGTCATAGGGATGAGAACGTGTATACATTTGATTTGCATAGTTTATCTCCTAATCATAATGTTAAGTGCTTATCTGCTTTAAATGAATCTAGATGGTTGTGGCACAGGAGGTTAGGACATGCTCATATGGACTTACTTTCAAAAGTTGACCTGGTAGTTGGCTTACCAAAAATTGTCTTTGAAAAGAATAGACTTTGTGATGCTTGTCAACAAGGAAAACAAACACGAGTCTCTTTCAAATCCAAAAATATCATTTCCACATCTAGACCACTTCAAATATTGCATATTGACTTATTTGGACCATCTAGAACCTTGAGTCTTGGAGGAAAATCTTAATGTCTTGTTTGTGTGGATGATTATACTAGATTTACTTGGGTAATTTTCTTGGCACACAAAAGTGATACTTACTTTGCTTTTTCAGCTCTTTGTAAGCGTATTCAAAATATGGTTGGTCTTACTATTTGTACCATTTGAAGTGATCATGGTAGAAAATTTGATAATGATGAGTTTGTTCTATTTTATAATGAGCATGGCATTGATCATAATTTTTTCGCTCCTCGAACTCCTCAACAAAATGGTACGGTAGAAAGAAAAAATAGAGTTATTGAAGAAATGGCTCGTACTATGCTTTGTGAAAATAATTTGCCAAGATATTTTTAGGCGGAAGCCGTCAATACTGTTTGCTATATTATTAATCGTGCAATGATTAGACCCATGTTGAAGAAAACACCATATGAACTATGGAAAGGTAGAAAACCCAACATTGGCCACTTTCATGCATTTGGTTGTAAATGCTTTGTACTAAATAACAATAAAGAGAATCTTGGGAAATTTGATGCAAAATCTGATGAAGCTGTATTTCTTGGCTATGCAAATTCTAGCAAAGCTTTTCGCGTTTTTAATAAAAGAACCTTACTCGTTGAAGAATCCATACATGTTGCTTTTGATGAATCTAACTCATTTGCTTCCAAGAGTATTGTTGTTAATGATGCTGCAGATTCTAATCCAAGAATTGAAGGCATTTATTTATCAAAAAATGATGAACTTCAGTCCTCGAAACCCAATGTTGAAATCTTTATGGAAGATCTTCAAAAAGAATATGCCCATTCCATAAAGGAACAGGATCTACCCAAAGAATGGAAGTATGCTCATGGACATCCCAAGGATCTCATTATAGGAGACGCCACACAAGGAGTAAGAACTCATTCTTCTCTTAATAATATCTGTGGAAATTTAGCTTTTGTTTCTCTAATTGAACCAAAAACTTTTTCTGAGGCTGAACTCGATGAAAACTGAATTTTAGCTATGCAAGAAGAATTAAATCAGTTTGAAAGAAATGAAGTTTGGAATTTGTCTCCTCGCCCTACAAAACATTCTGTTATTGGAACCAAATGGATCTTTCGAAACAAAATGAATGAATCCGGTGTTGTTATTCGAAACAAGGCTAGACTTATAGTCCAAGGTTATAACCAAGAAGAGGGTATTGATTTTGACGAAACATTTGCACCTATTGCACGTCTTCAAGCCATACGTATGTTGCTTGCATTTGCCTGTTTTCGAAATTTTAAACTTTACCAAATGGATGTGAAAAGTGCCTTTTTAAATGGTCATATCTCAGAGGAAGTGTATGTTGAACAACCTCCTGGTTTTGAAAACCACAAACACCCAGACTACGTGTATAAACTTTCAAAAGCCTTGTATGGCTTAAAACAAGCTCCTAGAGCCTGGTATGAACTCTTGAGCAATTTTCTTATTGAAAAAGGTTTTTCTCGTGGAAAAATTGATACCACTCTTTTCATAAAAATAAAAAATGATGATATGCTCATTATTCAAATTTATGTCGATGATATCATATTCGGAGCTACTAATGAATTTTTGTGCGAGGAATTTGCTAAGGATATACAGGGGGAATTTAAAATAAGTATGATAGGAGAGTTGACTTCCTTTCTCAAACTACAAATAAAACAAACCCAAAATGGTATTCATCTATCTCAAGCAAAATATATTAAAGATCTTCTCAAAAGATTTGAAATGGACCTGTCCAAATCCACAGCAACTCCTATGAGCACATCGATTATAATCGACAAAGATGAGCAAGGTAAACCTGTAGACGAATAGAAATATCGAGGTATGATTGGTTCTTTGCTCTGTCTAATAGCTAGTAGACCTGATATCATGTTTAATGTATGTGTGCTCGTTTTCAATTAGTTCCAAAAGAATCACAAATCACCGCAGTAAAACGCATTTTTAGATATCTCGTAGGCACTCCTCTTTTAGGTCTTTGGTATCCCAAAACAAATGTTTTTGATCTTTATGGTTACTCTGATGCCGATTTCGCGGGATGTAGACTTGATCGAAAAAGCACTAGTGGTACTTGTCAATTTCTTGGAAATTCACTCACTTCATGGTTTTGTAAGAAACAAAATTTAGTGGCTTTATCTACAGCTGAAGCAGAATATATTTCAGCTGCTAGCTATTGTGCTCAAATACTTTGGATGAAACAACAACTTCTTGATTTTGGATTTCACTTTGATCACATTTCCATTAAATGTGATAACACTAGTGCCATTAATCTTTCAAAAGGTCCCATACAACACTCACGCACTAAACACATTGAAATAAAGCACCACTTTCTCTGAGATCATGTACTTAAAGGTGACATTGAACTCAAATCTGTGCCTACAAGCCAACAACTAGCCGATATCTTTACCAAGCCTCTCAATGAGGAACAATTTTACCTTATACGAACTGAGCTTGGCATGCCAAATATCCCTATATGATGGTTCCTAGATATTATTATGCTTCCTTTAGAAATTTGTTGTGTTTTGTACTAGTTCTTGCCCTTCAGGACCCCTAAGGGTCGACACACTGTGAATCAGCCTTGTGCTCTTCATGACTAAGGGTTGACACCCATCTTCTCTGGTGTCGACACCATTCAACTTTTGGGCATTGCTTTTTAGTGTGGACACCCCGTTCCTAAGGGTCGACACCTGTTAGTTACCCAAAGGCTTGCTGCGCGATCCTTTTATATTCGAAGGGTCGACCCCTCTCTTTACTAGGGTCGACACCCGCTCAAAAATGTTTAAATACTCCTTGACCTTCCTCTCTCTCTCACGACACCTTTCAATCCCTAGGCCTAACCCCTTTTTCTATTCCGGCGATCCACATTCCGATCATCTTCCCTCCTTCTAACGACCGCCCCCTTTCCTCTCACCATGGAATCTCAAGATCCTCCTCCAGTTCAACCTAGAAGGTGTCCTCGTTACTTCACCTCCTCAGCCGCTGCTGCTACCTCTTTCTCTGTCCAACGGTTCAAGAACAATGAAGCTTGATCGTCCTTCAACAAGGACTTCATTCGTCGAAAGGTAATTTCTGGCAGAACCATTGATCTTGCTTTCTTTGAGAAACATTCCATCCCTATAAAAACTTGGTTTGACAACCAAAAATGATCCTCCTTGTTAAAAATTGATTGTCATTTACCCTACACTGATCAAGGAATCCTTTGCAAATCTCTCTTATGATACTCAATCCTCTTCTCATACCGTAGAGTGTTTTCTCAAGGGTGTGTCTTTTACTTTAAATCCCACTGTCATAAACTCCATTTTAAAAACTTCCAATGACGGTGAGAGGGTCACACCAACTGTTAGTGCCCTTAACTTAACCAATTACTCTCACCTTATCGGTCTTCAGTTTATCACAAATAACCCCGAGTTACATGGTAATGCCCCCGTCTCTGGGAAAGACCTCCCTGTCGAACTAAGACTACTCCATCACATCATCATCCACAATATCATTCCCCGTTATAGCCATTTCGATGCCATCACTTACGGCCATACATTTCTAATTTGGGCCATAGCCAATGGTTACCTCATTGATTTTGGCTTTCTGGTAACTCATTGTATCATTCCGGCTCATAAACAAAATAATCAAGCCCTTCCCTTTGGAATGATTTTCACAAAACTCTTCAAGCATTTCAACATTGACCTCAAGGGGGAAGAAAAAGTCCCTCAAGATCCTTCTCGGTATGGGGCTGAAACTTTGCGAAATATGGGATACTCTCTTATCAACCGAATTTGGACCAAAACCAAGAAACCAAGTCTCTCTTCCCCTAGTTCCTCTCTTCCCAATCCCTCCACTCGTCACTTCTCCTCTCCTGATCTCTCTTCTTCACCATCTTCTTCTGATCTCTCCTCTCTATCTCTCAAAATTGACCATCTTGATTCCTTGGTTCAGGGTCCCCTTTTTGATGGGATTGCTTCAATCAACTCTAGGCTCAATGATCTAAACCTAGGGTCCACCTCTATTCCTGCCTCTAACATTCCATCCTCTTCTCACACTATACCTGCCTCCTCATCCTCTGCCACGGAAGAAAAGATCGATGAACTGAGCGCCTTGGTTTTACAACTTGTCACTCAGCAGACTGCCATGCAGCAAGACATTGACCGTATGAAGCTGCAGCAAGAACAAGTCATTGCCACTGCTAAAGAAAGTGTTGAGAACATGGTAATAGCTGTCTGCGGGATCAAAGCCTCCAACGAAGAATTTCGGAAACTTTTTGACCAACGTTGGGAATCCGATTTGGGTGAGCAAATCCGCAAATTCATGTTGTGGTTTGTCCAAGGATGGCACGAAACTGCCCCACATTGGCCTCGCCCTCCTCCTCCCTTTTGCTAAAGCTGTGTACCGCTTTTTGTTGATGACAAAGGGGGAGAAGAATGTCTGTCTCTCTCTTTTGTCACTAGTTTTGGTGTCAGTCATTCAGTATCTGCAAGGGTTAAAAGGGTTAAAACATTTTGTCAATATTTAGTTTTTGTCAATATTTAGTTGTTAGTTGGCTATATATGTATGTTGCATAGTTTGTATTCTTGGATGGTTGTACATGTCTTGAATGGTTGTACTTATCTTGTCTACAAACCTCTTTTGGAAACACAAGTTGGAAGATTATGTTTGGTGCTGTTTTGGTAATTCTACTTAGCTATGTGAATCTTGTCGATAAGGAAGTAATAACTTATGCTCGTGGGAACTTATTTTTTTTGAACTTGTGATTTCATTCATTGCTTGTGATACAAACAAACACATTGACAAGGGGAAGCTCACTCTATATCAAGCTATCTCTTTATCTATTCATCTCTCACTCTCTTTACTTTGGTCATGAAGCCCTATTGATAGGGGGAGTTTTTGATTCGTTTCAAAACATATAGTTTGAAAACTTTAAATATTTGTCATCATCAAAAAGGGGGAGATTATTAGCCCCAAGGTTACTCAAACTTAAAATTCTATTGATTTTGATTTATGACGAACACTTTATTATTTGAAGTTTTCAAAATTAACATTTGTACCTCATGATTCTAATTGTTTTGAAACTCTAGAATATTATGTTTCAAAAAACCTTTTAAGTTATCAAAATTTAAGCATTAGCTCTTGGTTGCAAAAATCTATCTTTGTCTACCACAGGTCCAAGGAAAGACACTAGAATAATTATCAAAAATGTTAAGTGTTCTAGAACAGAGGGTCGACACCAGAAAAGTAGGGGTTGACACCAGGGAAAGCTGGAAAAATAACTAAGTGTTCCAGATGCAAAGGTCGACACCAACAGCAGTAAGGGTCAACACCAAAAAGCAGTATACACTCCAGTTGTAAGGGTTAACACCAACAACAGTAAGGGTTGACACAAAAAAACAGTATACACTTCAGCCGCAAGGGTCGACACCAACAGCAGCAAGGGTCGACACCAGGAACACATGTAACTCAACTCTGGAAAGAAAAATCATAGCACAAGGTCGACACCCAACTTGCAGTGGTCGACACCCTTATGTCTATGTTGAACAAAACCTAGCCTCCATCTTCCAACTCAAAAAAGGGTATCTGTGACATCATTCTCTGACACATATTATTCTAATCAAAAGGAACTTTGGGGTAATATTTTCTGACAAATGGAGGGAACATTCTCCACTCACACCTCTCCCAATATCAAAAAAAGGAAACAACATGGAGACAACATTATATCCCTCCACCATTATCTTATCTTCCAAGCATGGGCATCACTCCCTTTGAGGAAGCTCCATCTCCAATGGTCAGAAAACAGCCTATACCAAACATTCCCCACTCACAACAGCTGGAAATGTTTTGTTTGCCCAGCTCCAACGGATAGTTTACTCACGTGGGTATGTTTCTTTTTCAAAGAGTTGAGTCGGATGAAAGCTATAAATCGGGAATGTTTTCCAGATCTGAAGACCATCACATCCTACAGCAACTACACCAAACATACTGAGCATCATTTTCATATCTATGATTTGACTTGTGTTCTTCCATTTTCAGATTTAAACAAGTCCAAAATTTCATGTGAGCTTACACTTTCTTAATCCATCTTTTGAGAGATAGTTTTTGTAAAAGAGGACAATTGAACCTGTTCTTCTAGTTTGTTAGTTTCTTAGTGAAACATTTGTAAAGTGAGGCATTTTGTTGGGTGAGGTCCTTAACAGATTGAAGGAAGTCCTTTTGTAACACACCTCAGGTTGGAAGAGCTCGGTGGTGCATCGATTCATAGTGAAGAAATTCTCAAGGAAGATTCTTGAGGAGTGGACGTAGGTCGGTGAGCTGAACCACTATAAATCTCTGTGTTAAATTCTTCTCTCTTATTCTCTTTACTTTCTGTTAATCATTTGATTATCTGCTGCATTTAATTACATAAGATCTTTTGAAACCCTTTTTGAATTAAATTTTTAATTACCCAATTCACCCCCCTCTTAGGTTGCCTTCCTGTTTAACAAGTTTGGATGTAATTGATAATATATTAATATTTTCCTTATTTATTTTATTCGCAGATTGGTTTTTGATGACGTTTAGAAGCATACTTGTAAATCAATATCGATTGTTGAATTTTTTTTCCCTGAACTGATACTTAGTTCTAGTTGCAAATCAGGATTGAGCGTTGATTTTTTTTTTTTTTTGTGAACTCCACGTTAATTCATTTTGGGATTTACTATGATGGTCTTATTGCTATACTTGATGGATTATTATTAAATTTGTTTGATTGATATATTTTGATTTATAATATAAATTGTTTAGTGAATTTTTTTTTTTTTTTTTTTTGTGTGTGTGGAGTGATGTATAATAGCTAGTAGATTTATTAATACATTTTAAAGGCTATTGAGATATGAGTAGGGATATTTATGAAATAATAATTTAAATTGAAATATAAAATATAGAACAACAAGTTTAATGATGAATTTTTTTGTTATCTGTACTTGTTATTGTGACAAAGTGATCATTCTTCACTAATAAATATTTTTTGTGACAAATTTATCACTGCTTATATATGAAAGTTTTCATTGATTTTATTGTTTGGTGAATAAAAATTTTGTCATGTATACATATTTTTGTTATGAAATATATTGTCACTCATATCTTACTTTTGGAGCAGAAAAATTTTGTCAATTTTACATCTTACCGTGACAAAATTATTTCTTTATCAATGATCAATATGTGTGACAAATTTATTCATCAACTAAAGTTATATATACGGTATTGAATAACTATTTGGTGACGAAAATGGTCAAAAAATGTTGTTTTGTAGGTGAAAAAAAATTTCGTCACTAAAGTAATTTTATTGGTGACAAAATTTTTTTTAATAACGTAATCAGTGAGGAAAATATTTCCTCACAAATATCTATAGTGATAAAATTAAGTTTTTAGAGACCAAAAAAACTCATCATTCATGACCGAATTTCTTGTAGTTGAAGCTTCTCCCCTACCCATATGCAGAACAGGTGTAGTCCTCACAGTATTGCTACACATGGGACCAGTGGAGTTTCTGTACTACTGGCTCCACAGAGCTCCTCACCATCACTGCCTCCACTCACTGCCAAAATATATATATATATATATATATATATATTTAAGATTTTAGAAATTGAAATTTTTAAAAAATATATTTTTTAGGAATCAAATATTTTTGTTACGAAAAGTGTTGTCATTATATTTTTAATAACGAAAATTGAACATTAGTGATAAATTATTATCTTTTTAGAACCAAATTTTTAGTCTAAAAAAATAAATTATTTTGAGACCAAATTATTGTCCCTAAAAGAATATTTATTAGTGACATTTTTAAAATTTTGTCGCTAAAAGTCTTATTTTTTACTTTTCAGGACGACGTTTTAACGACTATTCTCACAACGATAGAAATTGGTCCCTAAATGTCTTTTGCAACAAAATCTTCACTTTTAAAGACAAAAAAATTTGATCTCTAAACCTCTTATATATTGTAGTGACTCACCCTACCATTCTTACCAGCACTTCCATTGTCACCGAACCCATTTCATGCAATACATAAATATTTAATAAATTATGAATATATGATATACTACAGACCTATTAATATGTTGAAATCGACTTGGTGTTGTTGATTGCGTTTGGTGCTCATGTGTGTAGAGTCCACATTAGAACCAAAAACCATTTCAATTGATTTCGACAATTTTTTTTTTTTATATCAAAAATAAAATTTTATTAATAAAGCCAAACGAGACTTACAGTGGGAAGTCCATCCAACAGAAAGCTTACACAAAGCAAAGAAAAAATAAATCAAAGAACATACAGAAATAAACACATGTTGAAAGTTGATTTCAACATGATTAGAACCAAAAATATGTTGGGTGGTTGGTTGGTGCATAAATGCATATGTTTCAAACCATTTCAGTTGATTTCAACATGTTTAGAACCAAAAATATGTTAGGTGGTTGGTTATTGGTGCATAAATGCATATATTTGTTTTAGAAATTGGATTGGTGAACCCATGTGAGGACTGATCTCGATGTCTTTCACTTTGTATGAATCGTGGAGTAAAATCTCTATGTAGAAAATTAGAGTAATTTATATTGGTAGTACTTATATTTTGGTTATTGTGTCATTTTCGTTCATATTATTTTAATTAACTTGATTTTGATACTGAAAATTTGATTTTATCTTAAATTAGTCCAATTGATTCAGTAATTACCATTTTTTTAAAAGAAAATGCTCGCATAAATGGCATGTGTGATGTTTTTAGGGACAAAATTATAAACTTGATCAGCTAAATGAGTTAACCTCAACTAACTTAGTGATCATTTTCTATCAAAAATCTTAACAGTATTATTAATTGGACCTAATTGACACAAAATCTAAAATTAAATATCAAAATTGAGTCAATTGAGAGTGTAAAAACCAAAACCAAAATGACACAATAGACAAAATATAAAGACTACTAGTATAATTTATCTAAAAAATTAAGATGATCGTTTGTTAGAGGTTTGAATTGTATTTGTTTTAAGGAAATAGACTACAATTATAATTTTAAGAGTAGTCATCTATTTTTTGTAATACAAATGTGATTTTAATAAATAGCTACTAATATTTGATTATCTTAATTTTTTGCATGAAAATTTTACTCAACAAGTATAAAAAATGAACAATTCAAATCATTAAAATTAACCCCAAAATGGGTTATCATTATCAAATGTTCTCAAATTGAGATGATTAATTTGAGAGAATCAAAACCCTAATTTTAATATTAAAATTAATGAAGAATTCATCAGTTTGTAACTTTTGCATTAATTTGACTCTAATGAGTAGTTCGTGGATGGTAGTTGAGTGCATCCACTGTATCTTAGTGTATTTACGTAGGAGTCAAGTCAATTTTTTTTTTTTTTTTATTCATAAGGTTTATAAATTTTTTATAGAGAAGAGCTCAATTGTTATATAAACTAAAATTTTTAAAAAATCTAATATAATTATGTTAAATTTATAAAATTTATTATATATATTTTTAAATTTCAGAAGAGATCAGTGTCATGTATCTAAAAAAATAAGGGGCACTGGCCCGCATGTTCTCTTTGCATAGTTCAAAACTTAATTAGTTTCAAAACAAAATACTTGTACTAATTAGTCTTACAAATTTTTAATTATTATAAAAAAATCTTATTTATTATTATTTTTTTTAATTTAAGGACGCTGAAAATCTCACCACCATCGGACTTCCACCGGAGTTCCGTCAAACAATCACTGGAGGTTTGCAGAATGTTTAACATTGCCAAGAAGTCATGCCGGAATGTCCAAAACATTGCCGGATGTCAAGAACATCGCCGGACATCAAGAATATCGCTGCAGACTTACTGGACTATCCAGGAGAAATTAGAGCAAAAATATAGCAAATTTTAATCACATCCTCTCTAACACTACAAAACACGGGAAAAAATTCTTTATCATACAAAATATATAATTTTTAGCTTACAAAATTGTAAAAATTTAGAATTCAAATTTGTTTCTTATCAAATTGCATAAATTTACAATTTCAAAACTGAAAAAAATTAGTTTGCTTGTTTGTAATTTATCAAAACATAATTTTACATTGCAGGAATGGTGGAGATCTTAGATCAGTAGTTTCTAAGGGTTTCTAACTTTTTAGTTTGTCAATATTTGGTTTTTTTTTTTTTTTTTTACTTTTTTTAATAAAGGAAAAAAAATGCTAGAGTCATAAAGAAAAACATAAACGTATCTTTAAAAGTGCATAAAAAATTTAGTTTTCACCACTTGTAGTTAAAATTGAATTTTTTTTTTTTTTTTTGTTCAGTACTAGAAAATTTTCTATATTAAAACAGGAAAAGGAAAGTGTAGAGTAGAGAAAAAGGAAAACACTGAGAGATTGAAGAAAAGAGAAAGACATAAAGAGAGAATTGTACTCCAGAAATCATTTTTAGATTTGACCAAATCAAATGTAGATCTGCTCAAATTTGCTCTAAATCTGAACATTTCGATGAGTCTTGGTTAAATCCAATGTTTTAAAAATCGGACCGGTGAACGAACCGGAAAAGGCATCGGGTGGACGGGTCACCGGTTCAACCGTCGGGTTGAACTGGAATCGAACCGTGACGTAATAAATATATTAAAATTATATTTAAATAAAAATATAAGTAATAAAATTATAAATTAAAAATATTAAAAATATTAAATTATCTTAAATATTTGTCCTAATATTTTTTTTACTGAAAAATATAATAATATATTTTAAAATATTATTAATTTCAATTTTGGAAGATGAAATCAAATATTTAATATTCCCTCCATATGATTTTAATTCAAATAATTTGATTGAAAGGAAAGCAAAAATTTTGGAGGGATATCAAAATTTCAATATTCCCTCCAATACATTTGATTGAATCCCACATGGATTTCTTGAGTTTTTTTGAAAGAGTTTTTTTCTTATAAATAAGTGAAGACTTTCACAATAATTTCATCAAACTCTTAATGGGATTCCTCACAAGAGGAGATCCTTGAAAAAGAGCTTCAAATTAAAATTTTCTTATATTCTTATATTATATATATATATATATATATAAAATAAGAAAGAAAGAAAGAAAAAAAAAATCAAGCCGGTCCGGTTCGATCAACCCGTGACCGGGTCGACCGGTTCACCGGTTTAACCGGTGGGTTCATCGGTTTTCAATAAATAGGTCGATTTTTACAATTGGCCAGTTTAAGGGGGCTGACCGGACCGGAACCCCATCCGGTCACCGGTTCGACCGGCCGGTCCGGTCCGGTTTTTAAAACCATGGTTAAATCTGAGCAGATCTATGCTAAGAACATTGCTGAAAACTCATCTCATTTGCCATCGATAAGGGCGACGTAAGGAGTAGATGGTCGGTGGATGCTTGTGAATTTCAATCAATGGTGGTCATGAATTTTCAGTGAGTGTATATCATAAAGAGAAATAAAAGACGAATAAGTCTTAGGACTTTTAAGTTTACATAAAAAGTTGTGGGATTAAATGGAGTACAACTCCTTATATCAAGATTTACGGGTAATTAATCCAAAAAATAATCCTAGGATGAGTAAGCCCACGAAATTCATCTATGACTTTTCTACACCTTTGTTGCGGGTTGGAATCAGGTAACTTATTGTACTTATTTTGAAATCTATTTATTTTAAAATTTATTTTAATAATACGAATTTTTTAAAAAAAGATATTGTGTAAAACATATTTATAAAAAAAGCTTGTTGATCGAATATCGATAATTATTTTTAATAAATAATAGGTATAATTTAAAAGTATAAATCTAAATACAAATTTAATTTGAAAAAATGGTTACATATATCTAATATTAAAAAAAATAAATAAATAAAAAATAGTTTGGCGCATCCAAATGAATACGGAATGGGTCCAATAACAACAGCAGATGCTTTCCAAAAGCCCTTTGTCATGCCAGCAACGTGGCTTACAGTATTTATATTTAAAATATATATATGTATATATATATATATAACATTTTTCTCAAATATATTTGGAGAATGGGGGATGCAAGTCATAAACTTTCACTCCCACCCATCATAGAATCATTTGCATTTTTATATGTTTATAATTTTTTTTTTCTCCTCTTCACCGGACAGTAGTTTCCCCAATATATTTTAAGGGAAATTACCACCCAATTGTATTTCTACAAAATTATTACAAATTGATGAAATATTTAAGAATTTAATTACTAATATTTATAAAACTTATAACTGATTAGTAATTATTTTTTAATAATTTTGTAGAAAACTACCACCCAATTATAATTATTATTAAATAAGCAGGCTAGAATATATTCATTAAAAAAATTGATAGAAAATTCCATGCATTAGATTCAAAAAATGAGTTCATACAATAATATTCAAGGGTCATTTTAGAATACACATTCCTAAAAGGTATATACTACATGCAAATTATGACGTGTTATCACTACAAGAAAAATCACCTTTGGCGATTAAATTTTTAGTCGTCAAAAGTCTATTTTTAGTTGTCAAAAGTCGACTTTTTAATTTCCCCGACTAAATTTTTTAGTCGCCGGTTTTGTCGCGAATACATGGTTGTCGGAAGTTTTGGCGACTAAAAAGGTTTTAGTCGGTAAAAAAATAGGTCTTTAGCGACCAAAGTTTTGGTCGCCAGTAGTCAATTCCACTTTTTTAAATTATACATTTAGCGACTAATCTTTTAGTCGCCAATGGTGAATGGAACGCCAACCAAACTGTTTAGTCGCCAAAAGGAACACTTTTGGCGACCAATAGTTTTAGTCGCCAAAGGTTGTTCGGTGGAAAAAAAAAACTAACTTTTCTGTTTTTTCTGAGATTCGAACCACCAACCTTCTACCTTCTACATTCTAAACCTTTAGCAACATACTCCCTCCACTATGCCAGTACAACACCACATGAATATATATTATTTATATAATATATTGAGCCGTATTAATATAAAACTATATATATAAATATAATTATTTTTATTCAATATAATTTATGTAAAAAATAAATTATTTACTAAAAAAAAATTGAGGCCACTTTTGGTGACTAAATCTATTTTTTAGTCGCCAATTCTATAATTTTGGGCTACTAATTATTTTTTAGTCGCTAAAAAAACAAGTTCCGCCTAAAAATAACCAGTTTTGGTGACTAAACTTGTTTTTAGTCGCCAAAAACCTCCACTTTTGGCTACTAAACTGAATTTTAGTCGCCGATTGTAGACTTTTAGCTACTAAATTTTTTAAGTAGCCAAAAAGCTTCACTTTTGGCTACAAAATTGATTTTTGTCAGTAAAACACGTATAATCGGCGACCAAACTATTCTTTAGTCGCCAAAACCTATACTTTTGGCTACTAAATTATTTTAGTCGCCGAAAACCTTCACTTTTGGCTACTAAAAAACCTTTAGTAGCTAAAACCCATATAATCGGCAACTAAATTGATTTTTTGTCGCCAATAACTATACATTTGGCTACTAAACTGTTTTAGTCACCAAAAGTCTTCACTTTTGGCTACTAATTCCATTTTAGTCGCCAATTCTGCTACTTTCAGCGACGAAAATTTGAATTTTAGTCGCCAAAACTGCTTTTTCTTGTAGTGGATGTTAATTATCACAAATGTTATACCTAAATCAATTTCAATCATAACTAAAGTGAGTCATAATCAAGCACAACATAAGGTATAACTAATGGTTTTTTTATCATATTTAAAATAATAATCATAACAGGTCATAACTAATATCATAATGAATCATAACTAATACTACAATAGTAATAACCAAATACTTCACATAATGCCACAATAAATTATAATCAAGTCATAAGTACTACCATAATAGGTTATAACCAAAAATAATACCATAACTTACATACCCAAAAATGGATGTGTAGTATAGACTTTCCCTGTATTTCAAACACTCAAAAGAGAATGCAAAATGGCAAAAAATGAGATATATATATTTGTTTTGGAGAAATTACACAAAATAATAATAATAAATAAAATCTTAATATTTTTTTATTTGTTTTCAATTTGGGCTTGTGTTTTTAATTTGTCAATTTAAATCTTAATATTTTTTTATTTGTTTTCAATTTAAAAATTGATGAAAAAAATAATATTTTAGTCATTAAATTCAATGTTGGTGTAAGAAAAATATTTAAAACACTTTTTTTTTATTAAATTTAATGACTAAAATATCATTTTCCATCAATTTATGTACAAAAATAAGTGGATGGTTTAAATTGAAAATAATAAAAAAAAAAGAAGTAAGATTTAAATTGACAAAATTAAAAAATTAGGGTTTATTTTATTTTAAAACTTAAACTCTAAAGTTCTTTTTATAGAGAATGGATATTTTATTTGTTAGGATATAATCTTGAGTTGTCCACGTGACTAGGTGGTTAGCTAAGGTGCCACATAGATAATTTTGATTTGTCGAGATGTGAGTTGATCATACTTGAATCCGAGATATTCGGATAAATGATAGAAATCCTAGATGATGACACATTTTCTGTTTTAGATAAGTGAGAACTCTTGAGAGAGTTAATTTTAATCCAAATTGGAGAAGTACTTTATAAGAGTTATTTTTGAAATGGATAGTCCTCTAAAGTAAGATTTCTAGAGAAAAGTTGACACTAATCATTATATAGAACGCACCCTCGTGGGCTTAAGGTATGCTTTAATTCGAGAGTTGTTTACTTGAACTGATATCCTAGAGAGATAGTTGATTAACTTGATCGTCGAAGTGTCCTCGAATGCACGTGTTCTATGGCTTAATTCCTAGAATCTCAAAAACGCAATATGATTTGGTTGTGAGGTCATATTTCAACACCCACATTATTTATGAATAAAATGAGATATAGTTTTTAAAGTGTTGTAACAGACTATTTTTCACTGAAACATGAGGAGGTCGCCGCCTATAATCTTATCCTAATTTTGTCACGAGTAATTCAATACAAATAAAAAATTTATACATAATGATGTGCCTTATTGTGGATCTTTCATTTCAAAATAAAATACCATTAAATATGAATTTATTTACAATGATGACAATACCACATAATTTTTATCAAGTTTTTTGTACGAATAGAATTATCCTTTTGTACGAATCGCACATTTAATATGAGCGATGCTACATTTACTTACATTCTTACTAACAATCTTATTGAAAACATAGATGTCCAAATATCATTAGATTATTTTTTTAGCAATCAATCACATTGAGCCTCTTGTATTTTTAGTAAAATTGTTAATATATTTAGAATTATTCCATCTAATATTATACCGACCTCGAGGAATTTTACTATGTAGTATTTATGGTTAGCAGCCTGTGATGTAGATGTGTAACAGAACAAGTTTCTCTACTATTTATTGAAGAACACCTATATATAAGGCCTCCAAGAGGCATGATCATATATTATAAATAAGTACTTTCTGAGATAGAGTCATTAGGGGGAAAAAAATGGCATCAAAACCAGGAGTGCTAACTGACTGGCCATGGAAAAGGCTTGGGAGCTTTAAGGTATGTGCTTTTGATTTAATCACATTTGCTCTTCACTCTAGTAATCGAAGGCTATGTTTGGCAAATGGCTATTAAAAAAAAAATTATTATAAAATTTTAAAAAATATTATTAAAAAAAAAATCAAAT
Source organism: Camellia sinensis (assembly GCF_055761805.1). Lineage (NCBI taxonomy): Eukaryota > Viridiplantae > Streptophyta > Magnoliopsida > Ericales > Theaceae > Camellia > Camellia sinensis. The sequence continues at coordinate 183,697,005 of NC_138962.1, forward strand.
ATTCATTCTCATTTTCTCTATTATTTACACATTTTTGTGAAAAAAATAAAGCAGTCATTCCTAAACACTTTAACTACTAAAAAAGTCATTCCTAATTTTTTTTCACCTTATATTTTAGTAAAAATCAAAGTCAAAGTCAAAGTCATTCTTACTTTTTTTCACCTTATATTTTAGTTAATAAAAAAATTAAAAAAAAAAAACTACTAAAAAAGCCACTCCCAAACAAACCTGAACTCTTCTTATGTTTATAAAATCGATAGTACTATTATCTTGTTGATCAAATTCATATTTTGAATGTTATACACACCGCGTTAAATTTAAATCTATACCATAAATTCATAAATAATGATATGACTTTTTATGGCCACAAGAGCTTCTATTTCTACATACAAAAAATATTAAGTACACATCTTATTTTAGTGCACGTTAAATGATTTTAAAGTTCAATATTTTACTCAGTACATAATCTATCATGTTAAAAATTCCCTCACTTTCTTCAATGTTCAAACCCTCACTATAACCCTAGCCACCATCATAAATACACCACCTACCACCATTCTTTTTGACGACCACTTCCCATCACCACTTCCATGTCATTCTCTGTTAGTTACAACCCTTCTCTTTCATGACTTCCCCACTGTATCTCCTTGCACGTCCAAACCCGAAGTTCCACGAGTTGCAAATAGAACTTGCACAGGTCGCAAATCCAACAGTGCAAGTTGCATTCACAAACCCTAAATCCTACACCCTATCCATAGTTTGAAAATGTAACTAGTTCACCTCTTCAAACCAAACCCATAGGTTTTGTCATGGTTTTTCGAATAGCCAAGAGCGATATAGTTAGGATTTGGGAGTAGTGGTGTGTGCGTTTGGGTTGGGGCCAGAGAGGGTTGGCAACATTAATGTTGTGTTCGATTGAGAGATTTAGAAATGGATTTGAAAAAAAAAAAAGGGAAAAAAGTGTGTGAAATTATGTGAAATGTATATATATTTTATTCACATTGCACTTTCATTTTCTATTTTCCTTTCTAAATCATTTCTCAATCCCCCAATCAAATACAATATAAGAGTATGAGAGAAGGGGTAAAGGAAAGCTGACAATAGCAGGAGAGGACAAAATGGGGTGGTGGTTGACAATTGTGATGATTTGGAAATTAGGATTTAGGAGGGAGAAAATAAGAGTATTATGGTAGTATTACTTTTGTTGAGAACAAATCCCTCTAAAAACTCTAATACCCCATTTAAAAAATGTAAACTCATGTGCTAGTGCAAACATACCCAAAATACATATGCAAACACAAAAGAGACATGATATTTAGCATGGTTCACCTCCAAGATCTACATCCACGAAATAGAGATATTCTGCTATATAATAAAACAAAAAGTACAAATGATTGAAATTATTCAAAACTCGCGTCACTACTCAAACTCCATACTCAAGGTTGTTGAGTCATAGCTCAACTTAGCGTCCATTAGTATTTTTTACTCATGACATACATGTTTATTTTTGCTTCCTACTCTTTCTCACACACATTGGAGAGACTTCCCCTCCTTTTCACCTACACTAGAGAGATTCCTACTCTCTAGGGTTGAGTAAGAAAATTGAAAAAGTCACAAACTGATTAGATTCAAACCAAACCGTACGATTTGGTTTAGTTTTCTCAATACATAATTTAGTCCTAATTTTTTAAATAGACAAACCATACTTTATGAGTCAATCCGTAGTTTTACAACCATTGAACCATTTGAAATCCAACCACACCATTTATTCATGCAAGTATTTGATTAGTATTTTATTTTTATACATAAGTTACTAACCAACTATTCTTGCAAACGAATTCTTGTATAGTAATAAAGTTAATTTTAAACAATTATGTAAATATTTAATTTACTTCTAAATCCAACTAAATTGAACCTTGTGCACCCTACTATCCTCTCTCACCCTCAACCATCTTATACACCTGTTAATATATGAGATGATGGAAGAATACACCAAGAAAATACATTTCTTATTTCCCGAAAATACCTCTTTCATCTCCCAAGATGGAGTAAAACTTGAGGATAAATAACCGTGATATTATATCATTATATATACATAGTATCACTAACTAATAATAATATAGTACATAATTGAGTGAACTCCATCTTTTAATTATACATACATGGTATTACTAAAATAGTACAGACTATTTTAATAATTTTTAACTTTTTATAAAAAAAATATGCATCAAAGTAGAGAAAGTAATATAACAATTTATAATTATGTTTAAATTTTTTGACTAAAATATATAATTGTCAAACGAAATCTCACTTGTCATTGTTATAACTTATATATAACTTTTATATCATCATAGTGGGGTCATCTATATATGGTGGATAAGTGATAATATGTTAATGGTTAGGATTACCGTTATAATGAATTTTTTTTCCCACAAGTTGATTGTTGTGAGCCAACAGAAAAAATATTGAGTATAATAATAATATCATAGTATTACTAACCAATAAAAAATTATAAATGAGATTAAATGAAAAGTCTTATCTCCCACAGTATTATGGTCTCAAATGCCCAGTTATCGAAAAATATTCCCTGTCATAAATTAATATTATTCATTGAATATAGTACATCACATGATGTTTTCATTACCTCAATTAGGAGTGGATATTGGCTTGTTGGCCAGGCCGGCTTGGTCCAGCCCAGTCCTATTTTTTTAAAGTTTGAGAAAGTTGTTTTTAGCCCATAGAGCCGGGCTGGGCCAACATTTTCAGCTCACATATTAATGGGTTGGGCTTGGGATTTATACTTTCAATTCAACCCCGTCCAGCCCGACCCTCTATTAAATTAATTAATTATAATATTATAATATATATATATATATATAGATATTGTTCGGACATAGACTTTATCTTTGTTGATTTTATTACTCACGTTTGTGATGATGTTTGATTAAATTTATTTAAGAAATCTTTCAATTTATATATAAAATTCTTCAATTTACAATGATGGCAGTATATTTATTTAAGAAATATAATATATGATTGAATTTAATTATTGAATATTTAAAAAAAAAAAAAAAACAACATATAGATTCAATGGGTAAGTTTGGAATTTATAAAAAAATAAAAAAATAAATTGGACCGGGTTTTGACAGATGTAGAGGTACCACGTTAGGATCAGACTAAACTTGAACATATACAAAATCTATTATTATTTAGTATCGGCCTGTCCTGAATCCAGTCCGGCCCAGAAATGCCCACCCCTGCCTGCAATATCTATTCCTCATGAACAGTCATTTAAACTTTTTTTCTTCTTTTTCTTTCTTTTTTATATAAGGAAAATAATTAACAAATAAAAAATTTATATAAAAAAATAATATTTGGAATGATCTCTTAATTGGAATTGTTTTGATTGAAGATAAAGAATCCATAACAAGTCACAATATTATGTATGAAAATTATGTAAAAAAAATTTAATGTAATGGTGGTACCACATCATTACTTAATACTTATATATAAACATAGTTAACTCCACCATGTAGCTTTGAAATTATTAAATTGTTAATTACATTTGATGAGTGAAATTCACTCATCACGTGTTGTTTTATGACAAAAGTTAGGTGTGTACTTAATTTTTCTTCATCCAAACACACATTAATGTGTATTAACTGAATGTTATTTTTATTATATATTTATCATAAAACATATAAAAAAATAACATTACCCATAATACACTAGTTACAATTACAACTTGCAAATAACACCATATGTTCAATTATAATCATCCTCAAGATCCATTTTACAAATATATATTAAAATATTTTGTATTAAATATTTAAGATTTTGTGCTTAATATAAATTTTAAAAATTATTTTCTATATTGGTAATTATGCGCGCAAGCGCGCGCACAAAAAAAAAAAAAAAAAAAAAAACCTTATTAATGTTACCAAAAGCTACCTAAATAAGTATCCTTCTCAATTAATTTTCTGATTCCCAATACCATTAAGTAACTATTGACCAAGGAGTTTGCTACCTACAAGCATCAAATCCTTATACTCTATGTGGTTTATTCAAATGAGAAAAAATAGAATGAAATAGTAATTCTTTAAGTTTTGTTATAGGATAGTTATTTTTTATAAAATAATAAAAAATAATTTCATTTGTAATGTATTTATTATTATTTTTTTTAGTCTAAGTAAATATTGAAATAAATATTTTAATAGAATAATCATTCTAATAAACCAAACACTACCCTATCTTAATACCACAATTTGATTTTGAAGACCAAAATTTTCACTTTTGAAAACCAAACAAATTAGCCTTCATTTGGCAATGAATTTTTTAATTGGCTTTTTAGGGTTAGTTTGCCATAAATTAAATAATACAAAAAGTCAAAAAGTCGCTATCTTATTTAAGTCACATCATCTTATTTAAATCACATCACATCTCTAACACATCACATCAAACTCAACCCAAATCTAACCCATATAAGTCAAAAAGTAAACTTTTTTAGAACATCCCAAACCAATCCTTAACTTTTTTGAGTTTTTTAGCCTGTGACTTTTTTGTTTGTTTGGTATTCTTGATTGGCTTTTTAGCTTTTGAATAATGGATTTTTTTTGTCTTTTTGTAATTTTTGGCTTTTTGTGATTTTTTGACTTTTTTATGTCTTTTTGTGATTATTTAGCCCAAAATGATAACCAAACACCATAATTCCTAAAACTTTTATATATTGCAATGTATGTCTTCATAATTTCAGTCAAAATATTCATTATATAAAAATGTCACTGCATACCATTTTTTATATGTTTTATAAATAAATATTTTTCTTGTAAATCATTTTCCAAATTATGTTTGTGGATCTAATATAATATATATATATATATGTACGGGAAAGAAATACGCCTTCTCGTATAATCCTGTTGACCAAGTCCACGCTTCTCCGTACGACGTCGCTTTCTCACCTGAAAACACAAACGTGAGCTAGCCGGCGGGTGTGTGCCGGAAACCTCTCCGATGCCTAAGTCAGAAAACTTGACAAATAGACAAAACTCTATGTTCTCAGAAAAAATAGTGTTACCTCCTCCAAGGTGATGTTTGTGAGCTTTTATAGGTTTCGAGTGGCACAATCCTAGTAGGACTTTTATTCCTCCATGCAGAGTCCTCCTAGGATTCATACTCCTAAGGATAATGCTTATCCTTTTACACCCTCTCCCACTGCTTAAACCAAGTGGGATGGTTTTCACTTTGGCCGAACTACTATATGACCGAAATAAGCTTGGCTATGCAGAGCCACTGAGTAAACCGAACTATCCTTAGTTCGGTTCCACTTTTAACTCTATCCTTATCTCGGTTTTCCCATGTACAACCAATGGTACGGTCTTAGGCCGAACCAGTGACTTTCGGCCGGTATAACTCCAAGACCGGCATAACTCTTAATCGTTCCCAGACCGAAGTATTTTTATAATTCTTGAGCCGAAGTAATTTTACCTCCCTGGCCGGAGTAACTTTGTTTCTCCTAAGCCGGAGTAACCTTGCCTCTCCTGGGCCGGAGTAATCATTACGGCCTTTTTACTTAGTCTTTCGCACTTTGGGCCACAATGCCCAATTCGCAGCTCGGCCCAATTTTTTCCAAAAATTACCCTCTCAATTGCCCCTTAATTCCATCTGCGCAACATGATTGGGATTACCAGTCTACTGGCCGAGTTAGAGTTTATTAAGCCTTTCCAGCCGAGCTAAAAAACCCTTTAGCCTCTCCAGCCGAGTCAAAAACTCTTGGGTCCTTAAGCCGAGCTAATTTTATTTCGGGTTTTACTTTGTCCGGTCAAAACGTCTCTTCAACCACGACTGTAACGCTTCCCTTTCCGTTTACACGTGGCACGCTCCCATTCGTAGAAGGCAGCTGTCAACGCCGTCTTCGTGTTTCGCAATTTTTGAACAGTTCCCGCCCTCTCTGTCTCTTTCCACAAAACAATCATCCTGCCTTTGAACCATTCACTTTTACTATTCCTCATCTTCTCTCTCTGTGCTCTTGCTGTTCTTCCGTTGCTTCTGAAGACTGTTTTTGCTGCCACTTTTCCATCTCCAGTCTCCTTTTCTTCAATTTGGTAAGTAAACTCATTTTGTTTCTTTTGTTTTTGCTTCCATACCTGTTCTACGCATTTGGTTTACTGTATTTTTGCAGAACATGCTCTTCCATTTCTACTTTGCTTCTGTATTTTTATGAAAAAACCAGTAGAACTTCATGTGTGTATGAACTATTATGTAGAAAACTAGTCTTAGATCCAAAATCACATAGCAACCGAACTAGGATACTGTTTGTCTAATATTGGTAGATCACTTTAGACAATAACCGAACTAGAACTTGTAGAAGTCTTAACAAATCACCAACTCCTGATTCACTGTAGCCGAAATAAGATCACCGAACGAAGTCTGAATATATTAAACTAAGAACCTTAGTCTTCAACCGAGCTAAGCCTTTGGGGCTAAGCCAGCTTTCTTAGTTTCTAAACCAAACTCAGAAAGCTGCCCCTAGTGGCTTAACCGAAGCAAAAAACCCACTGTTCAAACCGAGATAACAAATCCCTAGAGGAAAACCGATCTCGCGCGCAATAAGTTCAAATCGAACTATCGAGCGTTGTGCAAAACCGAAACAGAACCAGCCCATAAAGCCGAAATAGGGCTCATTTACCTTGTTTTTAATTTGTAGCACGGTCCAATGATCTGTGCTTAACCCCTTTGTTTTCTACTTTGCAGACTTAGGTTACCCAGGCACTCCTGCGTGCGCTCAACCGAGCTACTGGGCACAATTTTTGCACCGATATAACTTATTTGTAAATTATACAAATGGGTAAGTATAGGTACTTGGTAGAGACCTCTGGTGGTATGGCCGAATTCCGAAGAGATTATGGCATTCCAGACGATGTACACCTTACCCTAGCCAAGAAGGAAACCATTCCGTGGAATAACCAAGGCTTTGTCCCCTTCACTGTTTTATCCATTATAGAAACCGGACTAAGGTTCCCGGTCCAGCCTTTAATTTGTGAATTTCTTAGGCAAACCAGACTATGCTCAACCCAGCTATCCACCAATACATACCGGATAATAATGGGTATTGCCGAGCTAAACCGCCAAGCAGGCCTGAACCTCGGTTTAGCCGAAATCTTCCACCAGTACTCCATAGGTTCCAAAGATGATGGCTGGGTTTATTACCTTAGGATACGCCGACGTAGAGAAAAGATAATAAAAGATACACCGGATAAGGATGTCAATGATGATGACTTCTTCTGGGTATTGGGCAATTTTGAGGATCACCAAGCCCATATCCCAGGCCGAAGTATTAACTGGAAGAAAGGAGAACCTGGTAAAGTTACTTCGGTTTTATGCATGTTTTTCTTTTACTTCGGTTTCAGGCGTTATGACCGATCTAACAGTTGTATATTTTTTGCAGACTCAGCTCATCTTGCATCCCATTATAGCTACCCAAATCTGAACATACTTCGAGCCGCACTACGGATTAAGGAAAGAAGTTGGACTAAACTTCTAAACTTTGAGCCGACCTACAGATATAGCGGTCGTCGAAAAGCCCGAGTGACCGATTTCCTTCTTGAAGAAGCACCTGAACCGGACCCAACCTTGCCCGAAATACGACTTGTCCCATTAAGGAAAGAAGTTGGACTAAACTTCTAAACTTTGAGCCGACCTACAGATATAGCGGTCGTCGAAAAGCCCGAGTGACCGATTTCCTTCTTGAAGAAGCACCTGAACCGGACCCAACCTTGCCCGAAATACGACTTGTCCCATTAACCGCTGAAGAAGAGATGGCAAAGAAAAGCAGAGTTAGGGCCCTTCTAACCGCCACAACCAGGGCCGAAGTACCACCAACTATTGAAGCGCAGCCTGCCGTTGTGGCCCTCCCTTCTCAACGGCCTTCTTCATCTCGCCCTTCCAAACGCGCCCGATCTACATCGACCGAACAGCAACTTGTTGATGAGGTTGAATCCATCCCCCAAAGTCCTCAACCTATCCTCCAACCGGAGCAAACCGACCGAGCTGAATCTTCCAATTGGGCTCCGAAGCTAACCTTCAACGACCGAGATATCAAAGATTCTGATTCGGTTGTGGCTAAAAAAGATCATTAATTGGCCTTTAACCTGGCCAAAAGTGTGCGCCTCCCCAAGGACATGGAGCACCACCTAAAGCAATTAAACACCGAAATGAAGTCAATCCGGTCCACATCGAAGTCCATGATTTTGGTAAGTAGCTCTGTCCGTTTCTTCTGTCTAAATTTTTCAAACTTTTACTTCGGCTTAAGGAAAGTCTTCGTTCTGTCAGGCCTTGCAAAAAAATAACATTACGTACAAGAAGGTCCAAGAGCTTAGAAAAACCACAAGGCAGGCAATGGCGGAAGCGGAGGCAAAGGTGGCCGAGCTAGAAGAAGCTGAAAAGAAAATGGTCGAGATGCAAGCAGAGAACGGCCGACTTGCCGATCTGGTTAATTCGGCTGAAGCAGAGAAGCAGAAGGCCGCCATTGCTATGAAAGACAAGTATCTGCGGGAGTTGGTGAAGCTTGAGAAGAGAAAAGACACCGAAATAACTCAACTAAAAAAGAGCGCGGAGGAAGCCGAAAAGGAGGGGTACAAGCAGGGTTACAAGAAGGCAGAAGACGCCTATGTCAAACAGTGCGACGCTGCCAAAGAGCTGTTCTTCAAGTGCGGCTGGAGGGCGGCTGTTGAGAAGCTCGGTCACGATCAACAGACCGAGGTCTTCGACCCTCCAGCTTACTTTATACCGAAGTCCCTTGCGGAGTATGCGGATGCCTTGCAACAAGAGTTTCTGGAAGACTCAGATTCTGATGACTCCTCTGCTTCTGAAGACATTCCGGTTGTTAGTGCAGACCCATCACTTCGGTTGGAGCCCATGGTAGAGGACCCACCTATTGATCAGCCAAGTGACACCGTGGCTCCAGCCGAAACCATCCTGGCAACCGAGAGCGAACTTCCTCTTGAAACCGGTCTCCAAGTTGATGGTGATGCGGCTTTTGACGCCGAAATTGAAGAGCTTTTTTCCTGATTTTTTCTCCTTTTTTGTTACCTTTTCTTTGTAACCGGGCTATGTTCCTCTTGTACTTGTTTTTCAATGAATGAAAATTTTCTTTGAACTCTTATTCCGGTTTTGATTCGTATGCTTGCATTTGTAATGTCTTGAATGAAGATTTTACTTGAACTCTCATTCCGGTTTTAGCTGCTTAAACTATGCTTACCAGCCAACCACTTCTTAGCCGATATATTTACTTCGGCTGAGGAGTATACAGTGTTTATTCCAGCTAACCATTCTTCAGCCATACCCTTACTTCGGCTGAAGAGTAACAAGTGTTGGTTTAATCCAGCCAACCACTCTTCAGCCATACCCTTACTTCGGCTGGAGAGTAACAAGAGTTGGTTTATTCTAGCCAATCACTCTTCAGCCAAACCCTTACTTCGGCTGAAGAGTAACAAGAGTTGGTTTAATCCAGCCAACCACTCTTCAGCCATACCCTTACTTTGGCTGAAGAGTAACAAGTGTTGGTTTATTCCAGCCAACCTCTAAGTTAGTTTTTCCAGTTAACTTAAAACAATGTTTGGTTATTCCGACCGAAACGTCCTGCAGCCTGGATCCTTATCTTGGGCTTAGGAAGGGTGTTGGTTTAATCCAGCCAACCTCTAAGTTAGTTTTTTCAGCTAACTCAGAATAGAATGCCTGCAATATACCTAATCTTTACTAAAGCTAACTTTTACAAAGGACAACTTGTGCTAAAAAGAATTGCTTGTTTTATTGAAGAAAGAAAGAAAAAAATTACATATGTTTGAAAAATTAAAGTTAAAAGAAAAATAACTTAAGATTGGCCGTATTCCATGGCCTAGGGACTGCCTTGCCATCCTTGTCTTCTAGGTGGTATGCCCCTTTGCCTGCTAACCCAACCACCTTGTAAGGACCTTCCCAGTTTGGCCCTAACTTTCCATCTCCTGGGATCAAAGTGTTTCCCATTACTTTGCGCAGTACCCAATCGCCGATCTTGAATTGTCTTGGATGCACCTTTTTGTTGTATTTTCTGATTAACTCTCGTTGGTATGTGGCGATGTGAACCAGTGCTCTTTCTCTTCTTTCTTCTGCGAGGTCAAGTTCTAAAGCTATGGCTTCTCCATTTAAGTCTGGATCAAAATTTTTGCTTCGAATTGTGGGGAGGCCAACTTCTAGTGGGATTACTGCTTCCATTCCGTAAGCTAAGGAGAATGGTGTTTCTCCTGTTGATCGCCGAGGTGTGGTGCGGTATGCCCATAAAACATGAGGAAGTTCGTCTGCCCACTTGCCTTTTGCCTTCTCTGGTCTTTTCTTTAGTCCATCCAAGACGACTTTATTTGATGCTTCTGCTTGGCCATTCTCTTGAGGATATGCTGGTGTAGAATTGTAGAACTCTATCTTGTACTCTTCACAAAAGCTTCTGAAGATTCTGCCGTCGAATTGAGTGCCATTGTCTGAGATTAGGGCCTTTGGTATGCCAAATCGAGTGATGAGGTTTTGCCAGATGAACTTCTTCACATCTTTTTCCTTGATTGATGCCAATGCTTCTGCTTCAACCCACTTTGTGAAGTAGTCTGTTGCCGCGAGAAAGAACTTCCTGCCGCCGGGCGCTGTTGGAAGTGGTCCTACGATGTCCAAACCCCACATTGCGAAAGGCCATGGGCTAGTCAAAGGTAGGAGTTCTCTGGCTAGTTGATGTATTTGATGTGCGAATTTCTGGCATTTTTCACACTTCTTCACATATTTCTCTGAGTCTGCCTGCATGTATGGCCACCAATAACCTTGTGAAATGGCCCTGTAGGCTAGCGACCTTCCCCTTTGATGGCTTCCGCATACTCCTTCGTGTATTTCGAACAAGAATGCTTCTACTTTGCTGGGATGAACGTACTTTAGGTAAGGCCCTGAGAATGACTTCTTGTATAATGCCAAAGATGGAGATAGCCAAAATCGCTGCGACTTCGCCCTTATTCTGTTGGCTTCTTTTTTCTCTTCTGGTAGGATGCCGTCTTTTAGGAACAGGATGATGGGATCCATCCAAGAGGGGCCTAGTTCTGCGCAACATACTTCTTCTGCTTCGAGGTCTTCTATGCTTGGTCTTGGTAAGTAGTCGATGAGCAATGGATGAGGGGTAGATGCATCTGCCATCGAGGCAAAGCCTGCTAGTTCGTCTGCTCTGCTGTTTTCCTCCCTGCCAATTTGTTCTATCCTTACTACATCGAACTTTTTGATCTCTGTTCTGACCAGCTCTTGGTATTTGGCCATTCTGTCATCCTTTGCTTCGTAGTCGCCAAAAATTTGGTTTACCACCAGTTGTGAGTCGCTGTAAACCATTAGCTCGGTGGCCTTCATGTGGTGTGCTGACTTGAGTCCTGCGAGAAGCGCCTCATACTCCGCTTCATTGTTGGATGCTGGGAAGCCAAGGTTGATTGCTTGCTCTACAACCAGGCCGTCTGGGGAGATGAGGACTATGCCAAGTCCTGCACCATGCCGGTTGGATGCTCCATCCACAAAGAGCTTCCACATCTCTCCAACGAATAACTTCCAGCAAGTGGAGAGGTCAGATGATGTCGTGGGGTCAAGGATGGTGTTTTCTTCAAGGTCCATGTTTGCTGTCTGCCCTTCGTCCTCTGATTGAACTGTTGGTGAGCCTTTGTTTGTCTCTTCCTTGTTGTCCTTAGTATGGTCTGCCTTGGTGCTTGATTGACTACCCTCTACTAGGGGTTGCGCTATTCCGGCGTCAACTTCCGTCCCTAGTTCGGTTGTGTCAGTTAGGTCGACTGGGCAGATATGATGACTTCCAAGAGTAAACTCTGCGACGAAGTCTGCCAAAGATTGGGCTTTTATTGCGGTCTTGGGTTGGAACTTGATGTCGAATTGTCCCAACTCTACTGCCCACTTTAAGATTCGCCCAGAAAAGTTCGCCCTCTTAAACAAAGCTTTTAGTAGAAAAGCTGTGAGGACGACTATGGTGTGGGCATGAAAGTAGTGTGCCAATTTTCTGGATGCCATCATTAATGCTAATGCTAGTTTCTCTAAGGGCAAGTACCTTGTTTCGGCTCCCAACAATGTCTTGCTGAAATAAAAGATGGGCAGGTGTTGTATTCCTTCTGCACGAACCAACACTGCGCTAACTGCGTGCTGAGAGACTGCTAGGTACAAAAAGAGTTCTTCACCAGGTACTGGAGTAACAAGTAGTCGTGGGGAAGACATGTACTCCTTCAAGCTTTCCAGAGCTTGGTCGCATTCTTTATCCCACTCAAACTTGGCTTTTAAAGCTTGGAAGAATGGTCGTAGTCTGTCTGATGACCTGCTTATGAACCGGTTGAGCGAAGCCGCCATACCAGTGAGATGCTGCACTTCTTTGACTGAGTTTGGTCTCTCCAGCTCCTGGATTGCTTTGATCTGAGAGGGGTCTGCTTCTATACCCCGGTTGGTCACAAGGAAGCCCAAGAATTTGCCAGATCCAACTCCGAATGCGCATTTGGACGCATTGAGGCGCAACTTGTGTTTCTTCAAGATCTGGAACATCTCGCCTAGGTCTTTAAGATGGTCATTCTCATCCTTGCTTTTGACCACCATGTCGTCGATGTAAGCCTCCATTGTTCTTCCTAACAATGGTTCGAACATCTTGGTGACCATCCGTTGGAATGTCGCCCCTGCGTTCTTTAGGCCAAAGGGCATGACCTTGTAGCAATATAATCCCCTTGGTGTCGTGACGGATGTGACCTCCTGGTCTGGTTCATCCATGGCGATCTGGTGGTAGCCTCTGTATGCATCCAAAAAGCTAAGTCGGTTATGCCCTGCCGTTAGGTCCACTAGTTGATCTATCCTTGGTAGAGGAAAGCTATCTTTTGGGCATGCCTTGTTGACTGTTTTGTAGTTGACGCAGACACGCCATTTACCATTCTTTTTTGGCACTACGACTGTGTTGGAGATCCATCTTGGGTAGTGCACTTCTCTTATTGCTCCTGCCTCCAGCAGGTTGCCTACCTCTTCTGCCACTATTTTGGCGTGGTGGAGTGCCGATCTGCGTGTGTGTTGAATGACTGGTCTGGCAGATGGGTGGACATTGAGTTGGTGACTGATGAAGTTTGGATCAATACCTAGCATGTCGTAGGGCGTCCATGCAAACACTTCGATGTTAGAGGTCAAGAATTCCAAGACCTCCAATCTCTCAGTGCTGGACAATGATGAGCCAAGCAAGAAGAACTTATCCGGGTTCTTCTCATCTATTTTTACCTCCACCAAGTCCTCCACCGCTTTCTGATCAGCCTCTTTACCGACGTCCGCGAATAGTTCATTACTGTCTGGTTCTTCCACCGAATGAACATATCCTTTGGCAGCGTGGCTGCCATTCACCGTGGCGAAACATTGCTTTGACATGATCTGATCTCCATAGACTTCTTCAATTATACCGGTGTCGTTGGGGAACCGCATTACCTGATGGTATGATGATGCTACCGAACGCATGGCATGCAGCCACGTTCTGCCCAAGATGATGTTGTAGGTGGAGGGGACCTTCAATACCCAGAACTCCACTTGTTTTGTTACACTCCCTGCTCTGACTGGAAGAATTATTTTGCCGACAGGCCACTCTGGCATGGAGTTGAATCCAATCAGGGGAGAAACTGCAGGCGCCAAGTCTTTGTCTTGTAGCTTCAGTTGTTTAAATGTGTCGTAGTACATGATCTCACATGAACTACCCTGGTCAATCAGAATCCGCTTGACGTCAAAATCCTTGACTCGGAGAGTGATGACCAGAGCATCATTGTGAGGACAGTATATTCGATCCAAGTCCTTATCTGAAAAGGACATAACATTTGTTGCCTCTGTCTTCCCCTTCTTGATGGCAGGTTGGGCACTTAATACTTCCCTAAAGTGCTCAGTCTTCTTGATTGATCCCCTGAGCTCGCATACACGCTCAGGTTCAAAGACTCCATGTATTACATTGATGATGCCTTGTGGTGGGGCGTCGATCGGTATCCCATTGGGGTTATTATGATCCTGGGGGGCTGGCTGTGTACCTCCTTCAATATATTTGTCCAAGTGGCCTACTGCCACCAGTTCTTCCAAGTGTTGTCTCAGTGGCGTGCAATTCTCAGTTCGGTGCCCCTTTTATTTATGGAAGGTGCACCGTGATCTGTCGTCGTAGTCTTTCTGAGCTTCTCCCAATTTGGCTGGCCACTTGACGAAAGGCTCGTCCTTTATTTCGCTCAGAATCCGATATATCAGTTTTTTGAATACCGTTGTTATGGCAGTGCGGATTCTCAACCATCTTTTGTCTGGGTCTTCTCCGTTATCTCGTTTGCCACGTCCGTTCCTGTTACTTCGGTTTACCGTGTTGACCTTCGCTGAGGTTTTCTTTTCTGGTACTGCGGTTGCACTTGATTTTGCTTTGGCACGTGCACCATCCTCTTCTACCCTGATGTGCTGATGCACTCTCTCCATCAGGGCTTCTATGGTAAGGGGTGGCGTCATGGTGATAGAGTCCCTTAGTCTGTTTCCGACTGGAAGGCCTCTTTTATACGGTGCAATGGCTAGATTGGTGGGGCAGTCTCCAATCTGGTTGAATGTCTCCCAGTAGCGACTGTTGTAAGATCTGAGGGTCTCTTTTTCACCCATGTCGATGGAGAGCAACTGGTCTATTTCCACCGGCGTTTTAGTGTTTGTTCGAAACCTTGTTACGAACGCTTCTGCCAATTGGGCCCAGGAGGCTATGCTGCCCTCTGGGAGCTTCTCGAACCAAGTCAAGCCCAAGTCGCCAAGGCTTGATGGGAAGAGTATACACATTAAGGCCTCGTTTCGCCTGTACACAGCCATGACTTGGCGAAAGTGGCTCAAGTATGAATACGGGTCCGTCTTCCCTTCATATGTAGTGAATTTCGGCTGAAGGAAGCCTGATGGTAGGGGTGCGTTCTCGATTGCTGGAACGAACGGCGAAGTCTGTAGTCTTGCTAAGGCTTTGTCCGTTGGTTCGTAGGCAGGGCGCGGTATTGGCATTCCAACCTCGACGCTTCCATGCGTCCGAGGAGCCAACCGCTGTAAGGTAGAAACTCGGTGTGGATCCCTTGCCCTGGCATCCTCCTTGCATCGTGCTTTTTCTTCGAGCACGGTTCGTAAGTCGGATGACCTGGGCAGCTCTGTCTGTCTAGATCTGGTTTGGTGTGAATGTGAAGGCCAATACGTGCTTCCTTCAGTGTATGATCTCTCAGATCTCGTCCTCTCAGACCTAAAGTGACGAGTTCTGGAAGACAAGGATTGAGTGTCGCCTGTCCTGAGGCTTCTGCTTTCTCCTTGTGAGGGTGTAGTATTCCTACTACAATTTTCTGAGTGGCGAGGGGGTGTCTTGTTTTTGCGCCCCTCTCCTGTCGCCACTTCTTTTTTCTTCATCTGGCGTTTCAAGGCCTCCATGTCCGCCGCCATCTTTCTTATTAATTCGTCTTGCTCTTTTACGCGGTCTTCCAAAGCTTGAGGGTCAATCCTCCGTCTTTGCCGGTCGGGACTCTGAGAGTGACAAAGACTGTTATTCCACCTTCCCATGCCACCCCTCCTGGAGTTATGTTGTTGGGGCTCCAAATCTGCCATAGGAGGGACAGAGGGTAATCCTTCTCGCCATGCGCCCCCATCTGGAGTTAGCCCGTCGACGGCGGACTGCGGTAGTTCTTCAATGTGTGCCATTGATTGAGAAAAGGAGAAGCTTAGTCAAGAGGTTTTTTGTTCTTGTCTGTTCTTCCCACAGACGGCGCCAATTGTACGGGAAAGAAATACGCCTTCTCGTATAATCCTGTTGACCAAGTCCACGCTCCTCCGTACGACGTCGCTTTTTCACCTGAAAACACAAACGTGAGCTAGCCGGCGGGTGTGTGCCGGAAACCTCTCCGATGCCTAAGTCAGAAAACTTGACAAATAGACAAAGCTCTATGTTCTCAGAAAAAATAGTGTTACCTCCTCCAAGGTGATGTTTGTGAGCTTTTATAGGTTTCGAGTGGCACAATCCTAGTAGGACTTTTATTCCTCCATGCAGAGTCCTCCTAGGATTCATACTCCTAAGGATAATGCTTATCCTTTTACACCCTCTCCCACTGCTTAAACCAAGTGGGATGGTTTTCACTTTGGCCGAACTACTATATGACCGAAATAAGCTTGGCTATGCAGAGCCACTGAGTAAACCGAACTATCCTTAGTTCGGTTCCACTTTTAACTCTATCCTTATCTCGGTTTTCCCATGTACAACCAATGGTACGGTCTTAGGCCGAACCAGTGACTTTCGGCCGGTATAACTCCAAGACCGGCATAACTCTTAATCGTTCCCAGACCGAAGTATTTTTATAATTCTTGAGCCGAAGTAATTTTACCTCCCTGGCCGGAGTAACTTTGTTTCTCCTAAGCCGGAGTAACCTTGCCTCTCCTGGGCCGGAGTAATTATTACGGCCTTTTTACTTAGTCTTTCGCACTTTGGACCACAATGCCCAATTCGCAGCTCGGCCCAATTTTTTCCAAAAATTACCCTCTCTTATGTTTGTGGATCTAATATAATATATATATATATATATATACTAACACTATATATATATTTGTTATGGTGTGTTAAAGTATGTGATTTTGGCGCCATGGGTGGTTCATAGCATGTACAAGCTGTTTGGAAGGAAAGAAAATGAAGAGATAGATCTACTGAATATTCTGGTTATCCCATTACTGTTGTGGAGGGCTGTTCATAACCAGCTTTGGATTACTTATTCTCGTCACCGAACAGCCAAAGGCAATAACAGGATCGTTGATAAGAGTATTGAGTTTGATCAAGTTGACAGAGAAAGCAATTGGTATGTAATGTCTGCTAAATTTATTTTCTCAATTAATAAGTAATTAATTTTCACTAATTTCTATGTACCTAATTCTTTAAAAATATTTCATTTTAGGCCAAGTTTGGGAAGATTAAATAAATGTACTTTTTGACTTTTTATGAATAAGTGAATTTTTTGACTTTTTTGACTAAAAAATTGAGGATAAAAAAGATGATTGTTTGGGTTAACTTTTTGACTTTTTATGAAAAAATGTGTATTAAAAAATTGTATAAAAAATGTGTAGGAGAAGATTAGACTATGAGTTGTACGGCGTACTGGGGTTGAATTGTAATTAAGAAATAGTTGCCTATTTTTCGAGTATTACACTGGACTGTGCTGTTCGGCCCCGTGGGGGCCATCACGGGTTCCGTTTTGATAATCTGAACCATTCAATGTGTAGAACTCGTTGAGTACTATATGGCTGTAAAAAATCACATTGAGCGGATATCGATAGCTATTTGATCAGATTAGTTTTTTTTCAACTGTAAACTATAACACCATTCAACTTTTTATACAAAACTGATTTGATCATATAGTTAGCGATATCGGATCAATGTGATTTTTTATAAATACATAATACTCGACGAGTTCTACACATTAAACGGTTCAGATTATCAAAACGGGACCCATGATGGCCCCTCAAGGGCCGAACAGCAGTGTATTAAAATTGCACCCCAACTATGCAATTTTTCTATTAAAACGCAGTCACATATGTGAACCGATCAGACTGAGAGTTGTAATTTTGTGTGTAAATTTTTTTTTTTTGTGAATAGTGATAACTTTTTTACTTTTTTGGTAACTTTTTGATTTTTTGACTTTTTCTAAGTATCCCAAACCAAGCCTTAATTTATTTAATATATTCCTTAAATACATTTATTTTAAAGTCGTAGCTTCCCTCCAGCCATGGGTTGGGATTGGATGTTGTCTGGGCTCATAAGTTTCATCACGAGTCTTATTTCAATAATTTGAACTGTTTATGTTGTCACACCTTTTGTCTATATCATCTACACACAAAAAAATAGGTAAGTCCAATAATCTTACTCCAACAAATAAGAGTTTTATAGATCAAACTTTTTTATTCCTAAAAAAAAAAAAATTATTGCAAAAAATCATTTGGGGACAAATTCATATTGTTATGAGTATAGTCGCTAAAAGATTGTCTAAAAAATTTCAGGAAAAAAAAAAAAAGACTTTTAAAGATAAATTTTAAAAAATATCATTAATAAATACACTTTTAAGGACAAAATAGTTTAATCTCAAAGACTAAAATGTGTAATAGGATAGAAGATGATTTAGTAACTAATTAACATATATTACAAAAGATACTACTTGAAGTTTTGATGTCGAACTTACTATACATATTTTTATATATGTTATAAAAATTTGATAATCACAACATTTTCAGATAGTTAATTTTATAGTTTATGAAGACATATAATAATAATTACTATTATTGTTAAGTTAGTCCATACAAAAATAAAACATAAAAAATGATAGATTATATGTTTTACGCAATTATGTTGACAAAAGGTGTTGGATTAATAATAATATTATTCTCTTTTTTGTTTTGCTAGAAATGAAAATTTAAATTTTTCAATAATTTATTATTATTAAAAGTTACTTGTGTTTTGTCTTCAAAATTCGAATCCTGAACCCGGCCACATATTTATAAATATAAATAATATTATAGATAAATCAATATGTATTTATAATTTGTGACCTTAAAAAGGTTTTTATTTTATTTTATTTTATAGATAAATTATGATATTAGTCCCTATATTTGGTCTTCATGTCATTTTAGTCTCTATAATTTCAATTAACTCGATTTTAATCCTAAATTTTTAATTTTGTCTCAATTTGATCCAATTGATTACAACTCTTAACATTTTTTTATAAAAAAATACTCACATAAGTGGCATGTGTCATATTTTTATGAACAAAATTATAAAGCTATTAAACTCAGTGAGTTAATCTCAACAAATTTAGTGATCATTTTTCATAAAAAAAAAAAAATACGGACAACATTATCAATTGGACCAAATTAACACAAAATCTAAAATTAAGGTCAAAATTGAACCAATTAAAATTATAAGAATCAAAATAAAGCTACCGGCAAAATGTATAGACCAACAGTATAATTTGCTATATTTATTTATTTATTTATTATTATTATTATTTGAATGATTGGTAGGGATGACCAGATCCTGTTCGGTGGACTTCTATTCTACATAGTAAACATGACTGTACCCGGGGCTTCTCACATACCAATATGGAGAACAGATGGTGTAGTCGTCACGGTATTGCTTCATATGGGACCAGTGGAGTTTCTCTATTACTGGCTCCACAGAGCTCTTCACCACCATTACCTCTATTCTCGCTACCATTCCCATCACCACTCCTCCATTGTCACCGAACCCATTACATGTAAGACAATTTGTACATTAACAATGCTATGCTATGCTAAGTGCACATAAACAGAGCACAAAAATTGCAATTTATTTCACATCTATTACATATGAACACAAATAGGGGTCACGCCACTCAGGAGTGTCCACCTATCACCCTACAAAAAACAGCCTTCAATTATTATTTTTTTAATGGTAAAAAATTTATTTGTTAATTAACTGATCCTATTGAAAAAAATAAGGGATTCCATCCATTGGGTAATTCTACTCACTGTAAAAAAAAATCCTTACATCCATTGGGTTGAAAGTTGGTCGCCAGGAATAGAAGGAGTCGTCCTTGCGGCAGTGATAGTGGTGCTTGCATGTGGAGATGGTAGTGAAAAGGTTGGTGGGTTAAAAATTAGGATTAGGGTTTTAAGAAATTTTTTGATAATTTTAAATAAGGATAAAATTTTTTTTAAAAAAAAAAAAAAGAAGAAAGAAAATTATGAATGTTAAAAAAAAAAAAAAAAGGTTGGTGCAAATAGAATTACCCCCCATCTATTAGAAACCAAAACCTTTTTGTAACCTAGTCCTTCTTCTCTATTATATATATTTTTTTTCTTCTGAACACTCAAACCAATTGAGAGAACAATAGTTAAATGATAGATTGATCATGTAAAATAAATAAAAATAAATAAATAAAATGTATTGACACTATTGACAATAAGATTATCATGTAATAATTAAAAAAAAATGACATTTCATCAAATATTATTGAAAAAGAATTTTTTTTAAATTTTTTTGGTTAAGACAATGGTATTTTGTTAAAAGTTTATTTTGTTTGCAGGTGACGAAGTTCAAATGTTAATTAATTTAAAAACTTTTTTTTAATAAAATTTATGGAGCTTATTTTTTTGGGAAAAATGCCAAAGCAGTGATATTTTTAAAAAATAATTACAATTTAGTGATCAATTTTATAAATATTAATCATTATAATTATACAATTTTTCATTAATATGTAATTATTTTTTCAAAATTCTATTGTGGTGTAATTACTCCTAAATTTTGTAAGCATTCCCATTTATAAAATTTTCTAGACTCGTCACTAAATATAGAGGACTAGGGGTACTCGTGAATCGGGTTCGTTCGGGTGACTTCCCATTCGACATCTGTCCGAACTTGGACAGATTAGAAAAAAAAACCGTATTTATCCGCTTAGTTAGTAGATTCTAATTAAGTGAGTCGTGCGGGTTAGCGAGTGAATGCAGATCGATATGGCAGTTTGAACTTAAGTGTTTTATTTATTTATTTTGAACTATTTTAGAGTAATTTTTTTTATTATTTTTGTCCTTTTTTGAGTCCAAAATTTTTTGTTCTTCATTTTTTATAACAAAAATAAAGACAATTTTCATATTTCATAAATAGCTAATATTATTACTAAATATAATATATTTTTGTTAAAATACAAAGTAAAAAACATAATGTGTTTGATTTGAGTTTTCTGAATTAAGTTTTTTGAAAATCGAATTTTTTTATTTTTGTGTTTTTTTTTTGTTTTTAGGGAATATTTTTAAAATTTTAAACATTTTTTTTACCTTTTTAGATGCACCTTACTTAGATATATCTAAAAAGTAAAAAAATTGTGAAAAAATATTTTAAAAAATTAATAAATACAGAAAAAATACAAAAAAAATATACTTAATTCTTGTATTTTTTTTTTTGTATTTTTGGTATTTAGTGGATTTTTAAAAGATTTTTTTTACAATTTTTTAACTTTTTAAGTATATTTATGTTAGATGTGTCTAAAAAGTAAAAAAATTACTTAAAATATTAAAAAAAATTAATAAAAACAAGAAAATACAGAAAATAAGAAAGTAGAATTTTCTAAAAAGTGTTTTTGAAAAAATGGAACCAAGCAAAGGGAATTGGCAGATTAGGTTGGGTCGGGTACCTCTCATCCGTCATTCGTTCGAATATAGACGAATTTAAAAAAAATTCATCCGCATCTGTCTGCCCATACTAACAAAACCGCTTAAAAGCGGATAGATTGGATCGGATTAGTCAGTTTTGGTGGATTGATTAGGTCCATGAACATCCATACAAAAGACCAAACATAAAATAGACACAAATATCTTACAGAAGATAACTCCCACATATAAATTCAACATCATGTAAGTCTCACCCCTTATAAAAGATCTATATCTATTCTATGTTTGTTCCTATGTACACTTATATATTTTTTTCGTAAGCCCATCATAATTCCACCTAATCTAATATGACAGACAAACCTGACCTATAAAGAGGAATGTTTAATTACTTTAAACTATGGGAAACAATTTTATTATTATTTTTTATTTAAATTAATTAATATGGGCAGCTGTAATTCATCCATTTGCGGAGCATATAGCATATTTTGTGCTGTTTGCAATACCAATGGTCACCACAGTGCTTATTGGATCAGCCTCGTTGGTCAGTGGCTTTGGTTATATCACCTACATTGATCTGATGAACAACATGGGACACTGCAATTTTGAGTTCATTCCCAAGTGGATTTTCTCCATTTTCCCACCTCTCAAGTACCTCATGTATACCCCCTCGTAAGTCTCCCATTCCTTTTATACTTGTTAGTCCATGCTCTTCTTCTTCAATTAATTTTGGCAACTATTTTTTATTCAATATTATATCACAAATATAATGTTGGGATCTGGGATCCCGCCCAAGACCTTATAGAAATCATTGCAAGCAGAAAAACACACCCACACATAAGGAGACACAATATTTTACGTGGTTCGGCCCAATGCCTACGTCCACGGGAGAGTAACCGGTTATCACTATACCAATGAGGAGATTACAGAAAGATTACAATAGAGGAGGAGCTCACACTCTCCTCACTCAGCCACTCACCCGTCTCCCTCGCTCACACCGAGGGAGACGGTCTCTCCGCCTCACATCTCTCACTCTCTTTGTTGTCTCACGGTTTGCTCACATTTTGCTCTCTCCTCTCAACCTCCATTTATAGGTGAGGGAGTAGGTGGGAGAGCCTTTGGGCAGCCTCCATCCTTGACTCTTCAAGATGGTTGGTGGCCTTCCATTGTTGACCAAGGTGTGTTCCCATGGAAGAGCATCACCTCCTTCACATGGGGTGAATTCAACAAATCACCCCCTCAACCCATGTGAGGTGATCCACTGCACATACTGCTGCTAATCTTGTCACGCCCAAATTCACCTCAACATAGTTTGCATCTCCTCACTGAGACGCTGCATCCTCTGAAGCTAGAGATAAAACACCAGAGATACAAGAGAAGGAGGGAATCCGACATCCTCAACTCAACTCACACCACTCTCTGATTTGGAGAGAGCCACTGCTCCTATCTCCCACAGATCTCTTCCATGCTTCCTGTCTCGGATGTCTATACCTGCTATGCTTGAACTTGCGCAACCAAGATATCCGACACCCCCTGATTGGATGTCCTGCACCCCCTGCTGGGATGCCCTTGACTGTCATGCATTACCTCGCAGGACCAGTCATTGGAGCAATAGAAAACTCGTTGTTTATCTCATCAACGTCCTCTGTCTTCTTTGCTCGGAGCTTTTCCTCTGAACTTTCAGCCTTTGCCCTCTGCACTTCTGAACAACCTCCTGGCGTTTCCACATACGCTTGTTGTCTGTGCCTTTGCAATCCCTGATTTGCTGTCCAGTAGATTGATGGTTGACAGTAGCTCCATCTGTCAAAGCATCGTCAGCTATGCAATTCCTTGCATAGTGCCCGTACCTATGGCTTCTGGTCTCCTTGCGTCGAGCTCGCCTGAGAGATCCGCATCAACTCTATCCTCCACTGCCATGGAACTAAAGAAACCACCATAGAGAAATAAGACTTGCCACTCCTTGGCACGCACTCTTGCGTTTTACCTGTCTCAATTTCTCTGTCTGGAAATTCCTGTGAACTGTCAACAACCCGCTGCTGCACACTCTTCTCGCGCCTCTGTACGACACTCTAGCGTACCCTTGCACTGTTGCACGTCTGCAATTGTACATCTGCGCTTAGTATGCTCCTCTGCAACTATTGTTCTACATGTCCACATACCATTAGTACCTTCTCGTATACAGTAGCTCCAACAGCCACAGTATTTCCCTGAGCCTGTACTGGTTGCCAAATCATCTATCCGTCGATGAATGGTCTTCTCTTTTGATTTAACCAGATCCTCCGATCATCTCAACAAACCAGGAAAGTTCCCAGGAAAGACTGGTGGGGTCACAACCGGTCCCACTTAAGAACCAGTCTCCTTAGACAGTGTCTTTTTGACAGAACTTTCCTAGACCTTTGATCTTGAGATAATCATGTCTGCAATCCTCTGATCGCCCCTCTGACCAATCCTGATCTCCCTCGATCTGCCATTTGCTCAAGCCTGATCTCCTCTGGTCTTCAATGATCTATCTCAATCTGTATCTGGTTGTCCAATCGGGTCAGAATCTGCACATTCTAACCTCTTCAGTGAATCCGCAGCGTTCCACAATGTCCGGCAACCTTCCTTCGAGTATTGAAGATGGCAAACACCCATGTTTTGACAATCTTTCCAAACCGTTCAGAATTTCACTATTCTGACCTCGCGGTTGCGTCCGGAGCGGTCCGTTTAGCTAGAACCAACCTTCGCTGCACTTCCAGGGACCTCACTGAAAACTTTCCCCGAAAACTGGGCCACACCACAATTTTCTGAAAATTCTGGGCCAAATTGTAATTTTCAGAAGTTCAAGGAATATTCCGTGTACCAACGAAATATTCCATCCACTGTCTCTAACGCCGTCTGTCACTCTAATCTGCCCTCTTTTTACAGAAACTCCGTCTCCAAAATCTGACCGTACGGATGTGTCCGGAATACTCCAAATAGTCGGAAACCACTATTGGATCACCAAAAACGGACTCCAAATGGCTTCGATCTAGCCAAAACATTTTTTACGCCTCAGATCTGCGGCTGCACCGTAGCCGCGAAGCACTGGATCCTTCCTCCTGCCTCTGGTTGACTGGTCAACACCACGCTGACGTGGCAGACACGTGGCTGCCACGTGGATGACACGTGGCGGAGATTATGACACGTCGCTGCTGACGTGGGTCCACGTGGCGTGCGCGTGGGCCTGGCGCGTGTCACGGACGCGCGTCTGCTCAGTCACCTTCTTCCTCTCGCCGCGCGTGTGGCGCGTGCCTGAGACTGGGCCGACGCGCCGGCTTCCTTCACGGCGCGTGGGGGCGCGTGCCGCGACTGGTTCTCACGCGCCTTCTTCAGGCGGCGCGTGGGGGCGCGTGCCAACTCCTCTGGGTGTCTGCTTTATATGGTTAGACTCCTCTTCTCGAGTCCTTGCTCCTGGTATGCTCAAAACCTGATTTCGAGCAACTTGATTTCTGGGCAGTTTCGGACAACACGCTGTTTTTGTTCCGAAACGCCACCGACGAGGCTCTGATACCACTTGTTGGGATCTGGGATCCCGCCCAAGACCTTATAGAAATCATTGCAAGCAGAAAAACACACCCACACATAAGGAGACACAATATTTTACGTGGTTCGGCCCAATGCCTACGTCCACGGGAGAGTAACCGGTTATCACTATACCAATGAGGAGATTACAGAAAGATTACAATAGAGGAGGAGCTCACACTCTCCTCACTTAGCCACTCACCCGTCTCCCTCGCTCACACCGAGGGAGACGGTCTCTCCGCCTCACATCTCTCACTCTCTTTGTTGTCTCACGGTTTGCTCACATTTTGCTCTCTCCTCTCAACCTCCATTTATAGGTGAGGGAGTAGGTGGGAGAGCCTTTGGGCAGCCTCCATCCTTGACTCTTCAAGATGGTTGGTGGCCTTCCATTGTTGACCAAGGTGTGTTCCCATGGAAGAGCATCACCTCCTTCACATGGGGTGAATTCAACATATAATTGGCTTCAATATTTTATTCAAGACTATTTATACAATAAAAAAAATGATATTTTAGTCATTCAATTCAATGTAGGTGTAAAAAAGTAGTTTAAAATATTCTTTTTTATTAAGTTTAATAACTAAAATTTATTTATTTATTTATTGTTAGTTTTACTTAAAGAAAATAAAAATATGATTTAGATTGAAAACAAATTAAAAGCTTTAGATTTCAATTGAGAAAATTAAAATTTAAGTGTATTTTGTTACTAGGTCAAACCCTAGGATTTTCTTTTTTTTTTTTTTTGTAATTTTTTCAAATATGTTTTTTTTGTCATTTTAGTCACTAATATTTCAATTGTGTCAATTTTTTTCTCAAAATATTTAAATTTGTGTTGAAATGAAAAATAAAAAAATAACCCGGTTACAAGTTGACATAATTGAAATTTTGGAAAGAAAATGCATATTATAAGACTACCGGTGTAATTAGCCTTTTTTTTTTTTTTTTTTTTTTGGGCTTATGTGTAATTTTATGTTCTAAAAATACTCTCAATTCTGACAAAGAAAAATTTAAGAAAGAAATATTTTAGTTGTCAAAATTGTAATTATTGCATTTTTAATTATGAAATTAAACATTAGTGATAAATTATTATTCTTTTGTAACCAAAGTCTTGTCTAGAAAAAAAAAAAAATTGACACGAACTTATTTTATATCTAATAATGTATTTACAAAATTTTGTAACTAAAAATTCCTTTCTTGATTTACTTGTCAGTACGGCCTTTTAATGACAGCTTCCTATGACAGCAGGAATTGATTTTCTTTTTTTTTATTTTGCAAGATTATTTTCACTTTCAAAAGTTACAAAAAAGTTAATACTTAAAGCCCTTATATATTATAATAATGATAACAACTATCATGAAAATCACTTTAACACGAGTTTTTAATATTTTCGAGACAATAATCAACAGAATGGAAATATTGACGACCATCGAAAAGAAAAATTGACTGGTAGTGTTGTTATGTACACAGAAATAGTAGTCATATAAGCTAATACCCTTGTATGTTGTAATGCTCAGATCTACCATCCAAAGTTTTTTTCATATTTCATTGTTGAGATAATATTTCTGAGATTCATGAATATTATCCCCGATAATGTTCAATTGTGGTTACAACCTATCTTATCATTGTTATGTGTCTATTCTAATCATGTATAAGTCGTATAAGTAGCACAAAATCATTCATATCAATGTATGTTAAAAACACATCTTCAATTGAATAATATATTAAGTTTAATTCAATTAATTTTTTCAACTTTCATACACTTAAAATTTGATAATGATTTTTTTTATTTATTTTTTTGTAATTACAGATTTCATTCTCTGCATCACACTCAATTTCGGACAAACTACTCACTTTTCATGCCGATATACGATTACATATATGGCACCATGGACAAGTCCACAGATTCACTACATGAAATATCACTGAAAAGAGAAGAAGACTCACCCAATGTAGTGCACCTAGCACATCTAACAACCCCAAACTCCATCTATCATCTTCACATAGGGCTTGCTTCCTTGGCCTCCAAACCTCAAATGTCACAATGGTACCTGTGGCTCATGTGGCCTGTGACATGTTGGTCCATGATCATCACTTGCATCTATGGCTCTGCCTTCATTGTAGAGAGAAATACCTTTGGGAAACTCAAGCTACAGTCATGGGCTATTCCAAGATACAACATACAAGTAAGAGGATATATATATTTTGTTCTGAGCCAATAATCCAACATATTTTTGGTTATTTATTTATTTTTTAAAAAATTTATTTCGAGTACATGGGAGGTTGTAGCTTAGGAAAGGGGTACCATGGCAAGACTTTATCTTTCAGTGAAGTGCAAGAATTTTGCTTAATTAAGTTAGTCCCAATTGGTCATATTTGGTGGGATTTGGACTTGGCATAATAGTAAATTAAGGGCACTGTTTATACCGTATCTTGATAATTCAAACTGTTTATTTTTTAAATCACAATGTAAAAATCATCCATAAAAAAATTGAGTTGATCAAATAAATATAATGACGTTAGTATATTACATTTGTTTTTCAAAAAATAGATGGTTTATTTTTAATTAATATTTGTCTTTCATTTTTTTTGCAAATAAATGCGATGAACTAACATGATTACGATTATTGGATTGATCTCTTTTTTTTTTTTTAATGGATGGTGTATACGTTGTGATCTAAAAAATGAATATTTGAATTATCAAAACAAAACTCATGATAGATCTTACAAATCCAAACAAATACAGTATAGTCTACAAAAAGGGAATAGAGACAAGTTGTGGCCATAGTAAAATTGTTCCAATGTGAATTTGATGTTATGGGTTTAATCTTTTCACACTTAAATGTAGTCGGAATCTTATGCATTGAAACTTTTGAGATATTTAAGTCATGCAGATTTAGGCCTTTTTAGAGACGAAAGAAAAAGCTTGTTTTTGGCTTATTTTCAAAAAGTCAAAAGCCAGCTTATTTGAACTCAAAAAATCATTTCAAAAGTTGAAAATAAGCCAAGAAAATTACTAAAATACCCTCATGTGTGTGAATAAGCCCCCCCCCCCAAAAAAATATATATATATATATATGTATTGCATTAGGGTAATATGGTCAATTTACAATTTTTCAAGTAATGTGACAACATATTAAAATAATTTTGAAAAAAGAAAAAAAGCTTGCTTATTTCTATCTTCTCAAATGATTTTGTGAATAAGTCAAAAGGCAAAAAAACTGCTTATTTCTATCTGTTTGGGGTTTGCTTATTTTGGTAGTTTTTTTTTTTTATTACTTATTTTCTTTAGTGATTTTTTAAAAAAAAATTCAAAAATATTTAGACTTCTAAATTTAACTCGACGAGACAAACTGAAAAATTAAAAATTATCAAAAAGTCTAGAAAAAATAAAAATAAGCAAAAAATAGTGGACTTTTTTTTTTTTTTTGTGCTTATTTTGATTTTTTTTTTAACTTTTTATATTATTCTATCCAAGACAAACTGGAAAAATAAAATTTTGACAATTAAAAAAGAAAAAAAAGAGTGGCTTTTTTAATTTAACAGTGGCTTAATATAGCCACTTTTTCTCGGGTGATTATTCAATACTCCCGGAGTATGGATACGTGGTACTCCATAAGGTTTTGATTAGTGGAGAAACACAAGGGCCCACGATTTATGTTGGAGATGGGGGGATAACATAAGACTAACTAATTGGTGATTGGTTTAGAATATGGACACGTGGTGCTCCGGGAGTATTGAATAATTTCTCCTTTTTCTCTATCACAAACCAAAAAAAAATCTTGCTTGTTTAAAGGCCACTTTGTTTATTTGGAGGGCGTTTTCCCAATAACAAATTTTTATATTTTTATTTTTTTTAGCATTTTTTAAAGGGAGCTTTTTTGATAAATCCATTTTCTAAGAGTTTTATTCCATCCAACCCATATTCTTTTTGACTATTCCATTAGGTCCAATTTGAGATAAGAAGACCAAAATACCCTTTTCATCTACTTATGTTCCATTTAGTTCACATTATTTTCTTATGTTTCAATAAGTCCTATGGGTGACATAATTACCAAAATATCTTTAATGTGAATGTTCACACCGTCAATATAAATGTTTATATCGTCAATGTGTAGGGGCCCGGCTCATGTCGATCCTCGTGGGTGCCCGGAAAAATTCTAGTCGGGCCGGGCCGGCCCACAAGCCAAAAAAATAGGCCCGACCCGGCCCGTTGATAATATAAATATTCACATTGACAAGTTAACATTCACATTGATAAGAGTGTAAAATTGGCCTGCGGCCCGTGGGCGGCCTGAAACCAGCCCGTCGCCCGGGGCGGGCTCGGGCCGGCCTGTTCACAATATGAATATTCACATTGACATATTAACATTAACATTAACATTGACAAGAGTGTAAAATTGGCCCATGACCCGTGGGCAGCCCAAAGCCGGGGCCCGGGTTGGGGCGGGCCCGGCCTGGCCCGTTGACAATGTGAATATTTACATTGACATGTTAACATTCACATTGATAGGAATGTAAAATTAGCCCGCGGCCTGTGGCCGACCCGAAACCCGCCTGTGGCTCGTGGGCTGCCCTGGGCGGGCCCGGCCCGACCCGTTGATAATGCAAATATTCACATTGACATGTTAACATTCACATTGATAAGAGTATAAAATTAACTCGCGCCCCGTGGCTGCTCGAAACTAGCCCACGGCCCGTGGGCGGCCCCGGGCGGGGCCGACCCGGCCTGTTGACAATGTGAATATTCACATTGACATATTAACATTCACATTGATAAGAGTGTAAAATTGACTCACGTCCCATGGGCGGCCCGAGGAGAGCCCGGTCCGGCCCGTTGACAATGTGAATATTCACATTGACATATTAACATTCACATTGATAGGAGTGTAAAATTGGCCCGTGGCCCGTGGGCGGCCCGAAGTCCGCCCGCTGCCTAGGGCGGGCCCGGCCCGGCTCGTTGACAATGTGAATATTCACATTGACATATTAACATTAACATTGATAAGAGTGTAAAATTAGCCCGTGACCCGTGGGCAGCCCGAAGCCCGGCCCCGAGCCGACACGGGCCCGGCCCGTTGACAACGTGAATATTCACATTGACATGTTAACGTTCACATTGATAAGAGTGTAACATTAGCCCGTGCCTCATGGCTGCCCAAAACACGCCTACGGCCCGTGGGCGGCCCGAGGCATGCCCGGCCCGGCCTGTTGACAATGTGAATATTCACATTGACATGTTAACATTCACATTGATAAGAGTGTAAAATTGACTCGCGTTCCATGGGCGGCCCGTGTAACAGCGCCCGCGTGGGGGTCTCAATGCTACAGCTCGGACTCGATTTGTGTCACGGTTCTTAATCTGAACCAAAGAGTCCAAATCTGGCAAATCGTTTTGAGAAACAGATTTTTGAAAAAGTAGTGCCAAACATGGACTGCTTTGCCAGATACAGAGTCGCCACCTAAATATTTTAAAATGGGAGAATTTAGGAAACCCTGACTCGGTGCCGAAGGCCACATGTCCGTCATCACCGGAGTTGTCTCGGCTCGGGAGCTTGGGTACGATCGGGGAAGGTCAGCTATGAGCACCCCCTTTCGCCCGGTCCGAAGACCGGCCTCTACTAACCGTGATATCGAGTTTTGAAAACGTTTATGTATTCTTATTCCAATTATTAGCCTAAGGTTACTATGTTATGCGCGCAGCAAACAAGTATAGACTAAAATGCCCAAATTGGAACAAAACATTTCTATGTTCATTTTGAAAATGGTTTGCTACTCGTAAGTAGGCTAAAATGCAGGTTTTGCCACCCTCAAGTGTGCTTTTTTAGAAAAGACGGTTTTGCCGCCATCTAGTGGGCTTAAAACAAATATAGTTTTAACGCATTATCCCAATTTAAGCAGTTTGACCTCCACCCACAGGCATTCAAGCAATTTATCTCATGTAAACACTTAGCCGCATGGCAAGCATACTTTTATGGTAACATTCACACGCATGTTGGATGCTAAAGCATAACCACTTACATTGTACTCCGTGCCAAAACAATAAACTAGTTAGCAAATGTGCGTGTCCTAGTTCATGTTATTTTGCCTAATGCAACACATACAAGGTGCAATTCTAGTTAGGCCCGGTTAACCTAGATATGGCATACGATATGCAACCAACTAATTCATGTATTCAATTTTGGAATTTGAAAATACGAATGCGGTTAGCATGATGTACCGAGCCCGGTGCATGTTAACAGATGCATGAATGCACGCATGCATATCATAAGGTATGCTAATTTCAAAAATGCCCTAATCTACCATCATAAGCTGGTAAATAAAAGGGAAGAAAGAAATGGGGATTGGAAGACATACACACACTCACCCACACTTATTACATGTTTACCCTCACTCAGAGGGTTCGAATTAATATTACAGTCCCAAAACAATGAACAAATAAAATTATTACAAAATTTCCTAATTAATTAAAAAAAGGAAGCAAAAGAATGAAGAGGGTGGCCACAGCCTCTGCCTCGGGGCGCGCAGATGATGCATGCTCGAATCCGTCCTGCCCGGAAAACTCGTGCTACACTCTTGTCGCCTCTGTTTGTACTGCCTTGTCTTTCTGAAAATTCCCAAAGTACTGGAACAAGCTCTTTGCATCCTGCAGAGCACCACCGGCTAGACAGAATTGCCACCGGCACTCCAAAATTCCCGTCGGCACTTTATCAGATTCATCGGCACTCCAGATAGTGCCGGTCGGCACTAAATTCTGCCGGTCGGCAGAAACTTCCTGCAACAGACAATTTGACAGCAAACAGAGGACAGGCAGTGCATAGCATGGAGTTTTTGGACACATGTAAGCATGGTCCTACTTCTTATCATATTTTGGACTCAAAGAAGCATGACCTTCAATCCTTGAACCATCAATGGTACATGGTGGGTCAAAGGACCGAATTTGCCACTTGATATGAAAATGCATGCAACAAACAACATGAAAACCGGGGCCTTATCAAGTTGGAGTCAAAGGTCCCGATGACCGGGGATCAAGGCACATTACATCACTTGAAGTATGAATGGTCCTTGACTCCCGCACTTGGTTTGACACCCCAAACCAAGTAAATGCAATGCATGTAATGCTCACAAGCCTCAAATGTAACATGCCACCAAGATATAAAACACAACAAGCAATATGCAAATTATCATGACAAAATGTATGATACCAAGCGCACAAGATACAAACATGATGCAAACATGGAGCAAATTGACCATGGAATTGATGTGCTACAAAGCTTAATGGAACAAATATGCAACAAACATGGAGCAAGCATGCAAGAGGGCTTGAAGTGGCAAAGGGGCAGGCCCTTACCCTTCTCAAAACAGTGGCCAAAAGTGCTTAAAATGATAGACAATCAACTCATGTTAACAAGCAAACTTATGGTCCCAAAGCTAAGGCACTAAAGGAGACAACTTACCCCCACCAACATGGCCATTCATGGCATGATTAAAACAAGTAAAAAACAGAATTTATGCATGCAAGATAGGACCCCAAAAACTCCTAATATGGCAACTAAAATAAACCCCATGAAACAAATACATCAAGGCTCATTCTTAGGCATAGGAAGACACACCCTTAGGATATGAAAAAGACCATGCATGCACACATGTAGGCATGATTCTTGGACTAAAAAGAAAGTCCTTAGATGATATTAAACCAAGAGGGTAATCACAAACATATATGCTAGAGGCCATCATGCTCAAAGCTTTTAAGCTAGAATACAAAGTAACCCTAACAAACATGTCAAGCATGGCTAAATGGATAACCAATAAACCTTAAGCATGGAAAAACAACACCAAGAACTTCATGGAACTAAGCCAACTCTCACAAGAATCATGGCCTAACCATGATGTGCACTTTTAAGCAAAGTAGAACAATACAAAACAAGTATTACAAGCATGCAAGGAGGCACAAGTTTGTCCAAAAACAGAGATTATATATGACCTAACATGCCTAAAAAAAAAAAGTTGAAATGAAGCCAAGAAACAACAAGCACACATGCTATTCTCTTGAGCCCAAAAAGCAAGGAAACAAAACCATAAAGGGAGAGGGGTGTCCCTCCCCTATGCAAGACTTCAAACCAACTTTTTTGACACTAAAATACACTGATTTTTGGTGATCAAAAGATCAAAATGCTGAAGTGAACAAAACCTTATCAAAATGGCACCAAAATAGGCTAAACAAGGCCTAAGAGGGTGAGTTTGCAATCTAACCACAAAGTGACCTTAATGAAAGTGTTAGAGCAGGAAAATATGAGCCTTTTTTATGTTATACACAAGAGCCAAAACAATAAACAAAATAGGTAGAAAACCAATGCAAGTTTGGGGAATAAAAGGGAAGATGCTCACCCTTGAAGAACCCTTGAAGAACAAATGGCCTAACCTCCTTCTTTGGATCAAAACCAGTCCAAAACTCAAGAAACAACTCCCCCAAGTCCCTCAATCTCGGACTAAGGTGTAATGGTGTGTGTAATGGTGCAAAAGTAAGGTAAAACACACCTTTTGGGCCAAGAAACACACACAAGAAGGGAGAGGGAGAGAGGTATAGAGATAATATGTATCTATATCTCTCAAGACTGATTTTTGCTTCTGTTTTTCTAACCTAGAACCAAGAGGAAAGCCTCCCTCTTATAAGGATCCCTCTTGCAAAGCTTATTCAACAAGCTTGGCTAGAGGGAAATCCCTCCATACACGTGTATGGAGGGGAAAGGAGTTGGTGCCAGCTATCACAGCTGGCACAAAATATCTCCATAAAGTGGAGGAACAGTGGTCGGCTGCCCAAAAAAGCTATTTCGGCAAAAAACAGTGCCGACCGGCAACAAATTATGCCGACCGGCAATAAAGTGTGCCGACCGGCAAACAAAAGTGCCGATGGAAGAAAATGACCAGCCGGTGGCCTCCAGCCACTGCCGGTGGTGTATGGGGATGTCTCACAAGGCATTCCCTGCCCCTCTAAGACAAAACAAAAGTGTTTGGTGCAAAACCAGACACTAAACAGTCGGATTCGGGGATCCTGAGGCAAGGCGCGCGAGCCGAGACCTCCGGGAACTCCAAACGAACACGATCATGGATGATCACCGAGTGTTCAAACGGTGACGTCCAAGTCTTGAGGACGGTCAAAAATGGGGTGTCTACAGTTGCCCCTCTTTGACAGAACTCGAAAGTCATAACAATGACGGGAGTGAATGTCAAAGCCCAAAGACGACCCATTTTTGACAAGGCCGAAAACTCAGGCAAACAAACAAGACAAATAAGATATGTGCCCGGAGGCAGGGGCAAAATGCAAGACAATGCACGAAGCCGAGCATACTTATGATCATGCAAGGAAAGCTGTAACGAAGCATACATGCGACAGTTTTAAGCTAGCATATCAAACTACACTATAATGCAGAAAGGATGTAAGAGAATTATGGAATTCTCAATATGTCTCACTCGGGAGATACAATACCTGTCCGGTTCGTCTGGTTGCGCCAGCCTCAAATGAACCGTACATACAATATCGTGCCTGAAAAGAAAACAAACTTAACAGGTACAATATGGTTAGCAAAATGCACGACAATGCAGGAATAGTGGCGTACTCGAAATGCGTGACAGCGCAAAGTAAGTAGAGAGCATGACAATGCATATTGAAATACGAATAGGCAAGCGGAGCAAGCGGTCTACGCCGGTGACGAAATTGATCGTAAGCACGCGGTCTACGCAGGTGACGAAACAAACAAGCGGTCTACGCAATCAAAACATGCGGTCTACGCAGGTAATGGAATTAAGCATGCGGTCTACGCAATCAAGACATGCGGTCTACGCAGGTAATGAAATTAAACATGCGGTCTACGCAATCAAGACATGCGGTCTACGCAAGTAATGAAATTAAGCATGCGGTCTACGCAAGTAGTGAAATTAAGCATGCGGTCTACGCAATCAAAACATGCGGTCTACGCAGTAATGAAATTAAACATGCGGTCTACGCAATCAAGACATGCGGTCTACGCAAGTAATGAAATTGAACGTGCGGTCTACGCAATCAAAATATGCGGTCTACGCAGGTAATGGAATTAAGCATGCGGTCTACGCAATCAAGACATGCGGTCTATGCAATCAAAACATGCGGTCTACGCAGGTAATGAAAATTAAACATGCGGTCTACGCAGGTAAAACATGCGGTCTACGCAGGTAATGAAATTGAACGTGCGGTCTACGCAATCAAAATATGCGGTCTACGCAGGTAATGGAATTAAGCATGCGGTCTACGCAATCAAGACATGCGGTCTACGCAATCAAAACATGCGGTCTACGCAGGTAATGAAAATTAAACATGCGGTCTACGCAGGTAAAACATGCGGTCTACGCAGGTAATGAAATTTAACATGCGATCTACGCAATCCAAGCATGCGGTCTACGCTAGTATTGAAATTAAACATGCGGTCTACGCAATCAAGACATGCGGTCTACGCAATCAAAACATGCGGTCTACGCAGGTAATGAAAATTAAACATGCGGTCTACGCAGGTAAAACATGCGGTCTACGCAGGTAATGAAATTGAACGTGCGGTCTACGCAATCAAAATATGCGGTCTACGCTAGTATTGAAATTAAACATGCGGTCTACGCAAGTAAAGGAACGTACTATTACACAGCATAATCGAAACAATTCGCGGGGCTCACAAAGCACGAAAAGGATACGGGGCGGGACATTCTTCGTACGCATCGAGCGTTGCTTGCAGAAGTTGTGGCCTGAGGTCAACTCAAAGGTTCACGTTTCAAAAGGTGTGATTTCCGTATTGTGAGGGCGTCCCACAACGCGGCTGACCCGAACAAAGACGCGGAAGGTGCGTTAACCGCAAGGGGAGTTTCACCGGTATCAGTTCTGATACTTGGCTACCCTGCCATTCTACGTTTTATTTCCCTTTTTTACTAGTAGTTTAAGCACATTGCACTGCCTCAGGCAGGTTTATTTTCTTTCTCAAAATTCGCACACTTTGCAAAACATACGATGGGGAACGAAACGAATTGTTTTATTCAAAAGATGTTGCATTTGTGGATCTTCTGTGCATCGCATCGCAGGGTTTCACACCACAATGTGAACGAAATTGAACTCATTTTGGAAAGTTGCCATCGTAATAATCAGGTAGTGAACCGACTTACAACTCGATAAGCAAAACAAAGCTATGACACAACCAAACAAGTGTGAATACAACTCGATAAACGAACCGAGAGCTACAAGAGAGCGAAATACAACTCGATAAGCAAATGTTCAAAACTCGATAAGCAGACGGGCGTGGCTTCGCAAGAGTTTATCGCCGGGGGGGATTTGGAGGTGGTGAAGTTCCCCAATTCTTAGCCTAAACAGCTCAGGAAACCAGGGAGGAAGCCCACCGGCACGGTATAGGAACCACCGGCTGCAAGGAGTGGCTACCGGCCGTATGTCTGTTTTGTCGGCAAACTGAAATGGCCGGTCGGCATATTTTTATGCCGGTCGGCATATATTTCTGGCCGGTCGGCACTAAACGAGGGGAACCACCAGAATGTTGACACCTGTCCCCCCACTCAACCTTATCTCCTACAAAAGATCCCAGCTTCGTAGTTTTCCTCATTTTTACACTGATTTGCTCCAATGGAAGAGTTTCTTGCTCAAAATCTCACAGCTTGGATTACTAGCTTGGATGGCTCGGAAAAGGTGAATTTCCGGGGTTTCGGCATAAATGCACTATTCACTCTGGGTCGTACCCCGTTGCATCTCCCGTTTCTTCACGCCGCGGCAAGATTTTGGAATCCGGTGACACATGTCTTTAGCTTCGCCGGGCAAGAGATGTGTCCTACCTTCGAAGATTTCCGAGCCTTAATGGAGTCCGAGCGCGACGAGGAGCTCCTACCCCAACTTAATTTTGGCCATGTCCAATCCTTAGGGCGCATGTGTGGACTCAGCATGCGCGATGCTCGGTCTTTGATGGGCGACGGGATGTTAGACATTCCGAGTTTGGCCAATCAATTTTCTGATGCTGGTAATCGCAGCAACCATCACTGGCAAGGCTTCCGGCGACATGCCCTCTGCTTGTGCATGCTGTCTCATTTCCTGTTCATTTCGGGCTCTGGAGGGGCTAGTGTCCGGCTGATTGAGGTTGCCCAAGGCTTGAGAGAGGGCAAGAGCTGTATTGCCATGGTTCTGGCCGAGACACTAATGGGCTTAGACGCCTTTTACCGTCATGAGACGACTAGGTTGGCAGAGAGTCCACTACTGCTACAGGTAATATTTCCCACCCAATCTCGCATTTCTGTATTGCTCACATCACTCGGCCCTCGAGCTCAGTCTTTTCTCACAAAACCCCATTCTCACTTTTCTCTCCTCGTACATCTCTCTATTCTTTAATCTCTCATTTTTCAATCCCTCCCCAGGTGTGGTTGATGGATAAATTGCAGGTTGTGGACTCCTGCCCAGCATATTCAGCTCGCGGTTACTTCTTCCGGCATCGTCTAGTTAATGCCTTGGATGAGGAATGGTGGTTCGCTTGGATGTGCCACTTGTCCGCAGACCGTATTGCTTGGCGGTGCCCTTGGTTGAACCTTCCGGCAATGAGTTACAATATGCCTCGACAGACTGGGATTCAACTGGTCGGTCTCACTCATTGTGTATTCTATTTCCCATTTCGGATTCGACGCCAATTTGGCCATGATCAGACCTGCCCGCCAGAGGGGATAGAGTATCCTGCTGCATTCCCAGCCCGGGGTGCGCAACTTGCTTGGCAGGCCACTGCGTGGAGGATGAGAGAACTCCTGGCCCCCGCTCCTACTTTTAGTGGCACTTTGTCTGACGAGTGCATAGATTGGCTCAATGAAGAAGCACAGATCGGGCCCAGCTTGGCATCAGAAGCTTCGACCAGCTCTGGGAGGGGGCGCAGGAACACCTGATTTGACCATGCCCTAGATTCATTGCTTTATTAGTACTTTCAAGTTTTCTTTTCTGAATGTAATAAAAAGCAACTTCAATTGTCTGTAAGAGCAGGAGGACTCTGTTTTGAAATCAATGAAATTGAAAGTTGTGGCACTGAAAATTTTCCACCTTGGTCCAAAAATGGTCAAAGTTGTAAAAAGATTATTTGAACAAAGTCAGCTTATATTAAAACTTTTCAAAGATATTTTTGATGTGGATCAGAACTGGACACGCCTGAGATCTGTCTCTCGAGATGCACAACCCCAGATTCCTGCAACTGGAAAGTTGCCCCTAGTCTGAAGAGCCTCGTAGCACCGCATAGCAACGGAAAGTTGCCCCTAGTCTGAGTGGCACTGCACCGGAGATTCCAACGAATGCTGATGGACAAAGATGGCTGAGATGATCAAATGGACAAAGTTGATCGGGGAAGTGTTATGGCTGAACTTCAGGATGAAGCTGCCTACGTATCCCAAACATGGGAATCAAGCCTTACGTAGTTCCGGCTTAGGTTCGCTCGAGTATTTTCACTCTCCTTTTGCGTTCTAACTTTTGCCAAGGCCGCCCTTTGCGGGTTTTCAACCTTGCGAGCTCAGTTTTTATATTTTCTAATTTTTTTGTGCTCTAACTTTTGCCTAGGTCGCCCTTTCGGGTTTTCGGCCTAGCGAGCCTCTCAAGGGTAGTATTTCTTCAACTTGTCCATATTGATCAGTTGAGAGAATTCTAAACCATCTAAGTCCATCAGAACCACAGCTCCGCCTGACCAGATAGCTTTGATGATGTAGGGACCAGTCCAATTGGGTCTGAACTTGCCCCTCGGGTCGTGGATGGGAGCTCGGTTGTCTTTGAGTACCAAATCCCCTTCCTTTAGATTTCTGGACTTAACCTTCTTGTTAAAAGCCCGAGCGATCCTGCGCTGATAACTCTGAACGTGGTACAGTGCTTTCAGTCTTCTTTCATCAAAGAGCATTAGTTCCTCGAACCTGCTCTGCTGCCAATCTGCCTCAGCTATCTGACATTCGGCCAATACCCGTAAAGACGGAACTTCAATTTCAATAGGTAGAACAGCCTCCATTCCATAAACTAACGAATACGGAGTTGCCCCGGTGGAGGTTCTAATCGAAGTCCTGTAGCCCCACAGAGCAAACGGCAACTTATCTGGCCAATCTCGATAGGTCTCCACCATTTTCCGCAGTATATGTTTGATGTTCTTGTTGGCGGCCTCAACTGCTCCATTGGTTTGCGGCCGATACGTAGATGACTTATGAAAAGCCACGTTATACTTTTCCAACAATTCGACCACTTCTTTCTTAAAGTGGGACCCATTATCCGAGATGATCTCATTTGGCACCCCGTAGCGACAAATGATGTTGTTCCTGATGAACTTTGCGACGTGCGACGCTTTCAACACCGCGTATGATTGGGCCTCGACCCACTTTGTGAAATAATCTATCGCTACGAGGATATACTCATGTCCGTTCGATCCCTTCGGGGTAACAGCTCCAATTACATCGATCCCCCATACGGAAAACGGCCACGGGGAAGTCATGTTGTACAACTTGGATGGTGGGACATTCATACGGTTCGCATGGATCTGGCATTTGTGGCATCGCCGAACAAAGCCGATACAATCCTCTTCCATGGTCGACCAGTAATAGCCCTGTCTAAGGATCTTTCTGGCCAACATTACTCCATTCATGTGTGCACCGCACTCTCCTCCATGGATGGCCTCCATTAGGCGCTTCGACTCTTCAACTTCTACACAGAGCTTATGCATTCCCAGATGACCTCTTTTGTACAGCTTACCTCCGCAGATGATGAACTGAATAGCCATTCTTCTAATGGCCCTTTTATCCTTGGCGCTTGCCCCTATCGGATACGTCTCCTTTTCCAAGAAGTTCCAAATATCGTAATACCAGGGGTTGTCGTCTTGGGCCTCATCTATGGCGGAAACTGACTCGTATGCTGGCGCAAACTTCTGATCAATGATGACTGGACGCATCCGGACTCCCGACGGGATGTCTATCATGGAAGATAGAGTTGCTAACGAATCTGCAAACCTGTTGTTCTCTCTTACGAGGTGGGTGAAATTTAGTTTCTCGAACCGAGGAATTAACAAATCCAAGGTTTGGTGGTAAATTATCATCCTTTCCTCCTTGACCTTCCAGTCTCCTTTTGCTTGAGATACAACAAGATTCGAGTCCCCAATGACGTCCAGCCGTCTTACCCCTAACTCTAGGGCTGCTTCCAGACCAGCAATACATGCCTCATACTCTGCTTCATTGTTCGAGACTCTGAACTGGAGCTTGAATGCCAAAGGGATACGGGAATCGTCAGGCGCTATCAGCAACACCCCTATCCCATACCCATACTGGTTTGACGCTCCGTCAAAGTACATCGTCCAAGTTTCATCTTCGATGTGCAGAATCGCTTCATCTGGGAATAGGTACTCAACCGCTTCATCCCCCTCAACCGGGTGGTCGGCAAGGAACTCCGCTACCGGTCTCCCTTTCACCGACTTGCGTGTTACATACTTCAAGTCAAATTCGGAAAGCAATAGCAACCAACGAGCTAGCCTACCTGTAAGTGCTGGTTTCTCGAAAAGATATTTGATGGGATCCAAACGTGAAACCAACATTACAGAGTGAGCTAACAGGTAGTGCCGCAGCTTTCGGGTAGCCCATACTAAGGCCAAACAAGCCTTCTCCAGTGGTGTATAGCGGGTCTCGTAATCCAGCATCTTCTTGCTCAGATAGTAGATAGCCCTTTCCGCTTTGTCTTCTGACTCTTGTGCGAGCATGCAGCACATGGTGGTCTCAGTTACCGAAAGATACAGTATCAACGGTCTCCCCGGTTCTGGCGGTGACAATACAGGCGGGTTCTGTAAATACTCTTTGATCTGCTCAAAAGCTGCTTGACATCGGCCGTCCCATTGGAATTTCTTTCCTTTCTTCAGGAGGCCAAAAAGTGGTTCACAAGTCAAGGTTAGTTTAGAGATAAACCGCCTTATGAATTGCACTTTACCTAGAAAGCCTCGCACCTCCTTTTCAGTCCTTGGTGGTGGCATTTCTAAGATGGCCTTGATTTTGGAAGGGTCGACCTCGATGCCCCTTTGCGTTATCAGAAACCCTAGCATCTTTCCTGCTGTAACACCAAAAGTACACTTCTGGGGATTTAGCCGCAGCCGAAATTCTCTGATCCTTTGAAAAAACTTTTGTAAGGCGGTGTAGTGGCCCTCTCTTTCTTTGGACTTGACAATCATGTCGTCCACATACACCTTGACCTCTTTATGGATCATATCATGCAATATCGTAGTTGTTGCCCGCTGATAGGTAGCTCCCGCGTTTTTCAGCCCAAATGGCATCACTCGATAACAATATGTACCCCACGGGGTAGTGAATGCAGTCTTCTCCCGGTCCTCGGGCGCCATTACTATCTGATTATAGCCTGAGAAACCATCCATAAACGAAAGCAAGGCATGTCCTGCCGTGAAATCTACCAGTTCATCAATGTGTGGCAAGGGAAAGTCGTCCTTCGGACTGGCCCCTTTCAAATCTCTGAAGTCTACACAGACCCGAATTCTGCCGTCTTTCTTCGGCACCGGAACAATGTTGGCCAACCAAGTCGGATACTCAGACACCAACAGGAAGCCTGCATCAATCTGTTTGGTGACCTCTTCCTTGATCTTAATGGCCCAATCAGGGCGGATCCTCCTGAGCTTCTGTTTGACAGGTCGGGCCTCGGGATCAAGAGGGATCCGGTGCTGTACAATCTCAGGATCGATTCCAGGCATGTCTTCGTAGAACCACGCGAAAACATCTTTGAAATCTTTTAACAAAGCGACTAAGCGCTCGCGTTCCTCAGAAGACAACGTGGACCCGATCTGGACCAGCCGCGGGTCCTTCTCAGTACCAACATTCACAGTAGTGATTTCATCCATTAAAGGTTTAACAAAACTTTCCTGCTCTTGATCAATTAACCGTTGCAAAACCGGAGGAATTTCTTCCTCGTCGTTTTCATCAAAATTTTGAAAATCCTGATTTAAGCAATAAATCAAAGGCACAGAAAAATACTCCGAAACCACATCCACGTCGTTCTCATTAAATACTTCCGAGCCGTCGGATTCTTCCGTTACAACAGACTCAAAAGAAAATGAAAAAGACGATCTAGACAGGACTGTGGCATCCGGGTTATCACCCCCGGGAATACCGGACTCAGACTCAGTTGAGCTGGAATCTGATTCCGACGTACAAGATTCGGTAGAATCAGATTCCGGCTCAGTACCTGACCCGGTGCTGCTTGATAAAAAGCCTTCTTCATATTGCCAGATGAGAGAAGGTGCGATGGATGCATCCAAAATAGCTGATGGTAGGCCCGCAGCCGCTTCATTCCCAATCACACATACCGAGGAGCTATCCCCCAAGCACCTCTGTTCGATCGGAGGATCTGACAGCAGACACGCCAGCGCTGCCCCCATTCCATTTTCAGCGTCCTCGGACTGTACCTCCTTACTTTGCTCGGCCTCAGCCGATAGATCTGCCTGCCCTTCGGCGATGTCATCCTCAGGTAACTGTAAATCAAAGAAAATTTCAAATCCCGGTACGCGCTTCTTCTCCGCATTGAGCCACGGCTCCGGGAAGCCACAGAACGGAAAGTCCTCCCCCTCCCGGACGAAACGTCCGTTCAGGGTCCCCCGAATGGGCTGGTGCATCAAGTCAAAGGGCTTCCCCATCTGTTTCGCCCTGGCCCTTCCGGCCATTTCCTTTCCTTTCCTTATCCAATCCTCTTTGGTGGGTAGGTAGCCCAAACCAAAGATATGGGGGTTATGTGGCACTTCGGTCGATGCTGCGGCACCTTTCCTACCGCTCTTGCCTAATCCCATCCCGGGGATGTGCTGGAGTTTGTTCATGAGATAAACTGCTTGGGCACTGACATACACCCCTTCGTTAGCTGCCATGATGTTCTGTACAACCCGAGCCTCGGCCAAGGTAAAACCTGATATGAACACATCTTCTATACCATGCTCAATTTCTAGAACAGGCGTAGACACCTCTGGTGGTGGATGAATTGATGAGTTTCCAAAAACAATGGCTACTCCCTTCCCATAGGGGTATTTCACCACTTGATGTAAGGTAGAGGAGACCGCCTTTACCTGATGCAGCCACGGCCGTCCCAAAAGCAAGTTGAACGTTGCAGGAACCTCCAAGACATGGAAATCTATCTCGTGCTGTCCTGGCCCAACCTTTGTTTGAATCTTAACTGTCCTCATTACCTCCCGGCTTGTGTTATCATACGCCCGAATCACCTGGGCCGTTGGTATAAAATCCGCGACTTTCAAACCAATCGCATAAGCTGTCCTTGCCGGGCAGACATTGATAGCGGATCCCGTGTCGACAAGTACCACAGGTATCCATTTATCTCTGCACTCGACAGAGATGTAGAGCGGCTTGTTATGGTTCGCACCCTCGGGTGGCAGTTCTTTGTTAGAAAAACTCAATGTTGGGGAATTTCCTCCTGAAAAGACTAATCCCACCAGCTGCTCGGGCGTGGTGTCTATGGACAGCTTGGCCTTGTCCATGGCTGTAAGGACAGCTTGTCTATGTACTCGAGAAGCCATAAGCAGTCCCCAGATGGAGATGTCTGCTTGTATCTTTTTCAATTGTCTCAATACGGCCTCATCTTCGAGTTGCTTCTCCTTTTGTTTCTCTGCTTCATTATCTTTCCCAGACGCCTCCGGTTGATCTAGGTGTGGAGGCTTGAAATACCGTCCACTCCTAGTCATGTGATCGACTTCGCCGATATACCAGGTATCATCTGGTTGGTTACCTTTCCAATCCTCGTCCGTGTGGGCAAGACATAGATCGTCGTCTTCCCACCACATACCATCTGCGACTGACAAGCATCTGTCTGGTTCTGGCACAACTGTCCCGATACTCACAGTACCTTTTATCCCTATGTTCACAGCATCCTCCATTTCCGTACTTGCGGCGGTTTCGACCCCTACGTGGCCTTTTGCTTTTCTGATCCTCTCAGAATCCTCGAATCTTTCTTGTTCTGACTGTGTCAATGCAGTAGATTGTTCACTGATCCCTGTACTTAAAATGCTCCATTCCCGAGTGAAACTCTCGACGCCGGCGCTCTCCGGCGATGTATTCTGCTTTTCGACACTCCCGGGCGTTGTTGACATTCCTGCCCCTGCCGGGCCTTGTTCTGACTGGAACTCCCCTATTACATCCGGCTGATCGTCTAACCACCCCGTGGCCTCTGCTGATTCTTCATTATCATACCAGTTGATGGCTGAGTCTTGGTCATCATGAAATTGGGACTTGACAACATCCTTTTCCACGGCTGTCAAATCATCCATTCCCTGTCCTGAATTGTCCCCTCGGATTACACACAGCTCTCCCCCGACTGGAAATTCGACATTTGGTCTATTCTGGCCCACCGGTGAAATATAGTCATTCGGACTGTAAGCATTCCCAACATCATTCTCAGGCTCCACGGACCCTGGTTTGACGACCCCTTTCCTGTTCTCGATGGTCACCACCACTGGCTTGGGTTGGGTTATGGAGATGTCCGTCATGCACAAATCGGTGCAATCGGGGAGGAAAACTTTAGGTTTAGGCAGGTAGGAGGGTGTGATGTAGATACTGGGATCGTAGGATGCGACCCCAGTGTAGATGAAGTTGACTCTTTTGGGTGGTGGAACTTGGTTATGTGCGGGGAGAGGATTTGTGGTAACATTAGGTTTCTCAGGGGGGAGAATCACCCCATTATCAATGAGATCTTGAATCTCATGACGTAAACGAAAGCATAGGTCAGTGTCATGACCATGCTGCTGGTGGAACGCACAATATTTGGCTGGGTTGTGGGTGGCGGGTAGTCTTTCAGGTAAGGGCCGCTGCTCTAGGGGCTTCAGATGTCCTTTTCTGATCAAAACCCCCAAAGCTTTGGACAGGGGCATATAAAGTGGAGCGAAGGTTCTGGTGTTTCTGGGAGGGTATTTGGCTGTTTGCGAATTGCTTCCGGATGCGCCGGAGAATGGTGTGGCTGCTGTATTTCTCGGGGAAGGGTTAGTGGTGACCATACTCACTTCGGAGGTCCTGGCAGTCGTAGCGCCACTCGGGCCTGTATTAGTACCACGATTGAAATTTCTGCGGGGTTGATCCCGATCATTATCAATCCAACCTTGTCTCAAGGCGTCCTCGATCTGCACCCCCATTTCATGCAAATCAGCAAAGGT
The DNA here is from genome assembly GCF_055761805.1 of Camellia sinensis. Lineage (NCBI taxonomy): Eukaryota > Viridiplantae > Streptophyta > Magnoliopsida > Ericales > Theaceae > Camellia > Camellia sinensis. The sequence goes on from NC_138962.1 coordinate 183,741,953, forward strand.
GGGAAAGGGGACTACAATCATCTTTTGCATCAGCTTCGGCTGAAGATTGCGCACAATCATCCGAATCTGGTCTTTGTCTGTGGGTCTCAAGGTCATCATTGAAGCCTTAGCCTGCCATCTAGTTACAAACTCTGAGAAGCTTTCCTTGGGTTCTTGCCTCGTTGTCTCGAGATCCCGGGTCGTGATCTCGATTTGTGTGTTATACGAGTACTACAGGATGAAGGCCTCAGCCATCTCGTCCCAGTTTCTCTTGACATCGTCCCCCAACTTGGCATACCATGCGGACGCCACACCTGACAAGGTCCGGCCGAATAAAGATAGTTTCTGCAATCTGGTGAGGCCCATTGGCCTTAGGACGTCTAAAAACAATCGCAGGTGTACCATGGGATCCTCAGACCCGTCAAAACGATCAATTTGGGGCATCTTAAATCGATCTGGCAGCGTCACGGCTGTGTCGATGTACCCATCTCCAATGTCCGGAATGGACTTCGCACCTTGAGATTTCTTGAACAGCTTTTTAAGCTTGTGCATTTTTAACGTCATGGGGTCTATCTCAGACTCAAAGGGAGAATCCGATACATTAATGGGAGTGGTTGCCTTGGATTGTTGAGGCGGAATCGGGGGTGGAGCCGGCCCCGTCGGGATGTCTGTATCTTCTTGGACATTCCGGGCGTTTGGTGTCTCTTCGGGTATTGGAACCCTTAATGGAGGAGGGATTTGCTGCGAAGGTGATGCCCCAGTTTGCTGTTGTAATCTCCCAATTAAATCCGCTTGCTCACTCATAACTGTAGCCTGTTGCCTGGCAAATTCTGCCTGTCGGGCAGCATCTTGCTGCATCATTTTCATGCTTTCCTGAAGTTGGCGCACCATTTCCTCTAAGCTAGCCATACTGTTCTGCTCTGGTTGAATTGCTGGTATGCGTTCTCTCTCTGTGGGTGAAACGGGATCCTGATCCCTACTGTACACAGGTGGGGTAGACGAAGCCCTTTGTACCGACTGTTGAACCGATATCCTCTGCCTAGTTGCTTTTCGTTTAGTAACCGGGGGTAGAGAATGGTACACTGGTTGTCCTTCTATCAGATCCTCAGATCGATGGAGCCGGCGACCTCTGATCCAGAGTGCTTGGGGAATGTCTACTGGGTTAGACGCAATGATGCTAAACTACCTAGCAAAAAGATAAATAAAGCAATAAATAAACCAACAACCGGACAGCACAACAGCATAAAATAAACAAATAATATACAGTTGGATTTTCAAAACACATAGTCGATAAGCCGAGCACACGGGTCCCCGATACTGATCACTGTCCTCAAAAATCTCTATTCCCAATACTAAACCCTGATACCCGCAGATAACCGATTCTCTTAAAACTGATACTGATGCCCTCAGGCCTGATGCCCAAACTTACAAACTGATGTGTTCATTTCCCTGCAGAAATACATTTTGAAAGCACATAGCAAGTAAAGAGAGCCAAAACACCCCTATGTTGGGGTAGGGTTTCCCTGTCCTATTTTGTCAGGAGCTAGGGTTTCACTACGCACGCAGCGGTTTCAAGCAACTTAGCATCGGGTAAGCAACCTGTCCTAGCTTGGAATGGTCACTATGGTTCCGAATATGCACTAGGTCGAATGGTCAAAAAGGGTGCCCCGGTAAAACCGGGGTTTGTGTTCCCATACTGTCAGAGCCCATAGCCGGTCAGCCTTATGGACATGCCTTGACAAGGCAAGCCTTCGGCAAACCGTTCAGGAATGGCAGATGGCAAACACTGTGTTCCTAGGCGCACCAATGCACATGCAATGCAAAGAAACACATAAATGAGATCAAAACAAGATATCACGAGTTTGAGTCAAGCTCTCTAAGATCTCCCCAGCGGAGTCGCCAGAAACTGTAACAGCGCCCGCGTGGGGGCCTCAATGCTACAGCTCGGACTCGATTTGTGTCACGGTTCTTAATCTGAACCAAAGAGTCCAAATCTGGCAAATCGTTTTGAGAAACAGATTTTTGAAAAAGTAGTGCCAAACATGGACTGCTTTGCCAGATACAGAGTCGCCACCTAAATATTTTAAAATGGGAGAATTTAGGAAACCCTGACTCGGTGCCGAAGGCCACATGTCCGTCATCACCGGAGTTGTCTCGGCTTGGGAGCTTGGGTACGATCGGGGAAGGTCAGCTATGAGCACCCCCTTTCGCCCGGTCCGAAGACCGGTCTCTACTAACCGTGATATCGAGTTTTGAAAACGTTTATGTATTCTTATTCCAATTATTAGCCTAAGGTTACTATGTTATGCGCGCAGCAAACAAGTATAGACCAAAATGCCCAAATTGGAACAAAACATTTCTATGTTCATTTTGAAAATGGTTTGCTACTCGTAAGTAGGCTAAAATGCAGGTTTTGCCACCCTCAAGTGTGCTTTTTTAGAAAAGACGGTTTTGCCGCCATCTAGTGGGCTTAAAACAAATATAGTTTTAACGCATTATCCCAATTTAAGCAGTTTGACCTCCACCCACAGGCATTCAAGCAATTTATCTCATGTAAACACTTAGCCGCATGGCAAGCATACTTTTATGGTAACATTCACACGCATGTTGGATGCTAAAGCATAACCACTTACATTGTACTCCGTGCCAAAACAATAAACTAGTTAGCAAATGTGCGTGTCCTAGTTCATGTTATTTTTCCTAATGCAACACATACAAGGTGCAATTCTAGTTAGGCTCGGTTAACCTAGATATGGCATACGATATGCAACCAACTAATTCATGTATTCAATTTTGGAATTTGAAAATACGAATGCGGTTAGCATGATGTACCGAGCCCGGTGCATGTTAACAGATGCATGAATGCACGCATGCATATCATAAGGTATGCTAATTTCAAAAATGCCCTAATCTACCATCATAAGCTGGTAAATAAAAGGGAAGAAAGAAATGGGGATTGGAAGACATACACACACTCACCCACACTTATTACATGTTTACCCTCACTCAGAGGGTTCGAATTAATATTACAGTCCCAAAACAATGAACAAATAAAATTATTACAAAATTTCCTAATTAATTAAAAAAAGGAAGCAAAAGAATGAAGAGGGTGGCCACAGCCTCTGCCTTGGGGCGCGCAGATGATGCATGCTCGAATCCGTCCTGCCCGGAAAACCCGTGCTACACTCTTGTCGCCTCTGTTTGTACTGCCTTGTCTTTCTGAAAATTCCCAAAGTACTGGAACAAGCTCTTTGCATCCTGCAGAGCACCACCGGCCAGACAGAATTGCCACCGGCACTCCAAAATTCCCGTCGGCACTTTATCAGATTCATCGGCACTCCAGATAGTGCCGGTCGGCACTAAATTCTGCCGGTCGGCAGAAACTTCCTGCAACAGACAATTTGACAGCAAACAGAGGACAGGCAGTGCATAGCATGGAGTTTTTGGACACATGTAAGCATGGTCCTACTTCTTATCATATTTTGGACTCAAAGAAGCATGACTTTCAATCCTTGAACCATCAATGGTACATGGTGGGTCAAAGGACCGAATTTGCCACTTGATATGAAAATGCATGCAACAAACAACATGAAAACCGGGGCCTTATCAAGTTGGAGTCAAAGGTCCCGATGACCGGGGATCAAGGCACATTACATCACTTGAAGTATGAATGGTCCTTGACTCCCGCACTTGGTTTGACACCCCAAACCAAGTAAATGCAATGCATGTAATGCTCACAAGCCTCAAATGTAACATGCCACCAAGATATAAAACACAACAAGCAATATGCAATTATCATGACAAAATGTATGATACCAAGCGCACAAGATACAAACATGATGCAAACATGGAGCAAATTGACCATGGAATTGATGTGCTACAAAGCTTAATGGAACAAATATGCAACAAACATGGAGCAAGCATGCAAGAGGGCTTGAAGTGGCAAAGGGGCAGGCCCTTACCCTTCTCAAAACAGTGGCCAAAAGTGCTTAAAATGATAGACAATCAACTCATGTTAACAAGCAAACTTATGGTCCCAAAGCTAAGGCACTAAAGGAGACAACTTACCCCCACCAACATGGCCATTCATGGCATGATTAAAACAAGTAAAAAACAGAATTTATGCATGCAAGATAGGACCCCAAAAACTCCTAATATGGCAACTAAAATAAACCCCATGAAACAAATACATCAAGGCTCATTCTTAGGCATAGGAAGACACACCCTTAGGATATGAAAAAGACCATGCATGCACACATGTAGGCATGATTCTTGGACTAAAAAGAAAGTCCTTAGATGATATTAAACCAAGAGGGTAATCACAAACATATATGCTAGAGGCCATCATGCTCAAAGCTTTTAAGCTAGAATACAAAGTAACCCTAACAAACATGTCAAGCATGGCTAAATGGATAACCAATAAACCTTAAGCATGGAAAAACAACACCAAGAACTTCATGGAACTAAGCCAACTCTCACAAGAATCATGGCCTAACCATGATGTGCACTTTTAAGCAAAGTAGAACAATACAAAACAAGTATTACAAGCATGCAAGGAGGCACAAGTTTGTCCAAAAACAGAGATTATATATGACCTAACATGCCTAAAAAAAAAAAGTTGAAATGAAGCCAAGAAACAACAAGCACACATGCTATTCTCTTGAGCCCAAAAAGCAAGGAAACAAAACCATAAAGGGAGAGGGGTGTCCCTCCCCTATGCAAGACTTCAAACCAACTTTTTTGACACTAAAATACACTGATTTTTGGTGATCAAAAGATCAAAATGCTGAAGTGAACAAAACCTTATCAAAATGGCACCAAAATAGGCTAAACAAGGCCTAAGAGGGTGAGTTTGAAATCTAACCACAAAGTGACCTTAATGAAAGTGTTAGAGCAGGAAAATATGAGCCTTTTTTATGTTATACACAAGAGCCAAAACAATAAACAAAATAGGTAGAAAACCAATGCAAGTTTGGGGAATAAAAGGGAAGATGCTCACCCTTGAAGAACCCTTGAAGAACAAATGGCCTAACCTCCTTCTTTGGATCAAAACCAGTCCAAAACTCAAGAAACAACTCCCCCAAGTCCCTCAATCTCGGACTAAGGTGTAATGGTGTGTGTAATGGTGCAAAAGTAAGGTAAAACACACCTTTTGGGCCAAGAAACACACACAAGAAGGGAGAGGGAGAGAGGTATAGAGATAATATGTATCTATATCTCTCAAGACTGATTTTTGCTTCTGTTTTTCTAACCTAGAACCAAGAGGAAAGCCTCCCTCTTATAAGGATCCCTCTTGCAAAGCTTATTCAACAAGCTTGGCTAGAGGGAAATCCCTCCATACACGTGTATGGAGGGGAAAAGAGTTGGTGCCAGCTATCACAGCTAGCACAAAATATCTCCATAAAGTGGAGGAACAGTGGTCGGCTAACCAAAAAAGCTATTTCGGCAAAAAACAGTGCCGACCGGCAACAAATTATGCCGACCGGCAAACAAAAGTGCCGATGGAAGAAAATGACCAGCCGGTGGCCTCCAGCCACTGCCGGTGGTGTATGGGGATGTCTCACAAGGCATTCCCTGCCCCTCTAAGACAAAACAAAAGTGTTTGGTGCAAAACCAGACACTAAACAGTCGGATTCGGGGATCCTGAGGCAAGGCGCGCGAGCCGAGACCTCCGGGAACTCCAAACGAACACGATCATGGATGATCACCGAGTGTTCAAACGGTGACGTCCAAGTCTTGAGGACGGTCAAAAATGGGGTGTCTACAGCCCGAAGCCCGTGGGCGGCCCGGGGTGGCCCGGGTTTGGGTTCGGGCCTACCCCGGGCCGCGGGCGAGCTTCGGGCAACGGACAAGTTTTACACTCTTATCAATGTTAATGATAACATGTCAATGTGAATATTCACATTGTCACGGGTCGGGCCAGGCCCGCCTCGGGTTGCGATCGGGCTTCGGGCTGCCCACGGGCTGCGATCGGGCTTCGGGCCGCCCACGGGCTGCGGGCCAATTTTACACTCCTATCAATGTGAATGTTAGCATGTCAATGTGAATATTCACATTGCCAACGGGCCGGGCCTGCCTTGGCCAGAGGTCGGGCTTCGGGCTGCCCACAGGTCACGGACCAATTGTACACTCTTATCAATGTGAATATTCACATTGTCAACAGGCTGGGCCGGTCCCGCCCCGGGCGGCCCACGGGCCGTGGACGGGTTTCGGGCAGCCACGGGGCGCGGGTTAATTTTACACTCCTATCAATGTGCATGTTAACATGTCAATGTGAATATTCACATTGTCACGGGTCGGGCCAAGCCCGCCTCGGGCTGCGGTCGGGCTTCGGGCCGCCCACGGGCTGCAGGCCAATTTTAAACTCTTATCAATGTGAATGTTAACATGTCAATGTGAATATTCACATTGTCAACGGGCTGGGCCGGGCCCGCCCCGGACTGCGGGCGGGCTTTTGGCCGTCCGTGGGCCGCGGGCCAATTTTATACTCTTATCAATGTGAATGTTAACATGTCAATGTGAATATTCACATTGTCAACGGACCGGGCCAGGCCCGCCTATGGGCCGCGGGTGGGTTTCGCGCCGCCACGGGACGGGAGCCAATTTTACACTCTTATTAATGTGAATGTTAACATGTCAATGTGAATATTCACATTGTCAACGGGTCGGGTCGGGCCGAGTCGGGCCCGTCCTGGGCTGCTGTCTAGTTTTATACTCTTATCAATGTGAATGTTAACATGTCAATGTGAACATTCACATTATCAACAGGCCGGGCCGGGCCCGCCCACGGGCCGTGGGCAGGTTTCAAGCAGCTACGAGGCGCGGGCTAATTTTACACTCCTATCAATGTGAATGTTAACATGTCAATGTGAATATTCACATTATCAACGGGTCGGGCCGGGCCCGTCCCGGGCTGCGGGCGGGCTTTCGACTGCCCATGGGCTGCGGCCCAATTTTATACTCTTATCAATGTGAATGTTAACATGTCAATGTGCATATTCATATTGTCAACGGGCCGGACCGGGCCCGCCCCGGGCCGCCCATGGGCCACGGGCGGGTTTAGCGCCGTCACGGGATGGGGGCCAATTTTACACTCCTATTAATGTGAATTTTAACATGTCAATGTGAATATTTACATTGTCAACGGGCCGAGCTCGCCCTGGCTCACGGGCGGGTGTCGGGCCGCTCACGGGCCAATTTACATTCCTACAAATGTGAATTTTAAAATATGAATGTTCACATCATTAAATTGCTAATCGTTAAAAAAATATTCATAAGGGTATCAAAATTAAATATAAGGGCGTAAGTGTCCAAGAAAATAGTGTAAATCAAGAAAATGGACTTTATGGAATAAAACTATACATATATGGGACTAAATGGATTAAAAAATTTATTTATGGACTTCTTAGGTTAAAACACTTCTAAATTGAACATACCAATAAAAATTCCTTTTCTAAACGCGTCAGTGCTTGTAACAACCATTTTAATAACAAAAATAAAAAAAAATTCCAAACCCCACCTTAATTATAGGCTTCTTGTTGATTTTTGGGTTTTGTATACTTCTTCTTCATCCTTTTTTTTTTTTTTTTTTCTTTTTTTTGTGTGTGTGTGTGTGTGTGTGTGTGTGTTTTGATATGTTGGTGCAGTACTTGTTTAAACGGCAAAGAGAAGCCATCAGTGGCTTGATTGAAGACGCTATACTAGAAGCAGAGGCAAGAGGCATTAATGTGTTAAGTCTAGGTCTTTTGAACCAGGCAAGTTGGTGCTTTTCTCTCTTGATTATTTTTCAACCATAATGTGACCAATCTATGTTTTTATTTATTTATTTATTTATTTTTATTTTTTTGTCTTTATGAGAAAAATGGAACCTTTTTTTTTGTATTTAAATAAATAAATATACTTTTAAAAATTGATCAATTAAACTTTCACTCAATAGTGTGAACAGAATCAAATTGAAACTAGGATTAAATGAGTCAAATTGAAACAATAGAAATCAAATTAACATTTGGATCAAACTACACTACCCTTTAAAAGTTTAGAAGTCTAAAGTTGAGGAAATAAATTGTGTAAATTATTTTTGTAGGGTGAAGAACTTAACAATAATGGGGAGGTTTATATACAGAGGTACCCTCAGCTCAACGTGAAGGTAGTTGATGGAAGTAGCCTAGTAGTAGCTATTGTGCTGAATAGCATTCCAAAAGAAACAACACAAGTCCTCCTTAGAGGCTGTTTATCCAAAGTTGCTTATTCTATTGTCTCTGCTTTATGCCAAAGAGAGATCCAGGTAAGCCGCCCATCTCACCTCCATCATCAATAAGGCTTTGTTCGGCAATACTTTTTCTTCTTCTTTTTTTTTTTCTTTTTTTTTTTCTTTTTTTTTTTTTTTTTTTTCGCCTTCATTTGCATTTTTAAAAATAATATCATTTCTTTTTCGTTTTATTGGCTTTTAGTCTAAGAAGCTAGCTAAAATAATTAAAAAATCGGCTTACAAGTTAGGGTAAATTATCAATAGGTCTTAATAACACATTAAATCATATTGAAAGTTGGTTCCACTAAAATCATTGCTGAAATTAATTTTTATGGTGATTTTTTTTTTTTTTTACATATATCGCTAAAAATTGACAATTAGTGATTTTTTTTTGTCATTATTTTTATAAATTGTCGCTAAACATTACAATTAGTGACATTTTTCTATGACGAATTTTTTAAACTGTCGCTGAAAGTTGAAAAATAGTTAATTTTTTGTTACGATTTTTTTAAAATGTCACTAAAACTTGTAATTAGTAACATTTTTGTAACAAATTTTTTAAATTGTACTGAAAATTAACAATTAATGATTTTTTTTAATAGTATTTGATGAAAAAATTTATTAATTATCACAAAAACTATTAAATAATAAGTCCATCTATTAAGACCTATACGTAAGTCTTCTAAAAGTTATTTGCCAAAGAAAAAGGGGTTTGGTTATGGTGTGCAACTTACACCTTACACCTTATACCTTATACTTACACCTTACACTTACACCTTTTGTAAAAAATTAAACCTTACACTTACACCTTTTTTGAGGTTGCACACCATGTGCAACCCACTTACACCTTACACCTTACCCTTACACCTTACACTTACACCTTATACTTATACTTACATCTTACACTTACACTTTTTGTGTAAGTGGCACATGGTGTGCACTTGCACACTTAAGAAAACTCCAAGAAAAAGTCCACAAAGTAGTTAAATTTGGGAAATGGTGATGACAGATGTCACGTGGTACCTTTCTTTGTTGTGACTGGTTTAAGAGTGAAATAGATCCATTACATTTAAGTTTGGTTGGGAAACAACAAAAAGCATATGTATTTGTGGTTAATGGAAAGTACCACATAACAATGCTAATGGATTTCGGTTCGTTAAACTTTCATTCAGTTTGAATTCGAGTTCGAACTCGTTAAAATCTTAATAAATAAGCCTAAATATATAAAAGCTCGGTTTGACTCAACTCGTTTACAACTGTTAGTGTCACTAAATATCTTTCTAGAGTTCAATAGTTTTTCAAGCCGAGTAGGTAATTTTTGGTAAATTCTACTTGAGTTTGTCTTTGTAGCTGATCAAGCATAAAAGATTTGATTCTACTCATTTGTTAAGTAAACTAGCCGAACTCAAACAGACTTTCAATGGTTTGAGGTCAAATTCAAATTGTGTGCATTGATTGTATGATCCTACAACCCAAACGTAGCACAACATTTAGATGGGCCCGTTGGGAGAATAAAACTTTTACTGCATAATGGGATGGGGCTTGTGTTGATAGTGGGCTACCTATTTTGAGGTGTAGCTACCAATTATTTTGCATCAATAGCAATAGTATTATTGAAAGGAAAAAAGAAATATATATATATATATATATATCTTATGATGAAATGAAACAACGACAAAGAGATGAACCATGTTTTATTTTATAACCCAAGGGGTTGTGGTATTGTGGTAAAAGCCTTGGGGTTTAAGCCCCAAGGTCACAAGTTCAATTCCCTCTCTTGGGCCAATCTCCTGGGCGAAGCACTGTTGGTTAGGAGGTTGGACCTCAAGGATGCCTAATCAGCTCCTTGGTGTGGGTTTAATGCTCCCCTGCTGTGCGAGTCCTGACTTAATCGGAGCTTGCATTGGGAGGTCGGGACAAGCTTCCAGGTTATAGTCTCTTACTCGGAACGGACAACAGACCCTGGTGATCTCCTCATGGGGCGCTGCCTTGGACCTGCGGGAGGGTGGGAGGATTTCCCTGTAACAAAAAAAAAATGTTTTATTTTATTTTATTATTATTTTTAATTATCTTACATAGGTCTTAAATTTTGTGACAGGTATCTACCATTTACAAAACTGAATATGAGAAGCTTAAGCTGGCAACTAAATTTGGAAACAATGTGGTTGTCTCAGAGAGTTATGCTGAGAAGGTAATCTTTTTATAATTTTTTCTTTTTTTTTTCCTGGAATTGGCCTTTAATAGGATCTGTTTCTATTTATTGGTATCTTTCACAAATATATGTAGCTTACATTTTATTGTAACAAGTTAGAACATAGAAATATGCAATATTTCATATGCAAAATTTTAATTGCACAAGGTTTATGTTTGTTGGTTTGTTTTTTTTTTTTTTTTTTTTTTTTTTTTTTTTTTCCGAATGATGAAACCTTATCTTACAAATCTTTAAAAAAATTTGAATCTTCAACCTTAAAAAAAAAGTTGTTTTATATTTTTTTTTCATGTGTAGGCAACAGATTAAATGGCCTAATGATTCAGTCAACTCTAGATCCGATTTTTAAGTATACATATATATATTGTGGGATATCATCACCCCATGTGACGGGTGATCCTCCATGTGTTGCAAGGTTGGCCATGTTAGGAAGCCAACACACATGAGCTGGCCATGTGAAGCCAGCACACCAGATAGCTGGCCATATGCAAGGCCAGCCTCTCCATCTCCATTCTGATTGTGTATAAATGGAGGCTAAGGGGAGGGTGTGAGTGAGAGAGCAGAGCAAGCCAATATGTGAGGCGGAGAGACCGTCTCCCTCGGTGTGAGCGAGGGAGACGGGTGAGTGTGTGAGTGAGGAGAGTATGAGCTCCTCCTCTATTGTAATCTTTCTGTAATATCTCCATTGTTATAGTGATAACCGGCTACTCTCCCGTGGACGTAGGCATTGAGGCCGAACCACGTTAAATATTGTGTCTCCTTGAGTGTGGGTGTGTTTTTCTGCATGGAATAATTTCTATAAGGTCTTGAGCGGGATCCCAGATCCCAACAAGTGGTATCAGAGCCTCGTTGGTGGCGTTTCGGAACAAAAACAGCGTGTTGTCTGAAACTGCCCAGAAATCAAGTTGCTCGAAATACGATTTTGAGCATACCAGGAGCAAGGGCTCGAGAAGAGGAGTCCAACCATATAAAGCAGACACCCAACGGAGGCCGGATGCGCTCTCACGCGCCTCTGGAAGTTGGCGCGTGAGTCCCAGTCTCGGCACGCGCCACCACGCGCCGTTCAGGCACCCGGCGCGTGGTCCCAGTCTCCTACACGCGCCCCACGCGCTGACCAAGGAAGAAGACGAGTGGGCAGTCAGCGCGTGTCATCCACGCGCCTGGAACACGCGCAGGCCGCGTCAGCGAGACACGTCATCACCGCGTGGCAGACACGTCATCGCCACGTCATCACTCTGAGGAAAAATCCGGTGCGGCGCAGCTATGGTGCAGCCGCAGATCTGAGGCGTACAAAATGTTTTGGCTAGATCTAAGCCATTTGGAGTCCGTTTTTGGTGATCCAATAGTGGTTTCCGACTATTTGGAGTATTCCGGACACATCCGTACGGTCGGATTTTGGAGACGGAGTTTCTGTAAAAAGAAGGCAGATTAAAGAGACGAACGGCATCAGGTGCAGTGGACGGAATATTTTGTTGGTACACGGAATATTCCTTGAACTTCTGAAAATTGAAATTTGGCCCAGAATTTTCAGAAAATTGTGGTGTGGCCCAGCTTTCGGGGATAGTTTTCAGTGAGGTCCCCGAAAATGCAGCAAAGATTGGTTCTAGCTAAACGGACCGCTCCGGACGCAACCGCGAGGTCAGAATAGTGAAATTCTGAACGGTTTGGAAAGATTGTCAAAACATGGGTGTTTGCTATCTTCAATACTCGAAGGAAGGTTGCCGGATATTATGGAATGTTGCGGATTCACTGAAGAGGTTAGAATGGACAGATTCTGACCAGATTGGACAACCAGATACAGATTGAGATAGATCATTGAAGACCAGAGGAGATCAGGCTTGATCAAATGGCAAATCAAGGGAGATCAGGATTGGTCAGGAGTGATCAGAGGATTGCAAAGATGATTATCTCCGGAGTTCGTTGGAGGATCTGGTTCAATCAAAAGAGAAGACCATTCATCGACGGATAGATGATTTGGCAACCAGTTCAGGCTCAGGGAAATATTGTGGCTGTTGGAGCTACTGTATACGAGTCAGTACTGGTGGTACGTGGACGTGTAGAACAATAGTTGCAGAGGAGCATACTAAGCGCAGAAGCACAAATGCAGACGTGCAGCAGTGCAAGGGTATGGTAGAGTATCGTACAGAGACGCAAGAGGAGTATGCAGCAACGGGTTGTTGAAAGTTCACAGGAACTTCCAGACAGAGAAATTGAGACAGGTAAAACGCAGGAGTGCGTGCCAAGGAGTGGCAAGTCTTATTTCTCTATGGTGGTTTCTTTAGTTCCATGGCAGCAGATGATAGAGTTGATGCAGATCTCTGAAGCAAGCTTGACGCAGGGAGACTAGAAGCCATGGGTGCGAGCACTATGCACGGAGTTGCATAGTGGTAACTTGTACAGACCGGTGGAAGTTGTCTTGGCAGAAGGGCTAACTGTCAAACATCAGTACGGACGTACAAGTGAGACAGAACCGAACATCAGGGATTGCAGCACAGACAATGGGCGTATAAGATCGCTGGGAAGTTGTTCTGAAGTGCAGAAAGCAAAGGCTGGTTGTTCAGAAATAAGCTCCGAGCAAGGAAAATTGAGGATGTTGATGTGTCAAACTCTGAAGTTTTCTAGTTGCTCCAGTGTTCATCATGCAAGGAGTTGCACGGTAATGCAAGGGTATCCCGAGCAGGGGGTGCAGGACATCCAATCAGGGGGTGTCGGATATCTTGGTTGCGCAAGTTCAAGCATAGCAGGTATAGACATCCGAGACAGAAGCGTGGAAGAGATCTGTAGGAGATAGGAGCAGAGGCTCTCTCTAAATCAGAGAGTGGTGTGAGTTGAGTTGAGGATGTAGGATTCCCTCCTCCTCTTATATCTCTGGTGTATTATCTCTAGCTTCAGGGGGTGCAAGTATCTCAGTGAGGAGATGCAGACTATGCTGAAGACATCCGAGACAGGAAGCGTGGAAGAGATCTGTAGGAGATAGGAGCGGCGGTTCTCTCCAAATCAGAGAGTGGTCTGAGTTGAGTTGAGGATGTAGGATTCCCTCCTCCTCTTGTATCTCTGGTGTATTATCTCTAGCTTTCAAGGGATGCAGCGTCTCAGTGAGGAGATGCAAACTATGTTGAATTTGGGCGTGACAAGATTAGCAACAATGTGTGTTGTGGATCACCTCGCATGGGTTGATGGGGTGATTTGTGGGATATCATCACCCCATGTGAGGGGTGATCCTGCATGTGTTGCAAGGTTGGCCATGTTAGGAAGCCAACACACATAACCTGGCCATGTGAAGCCAGCACACCAGATAGCTGGCCATATGCAAGGCCAGCCTCTCCATCTCCATTCTGACTGTGTATAAATGGAGGCTAAGGGGAGGGTGTGAGTGAGAGAGCAGAGCAAGCCAATATGTGAGGCGGAGAGACCGTCTCCCTCGGTGTGAGCGAGGGAGACGGGTGAGTGTATGAGCTCGGAGAGTATGAGCTCCTCCTCTATTGTAATCTTTCTGTAATATCTCCATTGTTATAGTGATAACCGGCTACTCTCCCGTGGACGTAAGCATTGAGGCCAAACCACGTTAAATATTGTGTCTCCTTGAGTGTGGGTGTGTTTTTCTGCATGGAATAATTTCTATAAGGTCTTGGGCGGGATCCCAAATCCCAACATATATATATATATATATGTATATATTTTTTAAATTATAGCCTACTAGCTTATTGATTGTGTAGAGGGGAGTGGAATGGGAAGACAGGTTTTCTTTTTTCCTTCATTCTTTTCATATAAAAAGTTGTACGAGGATTTGAATCTCTGGTTATGTTTCGTTCCTCACTCCTCGTCACTTTTTGGTAAGTTAATCTCCAGTGTTTGACTCAGTAATTAATTAGTTGATATATTTAGGATCTGTGGACTATATATATTTGGGACAGCAGTGTTACATCCACGAATTTGATATCGGTTGAATTGTCTGAATTTTGTCATGCCAGTCGTCTAGTAGGTCGACCGACCAATCATTTAGATGATAGGGTGACGACCGTGGTAGACGAGAGTGAAGCTGGTCATTCGAAAAGTCATCCAACTGGCACAAATTCGGATAATTCGGGCGACACCAAATTTGGTAGATAAATCATTTCACTATTTGAGGGGATTGGTTTATAAAAAAAAGGGCAAATTACAAACACCTCCCCTGAGGTTTGGTGAAAATACAGATTCTCCCCTGAAATTTGAGAAATTACATCCCGCTCCCTGAGGTTTATATTTTCATAACAAATTGCCTCCTAAGGTTTTTATTTTCATACAGATTCCCCCCTAATTTCTCCTAATTTGTTATGAAAATTTGACCCTCAGGGGACAATTTGTAATTTCTCAAACCTCAGGAGAAAATTTGTATTTTCACCAAACCTTAAGGAGGTGTTTGTAATTTGCCCTAAAAAAAATAATAATAATAAAAAAGACAGAAAAAATTGAGAGAAAAAGTTTAGTTTCTAATTTTTTTTTTATATATATATTTTTTTTATAAATTCAAAATTTGAACATAGCCTAGCTGAAATTAAGTCAATTTTGGATATGTATATATGTTTGAAATGAGGAAGATGGTAAATTGATGTAGATATGGTTAGTGGGAGATGGATTAAGTGAAGAAGAACAAAGGAAGGCATCAAAAGGAACAATTTTCATTCCTTTCTCACAATTTCCCCCAGAGAGAGTGCGCAGTGACTGCCTGTACCACTACTCTCCATCAATGATGGCTCCGATTTCTCTTCAAAACTTGGACTCTTGTGAGGTTAGTCACTTTACTCATTATCACACATTCATTTCTTAACTACTCTCCTATTGTATATCAAACAAAACATTCGTTTGACATGTCAAAAAAATCTAACTTTTCTATTTTAGTCACTAAAAAATAAAACAGGTTAAAAAATTAATACGATAAAATATCACATTAAAACCATAATCATTTCATTTTTTCTCTTACAAAAGTCAAAAAAAACCAAAAAACTTATCTCAAATGAGACTTTTTAACCCCAACCTAAAAAAATCAAAACGCCAGAAAATCAAAACCCCAAAAAGCCAACTCACATCCCCAACGAACCCAAAGAAACACTTTTCAACAACATCATGGCCTAAAAATGAAGATATACTTTGAAATTGGTGTATTTGGTAAAATATTAAAAACCCTAAAAAAAAAAAAAAAAAAAGGGTCTGTTTTGCAACTTAAAAAAAAAAAAATTTTAAACCCAGTATAAAAAAGTTGATTCTTTGAGTGTAACAAACTTTTTTGAGCCTAAAAATGAAGAAAACGATTCGCTTCTATCTAAATTTAGATTGGACTGTGCTGTCCAAATTTATGGATCCTTCTTAGGTCTAATTTTAATGATTTAGTTCGTTCATTTTCTATGCCTCTTCGTGTATATTACCAACAAAAAAGTTAAATTAAATTAATCTGATAATTATAATGAGATGACCAATATGATGAAATTATATGGGCAAGATTATCGAATCAATCTAGTATTTTTTCATGAATGATCTACATACACATACCAATGAAATAAATAAATTAACTAATTAAAATGGAACTTGTGATAGATCTTATAGACCCGAAAACTACCGCTAATCCACAATGTGAGATAAAGACAAGCCCATTCCCAAAAAACAAATAGTTGAAAAACTGAAAAGTTTTAAACCAACACCTTAATATGACAAAGTACAGCCGTTTAAACATTAAATTTTAAGCTAAATAAAATGTATTTTGTTCTAATAGATGTTTTATGTGAAAATTTTAATTTTTAGTTTTATGTAAAATAATGATATATATATATATATATATATATGAAAACAGAATTGGTTGCCAAGAAGGGTGATGAGTGCTTCACGTGTAGCTGGGATAGTGCATGCCTTAGAAGGATGGAACCTCCATGAGTGTGGCCAGAAGATGTTTGACATTGGCCTTGTTTGGGAAGCCACTCTTAAACATGGCTTTAAGCCTCTTTGATCATGATATGATTCCAATTTAGTCACCAAAATAAATAAATAAATAAAAACCCTTCGATTGTACGCAAGTTTGCCTATAACAGTCCTGTTTTATTAGTTCATTCCAAAACTTTAATATCTGTACTGAACTTTTCATTTTTCATGTATTTTTCTCCCCCTTTCTATGTAAGGGTCGTACTACAATATATATTCCTTTTCGGATCAGTATGCATTTATCATTTTTGGGTGTGACCAATTAGGGCTATGAATCAAGTTGACTTATTTTAACTTGACTCGTATTTTACTCATTAAAGAGGCTTACACACTACAATATATTTCCAATGGTAATTGGGTTCATGAATTATAGTTAACAAATAAAACGAGCTACAGTACATTAGTCAAAGTTTCATAATTATCTTATTTAAAGATCATCGCATAAATTTGAGTTGTAGTTTTCAAAATCTCGATATTAAAGTTATTCCCATAGATGATTACTTCCATACGTGTCAAAAGACTATAACTAAAAATTGGGAGTCCCTAAATGTACCTAAAAAATTTTGTCCGACACTTTATTTATAAAAAAAAAAAAATTAATTAATTAATTAATACCATTTATCCCCAATCAAATTACCAAAATGGCCAAACCTTAACCCTAACTATAGCCATCCTTCGACCAGCCCTCCTTAGCTCTAGCTAGCCCTTCCCAGCCTCCTATTTGCCACTGCCACCTCGAGTCCGGATCTTTTGCCGCGTTTCTCTGCGGCCGTCCCTGCGGCGCCCCAAAACGACGTCGTTTTGGGCAAAAATTCAAAAAAAAAAATGACGCAAAAACACAGAATCAGAAGAGGGAGAGGGGGAAGAAGAAAGCAGGGGGAGAGAGAGAGAGGGGAAAGCAGCCTCAACCTCAAGCAAGCACCTGGGCTACAACGGCACCACCATCGGATTCAACCCCTACGGCGATCTCTGGCGCAACCTCCGCCGCCTCACCACCATCCAGATCTTCTCCTCCGCCAACCTCCACCACTTGTAATGTTGAACCAGATCTGAGAGATTCAGATCAAAAGAAGGCCTCAATCAATGTATATATATATATATATGTATACTCTTCGATATATATATATATATATGTATATTCTTCGCTTGTGTTCCCTCCTTAAAACAGAGGTTGGCAGATTGTCAATACATCCATGCTCTAAGCTAAGTTGATTTGCTTGCTCCTAGTATAGGAAGACCCAAAAATTATCACATGAAAAGTTAGGACGGACTTGTATGAAATGCAATTTGAAAAATCTGACAACAGGCATAATGCAGTATGAAGTAGCAAAACAACCCAAACTACAACTCACTTTGTGTGTTAAGAAAAAAAACACAGATGATGAAGTGAAAGAGAGGCTGTGTTTCAAACCCACTTTGTGTTCTTCTCCTCTCTCTCTCTCTCTCTCTCCCCCTGCTTCCTTCTTCCCCCTCTCCCTCTTCTGATTCTGTGTTTTTGCGTCATTTTTTTTTTGAAATTTTGCCCCAAAACGACGTCGTTTTGGAGTGACGCAGGGACAACCGCAGAGAAACGCGGCAGAGGATCTGGACTCCTGCCACCTCCTCTACTCTTTGTCGCTGCCACTTCCTCTCTTTTTTCATCTTTTTCTTCTTCTTTGCTCTACGGCGACCCCCTTCCCTCGCAACAAACCCCCAACCCAATCCCTTTCCCTCATCGTGAACCGCCCTCCTCAATCTTTCCCGTCACGAATCCTAAATCTAGAGTTTTTAGTTTTAGAATATAGAACAGAAGAAGAAGAAGAAGAAAAAGAAGAAATAAAGAAATGGAGTATATGAAGAATAGGAGAATGGAGGGGCTCAGGAGGAGAAGGAATGAGAATAATAATGATAATAATAGGGCGACGGCCTGCGGAAGAGATGGGGAGGTTGCGGTGAAGGAGTGGCATGACGGTGGAATTGGGTTATTTAAGCAGAAAAAACATAACCTAAATTTGAGGTATCTTAAAAACTGGAATATGAATTTTAAGGTAAATTATGTAAATAGTCCCTGTAGCTTACACGACGTGTCAATTTGGTCTCTATAGTTTCAATTTGCTTGATTTTACCCCTTAATTTAACGGATTGTGTCAGTTTAGTCCAATAAATAACGGTTGTTAAGTTAATTTAATGGAAGGTCAAACAATGTGTCAATTTGGTCCCTGTACTTTATACGATGTGTTAATTTGGTCCGTGTAGTTTTAATTTTTTCGATTTTGACAATAACTAAATTGATATATTGTGAAAAATACAGGGACCAAATTGACACATTGTTTGACTTTCTGTTCAATTAACTTAACAACCGTTATTAATTGGACTAAAATGACACAATCCGTTAAATTAAGGGACAAAATCGAGCAAATTAAAACTACAGGGACTAAATTGACACATCGTGTAAACTACAGGAACTATTTACATAATTTTTCCTAAATTTTATGAAAGGATATGTACTATATACGTCTTGATACATATTTTGTGGTATATGTTATGCATTTTTGTAATAAATATTACATAAATATTTTGGTAGAGTTACGACAATATTTATGGTTTAAAAATAAAATTATGCATTTTGTGACAATATTAAATATTTTTGTAATTAAAAATGTTTGAATAAATATGTAATATTACCACAAAATGTATAACTTAATTTCTGAATCATATATTATCGTAACTCTACCACAAAAATACATAATATTTATTATAAAAATACATAACATTTAGAGGCGCATCTCTAAAAATTTGAGGCACATCCAACAAATGTGACTATCAAAGAATAAATTAAATTAGAAAGGTTAGAGAGTGGGCCATACATAAATGCTTGTAGTTAAAAGTGTAACGAGAGCAATTCCAATCAACCTTACCTTCCATTCAATCTCTGTGTCCAGTTTATTGTGACGAAGAACGTTAGGTTGTACATAAATAAAGCCAACTTTATTATTTCATGTCACGAGGAATGTGTCCTCTGTTTTGCAGTAGTTGCTCCAATGTCTTCTCTATTATTGTGTGCTGTTATATCTGCTAATCAAAGGCCTCCATAGATAAAGAACAATTTTATAGTATGGACCTTGACAAATTCATGTGGTGTACTAATTAGTAGTTCATTGGTTGAAATTGTGAAATTTATTACTTTTGCGTTTCATTCTTTAACTAGTGTTTTAGTTTCAATAATATTTTTCACATTTAAAAAGCATAAGGAAAAAAAAAAAATTGCATTCAATTATGCTTGTTTTTGGTTAATTGCACAAATATTTTTCGTCAAATTTCCTTTTCTGTTATACCAAATGCTAAAAAATAAGAAAAATATTTTTCATTCAAACCAACTAATAGCGTCATTAGGAATTGGATTCTCTTTGGTGTACTTATGAATTTGACACATCTATTTAGGTCCATGGATTTATCAGAGATTGGATTTATTAAAGTCGAAGATCTTCACTTCATGGGTAAAGTTGATGTATTTTGTGACTAATCTATACTCATGACAATGATTTGAACCATTCATCTCATATGACAAACTAAGAAAAATGCATGCAAAAAATTAGATTGATCAAGTATAATGATCAAACCATTCATCTCATATGAAAAATTAAGAAAAATATGCATGTAAAAAAATTAGATTAATCAAATATGAATAATCAATAATCAAATCACATATATATTAAAAAATAAATAGAAATTATTCATTTCAAAATGGACAATTTATTTTTTTGAAATAAATTACATTATGAAATTATTTTTTTTCTAAATAATCTATAATAAGGTCTTACAAAATTAACGAAATAAATCATTAGAATAAAGACTTAGGTGTCGTTTGAGAAGTGGGTTGACTTTTTTTTTTTTGACTTTTTTGATTATTTTAGCTTGGGCTAAAAATCTTGATTTGGGAAGGACTTTTTGGCTTTTTATTTTTTTGATTATTTTTGTGAGAGAAGAGTGTAATGATTATGAGTTGAATGTGATGTTTTGTTTGTTGTGACTAAAATAGCTTATTTTATCTTTTGTGACTAAAATAAAATAACTAAAAAAGCCACAAACTCATCTTCCCAAACGGTGCCTAGGATGACTCCATGATCCCGATTGGATGTGTTCAGTCCGCGCATCAGTCCGGATTTAATATTAAGTAATTGGAAAGATTTTAAATTCAAATCAAATATATATGTTTTTTAAATGGTAATAATCAATTATATTTTAATAGAAAATGAAGAGTAAGAAATAAACAAACATGAACTTAGAGAACTGGAGTCGTGGTAATACAGGACGACAACTAACGTTCTTTACACAAAAGTACTGTCTCTCTGTCTCTCTCTCTCTCTCTACCAACTTGATTGATGAGCTCAACAAACTAACTTTAAGACTGTTAGTTGAGGTCAACAAACTAACTCCGGGACTTTTAGTTGAATTAAAAAAACAACAAATTGATTAATTAATTCAGTAATATTATAAATTTAAAATTTTTAAATAATTTTTTTATTTCATTCAAAAAAATCAATATATAGTATACATTCACTTTTTATATGAATCCGATATAAAACACTCTACGCAATATTTTTCAATTCTGGGTGAATTTGCTAGTAATATTTATGAGACCGTAGTTTTACGGTAATTAACTCAAGGGCATTGATTCAGACTCTCTTGAAACTCTCACCCCCATCACCCCACACACACGTGGGGGTTGGGGATTGGGAGAGAAGAAAAAAAAAAGAAAAAAAAAAAGAAGAAAAGTTGACCAATGAAAAGCGAAGGGGTCAAGGATGACCCCCAAAGGAGATCTCAATCTTTTTTCTTAACTCAAATAGCCAATAGAAAATTTAGGAATTATGAAAATTTGTCAAGAATTTTAGGTAAAAGTAATATGTGGATTTGATTCAATTATTGTACAGTAATACTTATGTTTAAGTTCATAACATTTTTGGTTCATGGAGATTTATAAGTGAAAAGTCGTGAGTAAGAATTTCATAAATGAATTACTAATTCATTTAAAAAAATTATTCTCTTTTGAAATCACTCTTGATTTTAACCTTAATAGTTATTTAATATATGTCAGGTAAAAATTAAGCAAATCACGTATACAACTATTTTTGTGTTGCAATTCAAAGACAAAATGAATGCCAATTGTTTTTACAATACAAAATTACAAAATAAGAACAAGCAATAAAGCTAGGCTCATAACAAAGATACGATTTAATTAAACTAGGAAAAGTGCCTCAAATTTTCAACAAAAGCCGCGGTAAACTCATCATTAACATAATTCTCCATTTTCCCGAGAAAATTCCAAGAAAACGAAAGAAAATAAGATAAAAGAACTCCTCCATGTCGATGCCGAGAAGGAAGATGAAGAACTTGTGTTCTGCAAAGTGGACATGTTGCGTGGGACTTAAACCATGCATCAATGCAATCAACATGGAAACAATGGTTGCATTTTGGAAGCTTCCGGAACGTGTCACCGGCGGTGAAGTCGTAGAGGCACACTGCACAGTGAGGGGTGTCATTGTTGAGAGGATTGGGTTTGAATGTGGAGACAGGAAGGTGGTGGTGGTGACAGCGTCGGCGACGAAAATGGTTGTAAATGGTGTGGAGGAAGAAGAAGAGGATGGTAGTGAATATTTTGTTGTTGTTTGCTTTGGTGATAATGGAATTGGCAAATTTGGGTATGAGCTCCTCAAGTTGATTTTCCATTGATGTGGTGAGTAGATTTCACAAAAAAATTGTAATAAAAGAGTACTCTCTATCTCTAGAAT
The DNA here is from genome assembly GCF_055761805.1 of Camellia sinensis. Classification (NCBI taxonomy): domain Eukaryota; kingdom Viridiplantae; phylum Streptophyta; class Magnoliopsida; order Ericales; family Theaceae; genus Camellia; species Camellia sinensis. The sequence continues at coordinate 183,764,109 of NC_138962.1, forward strand.
GTGAAAGGATTTTGGACTTCTTCCAAATAATTGTATTGTTGGCTTTACCTTAAGCCTTTATATAGATGTATGCTATGATGATGTAGTAAACTTAAAGGAGAAGTATTTACTTGAGGGAATGGGATGCCTTATGGGTCCTGCTCATTTCAGTGGGGCCTCATATGGGTCATTTTTATAATTTAAATTATTTATTTTATAAAATTTTATTAGAAGTTAGTAATCCAAAATATAAGATTGATCAGATATTAAAAATCATATAAAAGCATGTTATATTTATCTTTCACGAATAGAATGTTACAAAATTATATTTGTCCAATATTTTCAAATAAAATATGACCCAATTAATTAAATTTTTTTATATAAAAGATTTATCAAATGGTAGTGAAAAAGTTAAAAAAATATTATAAATTATCACATTACTCTTTTTATTTTTTTACATATTTTTTATAAAAAGTTAAAAAAATATTAAAATAATATATTTCCAAATAAGGAGTTTTTAAAAAAAATATTCTATAAAAAAAATAATTTAGAGAATTAACCCACTTTTCAAACTATTTGAGAAATTAATTCACTTTTTAAAATCGTATGTTGAAATTACAATTTTAAATTAAAATTACATTTTTAACATGTAATTTCACGTTTTAATCGCATGTTAAAAATGCAATTTATGATGACATAGACTTTACTTTTTGAAATTATATTTTCAACATGTGATTTCAAGGTGAAATTGCATATTACAAATGCAATTTCAATTTCAAAATTGCATGCAATTTCAAAAAATAGGTTAGTTTCCTAAAAAATTTGAAAAGTGAGTCAATTCTTCAAAATTTTTTTTTTTTTGGAATATAAAAAAAAAAAAAAAAAAACTCCCCAAACAAGTCCTTACTTATGCCTTAAGCTACAGTGAGATCCCCAAACAAGTCCTTACTTTTCCCTTATGCTACGGTGCGATCCCCAATTCAAAATGTCAACTCTTCTTGTTTTCTATGTCAGGACTAAACAAAAGTGTTATAGTGTTCAAAATTCAAATGCATGTTGTATGGTAAGGGGTTGTATGAAGTGTACTAAATAAGTATATTTTTCATTTTTTTATGAAATATAGGTTGGGTATGGATTGGGTTTGAAATGATGTGATAGAGAAGTGATGTGACTTAAATAAGATGATATGACTTAAATAAGATAGTGACTTTTTGATTTTTTAAATTTTTCTGAGGATATCAAACTTGGCCTAAATTTAGCCTTTCCTTTCAATGTGGATTAACTTTGTAATTTTTTAATTATTTTAGTTTGAGGTTAAAAATTTTGTTTTGGATAAATTTTTTAACTTTTTTAACTTTTGTAAGAAAAAAATAAAATAATTATGATTTGAATATAATATTTTATTTTATTGACTTTTTAGTCTATTTTGTCTTTTGTGACTAAAATAATAATAAAAAACTCAAGCCAAATATAGATTTAATGCACGTGATATGAATCATATTAAAAATAATTTTATTTCAAACATTTTAACCTTTAATATTTTTTCAATTTTTTTTTTTTTTTTTTTTTTTTGTAATTACATAATAAGCCCAAATGAAAATCACAGCAGTGATTCCTTCCTTTATTTATGAGTAGTGTTATTTTAACTCAAAAGTTAAACTTACTTAATGTGACAGCCTATTAAAATATCTAAGATAATTCTCTCTATCTTAAGTCTTTTTTAATTATCAACTAATTATTTATTTAATATATCTCTAAAGTCTAAAAAGTGAATCTAAAGAGTAAATTTTTATGTCATTTTCTTTTATATATTTATTTATTTGGAGAGGAGTTTCAATTTGCAGACCAACTCATGAAACCCAGTCCTATATTACAATGGAAAATGTTTGATAGCCTAAAATTTTGTGACTCAAATGGCTCAAATCTGTCAAAACGACGTCGTTTTACACTCATTTACACTCAAAACGACGTCGTTTTGAGTGATTTGAACCATTTTAGCCACAAAATTTTGAACTACCTAGCATTATTGTATTACAATATAGTATAATGCAATTTGCACTCCTAAAATGAATTTTCTTCCTCCATATTCTCTTAAGTCTTACCTAATAATTCTGTCACGAGTTTTCAGAATTTGTTTCTAATTTTTTTTAAGAAAAAATAAATTAATCAGACAAAAAATAAACGCAAAAACAAGATATTTTTGAATTCAATTTAAAGTATGTCATTTCATTCTTTATATTGGCTTTGCAATGAAAGCATAAGTTTTGGCCCCAGTTTTTTTTTTTGGTGAATTTTTTTTCATAATTTATTCAATTTTGTTTTTCCAAACATTTTCACCAAAAACTGTCCAAGACTTATTCTTGTTGTGCGGGGAGCAAATATTCAGGCAAACTCGCACTCCTTTCTTCCAAACTCCTGTCTGTCCAATCGACCTGCGAGCACAACGGCGGTGAGCTACCCGGCGGTGTGTGGCCGAAAAACCCCTCCGACGATCAAGTTAGAACACACACACAGGGGATAGATAGAGAGAAGGGAGAGTGTTGAGTGCTTAGTGTATGTCTCACCAAATGTTCATCTCTACAGCATGGGAGGCGCAGACTCGCTTATATACCTTCTGCGCCCCAAATCTACTTCCATCCGTCTCTCGACACGTGGTGTTGCTATCCCATTTGTCAGCACAAATCTTGCTGAACACCACCTAACCAAACTGCCAGCCCACTCTAATGGGAGCTCGACAGCCGGGCTGCATCTTCTCGGCTATCAACGGCCCTGTTATGCAACTGGCCAGAGCGCTCCTCTCGCCGCGCTTAATGAGGACCGAGCTCGGCTGCATCCCGGCAGAGCCGAGCTCGGGATAGCTCATGCTGGTTTGCCGTCGGCTTTCCTGCCGGGCTAACTCGTGAACCCCGATCCAACCACGCCTTCCCTGGCGCTGGACATCTCACTTGACTGGCCTCTATACCATGCAGCTATGTTGCTTGGTCCAACCACGCCTTGCCTTAACCGAGCAAATCCTTTCAGCACAGGACCGCGCTACCTCAGCCCAATCTTGTCCGGCCCAAATCTGTCCGGCTATTACCACGGCCCAATCCAGATCATAAATCTCCCTCTCAATTGCCCCTTAATTCAGTCCACGCAAGCGTGACTGGGATTACCTATCTGATCAGGGTAACTCTTCCTCGGTTCTTAGTCTGCAAGACGGTGACCGCACTAAGAAGGCAAGCAAGGTCCGCTCCACAATTTCCTTCTTAGCGAGCAACACCAGCTCGGCAAGGAACACCAAGGAAGGCGAGCAAGGTCCGCTCCGCGACTTCCTTCTTGACGAGCAAGATCAGCTCGGCCAAGGAACTCCAAAGAAGGCAAGCAAGGTTCGCTCTGCGACTTCCTTCTTGGCGAGCAACACTAGCTCGGCAAGGAACTCCAAGGAAGACGAGCAAGGTCCGCTCCGCAACTTCCTTCTTGGCGAGCAAGATCAGCTCGGCTAAGGAACTCCAAAGAAGGCAAGCAAGGTCCGCTCCGCGACTTCTTTCTTGGCGAGCAACATCAGCTCGGCAAGGAACTCCAAGGAAGGCAAGCAAGGTCCGCTCCGCGACTTCCTTCTTGGCGAGCAACACCAGCTCGGCAAGGAACTCCAAAGAAGGCGAGCAAGGTCCGCTCTGCGACTTCTTTCTTGGCGAGCAAGATCAGCTCGGCCAAGGAACTCCAAAGAAGGCCAGCAAGGTCCGCTCTGCGACTTCCTTCTTAGCGAGCAACATTAGCTCAGCAAGGAACTCCAAGGAAGGCGAGCAAGGTCAGCTCCGCGACTTCCTTCTTGGTGAGCAACATCAGCTCGGTCAAGGAACTCGAAGGAAAGTGAGCAATGTCCGCTCCGGGACTTCCTTCTTGGCGAGCAACATCAGCTCGGCAAGGAACTCCAAGGAAGGCGAGCAAGGTCCGCTCCGCAACTTCCTTCTTGGCGAGCAAGATCAGCTCGGCAAGGAACTCCAAGGAAGGCGAGCAAGGTCCACTTCGTGACTTCCTTCTTGGCGAGCAACACCAGCTCGGCAAGGAACTCCAAGGAAGGCGAGCAAGGTCCGCTCCGCGACTTCCTTCTTGGCGAGCAAGATCTGCTCGGCCAAGGAACTCCAAAGAAGGCAAGCAAGGTCCGCTCCGCGACTTCCTTTTTGGCGAGCAACATCAGCTTGGCAAGGAACTCCAAGGAAGGCGAGCAAGGTCCGCTCCGCGACTTCCTTCTTGGCGAGCAACATCAGCTCGGTCAAGGAACTCCAAGGAAGGCGAGCAAGGTCCGCTCCGGGACTTCTTTCTTGGCGAGCAACATCAGCTCCGCAAGGAACTCTGATCTTTCCACCAAAATGATTGTCAATTGCCCCTTTTCCTCGGCCTTCTAACTGACGACTTCTAAAACCAAACTCCCTAAATCTCTTCTACTGTTGTTCGCACCGCCATCCTCTGAGCTTCCCACCGGGATAGAGAATTTCAGCTAGAGCCTTGAGTTGAGCAAATCATCAACTCATTTGGCTGGAGTAAATTATCTCGGCTGAATCTTCAGAGTTGAGCAAATCATCAACTCAGTTGGCCGGAGTAAATCATCTCGGCTGAATCTTCAGAGTTGAGTAAATCATCAACTCACTTGGCCGAAGTAAATCATCTCGGCTGAATCTTCAGAGTTGAGCAAACCATCAACTCATTTGGCCGGAGTACATCATCTCGGATGAATCTTTGGAGTTGAGCAAATCATCAACTCATTTAGCCGGAGTATATCATCTCGGCTGAAACTTCAGAGTTGAGCAAATCATCAACTCATTTGGCCAGAGTATATCATCTCGGCTGAAACTTCAGAGTTGAGCAAATCATCAACTTATTTGGCCGGAGTACATCATCTCGGCTGAATCTTCAGAGTTAAGTAAATCATCAACTCATTTGGCCGGAGTACATCATCTCGGCTGAAACTTCAGAGTTGAGAAAATCATCAACTCATTTAGCCGGAGTACATCATCTCAGCTAAAACTTCAGAGTTGAGCAAATCATCAACTCATTTGGCCGGAGTAAATCATCTCGGCTGAATCTTCAGAGTTGAGCAAATCATCAACTCACTTAGCCGGAGTAAATCATATCGGCTGAATCTTCAGAGTTGAGCAAATCATCAACTCACTTGGCCGGAGTAAATCATCTCGGCTGAATCTTCAGAGTTGAGCAAACCATCAACTCATTTGGCCGGAGTACATCATCTCGGCTGAAACTTCGGAGTTGAGCAAATCATCAACTCATTTAGCCAGAGTACATCATCTCGGCTAAAACTTCGGAGTTGAGCAAATCATCAACTCATTTGGCCGGAGTAAATCATCTCGGCTGAATCTTCAGAGTTGAGCAAATCATCAACTCATTTAGCCGGAGTACATCATCTCGGCTAAAACTTCAGAGTTGAGCAAATCATCAACTCATTTGGCCGGAGTACATCATCTCGGCTGAAATTTCGGAGTTGAGCAAATCATCAACTCATTTAGCCGGAGTACATCATCTCGGCTAAAACTTCAGAATTGAGCAAATCATCAACTCATTTGGCCGGAGTAAATTATCTCGACTGAATCAGAAAAGTTCTTCAGCAAAAATAATTCACTTCTATTACATTGACAAAAAGAGTATCACATTCAGAAGTGTAGGGGAAACAAGTTCTTCCTCAAAAAATTACTTAAGAACGATAAGAATATAATAGTTTGAGGTCAGCCGCATTCCATGGCCGGGGTACGCCTTTGCCATCCAAATCTTCTAAGTGGTATGCCCCCTTACCCGCCAGTCCGGTTATCTTGTAAGCCCTGTTTATCTGTTGCCACTGGGGTTGTCTTCGCGGTGGACGCCGCTGCATCATCCTCTACTCGGATGTGCTCATTGATGCGCTGCATTAGTTGTCCCATGGATGGCGGCTGGTTCATTGTAAGCGAGTCCCTCAGCCTATGTCTGACCGGGAGACTGCGCTTGTATTGGGTGATTGCCAAGTTGACCGGGCAATCCAAGATCTCGTTGAAGGTTTCCCAATATCTAGAGTTGTATGCCTTTAGTGTGTCGCTCAGCTCCATCTTGACACTGAGAAGGTGGTCAACTTCCTTTGGCGTTTTGGTGTTGGTTTTGAAGCGCATCACAAAAGCTTCGGCCAACTGTCGCCACCTTTCTATACTCCCCTCCGGCAGCCTCTCAAACCATTTCAAGCCCAGCTCGCCCAAACTTGACGGGAAGATAAGGCACATAAGAGCATTATTCTGCCTATGTCCGGCCATGACCTGTCGAAAGTGGCTTACATGCATATAGGGATCGATTTTTCCATTGTAGAGCGTGAACTTAGGCTGGTGGAAGCCTGCGGGAAGCGGTGTTATTTCTATCCCCACGGAGAAAGGGGTGGCGCTCAGCTTTGCCAAGTCTGTGTCTAGAAGGAGAGGCGTAGCTAGGCGAGGTGGAGGCATTCCGACCTCTTCACTGGCGTGAACCCCATAGGATAGCCGCTGGAACGCCGGCACCCTCTGAGCCTCCCTCCGGCGAGTCCATTCCTTCAAGACTACCCGCAAATCCTCTGAACGAGTGGAATAAGAATACCTCGACGTCGTCGCCGGACGTGAGGGTTGATAGGTGCTGTCTTGCGCGCTGGACTTCTCTACGTGCGCGTCGGAATCTTCAACCTTGTAACTTCTGGTGATTGAGATGGACGGAGTACGCCGCTGGCTCTGACTGCATGAACGGTGGGGTTGGGTGCGCTCACTGTGGTCTCCCACTCCAGCTACACCCTTTCCTTTGACATGTCGCTTAAGATCCTCCATCTCCGCCGCCATTCTCCGGATGACGGCGTCTTGGTCCCTTAGCTTGTGTTCCAGTCGCCTAGCGTGCGATTCTCTCCGCCGCCGGTGACCGTCCGGACTCCGTGAATGTCCAAAGCTTCTTCCGCGCTTATCCCGCGCGTCTCTTGAATGTCCTCCTGGAGAAGTTTCCAGGTCCGCCATAGGAGGAATGGCGGGATGTCCTTCTTTCCGTCTACCTGACTCCGGGGTAACTCCGTCGATGGCAGACAACGGAATCTCGTCGTTGTTCGCCATAGACGGCGATCAGATGAGCCTAGAAGACAAGGTTTTGTCTTTCAAAGTTCCCACAGACGGCGCCAATTGTGCGGGGAGAAAATATTCAGGTAAGCCCGCACTCCTTTCTTCCAAACTCCTGTCTGTCCAATCGACCTGCGAGCACAACGGCGGTGAGCTACCCGGTTGTGTGTGGCCGAAAAACCCCTCCGATGATCAAGTTAGAACACACACACACAGGGGATAGATAGAGAGAAGGGAGAGTGTTGAGTGTTTAGTGTATGTCTCACCAAATGTTCATCTCTACAGCATGGGGGGCGCAGACTCGCTTATATACCTTCTGCGTCCCAAATCTACTTCCATCCGTCTTTTGACACGTGGTGCTGCTATCCCATCTATTAGCATAAATCTTGTTGACACCACCTAACCAAACTACCAGCCCACTCTAATGGGAGCTCGACAGCCGGGCTGCATATAGCGATCCCGGGTTTACCCTTGTTGTATAGTGATCCGGACATGTGTCCGTGGATGTTGGTAGTTGTTTACTATCTTGTTTACATCCCTTCTTACTTTGTATTTGAGTTATAGGATGTGTTGGGCGGGTTTGTTACAGGTTGGTTGAGTTTACAAACCAAAACTAGTTGTCCAGATTTTGGCCTTTACGCTCGAGCGGAGGTGTTGGCGCTCGAGCGGAGATTACACCCATTCAGTATTTTCCTGTGCAGCGTTGTACGCTCGAGCGTGGTATTGGCCGCTCGAGTGGGGTTGTCTGAGTGCCGCTCGAGCGTAGGGTTGGGAGCTCGAGCGGAGGCCTGGTTCTGCAAAAGTGCTGGGCGAGGGCATTCTGCGCTCGAGCGGGAGGTTGGCCGCTCGAGCGGAAGTCTGGGAGTGGCCGCTCGAGCGGGGTGTTTTACGCTCGAGCGGACGACTGGGTTTAAGTCCCGAAATTGTGACTTTTCAAATCACTTTTTCACTTTCTCTTCTCTCTCTTACTTTTCTAAAATCACCATTGTTGAGCCTCTCACTCTAGACTCTACCTTCTCTCTAGGTTTTGATCTAGTAGGAGTGATTTACTCACCTTTGGCCTTTACAAAAAAGTTGTTGATCATCGAGGGCTACTTTTTAATCTGAAAATCTCGGGTTTTGGAGCACGTTGGGTTTAGTCGTCTTCTCCTTTGGGACTCTGAATTTGAGGTAGGGATAACCTACTCCTCTCTATGGGTTTTGTCTTTAAATTTTGGTATTTTGAGATGTTGGGCTTGGTTTGGTAATTTTGTGAAAGTTTGGAGCTTTTGTGTAATTTTACAAAAGTTGGGATTTTATTCATAATAAACCTAGATGCATGTTTGGCATAGAAAAATGGAATGATTATTGAATCATTGATGAAAATGGGACCTAAGGGTTGAAATGGTAATTATGGAAAATGGCCTAATTACATTGTTTAATTAATTGGGATAATTAATTGGTGAGAAATGAGGAAATGAAATGTTGATTGAATATCCATTTGTGCATTTATTTTCTGTTTTAGAAATAACTGCTTTGGGCTATCGGTGGAGGATAGTCGAGATTGTTGTAGACAATGCATGATGATTAGGTAAACGGAAACTAATCAATGGAATGGGTCATGGAACTTGACGGTTGATAGAATACATTAATTGTGTGTATTGTGTGATTGTATATAGAACCAATGTGTTTATATACGTTATGTGTAGAGGAGGAGATAGGGGATGTACTCCGCGGTTTAGGGGAAGATAGGGGATGTACCTCTAAACCGGATAGGTATTGGGAGGAGATAGGGGATGAACTCCGTAGACAGAGCTCATATGCTTGTCTAGAGAAGTGAAGATAGAGCTCATATGCTTATCTTTGTGAAGTGTGGATACAGCTTGTATGCTTATCTGTGGATATTGTTGATATACATATCTGTTATAGAGTGTGGATATAGCTTGTATGCTTATCTGTGGATATTGTTGATATACATATCTGTTGAGAATGTGGATATAGCTTTTATGCTTATCTGAATGTGAGATATAGTTTTTATACATATCTGTGGAAATGATGATAGAGCTAGCATGCTTATCTGTTGAAAAAGGGAAAATGAAAAGTAATTGGAACTTGTAAGTCGTTGACATAAATATGTAATTTATGTGATTGTATCAGTGTTGACCAACTATCAATTGCTAATGTTTTAGTCATTGTCCATGGTTGGTTTAGTGTATTTCTACTGGGCTGTGGCTCACCCTATATGGGAACATCATTTTCAGGTGCAGGAAGCATGCCACCTCCAAGGACATAGCTGGGAGGCTAGTGGCGGATATACTTTTGTCACTTAACTTTTGATGTATTACATGTAACTTCAAGCCTAGGGCTTAATGTGTAAACGAGTTAGTACTCTTTTGTTGTAACCAAGTGTTAACTTGGAAAGCTGTAAGCCTGTAGGGCATTTTGTTGTGATGTTAACATGTAATATTTATGATATGGAGCTCTAATGAATAAAGGAATATGGTTGGTTTAATGTTATTATTTTGAGGGCGTTACAACTTGGTATCAGAGCTTACCGGGTTCGAATACTTTGGGTACGTGGGAAGTGATTAGGATCACAATGGGTTTGTCTCGCTTGATAGAGACGTAGATGTAGTACCATATGCTATGTGTTTATTTGATAACATGCTTATGTGACTATGTGGGTATGGGATTTAATTTCTAGGATATTGATTGGATCCTTGAGTTTCTGGGAGTCTTGTTGGAAAAGCACTTGATCAATGCTGTTTCTAACCGGAACTCTAGTAACGCCTCGGGACTATTATTATCCGGAAATGAAATTCGTAAGTGCTTATGTGTTTATGTGCTTATGTGGAGTGAATTACAGTTGTCCATGCATTAGGACGTGAGTGTTTAGTTTCGGCACATTTATGAATGTGCTAACGTTCTGTGTTGCCTTTATTAGGATGTCAGGACGAGGAAGAGGTGCTAGGCGTGGTAGACCTGCGAGGCAGGAAGTACCGTTACCGGGTGAGATTCCGGCAGTGCAGGAGGGAGTTGGGCAGGCCAATGTGGCCGAGCCAGTGGGTCAGCAGGCTATGGGTGCCTTGGCCAGAGAGATAGCAGGAGCTTTGGGTATTCTTAGAGCTGGGAATCAGGCAGCTGAGACAGGGCCTTCCTTCTTGAAGAGGGAGTTCTTCCGGTGTAATCCGGACGAGTTTATCGGGGATCCTAAAGAGCCGCTTAAGGCAGATGAATGGCTCGAACAGACAACGAAGACGTTTGAGATGCTTGGCATCGAGGACGGAGCACTGAAAGTGACCTTGGCATCCTTCCAACTGAAGGGAGATGCGGGTCAATGGTGGAAGTACGAGAAAGCTCGTGTTGGTGGTACTTGGGAGGCGTTTGTGAATGCTTTTCAGGAGAGGTTTTTATCAGCAGCAGCTAGGGAAAAGCTGAGGGATCAGTTTAGCCGGCTTAATCAGCAGGGCTTGTCAGTGGCCGAGTTTGAGGCTACTTTTACCAGTCTGTCTAGGTTTGCACCTGAACTGGTGGCGTCTGAGGAACGCCGTTGCTATGAGTTTGAGCGGAAGTTGAGGCGGGGTCTCAAGTTGAGAATTGGTGGGTCTTATATTCGAGAGTATAGACACCTAGTGGACGCTGCAGCTCATATGGAGCTTATGATGCAGGAGGAGGATGAGGGTCAGAGAGGCTCCAAGAGGAGCCAGGATAGTCAGAGTGATGGCAGGAGACAGAAGGGTTATAACCCTCAGCAGTCGCAGGGTGGTGTTGCTAGATCGACCTTCCCAGTGCCGAGTGCAGGCTCCGGGAGAGATGGTCAGGGGGATTTCACCTGTTACAAGTGTGGCCAGCTGGGTCACAAGGTATCTGTTTGCCCGCAGAAGGGTGGGGGTCAGAAAGCTGCTTCTTCTTCAGCTAGACCGCAGAGTCAGAGTTTGGGCAGGGGGCAGCTCTTGACTTGTTATCAGTGTGGACAACCTGGGCACATGAAGAGGTTTTGCCCACAGTTGAGTGCCACTTCGGGAGCGTCTGGTTCTAGGCAGACGCAGGGTTTTCAGCCAGCTCAGTCTGTGCAGGCCTCGAGGGCCAATCCGGGAGCTTCGTCATCCCAGTCTGTGCAGCAGTCTTTTGCTCCGAGAGGTGAGCAGGTAGACCAGGGGCCTACGGGGCGCGTGTATGCTGTTACCGCGCAGGATTTAGTACCGACTCCATCAGTAGTGAGAGGTACTTTTCTGTTTTGCAACTCGGTTGCTAATGTGTTGATAGACACGGGTGCATCTCATTCTTTTGTATCTGCTGCATTTGCATCTGTTTTGGAATTGGAGTTAGCACAGTTAGCATCTCCTATTTGTGTGGTATCGCCTTTGGGTGGTGAGTTGATTCTGAAACAGGGTGTTAGAGGATGTGATATAGAGGTCGCCGACTATAGGCTTCCTTTTCCGTTTGTTGTCATGCCCATGAAGGGTTTTGATGTCATTTTGGGTATGGACTGGCTATCGTCATACCGGGCTGTTATTGATTGCTACCGCCAGAGGGTCACGTTATGTACCTTGAGCGGGGAGTGGTTCCATTTCTTGGGAGACCGGGTTGGTAGTGTTTTGCCACCGGGGTATGATTCGCGAGGGCGAAGTGAGCTTAGTGGTTTGCTTGCTAGCTCTGAGAGTAGTGAGTGTGATGAGACACAGATTGTGTTGCCGAGGGTGGTTTGTGAGTATTCGGATGTCTTTCCCGAAGATCTTGTTAGTTTGCCACCTCACCGAGAGATAGAGTTCTCTATTGATTTAGTGCCTGGTACGGCGCCGATTTCTATGGCACCTTACCGTTTTGCTCCAGCAGAGTTAGTTGAGTTGAAAGTTCAGCTCCAGGAATTGCTCGATAAGGGCTTTGTTCGCCCTAGTGTTTCACCGTGGGGAGCACCGGCACTCTTTGTTAAAAAGAAAGATGGTGCCTTGAGATTGTGTATAGACTACCGGAAGTTGAATCGGGCTACGGTTAAAAATAAGTACCCTATGCCCCGTATAGATGATTTGTTTGACCAGTTGAAGGGTTCCCGTTGTTTCTCTAAGATAGACTTGAGATCGGGTTACCATCAGTTGAGGGTCAGGGAGGAAGATATTCCTAAGACGGCATTCCGTACGCGGTATGGCCATTATGAGTTTTTGGTGATGCCATTCGGACTTACCAATGCACCGGCAGTCTTTATGGACTTGATGAACCGGATTTTCCGGGAGTTCTTAGACCGATTTGTGGTTGTTTTCGTGGACAATATCCTTATCTATTCGTCTTCTGAGGAGGAGCATGAGGCACACTTGAGAGTGGTGCTTGAGTTACTTAGAGCCCATAGGCTGTATGCCAAGTTTGGGAAGTGTGAGTTCTGGCTGGGGGAAGTCAAATTCTTAGGCCACGTGGTATCCGGGGAAGGGGTGTCGGTTGATACATCCAAGGTTGAGGCAGTGCAAGATTGGGCACAGCCTAAGAGTGTGTTTGAGATCCGCAGTTTTCTGGGATTAGCTGGGTATTACCGTCGGTTTGTGAAAGATTTTTCCAGGTTAGTGTCACCGTTGACTAGGCTGACTCAGAAGGGAGTCAAGTTTGTGTGGAGTGAGACTTGTGAAAAGTCGTTCCAAGAGCTGAAAATTAGATTGACCACCGCTCCGGTGTTGATTATTCCGGAGAGAGGGTTGGGTTATGCGGTTTATTGTGATGCTTCACGAGAGGGTTTGGGTTGTGTGTTGATGCAAGAGGGAAAAGTGGTAGCTTATGGCTCACGTCAGTTGAAAATACACGAGAAGAATTACCCCACACACGACCTAGAGTTAGCAGCTGTGATCTTTGCCTTGAAAATCTGGACGCACTACCTTTATGGTGAGAGGTTCGAGGTATTCTCGGATCACAAGAGTTTGAAGTATCTGTTTACACAGAGAGACTTGAATCTGAGGCAGAGGAGATGGATGGAGGTCATCGAGGATTATGATTTTGAGCTGCATTATCATCCGGGAAAGGCCAATGTTGTGGCCGATGCCCTTAGTAGGAAAACCATTAGTGATGTAGCTTGTATAGCCATCCGGGAATGGGTGATGTTGGGAGCACTTGGCGAGTTTGATTTGCTATTGGGTGAATCTGTTGAGGCTGCGGCCTTGTTTTCTGTTGTTGCGCAGCCTACACTTGTGACTAGAGTGTTAGAGGCACAGAGAGGTGACCTTGAGGTAGAATCCCTCCGAGAGAAGATCTCCAGTGGGAAAGTTGAGAAGGGTTTGACGGTGTATCCCGACCTGAGTGTGAGATACCGAGACCGTTTGTTTGTACCGGAGGCTTGCCGTGAGGAAGTACTCCGAGAGTTTCACCATTCGCGCCTTGCGGTGCATCCGGGAGGTACTAAGATGTATCAGGATTTGGGTCGCCAGTTTTGGTGGCGGGGTATGAAAAGAGATGTGGCTGTTTTCGTATCGAAGTGCCTTACTTGCCAGCAAGTGAAGGCCGAGCATCAGAGGCCAGCGGGTTTGTTGCAACCCTTGCCTATTGCCGAGTGGAAGTGGGAGCATGTCACTATGGACTTCGTTGTAGGTCTTCCGAGGACTCAGCGGGGTAGTGATGCTATTTGGGTGGTTGTAGACCGGTTGACTAAGTCGGCGCACTTTATTCCTATGCGCGTGAGAGATTCGGTAGATCATCTTGCCGATTTGTATATTCGGGACGTAGTGAGATTGCACGGGGTCCCAGTGACGATCGTCTCAGATAGAGATCCTCGTTTTACTGCTAGGTTGTAGCAGAGTTTGCAAAGTGCACTGGGCACTAAGTTGACCTTTAGTACGGCTTATCATCCTCAGACTGACGGGCAGTCCGAGCGTACTATTCAGATCCTCGAGGATATGCTTCGGGGTTGTGTCCTGGATTTTAGTGGGACGTGGGAGAGGCACTTGCCATTGGTAGAGTTTGCCTACAACAACAGTTTTCAGTCTAGCATCGGTATGGCACCGTTTGAGGCCTTGTATGGCCGACCGTGTAGGTCTCCAGTTTGTTGGGCCGAGGTGGGTGATGCACCTTTGTTGGGTCCGGAGTTGGTTAGGGAGACGACGGAGAAAGTTGAACTTATCCGTAGGAGGCTTGTTATAGTCCAGAGTCGACAAAAGAGTTATGGCGACCGTAGGAGGAGGCCTTTGGCGTTTGAGGTAGGTGATCATGTCTTTCTGAAGATATCACCTAGGCGAGGTCTGATGAGGTTTGGGAAGAGTGGGAAGTTATCCCCTCGGTTTATTGGTCCTTTTGAGATCCTTGAGAGGATAGGTGAGGTTGCTTATCGGTTAGCCTTACCGCCGCAGTTATCCGGAGTGCATGACGTGTTTCATGTGAGTATGCTTCGGAAGTATGAGCCAGATCCATCACATGTGTTGGATTGGACTGATTTAGAGGTAGATGAGGATGCCTCGTATGAGGAGAGACCGGTTCGGGTCTTGGATAGGCGGGATCAGGTCCTGCGTGGTAAGACCATTCCTTTGGTGAAAGTCTTGTGGAAACATCACGGAGTGGAGGAAGCCACTTGGGAACGTGAGTTGGAAGTCCGTGAGAAATATCCGGACTTGTTTGTTGATGTGTGATCTTGTATTTAAATTTTACATTATGTTGAACTTAAGAGCTTTTATATATGTCTTAAGTTGTAAAACATTGAGAATGTTTTGATTATTGGAAGCATGTTTTGGAACTTGCCTCATATGGAAGTTGAAAATGACATTATATGTGTTAAATATATTGTTGAAATTGGAAGGATAGTGCATAATGTTGATGCATGTTGAAAATACATATGTTGTTTACATATTGTGATATGTCTCTTGTTAAAGGGATGGGATGACCGGTAATGGGTCGAATTGTTGAATGTTAAAATGTAACATTGTTTAAAATGGAGGAAAACTTGTTTTTGAAAACTTGTGTTTAATTTCGGGGACGAAATTCTTTAAGGGGGGGAGGTTATAGCGATCCCGGGTTTACCCTTGTTGTATAGTGATCCGGACATGTGTCAGTGGATGTTGGTAGTTGTTTACTATCTTGTTTACATCCCTTCTTACTTTGTATTTGAGTTATAGGATGTGTTGGGCGGGTTTGTTACAGGTTGGTTGAGTTTACAAACCAAAACTAGTTGCCCAGATTTTGGCCTTTACGCTCGAGCGGAGGTGTTGGCGCTCGAGCGGAGATTACACCCATTCAGTATTTTCCTGTGCAGCGTTGTACGCTCGAGCGTGGTATTGGCCGCTCGAGCGGGGTTGTCTGAGTGCCGCTCGAGCGTAGGGTTGGGAGCTCGAGCGGAGGCCTGGTTCTGCAAAAGTGCTGGGCGAGTGCATTCTGCGCTCGAGCGGGAGGTTGGCCGCTCGAGCGGAAGTCTGGGAGTGGCTGCTCGAGCGGGGTGTTTTACGCTCGAGCGGACGACTGGGTTTAAGTCCCGAAATTGTGACTTTTCAAATCACTTTTTCACTTTCTCTTCTCTCTCTTACTTTTCTAAAATCACCATTGTTGAGCCTCTCACTCTAGACTCTACCTTCTCTCTAGGTTTTGATCTAGTAGGAGTGATTTACTCACCTTTGGCCTTTACAAAAAAGTTGTTGATCGTCGAGGGCTACTTTTTAATCTGAAAATCTCGGGTTTTGGAGCACGTTGGGTTTAGTCGTCTTCTCCTTTGGGACTCTGAATTTGAGGTAGGGATAACCTACTCCTCTCTATGGGTTTTGTCTTTAAATTTTGGTATTTTGAGATGTTGGGCTTGGTTTGGTAATTTTGTGAAAGTTTGGAGCTTTTGTGTAATTTTACAAAAGTTGGGGTTTTATTCATAATAAACCTAGATGCATGTTTGACATAGAAAAATGGAATGATTATTGAATCATTGATGAAAATGGGACCTAAGGGTTGAAATGGTAATTATGGAAAATGGCCTAATTACATTGTTTAATTAATTGGGATAATTAATTGGTGAGAAATGAGGAAATGAAATGTTGATTGAATATCCATTTGTGCATTTATTTTCTGTTTTAGAAATAACTGCTTTGGGCTATCGGTGGAGGATAGTCGAGATTGTTGTAGACAATGCATGATGATTAGGTAAACGGAAACTAATCAATGGAATGTGTCATGGAACTTGACGGTTGATAGAATACATTAATTGTGTGTATTGTGTGATTGTATATAGAACCAATGTGTTTATATACGTTATGTGTAGAGGAGGAGATAGGGGATGTACTCCGCGGTTTAGGGGAAGATAGGGGATGTACCTCTAAACCGGATAGGTATTGGGAGGAGATAGGGGATGAACTCCGTAGACAGAGCTCATATGCTTGTCTAGAGAAGTGAAGATAGAGCTCATATGCTTATCTTTGTGAAGTGTGGATACAGCTTGTATGCTTATCTGTGGATATTGTTGATATACATATCTGTTATAGAGTGTGGATACAGCTTGTATGCTTATCTGTGGATATTGTTGATATACATATCTGTTGAGAATGTGGATATAGCTTTTATGCTTATCTGAATGTGAGATATAGTTTTTATACATATCTGTGGAAATGATGATAGAGCTAGCATGCTTATCTGTTGAAAAAGGGAAAATGAAAAGTAATTGGAACTTGTAAGTCGTTGACATAAATATGTAATTTATGTGATTGTATCAGTGTTGACCAACTATCAATTGCTAATGTTTTAGTCATTGTCCATGGTTGGTTTAGTGTATTTCTACTGGGCTGTGGCTCACCCTATATGGGAACATCATTTTCAGGTGCATGAAGCATGCCACCTCCAAGGACATAGCTGGGAGGCTAGTGGCGGATATACTTTTGTCACTTAACTTTTGATGTATTACATGTAACTTCAAGCCTAGGGCTTAATGTGTAAACGAGTTAGTACTCTTTTGTTGTAACCAAGTGTTAACTTGGAAAGCTGTAAGCCTGTAGGGAATTTTGTTGTGATGTTAACATGTAATATTTATGATATGGAGCTCTAATGAATAAAGGAATATGGTTGGTTTAATGTTATTATTTTGAGGGCGTTACACTACATCTTCTCGGCTATCAACGGCCGTGCTATGCAACTGGCCAGAGCGCTCCGCTCGCCGCGCTTAATGAGGACCGAGCTCGGCTGCATCCCGGTAGAGCCGAGCTCGGGACAGCTCATGCTGGTTTGCCGTCAGCCTTTATGCCGGGCTAACTCGTGAACCCCGGTCCAACCACGCTTTTCCTGGCGCCGGACATCTCACTTGACTGGCCTCTATACCATGCAGCTATGTAGCTCAGTCCAACCACGCCTTGCCTTAACCGAGCAAATCCTTTCAGCACAGGACCGCGCTACCTCGGCCCAATCTTGTCTGGCCCAAATCTGTCTGGCCATTACCACGGCCCAATCCAGATCATAAATCTCCCTCTCACTTGTAGATGTCTTTTCACATCAATTGTGATGGAAAAATATCAATTCGAATTGAATGGATTTAAAATGATGTTAGTGCATGGGTGGAGATTATAAATTTTCTCATTTTCATCCATTAAATAATATTTAATTACTTGCAATTTTGTTTTCCCATATGCTCCAAGTGATTCTAAGCTAAAAGACACTGAATTTTTTTTTTTTATTTTTTTTAAAATGGATGAAATTTTGAAAATTCTACTAAAAACAATTAAAGCCTTTTTTTTTTTGGTGGAATTTTAAAATTTGGTTAATTTTTTAGGATAGTCTAGTCGGCGACAATGCCGTCTTTGACTATCACTATCGATTGTGATGGTTACTGCCACAGGGATTGCAGAGCGATAGAGGTTTGTGAGAGGTTTGACAATTGCCACATGAGACACTGAACTAGGTAATTACCAATGTTTTTTTGTTTTTTTTTTGAACTTGTGAAAATAAGGAAACAGACATCAAGGAAATGGTGCAGAAGCCCCACAGAGATTAGCAAGGTCAAGTGGAGGGTTGGAAACTCAGTCGATGGGCAGCTGATTCCAAAAAAAGGCTTTTGCCACCCAGTGGGCCACTGAATTGGCTGATATGGGTCACCAAGCAAGTTTGAACCTGCCTTGTGAAGTCATGCATCCGATATCGCGAATAACAGCCTCACACTCTCATGGAGGAACCGATTCTAAGACACTGAGCAGGATGACCCTTTGATTATCCCCTTCAATTTCCACTTCAAATAGATTGCAAGCTATGGCGAGGAGGCAAGCCAACCGACACGCTAGAGCTTCTCCTTGGAGAGGGGAAGACACACTACAAAAAAAATTATTTTTTGCGACGGCAAAACGCCGTCGCAAATACCCCAATTGCCGTCTCAAAAGGTTTTTGCGACGGTAAAATGACTTTTTGCGACGGCAAGTGGGGGTCGCAACAAAAGGGGTTGCAAAAGGGTTTTAGCGACGGCAAGTGCCGTCGCCTTTGCTTTTGTGACGGGAAAATTCTTTTTTTGCGACGGCAAATTTCTGTCGCCAATAATAGATGAAAATCTGAATTTTTTTGCGACGGCACCGTATTGCCGTCGCTAAAAGGGTTTTTTGCGACGGAAAAAATACCGTCGCTAAAAGTGTATTTGAAACAACAACCTAAGCCATTGCTAATGACTATTGTCGACGGCTATGATACTGTCGCTAAAGGCCTTATTTTTCAATAATATTCCCTACCTTTTGCGACAGTAGAGGTGCCGTCGCAAAAAGCCTATTTCAAATTTCTTTTTGAGACGAGATGTTCTGCCGTCTCAAAAAAAATTAAAAAACAAAAAACAAAAAAAAAACCTATAATAAAATTATTAAAAATATAAAAATGACTTATATTAAATGAAAAATAACTATAAAAAAAAACCAATAATTATATAATAATTAAAAAGTCCAATATATAAATAAAAATTCATCTATAATTAAAAAACAAGTTATATTCTAACATTAACAATTCCATCTTCTAGTTAAATGTAAAATACCACTGAAACACTGCAACATAAAAACAAAGCCAAGGGCAAAAAAAACAAAAAAATGTACATAAGATGGTCACTAGCTACATTAATACTGGAATTGCTTTAATTACATATCATATAAGATTAACCCAATCCATTCCATGATTGTAATTGTTTTCTGGCACATAAAAAATATTTCCAAACCCTTCCATCCCAAACTCCCCTAGAAAAGGTGGATCCATGGCTTCCATGGAGAACAATGAAGTCGGGCTGTTGCTTGAAACACCATCGCATCTCTCCAGTAGCCTCTGTATCTCCTTCTCTGCCTCGGAAAGCTGTTGAGGTTGAAGAAGATACAACAAAAGAGCCAACTCAGTATCTAAAAAATATACTTGAATTTAAAATTCAAGGCTTCAACCTAATAGACATGTAGCTCTATAAATTTTGAGTTGAAAGAACAAATAAAAGGATTGAAGAATTACTCCAAGAGAACAAAACTCTATAGGAAAAATTGAAAAATATTCATCAAATGATAGTAAATCAGAATAGGAAACAAAATTAAATTAGACTTCCTTTTTGAAAATTGCAAACTAAGGGTTGACGAAAATTCACAATTTTACGGCACTCTAGAAAGATATTTAGTACATTAATGATTATTGTATGAGATGATGATCAAGAATACTCATAGCCATAGTCTATATATATATGCTTTTCTGCAAGTTGTGAAACAGAGTAATTATATTTGATTTAGTGATATGGTGACAACAAAGAGTAAAATGTCAGGCCTAAAGGATTGTCATCATTTGAGCAACATTTCTTCACCTACTAGTGAGGACTGGGGAGTTTAAAACTAAACCAATGAAGATGTTTACCTTAAGACGGACGATGAATTAAAAAATATAGAGAGGGATTTTAATAAACTTAAACTTCAACATAGGTGATCTTGGGCGAAAGAGATCAACTATTTGAGATGGTAAAGAATTGATAAAAAAAATTCTTTGATAAATCAATTATATATTTAAAAAAAAAAAGAACATAATTGAACAGACATCTGCCAAATGCATTTTTTCTTCTAAAGAAGGCCACACTAAGCTCGCACAGTGCTGTATGTCAAAGACACAAGCACAAGCTCAAGCTCAGCCTATTGGATACATACAACTGCCACATTAACAGAAAATAAGTGTGCTAATAACATGATGAAAAAAGAACAAGAGGTACCTTAAATATGTACATTGATTGAATGATCATCGGCCTCTTGTAGTCTAAGGATAAGAGTAAGCTTGATAGTTTCTCCGAGCAAGAGAATTTTTTGAAGACTGGATCAATCTCATGCAGCGCTACACAAAACATACAATATGAGTGGCAATACAATGTATTCACCCAAAAAGAGTGGCAATATAATGCCAACCAAAAAGGCATAACAAATGTCAGTGTACCATCCACTCATATCCTCTTTTCGATCATTTGGATTGTCATAGCAATTCATTTACTAACTTTATTAGAATCCAAATAAGATTATTGAAATTTAAAGATATAAATGAAAACATTCAAAGTAATTATAGAATTTAAGGGGATGACAGAGATGATATGAATTCTCCACATACATACATCCAAGAAGGAAGAAGAAACAAAAAAAGTTAAGTGCATGGAATGTGTTGGACACAAGTAAAAAAATCAAAGAAATCATTGATATTTCACATTTCACAACCCTCAATCTGGTCTTCTACATATTAGAATTCTTGCAACACTCCAACTTCAATTGCACAAGAAAGAAATCCAAAACGTCAAATCCAAGGGAAGGAAATACAAATTAGCACTATAAACTAGTCAAAGAAATCATGTATTGGATGCATGAGCAAAACTTCTGATTTTGTATAAAGAAATTAACGTTGATTGAAGGAAATGAACTTACTAGGCAGACACAGTTTAAGTGAATAGATCTACTATGATTTTTGATAACTTTCTACTCTCTTTTCAGAGTGTGACACGGGAATAAACAATGGGGAAAACTTACAGGACTCTTTCATAGTAAGATTCAATAGTAGGTCTCCAAGATGGAAAAACTTCTGGAATTTCCTAGCCAGACAACACCAGAAATAATGTTTTCACCTTAGGAATCATGTACCCATTGTACAAAATGTATGCTAAATGACAGATCACAAAATGCAGGAGAAATGAAATTGTTATATGAGGACACATTAAGAGAACATAAACAAATGAAAGCACACGAAATTATTAAAATACCTTCTGAAGGCCATTGATTCAGATTACTATGACTTGAAATGCTTTCCAGGGGACCAATATAGAAACTTTCTTTTGAGTCACCTGTACTCCAATCAGTAGAAGACAGTCAACCCCAAGTTCTTTTCTCCATTACACCAATGAAATATGTATTAATGAGAAAAGAACCGATTAGAGTTTCTCCATCTAATATCAATCATACCATCAATCAATGAGTTTCAACCCTGGCTTTAAATTCATGAATTGGAAAAAAGTATCTTTAAGACCACATCCTGTTTAGACTGAATCACAAAATCTTTGTAAAATCATTGCCAAACTTGCTATTATTTGTCAATTTATGCTTCCACCAAAATTTGAGAGCATTCATTCAAATTTTCAGCATATTCAATCTCGATACTATACTGATACACTTTTCTGAATTTTTTTTTTTTATAATCTGAAAATTTCAACTTACATCGGCACATTTCCCACTTTATATACAATTACCTCAGTTTATTTTCAATACACACCGTCTAGTTAAGCAAATGACTTCCCAAATGACACTATATCACTTGTCCACTATAACACTGCTGCTTTTCTAAGCTGAAATATAACTAAGTATGTAAACATTCAAGTCCAATGGGATGTCCAAACACGCCCTAAATGCACAAACATGTAACTTGATTTTAATTTCTGGGTACTTTTGTCTTGATTTGCATATATAATATACCAAATCTGAAAAAAAAAATTAAATTAATTAAAAACAAAAACACACAGATTCATATTTCAGATTCAAATTTAGATTTCAGAATTAATAAAATTAACATACAGATTTCAGATTTCACAACTAAGATCAACATTACACAGTGTGAGACACAACTAAGATCAGATTTCAGATTACACAGTGTGATCAACTAAGATCAACATTTCAGATTCAGATTAACATACAGACATTACAGACATCACAGAATGAGGGAGACATTACACACACAGATTCGATCGGTGCAGTGTAGAGATGAGAGATCAGGGAGAGAGAGAGAGAAAGACTTACCTGTGAGACAATGTGAGTCTATCGGGGCGAGAGAGAGAGAGACAGAGATGAGACTGATCTGATGAGATGAGAGAGTGAGGGAGACAGATTAGATCAGAGATATATCTGATATATATATATATATATATATAAAACAACCATCGGGCCGAGAGAGAGAGAGACAGAGATTGAGAGAAAGAGTTTACCTGTGAGTAGATCGGCGGTGCGATGATCGGTGCGAATCGATGAGATGAACAACGAGAGAATGAGAGAGTGATCGGTGCAGAGATGAACGAGATCGGTGCAGAGACGAACGAAAGGGTGAGAGAGAGAGAGAGAGGCGACTGAGAGAGTGATGTAAGGGAGACGATTAGATTTAGGGTTTTTTTGGTTCTAAGAATTGGGGGGTTTTTTTTTGGTTCTAAGAATTGGGGATTTTGGTGTGGGGGGGCGCGGGAATGGAAAAAATGGGTTTTTTTTTTAATATTTTTAAAAAAATATTATTTAAAAAATAATATTTAAATAATAAAAATATTATTTTCATTTTTTTATTTTGTAATAGAAAAAAAAAATTAAAAAAAAAATTCATCATAAATGAATATTTAAATAATAAAAATAAATAAATAATAATTTTTATTTTTTTTTCGTTATTAAGGTTGAAAATTTATTTGTTTCATATATATTTTAATGAAAAATATTTTTCACTAAAATAAAAATGAGGGGGGGGGGATGAGAAAAAAAAATAAAAAAAAAATTTCATCATAAATGAATATTTAAATAATAAAAATAAATAAATAATAATTTTCATTTTCTTTTCGTTATTAAGGTTGAAAATTTATTTGTTTCATATATATTTTAATGAAAAATATTTTCCACTAAAATAAAAATTAATTTTCTGTAGTCAATGAAAAATATTTTTCTGCGGCCTACTTTTTTTTATTACTAAAAATCATGAACTAATTTTTTATGGTAGAGGAAAAAGAACGGCAGCAGTAGTGAATGTGGTGGACAAGAGATGATGGTGGTGGTGATGGTGATGGCGAAAGAGATTAGTGGTGAAGTTGTGGTAGTGGTAGTGTAAATGGAGTGGCAGGGGTGAAAGAGAGGTAATGGTAGTAGTAATGGCAGTAGTGGCAGTGGTGGTAGTGGAGTGGTGGCGATAGTGGTAGTAATGGTAGTCGTAGAGGTGAAATGGCGACAGTAGAAGTAATGGTGGTAGTGGAATGGCGTTTTGCAGTAGTGGTGAAGGTCGTAAAAGAGATGGGTGGTGAGAGAGAGAGAGAGAGAGATGAGTGAGAGACAGATAGAGAAGAGAAAGAGAGAGACAGAGACAAAGACAGAGTGATGAGCGAGAGAGAGAAAAAGTGGTCGCTAAAAGTGCATTTTCTTGTAGTGGAAAGCTCAGTAAATAGAGAAGAGATGAGGGAGAGAATGAGCAATGTGAACACAATGGGGGAGAGAGACAAACAGACACATAGAGAGAAAGAGAGAGAGAGACAAAAGTGAGAGACAAACAAACAGACACAGAGAGAGAAAGAAAGAGAGAAGAGTGATAAGGGAGAGAGAGATAAAGAGAGAAAGAGATATAGAGTGAGAGAGACAGAGAGACAGAGATAGAAATAGATAGAGAGAGACATATAGAAAAATAGAGAGAAACAAGAGATGAGAGAGACATATAGAAAGAGAGCGTAAAGAGATGAATGATAGAGAGAATAGAAAAATAGAGATATAGAGAGAAAAGAGATGAGCGAGAGAGACAGAGAGAGAGAAAAGAGAGATGAGCGAGAGAGACAGAGAGAGAAAAGAGATGAGAGAGATAGAGAGAAGAGAGATGAGCGAGAGAGAGACATAGAGAGAAGACCAATGAGAGAGATAGAGAGAAGAAAGATGAACGAAAGACACACAGACAGACAGACAAACAGATAGATAGACAAACAGACTGAGAAAGAAGAGTGATGAGTGAAAGAGAGAAAGAGAAGAGTGGTGGTAGTTGAATGTCATTTGCAATAGTGGTAAATGTGGTAGAGAAGATGGGTGGTGAGAGAGAGATGAGTAAGAGACGAATAGAGAAAAGATATAGAGAGACAGAGTGATGAGCGAGAAAGAGACAAAGTGGTCGCTAAAAGTGCATTTTCTTGTAGTGGATCGATAAATCGATAGGGAGCTCAATAAATAAAGAAGACAGATAATTCAAAACTCTGTTCAAAACTTAATTCAAATCAATTTTTTAAATATTTTAAATATTTTAAAAATATTTTAATTTTGTAAGAGACAGATAAAGAAGAGAGATAGAGTGATGAGCTAGAGAGAGAGATAGACAAAGTGGTTGCTAAAAGTGTATTTTCTTATAGTGAATCGATAAATCGAGAAGGAGCTCGATAAATAGAGAAGATGTGAGTAAGAGAGTAAGCAAGGCGAACATAGTAAAGGAGAAATAGACAAATGGACAAGTAGACACAGAGAGAGAAAGAAGAGTGATGAGTGAGAAAGAGAGAAGGAGAGAGAGATAGACAGAAAAAGAGATAGAGAGAGAAAGAAAGATAGATGGAAAGATAGAAAAAGAGAGAGAAACAAGAGATGAGCGAGAGATAGACAAAAAAAAGAGAGAAATAGAATGAAAAGAGATGAGCGAGAGAGAGAGACACAGAAAAAGAGAGAGACAGAAAGAGAAGAGAAATGAGCGAGAGAGATAGAGAGAGATAGAAAGATAAGAGAGAGAGAGAGAAAAAAAAAATGAAAGAGATAGAGATAAGAGAGATGAGCGAGAGAGATAGAGAGAAGAGAGATATGCGAGAGACACAGAGAGAAAATGAGAGAGAGAGAAACAGGCAGACATAGAAAGAGAGAGAGATAGAGATAGAGAGAAATGAATGAAAAGAGATAAAGAGAAGAGAGAGAGATAGAGACAGAGAGACAGGAAGATGAAAAAATAAATGAAAAGAGAAATGTTATATCAAAAGAGTAAGACGACATTATTTTTTTAAATTCTTTTTGCAACAGAAAAATACCGTTGAATTTATTCAAACCATTTTGTGACTGTATACATATGAAGCTATCTCAAAACCACAACACTATGCTAGGTTAGAGTTTTCCAAAAACTCTTTTGAGAAAATTATACTTTCTTGTTTTCCGTGTTATATTGTTTTTAGACACACCTAAAAATTTTAAAAATTGTAAAAAAAATCTTTTAAAAATTCACTAAATACCAAAAATATAAAAAAATACAATAATTCAATACATTTTTTTTTGTATTTTTATGTATTTATTGATTTTTAAAAATATTTTTTTCATAATTTTTTTATTTTTTAGATACATCTAAGTAAGGTACATCTAAAAAAAATATTTAAATTTAAAAAATATTCACTAAAAAAAAAAAACACGAAAGTCACTTTTTGTGATGGTAGAAAATGCCGTCTCAAAAAAGCAGAGTATTTGCGACGGCACCATTTGCCGTCTCAAAAAAGCAGAGCATTTGCGACGGCACTGTTTGCCGTCTCAAAAAATAAGAGTATTTGCGACGGTATTTTCTGCCGTCGCAAATACTCTCATTTTTTGAGACGGCAAATGGTGCCGTCGCAAATACTCTGCTTTTTTGAGACGGCATTTTCTGCCGTCGCAAAAAGTGACTTTTTGAGACGGCAACTGTGCCGTCGCAAATAGTTCTGTCTCATATACCCAATTTTCTTGTAGTGACACATGGACTCTCTTTGCCAAGCCATCGAGCAATCTCCTTGGTGAGTCCCGAAGAACAACAGTCACAGCAGCAAGATTGGAATGTTCTATTGTAGCTACATCACAATTAATTTTAAAGACTCCAGGGGGGGAGGGTACCAACTAAGCAAGCTTCAGAAAATTCCAGCTTAGCCACTCGAGCTCGATGTAAAGTCGAGGAGGGCTCCACCATTTGGTGATTAAATACGAAATCATTTCGAGTCTTCCAGATGAACCAACCAATCCACACAATTTTACTAAAAAAATAAATCCCTGTCTTCCCCATGCTTGAACTGAAGCATAAGCTCACTGGACCACCTCAAGGCAGAGTGAATGTCCTTCCAATCAACTCTATGATTCAGGTCACTCCCAAACCAGACTGGAGCAACCCACTCATATCCGAACAATAAATGCTCAACAGTTTCGGGGGCCTTCAGGCAAAGAGGACATAAGGGAGATGGGGTACAATGGCGCTTCCATAGGTTTGCTTTGGTAGCCAAGGCATTGTTGCACACCCTCCACCAAAAGTGCCGAAGCTTGAGGGGTACCTTCAAAGCCCAAATAAGATTCCAGAAATTGTTAGGGGCTTGAAAGGAGGATGAGGGTTTGTTGAGGGCTTTAAGATGTTGATCAAGAGAACAGTGATACCCTGATTTGACCGAGTATATGCCGTTTGACTCCAAGTGCCAGATTTGGGAATCATCTTTCGGGGCCAGGGAAATGGGTATGGAGACAATAGCTTGGACTTTAGGTTCAGTGACTAGGTTCCATAAGAAATCAATTTTCCATGTCTTTGAGACCTCATCAATAACATCAGCCACTAAATCCACATTTGTATCCACTGGTCTGGGAGAGATGACCTTAAAGTGAGGCAAAGATGGAATCCATTTGTCCTCCCAGAAACGGGTTGTAGCACCACTATACACTTGACTCCTCAATCCTTGCTGAAGCAAAGTCCAGCCTTGAAGCAAATTAGCCCAAGCCCAGGAAGCACGCCTGCCCCGAGCAGCTTGCATAAAGTTTGAGTGGGGAAAGTAAATTCCTTTCATTATACGGGCACAATAAGAGTGGGGGATTTTCAATAATCTCCAGCCTTGCCGAGCCAAAAGAGCGAGATTGAAAGTTTGTGGTCACCGGAGTTGGTGGTTTATGTTGATTGTGATTTCCGTCGAAGAATTGATAGAGCAAGAGATATTGTTGGTGGTTTTGAAAATAGGCCTATTTTGGAAAGTGGGTTAAAAGTCACTTTCTAGCTTTTAACCCACTTTCCCTCTCACAAAGAAAAAAAACTAAAAAACTAAAAAGTCAACTCTTAAAAAGTAAGTTATTTTAGAGAATTTTCATGAAAACAATTTCAAAAACAGTTATCTGTATTTCCCCAACCAAAAGAAGGGACTTTTGTCATTGGACTTAGTTTTCTACATTGAAGGAATAGTTTTCCAATCAAAATTTTTTTGTTCTCATGAAAAATATTTAAAAAAAAAATTAAGGTGTTTTTTTAGATAGGAAAAAATAAGGTTGTTTAGTTGAATTTTCAAAATCTATTTCTAAAAATTTATCAAAAAATTACAAATTAGTTTGACAAAATTAAAAATTAAAAATTTTATTTTTGAATTTTCTAAAATTATTTTCATCCCCAAAAAAAGTTAAAACAAATGAAAATAGTGAGCTTTTGATTTATTTAATTTTTTCCATTTTTTTCACCAAACTTGCTTTTGAAAAAAAAATTAAAAACAAAATTTGGAAACTTAACCAAACAGAAAATGTTTGAGGCAATATCATTATTTGTCACATTCTAAAACTTTGGTCCATTTCTCCTTCAAAAACTCTAAACCTTTTACTCAAAATTGGTGTGTTCGGCAAAAATCACATTTTCTTGACAAAAAAATTGAAACTTCTGAGTCAAAATTAGCATTTTCAAGTCAAAATAAAAGTTCATAAGAATAATTTGTCATAATTAATTTTTCATTAGAGTGTGGTTGATTTAATGAAAATAACAATTGCTAGGGTGAAATTTTGAAAATTTGAGTTTTTGGTGAGGATTGTTAAGTATTGGCAATCTTGTTCAAAATCAAGGAATGATAAGAAATTGAAGAAAACTCAAATCAGAAAGAAAAAATCACCAAAGAAAAATATTTAATCAACATGAGCGAGTACCACTTTGATTGATAAGGGTACTAGGGATACGAAATTAAAGAGAAAAGATATAGAATAAAGGAAAAAAAAGAAAGAGAAGGTAAAGGGAAAAATGAAAATGAAAATGACATGGGTAAAATAGAATATAAAAGTTCATGGAATTTCCAATCAATATAAAAATGGAAAAATTAGTAGAACATCCTCTCCAATTTTTGGTAGTAGGAGAGGTTTAATATATATTTTTTTTAGGGTGAACTACAGCAGGTTCTAATAATTTGACTTAATTCCTATAAAGTCCTACGGAAAATAAGTCATAGTAAAATTGTCGTTAAAAATAATTTTTGTGACGATTTTTTTTTTTTTATATTTTGCTAAAAATTGACAATTAATGATTTTTTATTGACACGATTTTTATAAATTGTCGACAAAATTTAAAATTAGTAACGTTTTTCTCTAACAAAATTTTCAAATTGTCATTAAAAATTAAATATTAATGATTTTTTTGTAACAATTTTTTTAAATTGTCGCTAAAATTTATAATTAATGACATTTTTTGTGATAATTTTCAAATTATTATTGAAAATTAACAATTAGTGACATTTTTTAATAATATTTGATAAAAACATCATTAATTAGTGTTTAATGAAAACCATTATTTATTATCATAGGACCTATTGGACAATAAGTCCACATATCAGGACCTACACGTAAGTCCTCATTTTTCTTATTAGTTAAGGTCCGTCGATAATATTATTAGAGAAATTTCAATTCGTCAGAGATAAATTTCTTTTTGAAAAACTAAAATTTCTCTGTGAAATTTCTCTTTAAAGAGCTGAAATTTTTCTATAAAATATGTAATTAATTTCTCAGTGAAGGGCTAGAAACATTTTTATAAAAATATTGAAGGATCTCAATCATAATAACAATGTTACATATCTTTTCCCTTATAAAATTCTATATCATGAAGAAAACAAAAAAAAAAAAAACAAAAAAAACTACAAAAATGGAATAGGGGCTAAGGTCTTGTTTGGAAATATGTTATTTAAATAATTTTTTTAAATTTTTATGAAAAAAATGTGCGAAAAAATAAAAAAAAATGATATGATAACTTATAATAATATTTTGACATTTTAATTAAAATATATAATTGACAAACGAGACTTAGGGTTGGTTTGGAGTGTCCTAAAAAAGTGCACTTTTTGTCTTTTTTACGAAAAGATGTACAGAAAAGTAGAGAGGTGATGTGATGAAAAAAAGATAAAAGGATAGATTATATAGTGTACCCCAAACCAACCTTTAGTCAAAAGAGAAGGAAAAAAAAGGGTAAAGTAGTGTGTTCACAGAAACCTATTATGACGTGGACAACGGTGGAATAAAAATAACAGTTCTACTGGGTAGCTTGAAACCAGCTGTCTCGAATAGCTCAAAAATGTAAAATGACGTCGTTTTGCATTTTTTTTTTATTCTTCTTCTTTCCGTCTTCATCTTCCTTCATCTCTTTTCTGTCTCAAACATTTGTGAACATTTTATTAATGAAAAAGAAACCAAAGCAACAAGAAAACAACAACAAAGGGGAAGAAAGAAAAAACTAGTTGGAGAGGATCCAACCAACACAACCACAACAACAACAGCAGAACAAACACCAACTTACATGAACATACCAAAGGGCAACTTCGAGCAGCAGAGCCAACCAACACAACAGACCAAAAAACCACCCATCACAGCAGACCAACAAACCATTTGTGAATGAAAGAGAAATTGAGAGAGTTGAGAGAGTAATATTGAAAGGGGTTTTTGTATTATTAACACTCTGATTACAAACCAAATGGAGGCTCCATTATATAGGAGAGCTGAATACAAACATCATTATGGTATACATCACTAAAATAAGAAAAAGGCACACCGAAAGGAAGTGGGCTGCCGAAAGAAGGGACAAGCCGAAAGCTAAAGCTCCTATTATATACATACTATATTATATTACATACTATATTATATTATATACTAAAGCTGTCTCCATATTAGATTATATTAATAAGTATATGAATATTATATACATATGTTAACAGCCCCCCGCAAACTCAAGGAGGAGCAACCAACTGGAGTTTGGAGACAAGTTCAACGAAGCGGCCAGGAGAATGAGCTTTGGTGAAGATATCAACAGGTTGATCAGCAGAGGTGATGGGATGGAGATGGACAGTACCACGAGTAACGTGTTGACGAATAAAATGACAGTCAATCTCAATGTGCTTGGTGCGATCATGAAAAACATCATTGTGAGCTATTTGAAGAGCACTGTGATTGTCACAAAAGAGGGTAGTAGCACCAGAGGGGGAAACACCCAAGTCAGCAAGAAGCCAACGAAGCCAGAGAAGCTCCTGAGTAGTATCAGCAAGAGCACGATATTCGGCCTCGGTACTGGAGCGAGCAGTAAGAGATTGTTTCTTGCTGCGCCAAGAAATAAGAGAATCACCCAAGAAAAAGCAGAACCCGGTAGTAGAGCGTCGGTCAGTAGGGTCCCCAGCCCAATCAGCATCGGAAAAAGCACGAAGCTGGAGAGAGGACCGGGCGGAATAATGAAGTCCATGAAACAAGGTACCTTTGAGATAGCGAAGGATACGGACTAATGCAGCATAGTGAGGGGTACGAGGAGCTGACATAAACTGGCTGACAATATGAACGGCATAGGCAATATCAGGACGAGTAACAGTGGGATAGACAAGGCTGCCAACCAGCTGACGATATAAGGTAGCATCAGAGAGAAGAGTGCCATCAAGAGGTGTAAGACGACTTTGAGGCTCCAGAGGAGTGGAGACAGTTTTGCAATCCGTAAGACCAGCGCGGGTGAGAAGATCAGAGGTATACTTAGCCTGAGAGAGAAAAGACCCCGTGGAATCATGGAAGATTTCAAGACCCAAGAAATAGCTGAGAGGACCAAGATCTTTCATCTCGAAATGATGCCTAAGAAACTGTTTAAGGCAGAAAATACCATCAAGATCGTCACCGGTGATAATCATATCATCCACATAAAGGAGAAGCAAGGTGGTCCCTTGAGCAGTGTTGCGGATAAAAAGAGCAGTATCATAAGAACTGGAGGTGAAACCACAGTCATGAATAGTGGAGCTGAACTTGGCAAACCAAGCGCGCGGAGCTTGTTTGAGACCATACAGAGCACGCTGAAGTTTGCAGACTTTATGAGGGGGATAAGTAGACCTAGGGAGAGGTTGCATGTAGACCTCCTCAAGAAGAACACCATTAAGGAAAGCATTTTTCACGTCCATTTGATAAAGATCCCAGTGTCGGAAGGTAGCAACCGCAATCAGGCTGCGAACAGAGGTGAGACGAGCAACAGGAGCAAACGTCTCTTCATAGTCAATACCATACTCTTGGTTGAAGCCTTTTGCAATAAGGCGGGCTTTGTAGCGCTCAATAGATCCATCAGAACAAGTTTTGATTTTGTAGACCCATTTGCAACCAATGGCAGTCTTGCCAGGAGGAAGATCAACAATGTCCCAAGTGTGAGTTTTGTCTAAAGCCTGCAATTCATCAGTCATAGCTTGCTGCCAAAGAGGATTAGAGCGAGCCTCACGATAGGAGGTCGGTTCATAAGTGGAAAAAGCAGTAGAACCAACAATAAAGTCACGAAGACGAGTAGAAGGTTGGGTTACCCGGCGTGGTCGAGTAGAGGCAGGAGGAGCCAGAGGGAGAGATTCACCAGGAGAGGAGGATCCCGAGGAAGCAAGAGCAGGACCATCAGAGTGAGCAGGGGCATGGGACAGACCAGAAGGCAAGACAGTCTCGAGAGAGGCCGGTAGGGGCGGTGGAGAGGCTGGTAAGGGCGAGGGAGTAAGGTCATCAGAGAACAGATCCGTGGAAGGGTCAGTAAAAAACAGAGAGGGTGAGGGAACGGACAAACGGAAGAGAGAGAGAGAGGAAAACATTTTGTGTTCCCAAAAGACTACATGACGAGAGATACGGAGGCGCTGGGAGAGAGGATCCCAACAACGATACCCCTTGTGTTCAATACCATACCCTAAGAAGCAACAAAGGCGAGAACGTGGTTCAAGTTTGGTACATTCATGAGGTTGGAGAAGAACAAAACAGGCAGATCCAAAGACCCTAAGGGTGGTGTAAGGGGGACGGGTGCCATGCAGACGCTCATAAGGAGTGTGATTATGAATGACAGGTGTAGGGATACAATTGATAGTGTAAGCAGCAGTGAGAGCTGCCTCGCCCCAAAAATGTTCCGGACAAGAGGAAGACAGAAGGAGAGCTCGAGTAGTGTCAAGGATATGTCGATGTTTCCGTTCAGCACGTCCATTTTGTTGAGACGTACCGGGACAGGAACGATGAGGTTGAGTACCATGACTCTGAAGAAAGGAAAGAAAGTCAGAATCTTTATATTCCATGGCATTGTCGGAGCGAAAAAGCTTAATATTTTTAGAAAATTGAGTTTTAACCATTGTAGCAAAATTGTAATAAAGTTGTTTGAGCTCAGAGCGATTTTTCATAAGAAACAACCAGGTAAAACGGGAAAAATCATCTATAAAAACAACAAAATAGCGTGCGCCTCCCATAGTAGGAGTAGGAGAAGGTCTCCAAATATCAGAATGAATGAGATCAAATGGTGCAAGAGAAACAGAGTCACTTTTATTAAACGACAAAGCAGGTTGTTTGACAAGTTGACAGGACACACAATCTAAAACATCAGAACTTACATGACCTAAATGACCACTGGAAATTAGAGATTTTAAACGACCAACAGAAAGATGGCCTAAACGACAATGCCAAAGCTGAAAAGGAGATAAAGGAGGAGCAGTGGTAGCAGTGGTAGTAGTGGTAGGAGCTGTGGTAGTAGTGGTAGTGGTAGGAGCTGTGATTTGAGAGGAATCTGGAACATGAAGATGGATGAGTTCGTAGAGACGTCCATGCTTACGGCCTATCCCAAGAGTTTGCCTCGTCCGAGGGTCCTGCACCAAACAACCAGTACGGGAAAAGGTAACAGTTAGACCATGCTCACATAATTGACTAATGGAGATAAGATTTAGAGTAAGAGCAGGCATAAGATAGACATGGGATAAAGATAAGTGAGAGGTTGAAACAGAACCAACATGACTGATAGACAGAAGAGACCCATCAGCAGTATGGATAGAAGGAACATGAGGAGGAGAAGATAGAGGAGTAAAAATAGTAGGGTCAAAGGTCATGTGATTACAACAAGCGGAATCAAAGTACCAAGAAGTGTTACCTGCGGTGACAGATAAAGCAGTAGATGAAGGAGTACCAGAATTCTGCCAAAAATGTTGAAACATGGCTGCGACATCGGTTTGAGAGAAGACTGGAGTGGAAGGGTCTATAGGGACAGAGGAAGGTAAATCCTCGGAGGCAGCAGCAGCAGTGCGTTGAGCAGGTATTGGTTTAAACGGAGTCCCAGAACGGTGAGAATAGCTGCGAGAAAAATTCCCGGTGGAAGGACCATTGCGAGAGGCACGGGCGGGATTGCGGAAACAATCTTGCTGGAGATGACCAGGGCCAGTCTTGTTGCAAAACCGACAAAGACGAACTGGACAATTAACCAGAAGATGAGTCGATGGAAGATTGCGGTTGTGACAGTAATTGCAGGCATTGGACCTCTGTGGTGAAGGTGAGGAAGGAGAACTTCGAATCTGGGGAGTGGCAAGAACAGAGTCCACAGGGTGCGGATGGAGAGTACCAAATCTAGTTTCCTCGGACAACAGTTCTGAAATTGCTTGCTCAAGAGTAGGTAAAGGAGTTCGATGAAGGAGAGATGCGCGTACTGGCTCAAATCGAGGAGTGAGAGCCATGAGAAACTGAACCAAGCGCTGTTGGTCACGGTAAGTAGTAAACAAGGTAGCATCCTTAGTACAGTCCCATGGAGGTTCAGAAAGAGCGAGCTGATCCCAAGCATAATACATTTGGGAGAGAAAATCATTGATGGTTTGAGTGGTTTCTTGGCGCATACCGTGAAGATGACTCAGAAGCTGATATTGGTGAGCAAGGCCAGTAGTCTGATAGCGTTCGTGTAAAAAATCCCAGATGGCTTTGGCAGGAGAGGAAGCAGAGTCAAGTTGGAACCGACCAAACTGAAGGCTGATAGATGTGATAGAAGTATTGCGAAACCAAGTGATGATCTGATAGTTTTTACTATCCCAATCTTCCAGTCGGTCGATATATTTGGCAGCGGAGTCCGTGGCAGTGGAATCTGTGGTTTCTGGAACGGGTTTGCACACATCCCCAGTAATGATGCGCCAAAGTTTCTTTCCTTTGAGGAAGCCAGACATAGCTTGTGCCCATAGGACATAATTAGTCCCGTCAAGAATAGCGGAAATAGGGTGGGTAGTGGAGTCTAGGCGATCCATGAGAGAAAAATAGCACAAATGAGGTAGAATCTAAAAAAACTGAGGTTACCAGTGAATTCAGAAGGTCGAAATTAGTCAGAAAATGAGTGAACTGACTAAAAATATGACCAGAAAGGCCGAAAATGGATTAGTCAACGAAGCTGGTCAAACAGGATGATGCAGGGCTGATGTCATAGGCGCGGCGCACGTTAGCAGAGAGTGGCGCGGCGCACGTTAGCAGGCGAGAGACACACGGCGCACGGAAGCAGCTAGGGCTGACGTCGGCTGACGTCAGAAACACGCGGCTCACGTTAGTAGATGAGGCCGGGGCGCACAATAGCACCGGACAGTGTAGGAAGCGCGTGGAGCGCGTCTGAACCGAGTGAGCGCGTGGCCGAATGTTCTGGCGGCGCGTGGAGGCGCGTGAGGCGGCAGATGATGATGAATCTGGTGGCGTTGGCTTCATCGTGAAGAGACGAAGGTGATGGTACTGTCCAATCTGTGTATTAGGGAAGGACCAGGTACGCAGCAATCTGTCAGGAACAATATATATGATGCAGAGACTTAGGAAACACACCTGTGCTCTGATACCATGAAAGAGAAATTGAGAGAGTTGAGAGAGTAATATTGAAAGGGGTTTTTGTATTATTAACACTCTGATTACAAACCAAATGGAGGCTCCATTATATAGGAGAGCTGAATACAAACATCATTATGGTATACATCACTAAAATAAGAAAAAGGCACACCGAAAGGAAGTGGGCGGCCGAAAGAAGGGACAAGCCGAAAGCTAAAGCTCCTATTATATACATACTATATTATATTACATACTATATTATATTATATACTAAAGCTGTCTCCATATTAGATTATATTAATAAGTATATGAATATTATATACATATGTTAACAGTGAACATTGACAAACAGAACCTCCTTCATCTTCTTCCTCTACTTTCTTTTCCTAAAAACTACCAAACCCATCACAAAATTAAAGCAAACCCACTTTCTCTCTCTAAAAACTATGAAACTCATCACAAAACTAAAATCAAAATCAAAATCAAACCCACCCACCGATCAAACACAAAAATCAAACCCAATCAAACACAAAAATCAAACCCACCACCGAGAGAGAGAGAGAGAGAGAGAGATCTCCCCAAGAGATACACACACAGATACAAAAGGGATCTTCCCCCTCCATCATCATTAACACACACAGATACACAAGAGATACACACACAGATTTTCCTCCCCCCTGTTCCTTTCTTCTTCCTTCTCTCTTTTCTCTCTGGTTTGGTTCAACCTTTGACAGAGAAATAAGAAGTGGAAGGGAAAAAAAAAAATCAAAATCAAAACGACGTCGTTTCATAAATTCGGGCCATTCGGGAGGAAAATGTTTCGAGGTACAAAACATTTTCCTAAAAATAAATAAATAAATAAAAAGCAATTATATATACAAGTATGTACCTACATATTCATTATACAGCAGTGATTTAGACTCCCTCAAACTTCAACCCCCACCACCCCATACACACATGGCGGGTGGTGATCGGAGGAGAAGAAAAAAAAGAAAAAGAAAAGGAAAAAGTGACCAATCAAAAAAGAAAGGGGGTCAAAGGGGGTGGGGGAAAGGGGGTCCCATTCTTTATTCTTCATTATAAATTCATAGATGTAAATTATAAATATACTTTTCAAGATTTACTTGAAATATGAATTATTTAGTTTTGTTTTAAAAATTACATAACATCCCTTCAAATTATTAATTACATAACAAATGACTCATTTTATTATTAAATTATTAAGTCAATTAATAGTTTTTAATAATATTATAAATATATTCAATTAACAATTTTAATAATTTTATTGTTATATAGGACAGTAGTTTAAAATTATTATTATTTTTTTTTGTTAATTCTGTTAAATAAAAAAATTAACAATGAAATATTTGTAATTTTCAAATTCACTAGAGGCAATCAATATCTTAAACAAATCTCAGTAAATGTATTTGTAATTTTCCCATATATTATGAGTAGCAAAATAATTAATATTATTCTCAAATCATTGTTGAAGTTATATATTGTAATTGTAAGTTGTTTTCCTCGTTGAAGTATGCGTCTTCTAACAAATGTAAAAGTTGAATTACTTGATTTGATGAAAATCAAAGATTTTGTAGTACATAATTCTTTAATAAATTTTAATTTATTAATAAAAAAATAAAATAGAATAAAAAAATAGGTGAACAAAGCTTTCCCTTCAATGAAATTTATGTATTAGTGAAAAGTCATAGGCCTTAGCAAAATCATTCCTAAAGTTGTTTAAGAATTGAACAACTATCACAAAGTAAATATACAAATCAATTAATACTAAATATACAAACTATGTTATTTTTTCCTTTTAATCAAAGGAAATTCAAAGGAAAAAAATCAAAAAAAAAGAAAAAATGAAAATACGGAGATCTAAGTGGTCTTGTGCTGTGGTGGAAGTGAAAATTGTGACTTTATTTTCATTAAAACATAGGCTAGACTTGCACATTCAGGGTGATTTTATTTACACGCAATAAATTTTTTTATTATACACATTTGTAGAATGATATACAAATATTGCAATTTAGGTTGCAAGTGTGATGAGAAATTTATTGTGAGTAAATAGTTTCTCCCGCACATCTATGTTTTTACAATTATTTAACGGTGATGCTATATGTATTAATTAGTATACTAACTAGTGTACCAACACTAGTAATAACATTATTATTGACCCCTCTCATTAGAATAATATTATATGTACCAATTAGTGTACACACTCGTGTACCAACAGATGATGTGGCATAATAAATAGGATTATTAACGATATCATAACACTAGTTGATACACTTGTATACTAATTGGTATATATAGTACCACCGCACTCATTATACAAATTACAAATGCTAAAAATCTCTTAAATAATTGGTGTATATAACATTATTTATTATTTAAAGTTCTATCTACTTCTTTGTAATTCTCCTTTCATTAAAATACAATAAAAGACTTCAATTTTTTAAATTGAAATTCGACCTTTGTTGACAAAGTAACAAATATCTTAGGCTCAAGTTCGTATTTGGCTATCAACAACGAATAAACTATGTGCCAAAAATAAATAAATAAATAATTATTGCATGAGGATTTAACGAACCCATAATATACGAGGGACATTTAATTATAAATCCTTTTTCACTTATTTATATTTTGTATAATTTAAATTATTTTCTTATATTCCAACAAGTTTTATGGATAATATAGTTATCAAAATATCTCATAATAATAATAGGGTGAAATTCATATTGATATTTACATTGATACCGTGAATGTTCATTCACATTATCAACGTGAATATTCACACTGTCAAATTCATTTAATGTGAATATTCACATCACCAAGTTACTAAGGATTCAAAAATATATTTATAAGGAGAAAATTGTCTGTAAAATATCTTAAATATGAGAATTATAATTTGGTGAATCAAATGTCCAAAATAATAAAACTTATTAGAATACAAGAATATCTTATAAACTAATTGAGGTATAAATATTTAAGGGCAAACTTCACTTTTTCCCTTATGGTTTAGGCTAGGTGCGGATTACCCCCCTCATTTTCAAATATAACCATATAACCCCTATGTGATTGATGGAGTAATGTGCACTGTTAGCTTTTTCGTGTTTTTTAACCGGCTGTGTAGTGCACGCGAGAGTGGTGCGAGTGGCCATGAACTGATGATGTTCCCTCGCAATGAAAAGACAAAAATGCCCCTAGGGTTAAACATAAAAGCTTACCTTACTTTTGATATTGCTTCGCTGCTTTATACGTTGAGTTGCAGTTAGTCTACCCAAAAAAAATGTCATCTTCAAGCATTGGTGGTGGAGAAGGACAAATGTTGAGGTTCATGAGCAAAAAATGGCGTTATGGGAGAAAAACAGCCATTAGAATCGTGGAGTCTGAGAAGCCTTCAAAAGGTAAGTTGTACTATGTTTGTGAAAATGCGGGTGTGGGAGGTTGTGATTTATGGGCTTGGTGCAACCCAGTTAGATATGCTCCCATCTATGGAAGAGATGAGATTGATGATGAAAAG
The DNA here is from genome assembly GCF_055761805.1 of Camellia sinensis. Taxonomy (NCBI): domain Eukaryota; kingdom Viridiplantae; phylum Streptophyta; class Magnoliopsida; order Ericales; family Theaceae; genus Camellia; species Camellia sinensis. The sequence continues at coordinate 183,802,607 of NC_138962.1, forward strand.
CCAAGAGTTGAGGAAGGTGTGTAGTTTAATGGAAGACTAATGAAACTGGAGATGAAGATGGAGGCACTAACCATAATGATGAAGACATCGATGGTGGTTTTGCTTGTGTGTTTCATTTCCACTATGTTAATGTTCAGTATGAAATGAATTTGTAAGAATTTGTAAGGTGCTTTATGTACATGATGTATGTTTGAAAGAAATGAAATTATATTTATGAAACTTGTGATTTTTGCATTTTTTTTACTGCAATATGCAAATAAATTCATTTTTTTTATTGCAACATGATTTTTGAATGAATTTTTTTGTTGCAACATTGGAAATTATTCCAACAAATTCATAATTTGTTTTAGTGGAAAAAAATTCTTATAAATTCTTAATTGGAAAAAAATCCACAAACAAAAGTATGCTAACAATGCTATTCAACCCTGCTAAGCTTAATTTCTTTTACTGCATTCCAATGCAAAATATACAACCAATATTTCCAACACAAACAATGCTATTCAATACCCCCCCCCCCCAAAAAAAAAAAAAAAAAAAAAAATTGAGATTCATAATGCTATTCAATACCCAATCCATTTACAGAAATATGCTGACAATGCTATTCAATACCAATCCATTTACATATGTATGTTGCATTTGAAAACCATTCTCAAAAACCATAACTCAAAATACAAAACATAGCTTAAATATAAAAACCATAACTCTAAATACAAAGCATAACTCTATATACAAAAACCATAACTATAAGTATAGTCTACTTTGACCCAGTTGCCAGTTCTTTGTGTAGTCTCCTTACTTTGATTGTCTCTAGTATAGAAGTTACTGAAACAGCATGCCCTCTAACATTAGCATTCACTTCAGTTCTTCCAACATTGACTCCAGATGCAGATGCATTAATTGGTCCTCTATCTCTACCCCTCCCACCAACTGTGATTTCAAGCCTTTTGCCAGGACCACTTGATGCCTTTCCACCATGGGTTGGTAGTTTTGTAGGATGCAACAACATTTTCAATTAACAAATTGAAAAGTTACAAAATTAAAAAGTTGGTTATATAAACAAGTGAGTTATCTAAGTGGATGACCTAGTACTTCTCCTCTTTAGTCCAATAGAAGCAATACTCATTGGTGGTTGAGATGCTACTTGGCCTCCTCTTCTAGTTTGGATGTTACTGGACATCTGAGGCAAAAAAATTTCCAGTTAGTTTCCTACTTGAAGTTACAAGTCAACATTAAAAGTTGGTTACCTCATTTGATTGGATGTTTGTTGATGGAGTAGGAGTAGGAATAGGAGTAAGACCAGGAGCAGGAGTAGGAGTTGATGCAGGTTGAGATGATTTCCTAGTAGTACATCTCTGTTGCAACAAACAAATGAAGTATACAATAAATTAAGTATACAACAAACAAATAACAACATGTGTACAATAAATGAATGCATAAGTATACACTAATCTTCACCAATTTGGACTTAGGATGTAGCTTGTTCTTGCATGACCTCTGATTGTGCCCCTTTCGCAGACACTTAGCACATGTGACATTGATGTTCTTTCTTGGTGCCTTGTGTGGATTTCTTGGCTCATCTGCTTGTCTGTTTCTTAACTTCTTTGGTCCGCCTGCTAATTTCTTTATTTCTGGTGGATTCAATTTCTGGTCACCTTCCTCATACTCATGCATGTCTTGAACTGGGTGTATCATGAATACATAGGTATCTAAGTACCTAGACTTGCTATAATACTCATGCACATAGCCTTCTGGCTGCTCATGATTGATTTGAATTGCGCTAATAGCATGACTACAAGGCAAACCAGACAAATCCCATCTCTTGCAACTGCATGTCCTAGAACTTAGGTCCACTATATACCTCTCTGAAAATGATCAACCTCAAATTCCAACTGTACACACTAGGTTGCAAAGCAGTTCTTTGATTCCACCTTCAATTTCTCAAGTTTGTCATGAATATTGGGACAAATTTCACCACTGTATTTTGCCATTCCAGCCTTTTTAACTTGAATCCTTTGCATCAATTTCCTTATGATCCATTCAAACATGGAGATTATTGGTAGCTCTCTAGCTTCTAGAATGTAAGAATTGAATGACTCGCTCTAATTGTTCACAAGGATGTCACACTTGCTCCTCGGAGAAAAATGTGATCTTACCCACTGTAGACGTCCCCGAACACCCCGAGAGGATGAGTCCCGTTCTGTTCATATTGGGTTCACTACAGTTCAGGACTCTCAAATTCTCACGGTTCTTAATCTGAACCAAAGAGTCCAAATCCAGCAAATCGTTTTGGAAAACAGATTTTTGGAAAAGAAGTGTCAAACATGGACTGCTTTGCTAGATACAGAGTCGCCACCTAAATATTTTATTTTGGAAAATTTAGGAAACCTTGACTCGGTGCCAAAGGCCACGTGTCCGTCATCATCAAAGTTGCCTCGGCTCGGGAACTTGGGTACGATTGGGGAAGGTCAGCTATGAGCACCCCCTCTCGTCCGATCAAAGATCGGCCTCTACTAACCATGATATCTTATTTTGAAAGCATTATGTGTTCCTATTCCGGTTGTTAGCCTAGAAATACTATGTTATGCGCACAGTAAACAAGTATAGACCAAATCGCCTAAATTGGAACAAAACATTGCATGTTTGTTTTGAAAATGGTTTGCTACTCGCAAGTAGGCTAAAATGCAGGTTTTGCCACCCTTGAGTGTGCTTAGAAAAGATGGTTTGGCTACTATTTAGTGGGCTTTAAAACTCACAGTTTTAGTGCATTATTCAAATTTAGGTAATTCAATCTCTATCCACATGCACTCAAGCAGTTATATCACATAAGCAGCTAGCCTCATGGTAAGTATGCTGTCATGGCAACATTCACACACATGCAGGGATGCTAAAGCATGAGAACTTACCGAGTACTCCAAGCCAAAACAGAAACTAGTTAGTAATCATATGCATGATCCTAGTTCATGTTAAGATGGCTAATGCAACACATGCAAAATGCAACTAAGATGGGCTCGGCTAATCTACAATGACATGTGAAATGCTACAGCCAACACGTATTCAGTTTGGGATTGAAATACAAATGCAATTAGTATGATGCGCTGAGCCCGGTGCATGCAAAGCGAATGAATGTATGCAAACGTGCTATCATCAGTATGCTAATTAAAACATGCCTTAAACTAACCATCGAAAGCTAGTAAATAAAAGGGAAGAAAGACGTGGAATTAGAAGACATGCACACACTCACACACACTTATTACACAATTGCCCTCGCTCGGAGGGTCCGAATAAATATTACAGTCTGAATAAATAATACTAAATTAATTATTACAGAACTTTTAATTAATTAACAAATTAAATGCAAAAGGAAGGTGGCCGTAGCCCTGCCTCGGAATGCGTGGATGATGCATGCTCGATCCGCCTTGCCCGGAATCCTGTACCATGCCACTGTTGCCTCTGTTTACACTGCCTCACCCCTCTGAAAATTATAAAAGTCTCCAGACCACTTTTAATTCACCCTCCGAGTGCTCTGGGATGTCACCGGCCAAGATAGAAGGTCACCGACCATGGGAACAGTCTTATCGGCCAGAACTTGTGCCACCGGCTGGACTTTGGTGGCCAGTCGGCACTGTATGTGGCCGGTCGGCCATTGCTTCCTGCAGAATCCTGCAGTTGACAGTAGCAGAGGGCAAGCAGTGTATGGCATGGAATTTTCAAGCAAATGTGTGCATGGCCACTCTCCCAATCATGTAATGGACTCAAGGGAGTGTGGCCCTCGACCCTCAGGCCATCAATTGCGCATTTCGATGCATGATGGCCTAAGAGGCCAAGTTGCAAATCAATGTAAATGCATGCAAACAAAACAAATGAGTGCCAATGCCCTATCATGTTGAGGTCAAGGACGTCAGCGACCGAGGATCGAGGCACGTTACGTCACTTTGAGTACGAACGCACCTCAATTCTCATGTTTGGTTTGACACCCCAAACCAAACAGTGCAATGCATGTATACAAATATGGCTCAGGTATGTAAGATGGCTTGAGTATGCAAACATGCCAAATGTAATGCAAACCAAGCATGCAAACATGCAATGTGATGCAAACTATCATACAATGCTATGACATGAAATGCAATTAGCTAAACAATATGCAAGTGTGCAAACATGATACAATGCAAACACGAAACCAAAATAATGTAACATGATCATGCAATGGTGGACTTGAACCAAAGGGGCAGACCTCAGCCCACCCCAAAACGGTGACCAAAAGTGGTGTAAGAGGGCACAAATCATGTATGCAAGCATGCACACACCAAGGTTCATCACTTAAGCATGGAAGGTGACAACTCTAAGCACACATAAAGACAATATACTTGGACATTAAACACTCATGTTAAACTCTGAAAAGCATGCAAAAGATGACATCAAAACATGCTAGGGAATGGATGTGAAAAATGAAGCATTCAAGGCCACAAAAATGAGTATTCTACTACAACCACCCCAACCACCCATAGCATGAATCATGCAACCAAAAAAAGAGTTTTAATGCATCAAAATATGCCCCAAAACCCACTGATATGGCAACCCCAAATGACTTAAACACAAGGCATGCACTATGACCCTTTTTAAGGCACAAAAGAACAACCCTTCAAGGCAAGAAAGTGATGATGAATGTAAGCATACAAGCATGGATTAGGGGCTAAAATGGCATGTGAAATGACTCCAAATCATTGAAACAACCCAACTAAAGCATGCTAATGACTCACACACTCAAGGCTCACAAGCCAAAATACAAAGGGGCTATACCAAACATGGAAAATATGATCAAATCAGCACCTAACAGACCTCAAGCATGGTAAGACATGGCTAAGAACTTCACAAAGTTAGGCCAAAACATGAGAGCATGGTGGGCTAAATGCATGATGCTCTTATAGGAAAAATAAGGGAATACAAAGCAAGTATATTATGCATGCAAGAGACCCTTAATCCGACCAAAAACAAAGGCAACATATGACCAAACAACATCCAAAAACCTCTGAAATGAGGTCAAAAACAACCAAGCACATAAGCTATCCTTATGAGCCAAAAACATGCACAAATGAGAGACCAAGAGGAGAGGGGTATCTCTCCCCTATGCAAGACCTCAAAACCCCTTCATCACCACTGAAAATCCACTGGATTTCAGTGGTGAGAAGGCCAAAACACAATAGTATTCAAAGCTCAACAAAGAGAGCACAAAAAGGGGCCAAACAAGGCCTTAGAGGGAGAGATCAACCCCCAACACCAAAACAACCTTAATAAAGTATCTTAAGCATGCAAATACAAGACTTTTTTCAGTTATACACAAAGTCTAAATCAGTATGCAAAGCAGGTCAAAAGCTAGTGCAAGATTAGGGAATTTAAAGTAAGAATGTTACCCTTGAAGAACACCTCAAGAACAACAAGGTCAGCCACCTTCTTTTGTCCAAAATCAACCCAAAACTTCAAGATCAAACCCTCAAGACCTCCCAAGTCGAAGTATGGTGTAATGGTGTGTGTTTTAGTGCAAAACTAAGAACAAAACACACTCTTAGGCCCTTAAACACACACAAAATGAAGAGAGAGAGGGAGATATAGAGAGAGAAGGTGTATATCAGATATATGTATGTTCTAGGTCTGATTTTGCTAAACCAAAACAAAGGAGAGGGTTGGGGCTCTTATATAGACCATGCCAAGACTAAGCTTCCAAGGGAAGCTATTAAAAGGGATCAAGGTTTCCTAAAGAAGCCAAGGCAAAGGGACCAAGGCTTCCTCAGAAAGCTGGGACAGTTGTCCAAGCTTCTTGGGGAAGCTAGACCAAAAGGGTGCAAAAGGGGCAAAATAGCCACATATGTGCACGGGGTCAGGGTTTGTGCATTCCAGCTGGCACAGCTGGCATGCACCATGCCTGAAAAAGGCAAAAAGGTGGTACCGGCCAGAAAAGGAGTCCATCGACCAAATAGATGGTCGGCCGACCACACCAAATGTCGACCGACTAATGATATATTTCACGAATGGCCGGTAGCTAGAAGACACGGCTGGTGGCCTCAAACCAGGGCCGATGGGTGTCAGCTGTAGCTAACAAGCTACTCTCTACCCTCAGGTACAAAAACACACAAGTCTTTGGTGCAAAACCAAGCACAGAACAAGCAAGTCGAGAGATCCTGAGGCAAGGCGCGCATCCAAGACCTCCGAGAACTCAAAACAAACACGGACATGGATGATCACCGAGTGTTCAAGCGGTGACGCCCAAGTCTTTGAGAACGGTCAAAAATGTGGTGTCTACACCCACAAAGCAGGGTCAGTCTCCCTCAACCACTCCACAGTTGTCTTCTTATTTCCAGTCTTAGGATCAGCTTCTTCAATCTTCTTCATCTAATAATTGAATTTATGCACATTTAGAGTTGATGCAGCTTTCCAGAACAGGTCATTTAACACACAACCACTGTATTTTGTCTTGAAGTTACTAAATATATGTCTCAAGCAGTATCTGTGATCTACAGTAGGGTATAACTCTATAAATGTTTCAACTAACCCCTTCTGTCTATCTGATATAAATGTCCACCCCATCTCCTCAACACTCCCAAAATCACTCATCAATTCCTGAAGAAATCAAGACCAAGAGGCTTTACATTCTATCTCAACCAAAGCTACTGCAATAGGATACATGTTATCATTTCCATCTCTGCCAATGGCACTGAGTAGCTACCCTCCAAAAATCCCTTTCAAATGACAACCATCTAGTCTTGTTATTGGTCTACACCCTGCTAGAAATCCATCTTTCTGTGCACCAAGTCTGAAATACATTCTTTCAATTATAGGCTCCATCTTTTCAAGATTAGTTGTTATTAAAATGTGTGAGGTTAGATTTTTCCTAACAATTGTAGCTGCATAATCCCTAATCCTATGATATTGTTCTACCAAATCCCCTGCAATTATCTCCATTGCCTTTCTCTTTGCCCTATATATTTGAAACCTACTTGCATCTACCATTATCTCTCTTCTAATTTTTTTCTTGAAAGAGGCTATGTTAATGGAGGGCTCATCTCTCACCTTATCTACAAACTTCTTCCCCAAGTACTTAGAGGTGGCTTGTTTGTTACTGTAATTCCTTCCACATGTGTGTTTCCCTCTAGAGTTTTGATCTGAAAGGTTGGGGTTCCCCCAAATGGTGAGGCATGTATCCTCAAAGTACAACCATGCCTACAAACAGCAGTGATCCTAGCATTCTCATTTCTAATGTACCTTATATCATAACCATGCACCACATTAAACTCCCTCAAATACTCTTTGAAAACTTCGGGATTGGGAAATTTCATTCCAACTACAAGTTTGGGATTCTTCATCATACATTCTTTGTATTCTGGGTATCCAGCATCATTCAATTCATTATCATCATTAACATCTGAATACCACCCAACATCACCTGGTAGATTAACTTTAGGTGGTAGTCCTTCAGTTCTTCTGTGTGAGGTTTCATAAAAAATGTCATCATTTGGACTCTCTAGGTCTTTATACAACCAACTTTGGTCATCACTTTCCTCAGCACTATCCTCAAAAGTCTCAATATCACTATATTCTTCACTAACTATATAGTCCAAGTCCTTAGAATCATCACTACCAGTTCTGTTTTCATCAGTCTCAATCTGTGCACTATCACTCTCATCAGCCTCATTATGTTCTACAGACTCAGTGTCAGTAGTATGCTGCAATCCCTCCTCATGTTGTGTATCATTACCCTCATGTTATGTATCACTACCCTCACATCGCTTACCCACATCCTTACCCTCAGCTACCTCTGCACTATCATCTGAGTCATTCCCAATATCATCAACTATGATGTCAATATCAGACAAGTTTATATCAATAATGTCTATGTCAGTACCATATATGGCATTACCACCCTGCTCTGTGTCACCACCACCTATGGCATTACCACCCTATTCTGCACCATTGGGATCTGACAACAACTCACCATTGGATAACAAAACCATAATAGGATCTACACCTTTCTCTACATAAACTACTACATAATCCAAACCCTTATAAGCCTCAAGCTTTTTCATCACATCAGCATCACTGTACATTGCTTTCAACCCAACATCTAAACTATAACCAAGCCATGTATAATACATATCTATGTTTACTCCTTTTCCACCAACTAGGTCATACTAAAGGTCTCTTAACTCAAACATAGACATTTTGTCAAGGTCACAATTAATTATTTCATTCACCCTACCACCCTCATAAACAACATGTGGATGAAAGGCAAAATGGCCCCAATGGTACATTTGAACAGTTATGAATTTGTCTGACATTTTCAGCATTCACTCCTAAAGTAGAAAAGACTTTCATCAATTCATTTTGGGACCACAACCCTAATCAAAGATATAGTCATGCATGTAACCAACATAAACTAAAATAATAAGTAATCCCTAATCCTTAAACAGATCACACAAACATAAACAGAATATAAAAGCATAAAGTAATAGAATTAAAAAACCTATTCTTCAAGCATAAAGTTAAGAGTTAATTGAAGAAAGAAACAAACAAAGTAATACACTGAGGATTAGGGATAAACTTCACCTTTTCAGTGCGTACCCCACACAAAACACAAAACACAATGACAATAAGCAAACAAAGTAATACACTCACATCATTCACTACAAATAAACAAACAACCATAGGGGACCACAGTATATGAACTTTATATATACAAAAAACCACCATAGCAATAGGATATGAACAACTGCATCGCACACAGTGCCATGACAAAAAGTTAACCACTAATGGTACGAAAAATGGAGGCACACAAACCCTAATCTGCAAAACATATGGGACCACAATATACAGCAACAAAAAGTACATAAACTAACATTTTATATACATATATATATATATGTATTAGCAAATCAAACCGAATGAAACACAAAATAAAAAAGCAATGATCGAAAAAATACCTTACAACTTATTCTTCGTGAACTTTTGGGCTTCTTTTGCTTCGTAAATCTCCAAATCAGTGGCAATCGAACAATCGAAACCCTACTTTCTCAAATCTATACACTATTTCATTCGATTGAAACCCTAATCCGTTCAATCGAACAAGCCTAATTTGTTGAATCGTTCAATCGAACAACCCTAGTTCTCTTCACTTTCCTCTTCTCAGATGCACGACTTTTGGAAGTGAAAATGGTAAGCAAGCTTCGATATATATATATATATATATATACAAGGGAAAATTGGTCTTTTTACGTCTACCATTCACGGTGTTAACAGTGTACATTACTCCATCAACCACATGGGGGTTATGTGGCTATATTTGAAAGTGAGAGAGGTAATCCACACATGGCCTAAACCATTAAGGGGAAAAGTGAAGTTTGCCCAATATTTAAAAGAGAATATTCTAATAAATTCTCCAATATAAAATCATTTTTTTTCTTTTTTTTTTTGTTGGGGGGGGGGGATGATGAGCACCGCAATAATAGTATCCAAATAGAGCAATGTTAGGGGTTCCAAATGTTTTATCAATATTTTTACTAAATGTCTCACATGAGTGTAGGATCCACGTGAAACTCACATGATGTGGGTTTCACACCCATATGAGACATTTAGTAAAGATATTAATAAAACATTTAGGGTCCATATCATTTTTCATCCAAATACAATCCCTCACAGGATATAAACGGTACAATTGAATCGGTAATGAGTGAAAACATAGTACCAAATCAAACTTTTTAAAAAATGAAACCGATTACATATTACTATTTGATTTTGTCAATATTTTGATTTAGTATAAATGATGGATTCACAAGAAACTTTGAAATTTTATAAAAATTTAGAAAACTTTTAGAATAAATAAAAAGAGATAGATGGAAATGCTCTATAAATATCCACCGTACTTACCTTTATTGTAATTTATCTTCTAATACTAAAAAAAAAAAAAAGAACATAAAAAGTATTAGAAGATAATTATTCAATCAGTTCAATCCGCATCAATGTAAAATTTTTAAAAGTTAAAACATATCGTACGTTATGAAATACCTACCAAAAACTAAAAGGGTTAATTACTCATAGGTCTTATAATAAGGACTTGTGCATCTTTAAGCCTCACAAGTGTTTGTATGAATCAAAAAGTCCCACAAATGTTTATAACGTTTTTCTGTGACGATATTCTAAATCTGTCGCTAAAAAATGACAATTAATGATATTTTTTATAATGAATTTTTTAACTGTCGCTAAAAACTAATAATTAGTGACTCCCTTTTATGAAATGTCACTAAAACATTTTTTTAAAAAAAAAACATTGCGGTAACAATTAAAAGTGAATAAGACCTTTTGATGCACTAAAAAGTCAAGAGAACGTATTGTTACACCATTTTTCTAATTGATTTTTTTGAGACAGTTCTCCTAACTAAAATTTCAATCAATTTTAGATGATCAGTGCCATTCGTCGATTTTACAATTTAGCCAAGGTTAAGACATCGTCAACCTGAACTAATCCAGGCCCATGTGATAGGGCTGCATGCCAAATTTGGCCCACTTCCATTCCTTTGTAAAGAATCCAATTGTGTCTTATGCTTCAATTGTTTTGTAACTTTAATCTAAATTTAAATGATTAATCTAAATTTTAAATATTTCATCACCCAAATTTAATTAGTAAACATAGGCCAAAAAATGAAACATTATTGCAAAATGAGAAGATGACTAGACAATGTTCATGTCAATTTTGTATTTAGTTTTCTTTTACATTTCCTTTGCCTTCAATTGTTTTTACTACGGTCATTTTTTTTGGGGGGTACATTGAAAGTGAAACACTGACAAGCAAGCAATATAACAAAAATTCATATAACTTATCAGAGTAGCATTATACAAACAAAAATAGTAATAATAATATTTATGTTGGTTTTTTTGGCTTTCGAAGGTTAGTGTTATAATTTTAAGCGTGCCAGCAAGGATCAATCAGTCCTTATAGAAGATTAATTGTCAACCAATTATCAGACGATTGTGTTTCAGTTCTGTCAGCCTCAATGAAGATGACTTTTACTAGTGGCTTGTTTAGGAGAATTTGGTAAACAATAATTAAATAAAGAACAATTGCAGCATTTCATTAAATAAAAATGAAAAATATACAATGATCTGATCCAGCCTCGTAGAGGTTTACAGCAACAAGATACTTGAAACTACTCCTATGAATAAAGTGCAATACAAGAATTTGAAGTACAGAAATGTAAAGAACAAGAAATATAAAAAATGGAAGGAAAATATGAAGTAAATGACTGCTTTTTGGATCTGAGTCTGGGTCTGTCTTCTTGGGGCCTTCTTTGCTATTTATACTTCTCAATGATAACTGTCAAAATGAGCTTCTAACCCTCGAAGCATCCCTCCATGATCGCTAATCATGCTTCTTCATAGTTAGCTCTACTACGCCATGTCTGCAGTTAGACTTTCCTCCTAATTTTGAATTTGAACCTTGTGAGTAACTGTTGGGCCACATCACCTTATCCTTTGATCATTCCAGTGTTATGCAAACCCATTATTGCCCATATGGGTTGACACGTGTCTGACTATGGTTGGCGATTTATATTGCCTTCCCAAATTGCCCTTCTCATGCCACGTGTTGAATCGTGATTGGCTTTTACAATTTATACAGCGAACATTACCTCCCGCACTAATATACCTAATATTTGGTGATATTAGTGGATCAAAACACTTCACCCACGTCCTAGGACGTGCATGGGTTTCACATCTTCTTAGAACTGCAACTGCCTGCATTAAATTCTTTTCCATACTTTAAACATTTCCCATTATCTGAGCATTCGAAAGGACTGATACAGCTCGCATGGCCAAACAAACTTTCTTTGACATAGATCAAGCATACGAGGAGTTGCTAGATAATAATGTTTTCCCTCGAAAGAATTTTCATGCATTTGTTAGCCACTCCTATCCACCTTCCTATATTCAAGTCATGGAAACTTTTGCAAACTATTGACCTTTGGATTACGAACCTATTGTTCATGATTCTCTAGCCCAAAATTTCGCAAACATGGATATTGGAAGCTCTTCTTCTGACCCAAAATCGTCTGCATGGGATGAAGCTGCAGTTTCTTCTTCTTCTTCTTCTTCTTCTTCTTCTTCTTCTAAGACTTCTGGCTAGGGAGGTTAGCCAGAACCTAAGGAATCCAAGCTGAGAGAGTGCATTAATCATCATTTCGTCAAATTCACTGATCTTCTGTCTTTCCCTCCTTTTGTTCGGAGCTCGGTGGTTTACCTATATGTATCCATTGATCGCTGACATAGTTTGGAAGAAAATTTGCTCATAGCATGGTACACGTCCACCATGCTGACGAAGATTGTGCAAGTCGCTTGTTTCTTGGAGAAAGCACAAGGGTACAGCCCATCATTCTTAACCCAGAGGGAAAAATTTTGCTCTTCTGACTGGCTTAACTGCGTAAACAACCCCTAGTTCCCTCATTTTTTCGAGATGGATCCTCCTGCGCCTCCTCTTCCACAAAACCCTAATTGGGTGAAAGAATTAAGAATTACTTTCTTTGAGAATTAGTTTCTTCCTTCTTATCAACCTCCAACTTCCCCCACTATTTTTGAGTGATATCAAGCTCAGCTTCTGCTTGAGGCCTTTTCTCACTTGTCCTTCAATGTTCTTGGGGTGATGTTCCTCTTAAGAACCTTTGATGGGCTTGTGATATTATAACTCGAAGTCATGTCCTCAATCATATTGCCTAAGTAGAGCTTCAGATGTTTTTGGATCAACTCCCACTTCTTCTTCATTGGCACCAAACTTCTGTGGCCACCACTCAATCTTTGGACAACATCTCAGCCCGTCGAATTTACACCTAGTATGAAGCAGAGAACCTTATCGATGAATATAATAACTTCAAGAATAAAGACTCTGCATACTGGGATGACTTGGATATGGACGAGATAGAACAAGGATTGAAGGAAACAGAGCTCGAAATAAAAGCCGAACAACGTTTTCATCAAATAAGAGCATATCAGCTTCAGCAGCCCAGCTTGGAGAAGATAGAAGACAGAATAAAAAAGGAACAAAAATTCATCGACCTTGTCATTTTCTCTATTCCTTATTTTTATGAAATTGAATATGTAGCCAAAAAGGCCTTCTGATGCAATTACTTTCTACTTAATAAAGCTAGGCTTTCCTTTATTTATTCGGCATGGTCTGATTTTATTCTGTTTATCCAAAATGAACAAAATTAAAGTTTCGAATTCACCAATTTTGTCCTTCGAAACTTGATTTAAACATATCTAATGGAATACTAGAGACCTAATTTGAACTTCCCCAGCATATGGAGTGTAATTGATAATTTTCCCAATATGGTTAATACACTCAACAATTTCGAATCAATTATTTTTGCTTCGAACAAACAGTCTAAATTTTTTGAAGTATGGAAACTTCCTTTAAGGACTGCATTGTTTCATTCTAAAAGAGTGATTCTTTTTGTATATTACTAAACCAACTATTGGTTTTACGTCACTTCGATGCCTAGAACAAACAAATTCTAACCGTTAGATATTTCAAACTTTGCTTTGAAGGATTTTACTTTCACCAAGAAACCTAAAAGTAGGTCTTTAATCCTTTTGAAGTAAACAAATACCTGGACACTCCTGCACTCCTAGGTGTGAAATGTGTTTCGAAGTCAACTTCCTGCTTTCGAAGCTGTTTGTCACTTGATTTTGGTGCCAAAGCTTGACTTTGAAGCCAAACATTTGATTTCGAAGCCAATATTAGTATTTGAGATACGTTTCCCTCCGAAATTATCAATATTGAGAGAAACCTTTTGCATCTGTACCTTTAGCACTTCTTTACGAATTCAACCCACTTAAAATGATTGGGTATTTTCTTAGATAGAAAGGTTTAAAAACCCTTTTATTTCGTGCCCTCAATTCACTTGTTTACCTAACACACAAACCCTTCATCTCTATTAACTTTCTCTTTCCCCTTACCCTCTTCCTCAACTTTGTCTCCTGAAAAAACTCCTGTCAATGGCTTCTTCTTCCTTGAAAATACCGGTTGTGGAGCGTGCAAATCCATCCATAGCCTTAAAAAGGATCATTGATGAAGAATATGAGAAATACAAGGCTGGTGAGAAAAGTGCCATTGACGGACACATCTTCATTCCCCGTTGTCATGAGCAACAAGAATATGTGTTTGGGCCCATTTTTAAGGAGATTCCCACTAAGCATCCAACTCTGTATCCACGTCTGGAAGATCATTGCCTCCTTTATGAAGGCGGTCTTGATTGGGAAAGCTGGAGAATGAACTAACCCCATCGCTGCTGGCCCACAGTAAGACCAGAGTGGCAGGAATAGTATGATCGGGTTGTCCCTGATAAGACACTAGATCTTCAGGAGCTCTGCCTCTTCGACGCCCTTCAATTGTCTAGGTTCACTATTTCAAAGGACCCATTTTTAATACCTGCTGCTCTTTGTTTTTGGAATTCTGCTTTCAACTTCTTTCAATTTAGATGTGGGATGATGGCTCTTACTATCCTTGACATCTGCCATCTGTTAGGATTATCCCCTACTGGTACCTCCATTGGTCCAGACTATCCTGACCTCAAAACCCCTTTTTCTCTCCCCTCTCTGAACTCATCCTATAGTGACTTTGTCAAGGTTGAGAACAGAAAAAAGGCCCTGTGACTGATAGGGAATTTTTCTCTTTTTTATTGTATTGGTTTTGCAAATTCCTCTTCTATACTTCTCAGAGGATCATGCTTGAGTTTGCTCCTCTTGCCAAAGTCCTTATTTTACAAAGAAATGTGGCCTTAGCTCCATACGTTTTGGGTCATGTTTATAGAGCTTGTTCCATTTTTTGTGAAAAACCCTTGGATGCCAATCAAGGAGGCCCATTTTGGATACTCCAACTTTGGCTTTTTACATACTTCACTGATTTGCAGTCTAAATACTTAAATTTTTTGGAGCCAAACCTCACCACTCATGGTATGAAGTTAGCCAATGTTTCACTTTATCCTTCTAACTTTGCCTTTTACTTTTCTTTCTTTCACTAGCTCCTAGCTTCCCCTTCTTCTCATAGCTTCCACCCTTTCGAAACTACCAATGTTGGCCCAGCCTGGCTAAAGACCTTTTTGAGTGATAGATCACGTTCTATGCCCCAACACAAAAACATGTGGGCCTCTATTCTGATCCCCAGGGAACTATTCATTGGGACTATGAACCCCAGAGCTTATAAGTGCATCTCTAAGCCCAATTGCCCTACCCAATTTGCTAGGCAATTTGGATTCTCACAAGGGGTCCCTATCTCTCTCTGCAGTCAGTCCAATTTAAGCCTTACCAGCAGAGATTTGAAGATTCGAAGATCTAGATTGGAAGAAGCAACTTTCAAATTTATCCAAGATTTAATTAACTTTGAGTACCTACCCTTCATTCCTCAAAGCAATTCATTGAAGAGGTACCAGAACCGGTAGATGGATAACATGGAGGTGCACTTGGTGATTTCTCCTCAAGATTTATTGAGGGTACTAGATGTACCTCAAGCCAAGTCCAAAGGGACTGGAGTTGTTACTTCCTCCATTACTCATGTTACCCCAGCTCTTGCGCCTGCTACTACAAAGTCTGTTCCTACTGCCTCAAAAAAAAGTATGTACCACTGCTTCTTTTCTTTTCTCCTCTTTTATGATGCTCTTGCTCTTACTTATAGTTCTTTCTCTGGTGTAGATGGTGTGGGTGCCTCACAGGGAGATTCTCTCCAAAAAGTTCAAGCTTTAAATCTTCTCAAGAGCAAACAGCAACAACAAAGGAAAAGAAAAATCTTGCTTGATTCTGAAGAGGAGGTACCTAAGGTTAATGTAGAAGAAAAGGAAGCAAAGCAAGAAGAAACAGAAAAAGAGCAAGAGACACCATTAAAAAGAAAGAAGAAAATGACGGTCTCTCTTTCTGATTTCATTGGGGACCCCATTCACAAAGCATCTGCTAAAGCAGTGGAAGTAGAACACTCTAAAGAACTTATTGTATTTCAGAGGGCTGAGAAGATGGGGCAACAACAAATGCTTAGGGATGAAGTTGCTGCTGCTAACGAACTCCAAAGAGAAGCTGCAAGGAAACAACAAACTGCTGAACATTATACCATTCGCAGCTCTCTAACCATTGCTACCACTTCTGAAACCAGTAATTTCCTTTCGTATCTCTAATTTCTTTTCTCAAGTTCTTAATACTGAAACTTAACATTACTTTGTATTTCTTCTTTTGCAGCAATAACTACTCTACCTTCTCTTTTAATAAGAACTCCTTCAGTTTCATCTGAAGCTAAAAGACCTCGAAATGTGGAGCCTATTCAAGGAATACTCCCACTCCCTAGTCCTACATTTTTCATACCTTTCTTGAGGCAAAGCATTCCTGCATCCCTATCATTCGGCTTAACTCTATACTTTCCTCTTCTATCCTTTAACTCTGCCCAAATTATTCTCCCTTCAAGCCTTGCTGCTCCTTCCCTTCCTGAGGAAATTCCATCTATTACCTTATCTCCAGTGATAGCTGATTCCCTTAGAGAAGACGCTGGTAGCTCACCAATTCCTTGTCCATTATCCCTATCTAGTTCCAATCCCTCTTCTGTTGACTTACTGGTAGCCAAGACTATAGAAACTGCTAGGGATACTTCATCTTCCTCTCTTATCCCTATGTAGCCATCTCTTCCTTCTACCAGAGCCCTTTCTACACCAACCATGTCAACAGAAGAGGTGGACATTTTCGAGGCTAGTCTAGCTAGCCTTTTTGACATGCCTTCTACCATCCCAACAGCTAGCAATGAAACTGAGCCGTTAGTTCTGGCTGATTCTCTCTTAGAAATTTTTGAGAGCTCTTCCTCCACCAGTAGGACTTCCTTGCCTTCATTAGATTTGAACAGCTGTTTGGAGTTGCTGACATTTTTCTTGAGGATCCCTTTCGAGGCCTTGCAAAGGCCTATTATCAAGAATGGTTTCCTCCAGTGTTGTAAAGTTGTTGAGCAATCTAGCATGACTATTTCAAGTCATTTATCTCAGGCAGCAACTATCATTGACTTTTATATCAATATCTGCCATGTTACCAAAGCTACAGAGGAGAAATTGTTGAGAGACCAGAGATTTGTTTCCCAGATACATGCTAAAGTGTCAGAATTGAAAGAACAACATTCTTCTGTCTCCCAATTTCGAGCTCAACTATTGAAGAAGAAAGCTCAGCTAGAAGAAGAGTTATCAGCAGTCAAACTGGCTTTAGATCGAACTACCACCAACCTGTAGATTACTAACCAAGGACTGGCTGATCGAAAGCAGGAGATGGCTACGACCATTTAGTTGTTCCCGTCTCTTAAGAGTAGAGAGTCAATTGTAAAGGAACAACTGAAACATTGTACTGACTTTTGGGCCAATCTATGGCTGCATGTATTTAACTCCTTATGAAATAAAATCTTTATTTGTTATTTGAGTGTTTTCATGCTTCTTTTGTTTAACACTTATTATATTCTTTGTGTTTCCCACACGGTTGGATAATAAAGCTTCAAATATTTGCCATTAATTTTCTTAGGGTGTACATATCCATTCAAATTTCTCAGATGATATGTTCCCCAAGGCAAAACTCTATAAACTTGATATGGTCCTTCCCAATTAGGTGACCATTTGCCAAACCTATGGCTTTTAATCCCTATTGTGGGTATTATCTTCAATACCAAATCACTTGCATCAAAGCTAATATGTTTGACTTTCTTATTATAGTTTTTGGTTGCTTTCTTCTTTTGGAAAAGAATGCTATTTAATGTTAGAATTCTAGCTTCATCCACATTCTCTAACTTCAAGCACATACTTTGATGGTACTACTCAGGAACTAACTGATCCTGGCATCTCACCCTCAAGGACTTGATGTTAATTTCTACAGATAATACTGCATCATGCCCATATACTAAGGCATAAGGAGTAACTCATGTACTTGATCTTGGAGAAGTCCTATAAGCCCATAATACATCCAACAATAAGTTATGCCAATCCCTGGGATTGTCTTCCACAACTCTCTGTATTCCTTCTTTCAAGGATATATTGGATGATTTTGCTTGACCATTTGCCTGTGCATAATAGGGGGTAGAATTAACAAGGCTAATTCCAAATTGTGCCATAAAAGACTTTACCGCCTTCCCATCAAATATAGTCCCATTATCAACAATTATAGTTTATGGGATGCCAAATATGTGGATCAGATCTTTAATAAATCCAATAACTTCGGTCTGGTCTATAGCCTTATATGGTTTAGCTTCGACCTGCTTAGTGAAGTAATCTGTGGCCACTAAGATGAAACAATAATACTTTGAAGAGGGTGGATGTATTTTTCCTATCATGTCCATAGCCCATCCTCTAAACGGTCAAGGCTTCACAACCGCATACAGATCAGTTATGAGTACATGTCTTATCATGCCATGCTTTTGGCATGCCTGGTAACCTCTAGCATATTCTATGCAATCTTTAAGGATAGTTGGCCAATAGTAGGAATATCTTCGAAGCAGCCATCTCATCTTCACATCAGGCTGATGAGCACCACAAATGCCTTCATGTACCTCAGCCATTGCTGTCAATGCCTTCTTTGGCCCTAAGCATACTAATAATAACCCGTCTACCCTCCTTTTGTAAAAAGCATTACCATACATTATATATTGCATAAATTGCAATTTGATTTTTTTGCTGGCTTTCGAAGATGGGCCAGCTAGATACTGCATTATTGAATGCCTCCAATCTGGTTCTTGTAAGTCATTATAATTGACTTCTAACACCACATTCCTTTTAGTTAAGGATGTGATTACTTTTTGATATGTTGTTTGGCTTATGTTCATTTGAGTGTTATCCTTTCTCTTGAAATTTGAAGCTTTCTGAGCCACATCATTAGCTTTGTTATTCATGAATCTTGGGATGTAAGTCACATTTGCTATCTAGAATTGAGAAAGCAAATGTAATGCAACAACATAGTAAGGCAACATGCTTGTACTTTGACATTTAAAAATTCCTTTCATTTGGTTAACCACCAATTGAGAATCCCCAAATATATCAACTGCATGAGCTTGCAATTCAATAAGTATTTCTAGTCCCACTATTAAAGCTTCATATTCAGCTTGATTATTGGAACAAGTAACTTCGTTCACTCTGAAACCATGTGTGGTCTCTACCCCTTGTGGTGACTTAATCACCACATCAATTATAAATTAGACCGTTGGCTTTTGATCCATTGAACCACATTTTCTATGGTTCAATACTGACCATACTAAGATCCATTATCTCTTGGCTTTCTGTCTGACATGGATGATCTGCTAAGAAATTAGCTAAAACTTGTCATTTTACTGCCTTTTGGAGGCCATATTCTAGATAAAATTCTTATAAAGCTAGTATCCATTTGCCAATTCTTTCTCTTAACATAGGTTTAGACAACATATATTTAACCAAATCTGTGGTTACAATTACCAAGACAATTGTAGGCAAAAGATAGTATCTTAGTTTTATTGCAGCAAAATACAATACAAGGCACAGCTTTTCTACAGCTGAATATTTACATTCACAAGAATTTAGGAACCTACTAAGGTAATAAACTGCTTGCTCTTTGCCTTCTTTATTGTCCTGGGCTAAGAAAACTCCTAGTGAATCTTCTGCTGCAGCAATATACAACTTCAAGGGCTTATCACCCTTTAGTGAGATCAACACTGGAGGCTTGGCTAAGTAGGCTTTGATTCCTTTGAAAGCAGTTTGATGCTCTGCTGTCTACACAAAATCCTCTTCATCTTTCAACCTTAATAAGGAAGAAAATACTTTAGTTTTCCCTGCAGTATTAGAAATAAATATTCAAAGAAAATTAGCATGTCCAAGGAATTTTTGTACTTCTTTCTTACTTGATAAAGGCCTAGCTTCAATGATATCTTTGGCTTTGTTTTGCTCAATCTGTATTCTCTTCTTGTGTGCTACATAACCCAAGAAGTTTCCAGCTGATACGCCAAAAGCACATTTGAGAGGATTAAGCTTCAATTTGAACTTTCTCATTATTTCAAAAGCTGCTTCCAAGTGAAACAAATATTCCTCCATGGATTGGGACTTCACTACAATGTCATCAATGTAACACTCTAAATATCCTCTAAAGAGATCATGAAAGATAGTGTTCATAGCCCTTTCATATGTAGCCCTGGCATTCTTCAGGCCGAATGGTATTTTAACCCATTCGAAGGTGCCAATGTTCCTAGGACATTGAATGCTGTCTTATGGATATCCTCTTTTGCAATGTAGATTTGGTTATAACCTGAGTGCCCATCCATCATTGATGAAATCTTGTGCCATGTTGAACTATCCACCAATAAATCTATTATGGGTATGGGGTACTCATCTTTTGGAGTTGCTAAATTCAGGTTTCTAAAATCGATGTATACTCTCATTTTACCATTCTTCTTAACTACAAGCATAATATTGGATAGCCATTCGACATACCTGGTTGTCCTAATAAAGCCTGCCTTAAGAAGCCTAAGAATTTCCTTCTTGACCTTCTGAATCACTTCAGGACTCATCCTTCTTGATTTTTGCTTGTATGGCTTGAAATTAGACTTCATAGGGAGCCTATGTTCTACTAATGACCTATCCAATCCTGGTAGTTTATTATAAAACCATGCAAAACAATTTTTATATCTCTTTAAGACCACCAACAACTGGACCCTGTCAAGAGCACTTAACCAAGCACTAATGTAGGTGGGTTGCTATATAGAACCTTCCCCTAAGTTAACCTCTTCCAAGGGGTCTTGTATCTGAGAACTCACTAATGCTTTTTTTTTTTTTTTTTATTTCTTCTATCTTTGAAGCAATTTCTTTGCTTTGTTCTGCTCCCAGTTTCTTTGATTCACCATCTTTGCCCTCTTCCTCATAGACAAAGTCTGTCCATAAGGCTTCTTCCCCCTATATTTCCTGGACTTTTGTTTCGCTGTCTAATGCACAGTATTTGTCAAAGGTCAAAGGTCTGACCTGTCGTTGTTTATGCTTACAGCCAACTATCATGGCTTCCTTCTCTTGTACCTGAACCTTCTGAACTATTATTTTTAAGTCCAATGCTGTGAACTTAACTAAAGCCAAAGGTCTGGCTTCTTGGGCTTCATCTTCTTGCCTACAACCAAGCATCATTATCATCTTTGACGACGAATTCTTCATCAGTACTCTCTTGTACCAAGTGCTTCAGGTGTGCTAATTCCTTATCAGCCGTCATTTCGGTTGATCCATCAGGTTTTCTCAGTAGGCTGAGTGGTGTCACTCATTCAGTGTACAATTTGGCCTCTGCAAAGTCAGCACAAGCTATGAAGGGTTGAGGGTCTGCATTGATCTCCTCTATCTCTCCATTGCATAAGGCCATCATTATCTTCTGATGTAGAGAGGAAGTCACACATTTGTTGGTGTGAATCCAATCCCTACCAAGTAGAGCATTATACTTAACATTGCTATCAATAACAAAGAATGCAGTCATGCAATCTCTGGTTCCTACACTCAGGTTGATGGGCAAAATACCATGAGCCATCTGTTTATCTCTAGCAAAACTAGGAATGGCTGTGCTGGTTGGGATTAATCTGGGGTTCCTTTTTCCTAATTTCTTCAAATAAGATTTCAGAAGTAAGTTCACCGCTACTCCATTATCCACCAATACCTTATTCATCTGTATCCTATCGAAAAAAGCCTTGATATACAAGGGCTTGACATGCTGTGTCATGGATGTTATAGGATACTCCAAAGAATATGAGAGATTAATACTCATCTCTTTCTCACTCTCATCTTTAGTTTCCATTGGTGTGGCCACTTTGGATTTATCTTGAACCATACTAACATGTAAATCTTCACTAGAAACTGGAATAGGGTCAATCTTCTGACCCTCTTGGTTTCCATTTTCAGCTTGGAACTCCAGTGGTAATATATGCACCATATTTATTGACACTAGAGGAAATGAGCCAAACTGAACTGCCAGCTGATCTTGTTCCTTTTCCAGGCTAACTTGTTCAGTTACCTGAGAAGCATTCTCCATGCTACACTTTGGAACTTCAGTACTAGTGGCTTCCTTTGAATGGTCTGTTACTGCTGGTTTTTTGACCCAAAATGTCTCCTCTTCGACCATCTCTTTCCTCTGGCCTAGGCCAAGTTCTCCTTCTGTTTCACTGTCACTTTCCATCAAAGCTTTTTCAAGACTTGCTAAGCTAGATCTTTCTTTGGCTTTCAGTTCAAAGTGAACTTTAGCCAACTGCTCTTTGCTGAAACTTCTTCTATTCTGAGGAGTCGATTTTTGGACTATGGTCCAATTTTGGATTTTCTCTTTCTTCTGTCTGGCCTTTTGGCTGGGCCAATGAAGAACTTTCCTCACTTTCTTTCAGATCCTTCTGGTACTGAGTGTACCTTCATTGGATCTTCCTTCTTTGAGACCTAGAAATTACTGGAACTATATATGGTTCCTTTGTTTTTGGGTGCTTTAGCAACACCCAATTATTTAGAGCCACCAAATGAGGTTTTACCAGTCTACCCTGGTCCCCAACAACACTTTTCTGGGCAGACATTTCTCTAGGCTTGTTTTGCATTACAAACCAATCTGGAACCCCAGGTACCCATGAACTCACTAGCTCAATTGCTGAACTAGCTCTTTCTACCTTCGAGGCCTACTTCGAAGCTGTCTGTGGAAGTCCTTGCTTGGCCCTAATCCCCTGGATTGGGCCTACTTCAGGCCTTCCATGGTGGCTACTTTCTATCTTGTGTGAGGCTGGTCTAGAAGGCCAATCTCTGGCTTTGACCCCATAACTTAAGCCCACTTCAAGTCTCCTCTCAGGATGATTGTCTTCTATTCTGCAATAGTTGGGTGGTCTGAACTCATGTAAAGGTCTCTTGCCCTTGGAATGCATTCTAGTGGCTGTTGGTCCAACCAAGAATGGCTACTGTCTAGGACCAGTTGGGTATGGCCTTTTGTTGAAGGCACTAGTTGGTTTAAGGTGTCCCTGCACATCCTTATAATACTGCTTCCCATCAATCGAAAACCTTTTCAACTATTTGTAGCTTAACCTACATCTTGGACACATTCTTTGCATGACAGCTGCCTTTAAAGAGTCGTCATCCAGTGCCTCTTCATCAAAGTCTTCCCTTTGGTCTGCAAAGCCCTGCCCATTCGCTGGTGAACTTCTAGCATCTTTCTCGACAATAGTATAACTGGCAACATATATTTGCACATTAACCTTTTCCAATTCCTTCAAGGATAAGTTTTGGAAGTCTGGCACAATAACATTGGTTGTAACTTCTCCAATTTCTAGGAATGGATTAGTGTCAATCCCCATAGCTTTCTCTGCTTTAGCTGAGAATTTTAAACTTTCTTTGCGAATCTGTTCTTGGATCCTATCTCGAAAAACAATATAGTTTTTAGTTGAGTGAAATCAAGAATTATGCCATTTACAATACATTTTTCCTTTAAGTTCTTCTGGAGAAGGAATTTTGACTCCTTTTGGTAACTTTAGGAAATTTGCTACAAGCAAATGATCAAAAATGTCATTTGCCTTTGTTAAATCGAAAGAATATTTTCTATGAAGGTCTTTCTTTTTAAACTGCTGATCTATTGTAGTATCCTTATGAATTAACGCCTCACAGATCACAGACTCTTTTCCTATGATCTCTGCAGCACTAATCTCATAATTAGGATCTTTATAATACATTTTATATGATGCATTACTTCGATCTTGTTCTTCCTCAAGTAGTGACTCATATCTGGACACCTTATAGGTTAATTCTACTAAGTCTCGAAACTCAGTTGGCTCGAAGCCTAAACTCTAAATCATTTTGAGCCAATCTCACAAATTCAGGCTCTGGTAGAATGACTCTACAATTGTTTTGTGCTCTTTTGAATCTGGCAATAAATTGAATAGCCTTCTCATCAAGCCTTTGACTCAACCTTGCCAAGTTTGCCATGGAAACTTCTGGCTCTGTTTAGAAAAATTGGGCATGAAATGCCTCCTCCATTTGTTGCCAAGTTTGGATAGAGCCAGGTGTAAGGTTAATATACCATACAAAAGCTAGCTCAATTAGAGAATTTGAAAAAAGTCTTAACTTCATATAATCATTATTAGTAAATTCACCACATTGGGCAGCGAACCTAGCAATATGTTCTACTGTTAACTGGTTTCCATTTCCATAAAAAAGAGCAAAGTCTGGAATTATAAACCCTTTTGGGTATTCATGTACCCTATACATCCATTATGGATATGGTTTCCTATATACAGGAGTTTGAACCCCCCGAGCCATAGGTCCACACATTTCTCTAACAATATCAGCAATTTGGTCCCCAGGAACCATATTTTGTGTTTGTTGAACCACCACTGGAGGAACAAATACAGGATTTGGTGGAAAACCTTGTGCCTGAGGTCCTCTTGGTCCATGGGGAGGTATATTTGGGACTGGCTACTGTTGAGGGTATGGTTGACCTCTCTGTGCCTGTCCTGCAAAGGGACCTGCGAAATGTGTTGTAATAGGAGGAACAGATGTTGTGTCTCTTCCAGCCATAGGAAACCCTTCCAACCCCCCGGGTACAAATTCGAACAAAGGATTAATGAACCCCTTTGTGCCAAGTATGGCTTCGAACATGGGATTTGGAAATATCCTTATGCCATTCTCTTGTGTTGGTCCAGATCCACCAATCTGCATGGCTTCACTGTTAAGTAATGAGGCATTTTGATTAATCATAGGCCTCGAAAGTGGCTCATACTAAGACTGAGGTGATGGTCTTTTATAATTTTGATTATTAGTCTGACCATTAGTATGTCCATTACTTTGCATAGGCTATTTGTCTCTAGCCAATCTTTGCTGAGGGACATTTGAAATTTCCTCTATATGCCTTGTGTTAGTTGGTTGATGGGTATTCATCCGATCCATAAAGGATATTGTCTATCTTTCCATTGTGTTCATTAATTGCTATCCCATGGCATCTACTAGGCCTCCTCACGGATTCATTGGCTGAGTAGATGGAACAGTGGACGGTCTAATTCCATGGTCTCGTCTACTATTCTGAACACGTGGTGCATGTTCTGCATTACTGGTCTGTTCGACGATAGGTTTTGATGAGATAGGTGATTCTATAGGATGTGTTATTACATTATCCTCTGGATCAGGTACCCCTACCTCTCCTTCCACACCTTCTTCTAGGCATTCATTTTCTCCTTGTCTCCTACGTCTAGCCATTTCAATTAGTCCCACTGAGTGTGCCAAAAATATATGTTGGCTATTTTGACTTTCAAAGGTTAGTATTGTAATTTTAAGCGTGTCAGCAAGGATCAATCAGTTCTTACAGAAGATTAATTGCCAACCAATTATTAGACGATTGTGTTTCAGTTCTTTCAGCCTCAATGAAGAGGACTTTTACTGGTGGCTTGTTTAGGAGAATTTAGTAAACAATAATCAAATTAAGAACAATTGCAGCATTTTATTAAATAAAAATAAAAAACTTACAATAATCTGATTCAGTCTCGTAGAGGTTTACAGTAACAAGATACTTGAAACTACTTTTATGAATAAAGTGCAATAGAAGAATTTGAAGTATAGAAATGTAAAGAACAAGAAATGTAAAAACTGGAGAGAAAATATGAAGTAAATGACTGGTTTCTGGATTTGAGTCTGGGTCCGTCTTCCTGGGGTCTTCTCTGCTATTTATACTTATCAATGATAACTGTCGAAATGAGCTTCTAACCGTCAGAGCATCTCTCCATGATCGCTGATCATGCTTACTCATAGTTAGCTCTACTACGCCATGTCTGCAGTTAGGCTCCCCTCCTAATTTTGAATTTGAACCTTGTGACTATCGTTAGGCCACATCACCTTATATCCCTTAATCATTCCAATGTTATGCAGACCTATTATTGCCAGTATGGGTTGACACGTGTCTTACTATGGTTAGCGATTTATATTGCCTTCCCAAATTGCCCTTCTCATGCCACATATTGAATCGTGATTGGCTTTTACAATTTATACAACAAACAATTTCTCACAATTTTTTTTTAAAATTTAATGTGACATCTAATATATTAATAAATTAAATCTTATTTCACATTTTTAAATTTTATAATTACATGTCACATCTATTTATAATAAACATTACAAATATTCCTTCAAATCAATCTTCCATCACCACCAATGGCTCAATTGGATCCATATCCATATTTGCCTAGAAATTTACACATTTGTTACCTTTTTTTAGAAAATATGTTTGATGTAAACCTCAACAGTAAAACCTTGAAGTCTTCTACAATTTTGTGGGTGCTCCTTCTTAGGCCAACTTCGACGCTAATTCATAATCAGATTCAATTTCAACTCATAGCAATCGCTCATAATCAAATTCGATTTCAACTCATAGCAATCGTTAGTCGAGGATGACTGTAAGGCCTCTGTAGATATCCCACAACTCTACTCTTAGGTTTGTTTGATACAGTTTATTGGGGGTATTTGGCAAAAGATTTTTTTAGCTTTTTGGATTAAAATTTACAAAAAGAAAAAATATGTTAAAATACAAAAAATCACATCAAATCTATAATTATTTTATTTTTTCTCTCACAAATATCACATCTAATTATAAAAAATTCAACCCTCTTTCTAAATACAAATATTTTAACCTATTAAAATAGCCTACTAAAATAGTCAACTTCCCAAACGAAGCCATTGTAAGTTAAAAGGTGATAATTAAAAACCAAAAACCTAAAGCATTCCTTTCCAATTTCAAGATGATTAGCTTCTTTTAACTTATATAAATTATTTATGTCTCATAATCTGTAAATAAAAACTATACTAAATGATTTAACATAGATTCCCAAATTCAAATAAAACCAGAACATTTTGTCAAATATCCTTCATCCACATGCACTCCCATAGCGAAATAATTCGCCAAAAACCTTGTTGGTCCATGATGTCCCTTGAGCTTCCATCAGTATTTGATAGCACCTACACGAGGACCCACTGCTTAAAAGAAATTTTTTTCTAAGTTATATTATTTTTAAATTTTTCTAAAAAAATTATACCAATGGTACCTGTAATTTTTATCTTGTGACAGTTGGTGTTTGTAATTTCAATTGTATTAATTTTTTTTTAAAATTTTTAAATTATATCAATTTTATCTAATTAATAACATTCGTTGATAAATTTGATAAAAATAAAAGGTAAAGTAAAATGCTGTATTCAAGAGAGAATTAATCGTTTTAAATTGGACATAGCCCTTCAATCATTTTAAAAAGATTGAATAAATTATTTTACTCATAATTTCAATCCAACATCTAAAGAGGTATTATTAATTAGACTAAATTGACATAATATGAAAAAGTTAATCACAAATTTGATATAATAAAGATTATAAGGACCAATTGATTAAAAACAAAAAAACTGGAAGGACTACGTAAGTACTTTATTCATTTTTATACTATCATTTTGGGTTGGGCTTTTTTCTCGTACAGATCTGGACTACAGGGTAATGTCCGAGCCTGTGAGGATCACTATTAGTTCTGTTTCAATAATCCAAACTATATATTTTATAAGACTCTTCATAATATCATTCACCAGAAAAAGGGAAAAAAAAATCCAATAATCATAATCTATTCAATTTATCACATTTTTTACCAAAAATAATGAATAATCTATTTTTAAAAAAGCATTTGTTCATTTTTTTATGAACAAATGTTATAAATTTATTCATTTTTATAGATTACGACTATCCGATACTTATAAATCAATGACATGTTGCGAAAAATAGTTAATTTATTCATTTTTATACTATTGCATTTTTCACTAAAAAAAATAAATGGTATATTTAAAAAAAATACTTATTCATTTTTATAGAGACAAATGCTATAAATTGATCAGGGGATCGCATTAAATTTCTTTTGTGAATGATACACACTAACAACATCACAAAAATAAATTATTGAAATGGGACCATGATGAACTTTATGAACTGTGACAGCATCCCCTAATCCAAATAAAGTCTAGATTTGTTAAAGTTAAAGATCTCAACTTCACGATGAAGTTGACCTATTAGCGAACTAAATTGGACTTATTTTTGTGATCTAAACCATTCATCTTATACAATCAACTAAAAATTTATCCATGCAAAATATCAATTTAATCTAAGATCAATTGTCATACTATTATATCAACTTTTATCTATACAGACTCATATTTTTAAAAATAGATCATTCATTTATTATAATATATATATATATACACACACATTAGCAGTTGACCGTGCAATGCACGGAAATTCATTTTTAAAATGAAAAATTGATTTTGAATCTTAATACTTTGTATAGAAAAATTTAACAATTGAAAGCCAAATATAAACAGATTTGCTAATGGCTGATAAAATTTTTTGTCACTGTGTATGTAGTTCTATGTGAAAGGCTCATAAAAGCAATTTATTTCAAAGTTTAAATAATATATATATATATATATTTCATAATATACAAATTATGACTTGGTTATAACTCATAATGTATTATTTTGATTATTAATCGAAAAGGTCTTTGCTAATTTCTTATATTTTTGGTTATGTCTAAAGTGGTGTATCGAGTCCTTAATTATATTTCAAGTGGTATTTGATTATGATCTATTATAATACTTTTATATGACAACATTTTATAATTTAAATTATTTATTTTAATAATCTTAGTCTATCGTTCTATAAAAATGTTTCTTGAATACTTATATACAATAAATTTAGTTAAATTATTTATTTATTTTGATCATTTTAGTTCTATTGTGCTATAAAAGTATAATTATCATATAATGATTTTATATGATATATATATATATATATATATTAAATTATAAGATAGTAAAATAAACAATCATTTTGATATTAAAAATAATAATTAAATTAAAAAGAGAATTAGTAATACAAAACTAAAAGTGATTCCAATTATTTTATTTTATTTTTATTTTATGTTCATTTAAAAAATAAAAATATGTAGAAATAGAACTACACAAAATTTATTTACAAGATTAAATATAATTAAGAAGAAAAAACATAAATTAATTATGTTAGTATGATTTTAATTATTTATTTTGATAATATTGACGCTATCGTTCTACAAAATTATTACTTGACTACTTATATATATTAATTCTAGTTTAATTATTTGTATATTTTAATAATTTTAGTTCTATCATATTATAAAAGTGTAATTATCATATAATAATTTTGTATGATATATATTAAATTAAAAAATAGTAAAATAAATACTCATTTTGATATTAAAAATAATAGTTAAATTAGAAGAAAAATTAGTAACATAAAATTAAAACGAGTTCTAACTATTTAATTTTCTTTTATATTCATTTGGAAAATAAAAATATTTAGAAACAGAAATTATATAAAATTTATTAAAAAAATTAAATATAAATATGTTGTAGTTGGATTATCATATAATGATTTCATATGATATATATATATATATATATATTAACTTATAAGATTATAAAATAAACACTATTAATTAAATTAAAATATCAACTATATAAAAGAAATTCAATAATGACTAACCAATAAAGAATCACATAACAGCATCTAAACTTAAAAAGAAAAAATAATGAAAACATCAAAATGGTAGATGCATCTGAATGTGTGAAGTGATTAATCATCTATAATATGATGTCAAAATATAAAAGAACTTATAGTTCAACAATTGAAAAAGTAATTCAAATAGTAAATCCAAATTTTAGAGGTTCCTCGAGAGTATATATGGGGAAAAAAAATATGTCAAATAGAGTTCATATAAAATAGGTAAAGTTAGTGTAATTTAAATTAAGTTTGGATTGGGGTAAACCTTTATATGTAATTAAAAAAATACAGAATGACATGGCTCTCTTAGAAAAAAAAAACAAGCCCTTAAAATATGTCATCTAAACATAAGAAAAATATTACTTTTAATATATATATATATATATATGATGGTTTAACTCTCTCGTTATTTATATTTGATCAACTAAATTTTTTAAATATTTACTTTTCTCAATTTATCATACAAAATAAATATTTCAAATCATTAATATAAATATAATTAGTCTTGTAATATAATTAGTCCTGTTAACAAATGTAGACTCATCCAAATATTGTACTAGACCCTATTGTTTTATGTCACTGTCCAAAGAAATGCTTGTGAATGATTTGTGTCCTAATGCAACAAAAGGAAGCAAAGCAGTCCAAATAATCTGCAAGTTTTTCTTGCAAGCTTTTTCTATAGCGTCTCAAAATGACGTTGTTTTGAGGCAAAACATAAAATTACAAAAACAAAACAAAACAAGCAGCAGCAGCAGATAAAACATAACCAAACAAAAATCCCATCATTGGCCACCTTCTATACCAGCTCTGACGCCTCCCCAGTCATTCTCCTCTTCTGGTGGTGCTCCCTAGCCACACCTCTCCTCTTTCCTTTTCCTCTTCCTTTCTTTCTTTCTTTCGTTTCCTTCTAGATCTAGACAAAACACAGAGAGGATATATATATATATATTTATAAAACAAAACAAACAAATATACAAACGATTATACCAAAAAGAAATTTGAAATCACAAAAGTGGGTTTAATTGAGAGAGAAAAAGTGGAGTTTGCTTTATATGGTGGCTACAATTAAAAAGTGGGTTTAATGTGGGTTTGCTTTGTGGGTTTAAAAGTTAGAGAGAGAAGTGGATTTAATCAGAGAAGTGTGATTGCTTTATAGTTTGTAGAGAAGAAGAAGAAGGATGAGGAGTAATTATTTCATGGAAGTTAGAATTTATGATAAGATCTACAAGATTCTACAAGATATTGCAATTACAAACACACAGAAAGATGGGGATTTGCATCATCATAAACTACAGAAATTATAAAAAAAATATATATGTGAGGAAGTGGTTTGGAAAAACTCTTCAGATCTTGGGGGACGCTCGTGATCCTCAGCTAGTCACTTGAAAAGGAATGAACACGCCGGTCGGGAGTGCCAGAATTAGCACTCTGACGGATAAGTCAGTGTATACTCTCTTGATTACTTGTGTCTTAAGTTAAGCATACTAGTTCTCACATACCTCTTTCTGTCTGACGTTCTTCTATATATATCTTTTCTTTCTTGGGCCTTGGGGTTGGGCCCACTTCCGATTCGCCATATAACTACTTATCCGGCTCCTCTTACTGCAAAACCGCTTTCCACTCAGCCCCTCAATGAACTGGCTATTTGGCCAAATAGGGCCGAATGCGATGTATATATTTCGACTCTCTTAGTCCATCTATTGGCCTATTTACGTCTCTCAATAATTCGGTTCCCATAATTGCCCCCCAAGCACTCCACTAACAACAATTAGCTGGAGTGTTTGGTTTCGAACTCGAAAAGTCAGAGCCGAAATTCGGCAGCTAACCTCATTCCAACGCAAATGTCAGAGCACATGCCTCTCGGTTATCATTTCAACTTCCCGCCCCTTCATACACTTCTATTTATTGTGATTTAAAATCATGTCGTCTTTTCAAACACACTTTTGGTTGCTGGTTTTTTGACTGCCTTCCGACTCGTCTCTGCAACTTCCATTCATCTTTCACCGTCCTCTCTATCTTTTGTAAGTTCTCTTCCTCTGCTTTGAATCCCTTTTCCTGGTTTGCCTTTAGTTAAGTATGCTCTTATAGGCTGACCGAAATGGAAAAGCACCTGAAAAACCTCCTCTCCGCGGACCGAATCTTTGGCTTTCGACGCCATTTTCTATTCTTGATGATGTCCGTCTGTCGCTTGTGACAGACAGCACCCTCGATATGGAGAGGGTTGATGAAAGCACAATCGTTTTCCCCCTCTTATCAATTGCTGAAGGCGGTATCCGTTTCCCGCTTCACCCATTTCTTAGGACTGTCCTCCGTTATTGGGGTCTAATTCCCTCCCAACCCAATGTCAACTTTTTTAGAATCGTAATGGGGATCATAGAGCTAAACCGTCGCCTTAAGATTAACCTCGGCATACCTGCTATTCGGCATTATTATGCCTTGGCCAAGTCTTCTGGTCGGCATGGACGTTATTTCCTTAGGGCCAAGGACACCGACCATCAATTAGTGACTATGCTTTCCAGTTCTGGGAAGCGAGTCAATGATGTTATGGTTGTTGTCCAAGGTAACTGGGAATTCGGCGAAGGAGAGGATCTCCTTGATCTTATTCCCAGGCGGAGGGGCGAACTAGGTGGCCGTATAGCTTCTTGTGTTTATTTTTCTTATGTTTATAAAACTTCATTTTTGAGTCCTCATGGTTTTTCTTGTGCAGGAAACGATTTGAAAAAAGTCTTAACTTTAACCGACGATGCCGTTCTTTCGAAAATCAAAGTTGTGCTCAAATATTTCTGCCGCCCGAGTCTTCAGAAACAAGGGAGGGTGGCCCACGTTCTGCTTTGATACAAGCCGTCTTATACGACCTTCTCGGCTGCAGAAAACATCCCAATTCCGAAGGGTGAAGAGTTTCTTACTGCTCATGTTTTGACCGACTTCAAAAACTTGCGGCAAGTTGGTTTGGAGGGGTTCGATTCGGAGCGGGTGAAAGAAGCTAAGGTCGCCGAGTCAGATCAATCCGAAGCCGAAGTAGACGAGGCTCTAAGGTTGGCCTTTGAGGAAGCCGATCTCAATTCAGCCAACCCCTCCGTCCACTTCGGGCCGAGGGGACCTTCCATTTGATGACATTTTTACCGGTTTGGAGGACCTTCCCGGCGCATCCCGAAGACATGGCTGGGTTAAGCCTCACACAACTCGCCAAAAAGAAAAATGCAGAAAGAATGGCCGCGCGGCGAAGGGCAGAGGCCATTCGATCTGAAGTGCCGCCCGCCGCCGAAGTTCAGCCCTCCCTGTTTGTTGAGGAGGAAACGGCTCAAACTCGAAATGCCGAGGTTGAGGCGGTTATGCAGATCAATGAAGAGGCTGAGCGGACAGAAAAGCGTCCTGCCGAGGTTGAGGTCGGCTCTAAAGAAAGTCATTCTGACAAACGGCCATGTTTAGAGGAGTCAGATGTGATTGTGCCTTTCGTCATTCAACCGAAGATAAAGAGCACACCAATCTCCTCTGACGCGTCGGCTATTAAAGACCCGACCGTGGCGTTGAGCATGGCTACGTTCGTCTTGTTGCCGGCTGCCAAGGCGGCATTTTGGGTGGAGCCGAATGTTTTGGCAATAGCATTCGCCGCTCAATCGGCTCTTCTGGTAAATACTTTGACCTTGTCTTTTCCTTTTGTGCAAATATTATTTTGGTTTTAATTTCCTGTTTTGCTTGCAGACGGTTGGGAGGATAGCCAAGATAGGCCCTCGCCAGCACGACGCCGTTGAACTACTTGGCCGCTTACAATCGGAGGTTGAAGGCCAAAGGAGCAGGGCCGAGTTCGAAGCGGCGAGGGCAAAGATGGAAGCTGCGAGGGCTGAGGTCGAGATGGAGAGGGCCAAAAATGCAGAATAGCTCAAATTGGCCACCGAGGAGAGGGCGAATGCGAGCGAAGTTGCGCTGAAGTTAGCCCAAGAGGCTATTGCCAAACTTGAAGCCGATTTGAAAGAATCGAAGGCGGCGAAGGAAGTAGCCGACCTGAGGCTTCCAAGGCATACGAGGCCGGGCAGAGCGCTGCCCTCGCAAACTATGTAGAAGAAGTCTCCAAATTCGAGAATCGGGGATTCAAACACAGCTAGCTCAAAGCCCTTGCTGCTGCTAATATGACATTGGCTATGTCGATTCCATACGAGCAAGTGGATGTTGAGCCGCTGGAGTCTGACTCTGAGGATTTATTAAGGCGACCTTTTAGTTGTTTTTGTTTAAGGATTTTGAATGTATTATCGCAATCTTTAGTTTAGTAGTTTTTATGTGTAAGGTGACATGCGAGTTTGTAGCTTTTGTTTAGTAGTTTTCACATGTAAAGTGGCTACAGTTTGTGCCCAATTTACTAATGAAAATTTTCTTTGTACCTTGTTATTGATGAATGGTGTTGTTTTTTGCTATTTTGGATAAGACATTCATGTACACTTGCCGATTAGATAACTAGGCAATTTAACAATTTATCCTCATTGAATAGCCGATCAGATTAATAAATCTGCCCTTGCCCCAACCAGTGCATGAACTCCAAAAAGCCGAATACTTGGTTCATGGAGTGGCTGTGGCACAGACGGATCGGCATCGGGCTTAGATGTTTGGCCGATTAGATTAATAAATCTGCCCTTGCCCCTAGCCAATGCATGAACTCCAAGAAGCCGAATACTACTAGTTCATGGAGTGGCTGTGGCACAGACCGATCGACATCGGGCTTAAATATTTGGCCGATTAGATTAATAAATCTGCCCTTGCCCCAGCCAATGCATGAACTCCAAAAAGTCGAATATTAGTAGTTTATGGAGTGGCTGTGGCACAGATCGATCGGCATCAGGCTTTTGGAGTTTAGCATTAATGAAGTCGCCTTAAAGGCGCTGTGTGCATTAGGAATAAATGGGGTGGGTTCTTCACGCCAGTGATTCCATTTATCGAGTTTAGACTAAATTTAAACCAGCTTGTTGCGGAAGGTCAGATAAGAGCGAATGTCAAATAGACTGTTCTTCAACAGCAGAGGAGAAGGATGAACATTAGCTGAGCTAGACACTACAATGAATCACAGCAGTGAACCTATACATACGGGAGGAAGGACATCTAGGGAACAGGAAAAACGTCAGCCCCTAAGTTGTCGAAGTAGATCACCCCGAAAAGAAAAATAGCAACGAGGAAGCTCCACGCGACCGCAACCGAGAAACGAGCCCGACGCGACGCCGGGATGGTTGAGTTTTGCGATTCTCGTGGGGAACAAACCGATGAAGGAAGCAGATTCTATCGTCAACGACCCAGGTGTAGCAGTCGAGTTCACTCAACAGATCTTTCCATCGAAAGTCCAGTAGTCGATGGTTAGTCGACAGGATTTCGAAGTATTTCGAGAAGGCACCCATGGGGCGGTGAAGGGGCTGTATACCGCTTATGAAGTCGGCATGCGCCTACGCGCGCGCGACGAGAAATAGAGAAGAAAGACGAACAAATTCGAAGTTTAGAGACTCGCACGGAGAAGGTCGAGCATGAGCTTAGGGAGCTTAGGAAGGATCAAACCACCGAGCCGCGTGCGGCAGGTCAATCTAACCCGGTCATGGAGGAGAGTGACCCAACGGCTGTTAAGTCACGCGATTGCTGACCGAGATACGGCAAGCATGTTTGCCGTAGAAAATGCGAGGACCATAGGTTATGAAAAAGGCTTTCACGAGAGCTGGAAGGTTGGGATAGAGAAGACTAAGGAAAAGCTTGCCGAGGAAGTTTGCCAATGTGAAAATCGTGGATTTAAGCATGGTTGGATCAAGGCATTTCAAGCCGTGGAGGCTCTCCGAGCAGCGGGCGTTGATTCGGCGTTGCCGCTATACCAACACGATCACTTCCCCTTTTTCGCCTTCGAAGTCGAGAAGACTGACGACGAGGAAGACGTCGGATAAAAATAGACATTGTAATGCTCAAATGCAGATTGCGTGCAAGATTATGTAATTACTGGCTAATTGAATAAAATGTTTTATTTTAAGTGTTTGTGGTTCATTTTGAATTTTTACATGCTTAATTAGGCATCTCATTTCGAATGTTTTGATTTGTTTATGCTGTTGCGTCGGCCTGTAGACACCCCATTTTTGACCGCCCTTAAGACTTGGGCACTATTGATGGTTTACTTGGTGGAGAAAGGTGTGCAGGGCAAAGGTTTAGTTTCTTCGGCAGGGAGAGAGTCAAATCTTAACTTCATACCCCTTTTGGACTAAAACAATCTTGATCAAAAGATTTTAGACCTTGAAACCCTCTCTCTCAAAATGTTTTGAAAATAAAGTTCCTACGATGTTTCGACGCTTGCATTTCGTTAAATGTTGCGCTTTTCGGTAAACCGAGCAAGAACAAAGTGGAAATGAATGAAAGAGAGTTGAAATTTTTGAAAAATCTTTCAAAACACCTTGTTTAGGGGTTTGGAGTTGAGGAAAATTGGAGAAGAGAGAAGAAACCAAGTCAAAGAAAAAGGTGGGTATGAATCGCTAAGAGAGAGCTAAGCAGTCCTCGCTAAATCATACCTATCTGTCTATACAGTTGGATTTTAGCTATGAGGCCACAACCGTTGGAAAGCTTACTTTCGGGGCTTCATTTTTCACTCAAGAATCTCTTTAAGCCAAGTCCGGATAGGGGAGATATGGTTAGTTGAAGTAGGGGATCAATCCGGTTGGACAGAAACTGCGCGGCTTCACCAAAACAAGCATAACTTTTTGCACAGTTGGAATTTTGATGCAAGGATGGTGCCATTGGAAAGCTAACTGATGGGGCTTCATTTTGAACACTGGTCAACCATTTTTTGGCCTTGGCAGCCACTGCTGACCACTTTTCTTTCCAGGAGACCACTTTTTGTCCTGAAAAACTAGAAAAAGTAGCTGTTTGACCAGTAAAAGTAGTCGGCCGACCACTTTAACTGGTCGGTAGCCTTCCTACATATTCCACAGGTGTTGTGGATGCCAGCTGTGCCAGCTGGAGTGCACAGATTGCATCCTCCATACACGTGTATGGAGGGATGTCATCCAAGCTCTAAGCCTCTCCAAGAAGCTTTAGCTCATGTTTTTCTATAAGAGAAGAGGCCTCTTTCCCTTCTCCAGGTTCTGAAGTTGGCTAAGGGTGATACATATATAGCGATCCCGGGTTTTCCCCTTTTTGTACAGTATTCTGGACTTAGGTTTCGTGGTGTTGATTGTGGTTTATATCTTGTTGTCATCCTTTAATTCCATATATTTGAGTTTTAGGATGTGTTGGGCAGGTTTGTTACAGGTTGGTTGTGAGTTTAAACCAATTGTTGCTGTCTAGAATTTTGCTTCTTCGCTCGAGCGAGACTTTTGTCACTCGAGCGAGCTCCGTGTTTTAGATCCTTCGCTCGAGCCAGGGTTCCTTCACTCGAGCGAGAGTTGGATGGTATGTCTGGTGGCTCGAGCAAGAAGTCTTGCGCTCGAGCTTGCGTCTGCTTCAGGTTCTGGACCTGAGAGTTGAATTTCTTGGCTCGAGCGAGATTTCCTTCGCTCAAGCGAGCGAGCTGTATGTTTTGGATTTCTTCGCTCAAGCAAGAATTCTGTCGCTCGAGCGTGCTTCTGCGTTGCAGACCTGAAGCTTCGAATTATTGGCTCGAGTAAGACTTTCTATGCTCGAGCGAGGATTCTTTGTGTCTGGTCGCTTGAGCGACCACTCTTTCGCTCGAGCGAGCCTCGATTATATCAGTTGGCAGCAGCGGGATTACACTTCACTTTTTCATCTCTTTTATTTCCAAACCCTAGATCCGGCTGCTCCCTCTCTCTCTACATGCCTTCTTTCTAGGGTTTCATCTAATTCTAGTGTGTTTCTACCCTAGCCCCATTGGAAGAAAGGTAAAGCTTCGCGAGGTCTTTCTTTTAATATGAAAATTTGTGGATTTGGAGCACTTTGGATTTTCATCATCTTCTTCATTTGGTCTCTTCATTTCAAGGTAGGGATACCATACTCCATCTTATGAGTTTTGTCATAAACGTTGATCATTTTGATTAGTTGATGTTGTTGGATAATTTTGAAAAAAGTTAGGGTTTGATTCGTAATTTATATAAAAGGGGTTTTCAAATGTTAAATCCCATAGGTATATGAGACCTTGGAAAATGGAATTATTGTGGTTATATTGATGAAATTGAACCTTAGGGTTGATATTGAGAATTAGGGAAAAATGCCCTAGCTATGTGATAAATTAATTTGAATAATTAATTTGTGTGAATATGAAATTAAGTTGGAAATTATGAAATTGGAGAAATATAAAGTTGAATGGTGGAGTTTGATGAATAAATCGCTCACCTATGTAAATGTTGATATTATATCTGTTTAATGCATTTATTTTCTGTTTAAAAATAACTGCTTTGGGCTATCGGTGGAGGATAGTCTTGATTGTTGTAGACACTGCATGATGATTAGGTGAATTAAAACTAATCGGTTGAATATGTCATTGAATATGACGGTTGGAATAATACATCGAAATTAGTGCAAAAGTGAAGGAACAACACTCTTTAAGGCACAAAATATATAAAGAGAGAAGAATATTTCAGCTAAGATCCTTGGAGGTGGTGTTTGGGTCATAAGAGCTGGTTTTGGGCTGGAGGAATTGCTGTTGTTGCAGTGCTTCAAGGGTAACCCCTTTTCTCCTCTTTAAGCTTTGTTTTTTGGTTACTCTCCTAGCCATCTTTGCATGCTTATTTTGGATTAACTTTCAACTGAAAAAAGCTTTATTTTTGAGTACTTAACATGTTTGTTTGAGGCTCCTTGGGTGTTGGGGGTGTTCTACCCCATTTTGTGCCTTGTTTGGCCTTGTTTTGTGCCATGCCCTAAGGCCTTTGAATTAGTATTTGCTTGGATTTTTAGCCACTGAAATCCAATGGATTTTCAGTGGTAGACATGTGGTTTTGAGGCCTCAAATCAGAGGGGGTGATCCCTTCTCTTCTTATTTTGTTTGCTTGCATTATCAGCCTATCAAAGGAGCATATGTTTCTACCATTTTAAGGCTTAGTTCAAGCACTTTTTTGTGACTTCTAGGACCTTCCTTGACTCTGTCCATGGCTGGTTTGGTCACCTTTTGCATGCTTCTTATATGTGTAGTGTAATCCCATTCGTGACTCATCAAAGTAGCATGTCTTTCTAGCATGTATTGGCTCCATTTCAGTGGATTTTTTGTCATCATTTGACATGTCATAACTCTATCTAAAGTTGGTTTGATAGCCTCTTGCATGCTTCATGTACTTGTAGTGCAAATCTTGCTTACTAGCCTTACATGCTCGATGTTGTAGCCTATTATTCTAGCATGTTTTGACTCCACTCCAGCACATTTTTGGCTTTGATTTAACATGCTTGAGGTCTTATTTAATTGATTTTGGTCATGCATATTTGGTTTTGCATAGCTATAGTGCATTTGGCTTTGCTAGCCTTGCACTATGGGACCCCTAGCATGTCATATTTGAGCCTTTTGCATGGCATGGCATCATTTGGTAGGTAATTTCAGACTATAAACTTCTGCCATGCTCTCATGTTTATCACTCTTTCATTATGTTTAAGAGTTATGCCCTCATGTCTTGTTTGTGGGCTAATTCGGGAGCCTATCTTCCTTGCCATCTTTGTTGCGAGCCTAGCATGTTTTTGCTACCATATTGACCTGCATTAGGTCTATTTTGAGTGCTTTAGGTCATTTGAGCATTGCTTGGTATGGCTGTAGTGTAAACCCCTTGACTAGCTTTGTATTTCAAGTCTCTTGGCATGCTTTATTTGAGCTATTTGCATGATATGGCTTCACTTTGCATGTAATTTCAGAGCATATAGACTTGTCATGCTCCCACTTTGTCACCCCTTGAGTGCCCCTAAGGGTTGTGTTCTTGTTGCCTAGCTTGTGGACCAATATGTGTGCATGTGTGTCTTGCCTTTTGGTACCTTAGTCTTGGTGTTATGGCCACTGATTTGGGCATGACTGAGGTCAGTCCATTTTGGTTTAAGTCCATCGAGCATTGTGTATGGCATGTGGTTCATTGCGTTGTGTATGCCATGTCCATTTGCATTGTGTATGTTAGTTGTTGTTCATATTGTTGCATGCTTGTGTTGCCTTACATTGTGTATGAATGCATTATCATTGTGCATGCCATTAGCCTTGTTAGGTTGTTCATGTTGCACTGCATATTGCATGCTTATGTTGCATTTCATTTTTGCATACCCCATGTTACGTAGCATTGTGCATGCCATGTTATGTATTGCATTGTGTTTGGAATAAGAGTTAGTCCGAACACGGGAAACGAGGGACGTTTCATACTTGAAGTGATGAAACGTGCCTCAATTCTCGATCGCCGACACTCTTGACTATACATGATGGAGTTTTAAGCTTTTCGTGTTTACTTGTGCATTCATTTCATATTGAATTGTGCAACTTCGCTTCTCGGCCATCATGCATTGAAATGCGTGATTGGTGGCCCGAGGGTCGAGGACCACACTCCCTTGAGCTTATGAAATGATAGAGAGGGTGGTTGCGCACACATATCTTGCAAATACATTGCCATGCCCTTTCTTGTTCTCTGTTGCAGCAAATTGAAGTCTGGCAACAGAAACTGGTCGGCCGACCAAATAAAGTGGCTGGCCGACCACTTTTTCTGGTTTTCACCACAAAAAGTGGTCGGCAGGTGGTCTCCAAAGCCAACAACTAGTCGGCAGCATCCCTAGAGGTCTCCTAGGTGGAGTTGAAGCTTTGTGGAGCTTGGTGAAGTGTTCTGAAAACAGTTGCAAATAGAGGCAAGTTGGGGCATCGCGATGGATTTCCGAGCGAGGCGATTTGAGCATGCATGCATCCTTCGTCATGTGGCCATTTCAGTGCTTTGTAAACTTAGAATAGTTATTTGTTTCAAATTTGGTTGTTTAATAATTAATTAGCTTGTTAGTTAGTTAAATAGTTGATTTGTATTATTTATTTGGACCCTCCGTCGAGAGGGCGAATTTTGTAATAAGTGTGCGTGTGTGTGATGCATGTCTTCCAACCCCCATTTCTTTCTCTCTTTTATTTACCAGCGTTCGATGGTTAGTTTTAGGGCACATTTCAATTAGCATCCTTATGCTTTGCATGCATGCATCCATTCATTTGTATTGCATGCACCGGGCTCGACGCATCATACTAATTACATTGTATTTCAATTCCAAGTTGAATACATGTTATCTGTAGTATCTCATATGCCATCTTAGAGTAGCCAAGCCTATTTCTAGTTACATTTTGTATGTGTTACATTAGCCATCTTAACATGAACTAAGATCATGCATTGATTACTAACTAGTTTCTATTTTGGCTCGAAGTACTCGGTAAGTGTTTATGCTTTAGCATCCTTGCATGTGTGTGAGTGACTGCCATGATAGCATGGTCGCCATGAGGCTAATTGCTTATGTGATATAACTGCCTCAATGCCTATGGGTGAAGGTTGGATTACTTGAATTGGAACAATTCATTGATTGTGAGTTTTAAGCCCACTTGAGAGTGGCAAATCACTATGTTTTTCTAAGCCCACCTGAGGGTGGCAAATCCACGTCTTAGCCTACTTGCGAGTAGCACCTTCAAACCATTTTCAAACAAACATGAGATGTTTTATTCTAATTTAGGCGATCTAGTCTATACTTGTATGTGTTGTGCGCATCACATAGTAATTCTAGGCTAATAACCGGATTAAGAGCGCATGCGTTTTCAAAAACAAGATATCATGTTAGTAAAGGCCGATCTTTGATCTAACGAGCAGGGGTGCTCATTGCATGACCTTTCCCAATCGTACCCAAGTTCCCAAGCCGAGACAACTTTGGTGATGACGGACACGTGGCCTTAGGCAACAAGTCAAGGTTTCCTAAATTTTTCCAAAATAAAACATTTAAGTGGCAACTCTGTATCTGGCAAAGTAGTCCATGTTTGACACTTCCTTACAAAAATCAGTTTTTCAAAACGATTTTTCAGATTTGGACTCTTTGGTGATTTATCAATCTTGCATTGCACTTTGTGAGATCAGATTAAGAACCGTGACATTTAGTCCGAACTGTAGTAAGCCCATTGAACAAAACGGGATTTTCCCGGGACGTTCGGGCGCATCTACACGACCCAAGTTAACTAAGCATTTCATTTTGAATGTTTACATGCTTTGATGTATAAATGGTTTTTGCTGGCTCAACTTAACGGAGCATTCCACTTTAACCTTCGTCATGAAGGGCGCTCCGAATTCGGAGTGTTATTCGGCCCATAAGTGTCATGTACGAAGGGCGCTCCGAATCTAGAGGATTAATTGGCCTAAAGGCGTCATGCACCGAGGGGGCTCCGAATTCGGAGACTGGCCAGTCGTGATATCCACGAAGGTCGCTCCGAATCCGGAGGCTTAATCGGCCCAAAGGCGTCATGCGCCAATGGGGCTCCGAATTCGGAGACTTTATTTGGCCAATCATGATATCCACAAAGGGCGCTCCAAATCCGGAGTCTTAATCGGCCCAAAAGTGTCATGCATTGATGAGGCTCTGAATCCGGAGACTTAAATCTTGGTCAATCGTGATATCCACGAAGGACGCTCCAAATCTGGAGGCTTAATCAGCCCAAAGGCGTTATACGCCAATGGGGCTCCGAATTCAGAGACTTTATTTAGCCAATCATGATATCCACGAAGAGCGCTCCAAATCCGGAGTCTTAATCGGCCCAAAAGTGTCATGCACTGATGAGGCTCCGAATCCGGAGACTTATCTTGGCCAATCGTGATATCCACGAAGGGCGCTCCGAATCCGGAGTCTTAATCGGCCCAAAAGTGTCATGCACTGTTGGGGCT